>NC_064615.1:813489241-814123407 GCF_023898315.1 Schistocerca nitens | reverse complement strand
GTGATAGATGGTGCAAGAAGCATTGATCATAGCATATCAAATACTAGACTAAAATTCAGATTCCCGTGCTGAACATTTTATAGGCTAGACTTTCAGTATTAGAGAGACTATGTTACCATAAGCGTATACCACAGCAGCAGAGGACCAGAAATGACTGAGGAACGGACCTCCACAGAGTCAAACGGGGCGATAGATGGTTTACTGCGCAGCAGATCGTTGCCGAAACCAATGTGGCCCGACTGAAAGTCATTTTGTCCGACTTGGTTGCTACGCGGACAGAGTGCAGGATTGCTAAGCGAAGGGGCCTGGGTTCGATTCTCGGTCCGGTCTACCGTATCGTCATTATTGACGTTACACTACTGGCATGGCTGAATGGGCACGGGCCGAAAGCCGATAAAAAAAGTTATTTCTATTCGGAGGCTTCAGAAATCGATGACCGACAGCATATCCAATGACTTCACATAACTTTGGCCTGCTGTTGTAACTTCATGTGTACTATTCTGTTATGCTAAATAATATTGTTTTAACTTAAAATTAAGTAAAATAATAAGGGAACAGAAATTCTGGTTCGTCACTAAGTAATATGTCTGGCGTAGGTGTGAGTTTTAAATTCTGTCCATTCAACAGAATTTAATACATATAAAGGCTTTGGTTGTTAATTTATTGTTCTACGAGTATTTTCTACGAGTATTCTGAATGTACAGGGTGTCCCACTTAAATCTCCCTGATTTCAAAGCCCCACGAGAAAATCCCACAGTAGAAACGACAATGAAAAATGCACAACATTGTAGAGCATCTCAAAGAATTTATACATTTATCATCAATACACCTCTACATGTGAACCATATCGAGTCTATACTCAATTTCTTCCCAAGTTCTTTGTAACATTTCCTCTATTATTGTTGCGATCGCATTAGTGATACGATGTCGCAACGCAGAAATATCGTCCACTATGGTCGCGTAAGTCCGCCGGGTTGGCCGTGCGGTCTAACGCACGGCTTTCCGGGCAAGAAGGAGCGTCTGGTCCCCAGCACGAATCCGCCCGGCGGATTTGTGTCGAGGTCCGGTGAACCGGCCAGTCTGTGGATGGTTTTTAGGTGGTTTTCCATCTGCCTCGGCGAATGCGGGCTGGTTCCCCTTTTTCCACCTCAGTTACACTTTGTCGGCGATTGCTGCTCAAACAAGTTCTCCACGTACGCGTACACCACAATTACTCTACGACGCAAACATAGGGGTTACACTCGTCTGGTGTGAGACGTTCCCTGGGGAGTCCACCGGGGGCCGAACCGCACAGTAACCTTGGGTTCGATGTGGGGCGGCGGTGGGGTGAAGTGGGCTGTGGTTGTAGTCGTGGGGTTGTGTACCACTGCGGCTGCGGCGGGGACGGAGCCTCTCCATCGTTTCTAGGTCCCCGGTTAACATACAATACAATACATACAAAGGTCGCATACAAGCGGTCCTTCAGGGATCCCCACACGAAGAAATCAAGCGGCATAATGTCGGGTGAACGTGGTGGCCAGGCTATGGGTCCTCTGCGTCCGATACAACGATTGGGAAATTGCCTTTTCAGAAACTTGCGAACAGCCGTTGACCAACGCGGCGGGGCTCCATCTTGTTGAAAAATGATGTTGGGTTGCAAGTCTTGTATCTGATAGTACACAAACTGCTCCAAAATGTCCAGATACACTGACCCATTCACTGTTAGTTCCACAAACAAGAACGGTCCAACAATCCTGTCCTGCATTAGCCCACACAAAACGTTTAGGCTGGCTCTGAGCACTATGGGACTTACCTTTTGAGATCATCAGTCCCCTAGAACTTACTACTTAAACCAAACCAACCTAAGGACAACACACACAGCCATGCCCGAGGCACGATTCGAACCTGCGACCATAGTGGTCACGCGGTTCCAGACTGTAGCGCCTAGAACCGCTCCTTGGCCGGCACAAGACGTTTAGTTTAGGGTTATCACGAACATGTTCAGTGACAACGTGCGGATTTTGCGAACCCAAAATCCGAATATTATGCCTATTAAACATTCCTGATAGATGAAATGTTGCCTCATCTGAGAATAAACATCCTTCCAGGAAGCTGGCATCCATACCAATACGCTGCAGCTTATCCGAAACAAATTGTTGTCGGCATGGTTTGTCGTTCGCCATCAGATGTTGCAGAATTAGCACTTTATAAGCAAACATACGAAGACGCTAGAGAACTACACGACGCAATGTTGATCAAGGTACATCAAGTTGTCTAGATGCCAGACGAATTGTCTTATGTGGGCTTCTGAGAAACGTTTGTCTGATGTCCTCCACTGCCTCTTCTGAAACTCCGTAACGTGCGCCGCCAGAATGTTTCAAAACACTTCCTGTTGCCAGATACTTGCTATACCATTCCTTAATTGTTTTCACATCAGGTGGACCACATTCATACACACGACGATAGTTTCTTTGCACAGTAATCGGCTATTTTGTTTCTGCAAACTGCAGTACTACATGAGCGCACTGCTGTGGAGTCGCCATTTTCACTTCATGTGACCATGCTGCACTCTGACGACGATCTTCGCACTTACGACGCGGGAAGATAAATTCTTTGAGGTGCTCTACAGTGTGGTGCATTTTTCATTGTCGTATCCACTGTGGTTTTTCTCTCCTGGTTCCTTGAAATCATGGAGGTTTGAGTGGGACACTTAAAAAAGAGCAAACGAACAGAGTAAATAGCTAGCAACTACCACTTGAAAATATTAAAAATGGAGAAACCAGGAAGGTTACATTAATAATGCTACGAGCGACTTCCACGACCATACCGCAGCTTAGAACTTCGTTCCCATTTTTCGACTCTAGTAGAACCTCTATCTTTTGTCCTATCTTAAGCGCTGCTGTACCGGGAATCAAAGTTGCAACCGTCCTCTTTTCCGGAAGGACCGTTAATTCTTTGGAAACATCACTATCTCAACGAGTAAGTGGTCCGTTAAAGCGACTGGTGGAGCCGTTGACAAGCTTAGTGAGGATGTATCCCCTCGGCCAGTAGACAGATCCGCGCTAAACGCAGACGAAGTGCCCGGCCGCGCTGCAGCAGAGATAAGACGGAAGGAAGAGACGGATGGCCGCCATTGGCGACTGGCGGCGACTGCGGCGGCTTTCGTTCAGACGTCGAAGACCGTCCGCGTCTGGGGAAACCTGGACTCTAAATAAATGAGACGCTCCGGCGAGGGGTGTCGGCTGCGCCGCGGCCACGGCCTGCCTTCCCGCCAAGAGCCGGGCTGCGGCTCCTGAAATATTCCGACGGCTCTCCCGTGCAAACAGCTGCCTTGCGTAGAGAGCACAGTGCGGCAAAAAGTGTGCCGTGGCTGCAGCCTGCCGAAGCGACAGCTCTCGACACCATTCGAGAGCTTAAATTTGCTACACTGCCTCAACTGCTACGAAAGGCTTCCGTTGCCTAAACAGGATGTTATCGCCGTTGATTGGTAAAGAGCACACGTGCCACACCGCAAAGAAATTACCCGTGGCATTCTTTCTTTCTTTCTTTACTTTCTTATGAGACTTTTCTGAACATTTCTAGAGTATCTATTTGAAATTCCTGTCCATTGTGGTTCTGGTGTGTACAGGGCATGTCACAATTAACAGTGAAAACTGTGACTTGAATGCTGCACATTATTTATTAAAACGTTTACTTGTCAATATCACGATGTAGACTCTCCCGTACGACTGTTTCACGAGACTACCGTGAATATCAGGAATCCGATAAAACATCAGATCTCCGATATCGCTGCAGCCGGCAAAAGATCCTGCAAGAACGGGACCAACGACGACTGTAGAGAATCGTTCAGCGTGGCAGAAATGCAACCCTTCCGCAAGTTGCTGCAAATAGCAATGCTCGGCCATCAACAAGCGTCAGAGTGCGAACCAGTCAACGAAACATCATCGGTGTGGGTTTTTGGATCAGAAGGCCCACTCGTGTACCCTTGATGACTGCACGACACAAAGCTTACGCCTCGCCTGGGCCCGTCAACACCGACTCTGGACTGCTGATGACTGGAAACATGTTACCTGGTCGGACGAGTCTCTTTTCAATTTGTATCGAGCGGATGGACGTGTACGGGTATGGAGAAAACCTCATGAATCTATGGACCCTGCATGTCAGCAGGGGACTTTTCAAGCTGGTGGAGGCTCTGTAATGGTGTGGGGCGTGTGCAGTTGGAGTGATATGGAACCCCTTATACGTCTGGATACGACTCTGATAGACGACACGTAGTAAGCATCCTGTCTGATAACCTGCATCCATTCATGTCGATTGAGCTTTCCGACGGATTGGGGCAATTCTAGCGGGACGACGCGTCACCCCACACGTCCAGAATAGCTACAGAATGGCTCCAGGAACAGTCTTATGAGTTTAAACACTTCAGCTGGCCACCAAACCCTCCAGACATGAGCGTTATTGAGCATATATGCGATGCCTTGCAACGTACTGTTCAGAAGAGATCTCCACCAGCTCGTACTCTTACGGATTTATGGAGAGCCCTGTGGGATTCATAGTGTCAGTTTCCTCGAGCACTACTTCAGACATTAGTCGAGGCCATGCCACGTTGTGTTGCGGCACCTCTGCGTGCTCGCGGGGGCCCTACAGTATATTACTCAGTTGTACCAGTTTCTTTGGCTCTTCAATGAATAACTGCCGCAGGTTTCTTATTATTCGTTTTATATGTTAATCCCGTAAAAGTGTTTATGAATAAATGAGGGTATTGCATGTAATCAATGTATTTGTTGAACCCCTTGACTTACATTGAGTTGTTCAAAAATGGTTCAAATGGCTCTGAGCACTATGGGACTTGACATCTGTGGTCATCAGTCCCCTAGAACTTAGAACTACTTAAACCTAACTAACCTAAAGACATCACACACATCCATGCCCGAGGCAGGATTCGAACATGCGACCGTAGCAGTCGCGCGGTTCCGAACTGAGCGCCTAGAACCGCGAGACCACCGCGGCCGGCAATTGAGTTGTATTCTTATAATCTGCGTCCAGGAATAAATTACCAATCAGCTCAAAATCATATTCAACACACTGCTATAGTCAGATAGCTTAAATCGGAATGAAATTTTGTTCAAATTTCCCACGTTAAAAGCTATACTTAGGGCCGTAAATTTTGCCTTATTCATTTAGCTTTGCCCACAAAACTTTAGAAGTTAGTTATTAATGAGTTGGCCTGCCAATAGTTTGTTTTGTCAAGACAAATGGGCTTTGCATTCTAATCTTTTTTCTCTTTTCTTTTATTCATCTTAGCGTTGTTAACACGTAACATATTTTGAGACATTCTTATCAATGTAATACAAGTATATTCTGCAATATTCGATGTTATTTACATTTCTGTGTAATTAGAAAACGAAGCTCGAAATAAATATTCGACTTTTTATTTACGAATTTATTTTACCCTTCTAGTTCCGTAGGACCAAATTGAGGAGCAAATCTCGAAGGTCATTGAACGTGACAGTACATGAAATTTCAACATAAATGTAATAACAGATAAAATTAAATGTTTATGAACCCAAGAAAAGGGAAGCCATAAATTTATGTAAACGCAATGAACAATATAACATAGGAATCAGCTTAATTTTTCAAGGAACTCCTCGACAAAATATAAGGAGTGACCCATGAGGAAACTCTTCAGTTTCGATTTGGAAGCACATGGTTTACTGTTAAGATTCTTGAATTTTTGTTTTACCTCATTTAAAATGTATGCATCAGTATACTGCACACCTTTTTGCATAAGAGTCAAGGAAGTGCGAACCAAATGTAAATTGAATTTCTGCGTAGTATTAACTCAGTGAAAGCTGCTGACTCTTTGGAATAAGCTGATAGTGTTAACAAGAACCGACAGTGAAGAATACATCGAGAGGCCAATGTCAAAATACCCATACTAGTGAACAGGGATAGACAAGAGGTTCGTGAAATTACAGCGCATATTGCCCGAACTGTTCGTTTCTGAGCCAAATATATCCTGTGGTCGGTTCGCTTTAAGAGGCCGGTGAACACCGATGTGCCCTGACGAGCGACATACCAATCGCCAGTAGAGTATTTAAAATGTTTTGGTCGACAAGTGGTGGGACTGCTATAATTTTTTGTAAGAGTTCGGGAAGAGCAAGTGTCGTAAAGTTCGCTCATGGACTTTAACGCTCAATAACAGAGTGGTTAAATACTTGTGAAATTTCCGCACAGCTTCGTGCACTTGATACTACATCGTTATGTTTGGATTCTTGGAAATTCCAGCATAGCTTCGTGAAATTTGAAAAGTTACCCACAGCCTAATTTCGAACTTTCGCTATGAACAGCAAAGTGGCGTGCCGGCCTCGATAGTTCTTGATCGAGCTAGTTGAAACCTGGTTGTTAGGCACTCAGGGAGCGCACAGGATAAGGTTAAGATTGTGGGTGGGGCCTTAAACTGTTACTGTGAGTTGCACAACCAAATACACAACTTTATTTTTCTAAGAACCACTTATTTACTCATTGCTTTGAAAGATCACAACTAAACAATACGGCTGAAGGCCTAGTTAAAGAAAACTTGAGATGCTTTATGGGCTGAAGGCCCAAAACCACACCAAAACAAGAAAGGCTGAAGGCCCGGCATAGAAATCAAAGTCAATTAAAAATAGAAGGTAAAGAAAATTTAAAAAAAACATGCATTTGAAAATAATTAGCGGCTGAAGGCCTACACTACACGTCTGAGGGACAACTATAAGTAAAACACATTAATAAACAATTTTTCTAACCAAGGCATTTCTTTTAAACTTAGAACAGAACGACCGAAAGCCTAAGTAAAGAAATAATAACTTATTGCATTCCTGAAGGCAACAAACAAATATGAAACAACGGCTGAAGACCTGAAAAATAGTTGTGACAAACATTTGAAGATAAACCCCTTCTTTCCTATAAAAAAATTCCAATAAAGAATACACACGGATGAAGACTTTATTATAAGGGATTCACGTAAATCCTCGGCTTAAGGCCACACGTAAAACATCGAAAAACTAACGGCTTAGGGCCTGAATTACCAACAATTTCAGATAGAACAAATTTTAAAGAAAAATAATTTTTTTAAATAAAATCAATCTTCAAGATTTTAATTTAAGACGGCTGAATTAATACACGGTCGGGGGCCTTGCACAATACTTCAAACTAAAATGAAAGTCACAATCTAAAACAAACAGAACAAGTGGTGCTCAGAAGTGTTCAAAGGGTCGGCCTGAGGAGATTGCTCCAACGTAAGGTGAGGTGAAACAGACAGCTAAGACTTGTAGTTAAATAATCGGATGGCACCCAAACTAGGGACGGCCCAAAGACAGACCAACAATTCAGCCAATTCCCTTCTGTCCGACCAACGGCACAACGATGGAAAATATCGGCCGAGGACGAGAATACAAACAGCACTACGTCTTCAGAAATTGGCGTCTAAAAACAGCCAATGGAACAATAACCACTCTAAGCAAAATATGAACCAAACAACTTAAAAGGCTGTCGAAATACATGCAATGCCAGACAGCATCAACACGACGAGGAAAGGCACACTGCAGAAAAACTACACTAACGACCAGGCCAGTTAACTGGGTCGTTAACGGCCACAGGGCAGAAAATACCACTGGTGCACTTCACTGGCAAGTAACAGTCAATTCAATAATTAATCACAATATAGGAAGACGGCTGCAAGATTTCTCCGACTCCAACACATCATACATTGCTGCTAGCCCGAACGGCCCAGGGAGCAACAACCAGCAAATGAACGAAGAGATGTCACAATAGTAGAGGTTTCATAACAGGTTAACTGATCACTCAATTGCAGCGTCCAGGTTCGGTGGGCAACGAGCTTTGTCGCTCTCGCAGCTAGCGCCTCACGATCCGACACCGAATGCACGCCGCGAGCGGTCCCGGCCTGGTCTTACGCCACGGAGACTTCCTTGCTGCTCCATCCCAACCAACTGACTAGCTCAATGCAGCATACAGACAGCATTAAAATAACTGCTCAGTCAAAACCACACAAGCTACACATGGTTCCGCGAAAACACGTCCACAAACAACTCACACAATACTAAAACCAGTCACTGAGGAACAACAAGGACAAATCACAAGTCGACACACGCAGAGAACCTAGAAGCGGCCGACGACCAAATACACGCCGTCCGAAGAGACGACCGACCGAACGACTAACCACGGTCGTCCCCACTGAAGTCATGTGTGCCGGCAACAGTCGGGCGAGTCATGGCTGTCCGGACCTCACTGTTGCTCCGTCCCCATTGAACTCCCGACGCACGACGACATGGAAATACTAGCGGTCACTCCAAAGATAGTACGACGGTGCTCTTATCGATAGGCGCTGCTGCTTCCACTCACGGACAGGCAAGACAGCAACTTAGTGACGCCAGTAAATCGAGTAAGAAACGAGACGGCAGTGCCGTCAAGACAAGATGTCAAGCAATGACGGCACGAACACGAGCCGCGCTCGGCTCACTAGTTATTCAATTATAAATTGGCTTTCAATGTTAGACTGCATCGTTGGTCTGATCACACTCATCTACTTGATTATACGGATCCTTTTCTGTGTGCTCATTGGAGCAGGGTTCGTTTTATTGAAAAATGTATCGAATGCTGTAGTGCAAAGAAGGAAAAGTTAGTAGCATTGAGTAAGTGCGATTTGAAGACAGTGGCTGACCTTCGTTCTCACGGTATTGACTCGAATAAATGTTTCCGTTAATAAATGGTACTCAGTTTGTGTTATCATTTATTCATTTCACTAACCACAATCGTGCCTGCAATTTAATCAAATTGTAAGAAGTTTACAGAACAACAACAGCGTCATACGACAGGAACATTCATTGGTATACGTGGATGCCCGTAAAATGTCTTGTGAAGAGAGTTAGTAATAAGAAAGCAACAAACTGAGAAGTCATGACTGGTGTGGCAGTTTTGGTGCATGAACTGCGAAAAAAGGTAGTGAGCGATAAGCATTTTATCTTTCATCATTTTGTGAGCGGCGGTGTCAGCGAGAAAATTGTCTTGAAGGTTTGAAATCAGATATAAAGGTTTCTATGAGTGACTAAGTACTCTCATTCCCAACTATTGAATGAATATATTCTGGGTACATGCGAGCGGTCAGTTACAGTTCTATTTCACCGCCACCCCGTCCCTTTGAGAAATAGGTGGTTTCTTTACAGGAAGCAAGTAATACGTGCATCAAGTCTCGTTGAAATCGATCAAGTGTTTTAGGAGGAGAAGAACAGAACATACATGCTGTTCCAAATCCAGGCAGTGCAAAAAATTTCCGTCGTCAATATTTGGTCCAAAAATGGGGAGGAAGACATGGATAGACACATGGAGAGGATGAAATCTGTTGCTGTTTCTGCTTTCTTTGATTCTCTTTTAAAAGAACGAACGTGCAAACACGGGTGGTAGAATTTAAAATGGGTGCTTGAATTCTGATTCACACACATATCAAAAAAGGTTTACATCATCTCAGTTCCGAGAGTTCCGGTACCTGTACAGAAAATTAGAATAGAGATCATTTCCCCCTTTTTTATTGCTAATGAAAACCACACACTGCATGTTGTACTACCATACAGCGAGACCCCCAGAGGTGGTGGCCGAGAATGCTGCACACACTGGTGCCGCTAATACCCAGTAGCACGTCCTCAAGCATTGATGCATGCCTGTATCCGTCGTAGCATACTATCATTAAGGTCATCAAGGCACTGTTAGTCCAGATTGTCCCACTCCTCAACGGCGATTCGGCGTAGATTCCTCAGAGTGGTTGGCGAGTCACGTCGTCCATAAACAGCCCTTTTCAATCTATTCTAGGGCTCATGTCTGGAGGACATGTCGGCCATTCTAGTCGAGCGATGTCGTTATCCTGAAGGAAGTCATTCACAAGATGTGCACGATGGGGGCTTGAATTCTCGTCCATGAAGACGAATGCCTCGCCAATAAGCTGCCGACATGGTAGCACTATCGGTAGAAGGATGGCACTCACGTATCTTACAGCCGTTACGGCGCCTTGCATGACCACCAGCGCCGTACGTCGGCCCCACATAATGCCAACTCAAAACACCAGGGAACCTCCACCTTGCGGCACTTGCTGTATAGTGTGTCTAAGGCGTTTAGCCTGACCGGGTTGCCTCCAAGAACGTCTCCGACGATTGTCTGGTTGAAGGCATATGCGACACTCATCGGTGAAGAGAACGTGATGTCAATCCTGAGCAGTCCATTCGGCATGATATTGGGCCCCTTTGTACAGCGCTGCATGGTGTCGTGGTTGCAAGGATGGACCTTGTCATGGACGTCTTGAGTGAAGTTGCGCATCATGCAGCCTATTGCACACACTTTGTGTCGTAACACGACGTCCTGTGGCTGCACGAAAAGCATTATTCAACATGGTGGCGATGCTGTCAGGGTTCCTCCGAGCCGTAATTCGTTGGTAGTGGGCATCCACTACAGTAGTAGCCCTTGGACGACCTGAACGAGGCACGTCATGGACAGTTCCTGTCTCTCTGTATCTCCTCCATGTCCGAAAAACATCGCTTTGGTTCACTCCGAGACGCCTGGACACTTCCCTTGTTGATAGCCTTCTATGGTACAAAGTAACAATGCGGACGCGATTTAACCGCGGTATTGACCGTCTAGGCATGGGTGAACTACAGACCACACGAGCTGTTTACCTCCTTCCTGGTGGAATGACTGGAACTGATCGGCTGTCAGACCCCCTTCGTGTAATAGGTGCTGTTCATGTACGATTGTTTACATCTTTGGCTGGGTTTAGCGACATCTCTGAACAGGCAGAGGGACTGTGTCTGTGATACAGTACCCACAGTCAACTTCTATCTTCTGGAGTTTTGGGAACCGGGGTGATGAAAAGTTTTTTTTATGTGTGTATTTGACTTTAGCTGCTAATCTTCTGCTGTCTTGACCGTGGCTAGCATCAGACCTCATCTCTTCTAGCAGTGGTTTCTAATTATTAAATAAAGGTCTGTATGCAGAAGGCGAATTCTACAGACTAGATATCGGACAGATGTGGTAAAACCTTGCGTATATATGCATAAACACACACACATGGAAATGCGAGGTACCTTGCTACAATTAAAATATCGAGTATTACAAACATAGGAACAGCACAAACATGACAGAGTAAACGTCTTGCTGCAGGTCAAGAGTAAAGGAGGCATTTGTGATTTAATGTGCGTTGTGGTAACTCGTTCAGGCCTTGATCAGAGAAAGATACAATGTGTACACTGATAGATAAATGATTATTATCCACGAGAAAGAATAAACTTAAGCCGAGGCAGGGGCAATACAAAGCGCTATCACGTACGCATGGTTAGCTGTGCCGCGCCTACCGATCTAAAGGCAAACCGTTCCATTTCTGATGGTTCACGACTGAAACGAATGCGGTTGCAGTACTAATACGAGTTGTAAAGTCCGTTACTGATACTGCGAGCAGCAAAAACACACAAATACACATAAATAGTTGGAACTTCTAAGGTACTGACCTACTCCAGCTAACAACTGCAAGCAACTGAAGACGAGAGGGCCTCTCCCGTCTGTTTCATTACCGAGAGTATCGCATCCCAGTAAGGTTCCGCCAGCGGAAAGAGGAACCCGTATACCACCTAACCAGAGTGACGGTTAAATTTTGCTCTGGGCTGTTAGGCAAGTTTTTACAGTGTAGTTGGGTTCCCTGGAGTGGGGGGCAACTCGTCGAAAGGGGAGGAACAAACGGGTGTCGCTCCACAACGAAGAGGCAGTGGTATGGAATTCAAAATAAGGCTCGAACCGAATTTAGGGTGGTTCACCATATTGCATACTATTAGGAATACTTAAATCAAGGCTCGGAACATTACTCCGCCCCCACGAGACGATAGTTATCAGGTTGGCAAGACTACGGTGATATCTGAATACCACGGAAAATTAGTTTGATATAGTTTAAATGACGATAAATTTCAGTGACTTTCTGAACATTAAAGAGATCGACTTTTGTGATACGTCAAATGATTCTTAAATGGGCGTCTAGTTTAAAACTACCGTCAAAAAAGTAAAACGTATTTTGTTACGACACTCTCCCTTTGTGAGAAAGGCTGGATAAAGTGGTACTCTTTTCCACTGCACACCTCGTGGTAGAAGAAAGTAACGTCTCTTGCGTGCAGATAGACGGAGAGAGGTGAAGAAATGAGATAGCCAAACGGGGTTTCTCTGCTAAGTTTATATCATAAACAATACACGTTGAAGATAATAACGCATGCTGCAGACAACGTACCTGTATTAATTAAATGTATCTGGCTTAATAGGGAAAAGTCTATATCGCATTTTCGGCGGATCACTAATATATGTGTACAAAGTTGTACGAACAATAATTAAGTCTTAGGCGCTCTACTCCCATTGGACACGAATGGTCGTCGTAGCTCAGACGCTGTATCGTTCACATTTCAGTGTGGTTCGATAGCTTAAGTGAGAATGAGCAATGCCTAATGGCTAGATTCGTAACTTCTCCAAAGTGTCATGTTCCAAGGGATTACGAATGTTATCAGAAAATATATCTGAATGATCAGAACGTGATGTGTTAGTGAGTACGAATATTTCATAAACTTATGGCCAAGTATGCTGTACCAAAGAAATACGGTATTTTAAACACAACGTACGTCATTTAACAAGACACGCTACAATTAGTTCTTGTAACTGTTGCATTTGCTCGTATAGTGTCGTTGCTAGGAACAGAGCACCGAGCGAGGTGGCGCAGTGGTTGGCACACTGGACTCGCATTTGGGAGGATGGGGATTCAAACCCGCGTCCTGTCATCCGTGATCTCCCTAAATCTCTTCAGGCACTGTCGTTATGGTACCTTTGAAAGGGCACGGCCGACTCTCATCCCCATCCTTCCCTAATCCCATGGGACCGATGACCTCGCTGTTTGGACTCCTCATCCAAATCAACTAACCAATCAACCGAGCAACAGAGCAGATGCCGATTGGTAAGTGGTAAGCGACTGGTTGCTGTAGTCACTTCCCTGCTCGGTTGTAGGTTCCCAAATGCAACAATAGGAACTTCTACAGAGTGCGGCTGCACAGGCTAGGGAAGTGCAAGGAGGAATTAAGAAAGAACTACACAGGTAAAGTAAATAGCTCTGTCGGGTTCTACGCCAATCGGCTCCTTTGCAATGATAATGTACGTTGATTAACGCTTTTGTTCACATACCGCGATTTCGACGGCTGGCTGATAGTTCACACGTGGAACCGGGAAGAAGGGTAGCACTCCCTTTCGTCCGTGGTAAACAGCTTCGGCACCTCCTTCGTTGCTACCGTAATAGGTTGTTCAGCAGGCGATGGGCCCAGCAACACAAACAAACACTGTGGCAAGGGCCACGAGCTGAGGGCTTATTGCCGGTCGTTGCGCTCAGGACCCGATGCTAGAGGGATGCCGGCCATAAAAGCACACGACCCGGCCCAGCTACCAGTGCTAAAGCGCGCATAACGCCCCGCAATAAAACGGCCCCTTGTATATAGCAATTGTTTCGCTACCGCTGTGTAGGGCCACAGCGCGGCTCTGCGCGATTGTCTCCTCTTTATGTATTTCTCTGCTCGTGAGAGACACTGAAGTGACGCTTTTTGGGGTACATATGTGGCATGCTGGCACGCTGGTATCAGCGTCATGTTTTGTGAGGGAAAGACAGTTGTGAAAAAAATTAATGTGGCGAAACCTTGTGACACAGACGAGGTTAATCACAAGACCTCTGTGTTTTCAAAAGACGACTGCGGAAAAGTACGAGACATGCGGCGGATAGAGAAACTCTCCAAGTGTTCAACCCACGCTACAGGTGCTCAGTATAGGTTTTAGCTGTGACGCGGCAAATGTCAATATATGCGTAAAATTAGCTGAAGTGCCTGATGTTTGCTGGGCGGGACGACATATCATCGGCAGAAATGTACAGGTATTATCTCGACGCGTAACAGAAAGCTGGAATCTCGCTGTGGAGGACGACGTTTCTGATCCCCGTCCAGCTCTCCAGTTTGTGGTTTTCCGTAATTTTACTAAGTCTCTCCATGTAAATGCTGGGGTGGTTCTTTGAAGAAAACATGACAGCTTCCGTTCCGAACCCTTCCGTATTCCCTGTTTGTGCTCCGTCTCTACCGACCGCGTTCTCCACGGAACGTTAAACTTCAATCTTCTTTCCCTTACTTTGGTATCGGGAGCCGCGAGACTGCATGCCTGCTAGCGGAGATGAACTTTGATGGCTGTTACTGGGCTCCGGTATGCAGCGTGTTCGGATATTTCCGTTACAGACTTCTAGGACTTCTAGACGGGAGTGAGTACGTAATATTTTGAATATGAACACAGCTCCAGAAACGTACCGTTTCCGTGATACGGCCGTTTGAACTCATGTTTGCTAAGTAAGTATGCAACAGGGTAGTCATTGTGGTGAATGCTGAAGTCGGATCGGATGATGTTATTTGACGTTTATCCTACTTCTGCGAACTGTTCCGAGCCTCATTCACTTGTCTGTGGCCGCGCGGTTAGAGGCACCATGTCACTGACTACGCGGTCCTTGCCGCCGGAGGTTCGAGTCCTTCCTCAGGCATGTGTGTGTGTGTGTGTGTGTGTGTGTGTGTGTGTGTGTGTGTGTGTGTGCTATTCTTGGCATAAGTTAGTTCAGGTAGTATGTAAGTCTAGAGACCGATGACCTTAGCAGTTTGGTCCCTTAGGAATTCACACAAACAGATAACCACACACACACACACACACACACACACACACACACTAGTCTGTGAGTGTAACAGCAACATGGCCGATTACACGTTTGCAGAATACATCGGTATGATCCTTCTGAATGGCCATGTTCACGGTAATCGAAGAAATGTTCGTGAGACCTTCAGCAAGGTCATGCTGCATAACGTGTGACTCCGTCATACTTACGCAACGGCTTCGAGAAATGGGCTCCTTCACTATCAGCAGAAGTGACTGTGGTGCTCCAAGAAGACGCCGCACACCAAAACTGGAAGAGGCCGTACTTCATCACGTTCAAGATAACCCGTCAACGAGTACACGAGCTATTTCTTTGGCTGTTAATGATTGAAACAGTAAAACAGGTTATGTACTGGGTCACTTCTAACCAATTACTTGCAAAATTAGTCTTATTACCATCATGTTTTCAAATGGTTGTAGCACGGAAACGGGTGGCCCTCCGTAACGAAGAGGTCGTTCTCTGGAATTCAAAAGAAGGCTCGAACCGAATTTGGGGCAGTTCGCCGTGTTGCATATTACTAGGAATCAAGGCCCGGAACATTACTCCGCTCTCACGAGACGACAGTTCTCAGATTGGCAGGACTACAGTGATATCTGAATGCCGGGGAAAATCAGTTTGATGCAGTTTAAATGACGATAAATTTCAGCGACTATTTGAATATTAATGGGATCGACCTTAGTGATACATAAAATCACTCTTATATTGCCGTATAGTTTAAATCTACCGTCAAAAAAGTAAAACGTATTTTGCTATGACACTCTCCCTTTGTCAGAAAGGCTGAATAAGGTGGAACTCGTTTCCACTTCACACCTCGTGGTAGAGGAAAGTAACGTCTCTTGCGTACAAATGGACAGACAGATAGGTGAAAAAATGAGATAGCCATCTGGGTAAATTCAAAATAGCATCTACTCACTCCCCTCTACGAACTTCTAACGGGAATTTCGGACCACCCTGTGCATGCGGCCGCGCAACACACAGCTAGTCAGTCCGGTGCTTGCGCTTGATCTTGCCGGGTCTGTCTTCGCTGTCGTAGGGCTACTTGGTAGCTACGTTGCTTGCTACCTGGTTACTATCTTAGGTCGCGTCTTTGATTTGTGTCTTTGCTGCTTTGGACCTTGTCGTCATCGTTGTGGTAAAGACTTATCTTAGCGCCTCATTGTGGTCTAGGTTGTTTGTCCTCGTGCTGGTCTGCTGTTTTATCCACAGTCTGTCCGTCGCGGTTCGATGGCCTACAGTTAGTTTGGCCTACGTTTCTCGAGGCGACTCTCCCGCTGGCGGCTTCCTCCGTTTCTCCGTTTCTTCTGGAGCTCCGACGTGAGTACCGATATCCGGGTACTGGCGGTTATAGCACTTACTGCAGATTATTATCTGTAGCGTCAGTACATTTATGCAACTTTATTTTGCACTTCTTTAACTATCGGAATCAGGATGATTTCTGCTAACTCAAACTCATGACCTTAACACACATTCTGAAGCCGTTTACCGACCCATTCGTGAGCTGTCTGTGGAGACCTTGTTTAAGATCGCTTAAGGCATTTAGCAGTTATTAATTTTTAAAACTAATAGTTAGATTCCTGTATTTTATTTTTAATACTATCTTCTACACAGGGTCGTCCATTGATCGTGACGCCGGCCGGAGTGGCCGAGCGGTTCTAGGCGCTACAGTCTGAAACCGCGCGACAGCTACGGTCGCACGTTCGAATCCTTCCTCGGGCATGGATGTGTGTGATGTCCTTAGGTTAGTTAGATTTAAGCAGTTCTACGTTCTAGGGAACAGATGACCTCAGAAGTGCTCAGAGCCATTTGAACCGTTGATCGTGACCGGGCCAAATATCTCACGAAATAAGCGTGAACCGAAAAAACTACAAAGAACCAAACTTGTCTAGCTTGAAGGGGGAAGCCGGATGGCGCTATGGTTGGCCCGCTAGATGGCGCTGCCTTAGGTCAAACGGATATCAACTTCGTTTTCTTAAATACGAACCACCATTTCATATTACATATTCGTGTAGTACGCAAAGAAATATGAATGTTTTAGTTGGACCACTTTTTTCGCTTTGTGATACATGTCACAGTATTAGTCACAAACATATGGCTCACAATTTTAAACGAACAGGTAGGTTTTTTAAATTAAAATACAGAACATAGGTACGTTTGAACATTTTATTTCGGTGGTTCCAATGTGATACATGTACCTTTGTGAACTTATCATTTCTGAGAACGCATGCTGTTACAGCGTGATTACCTGCAAACACCACATTAATGCAATAAATGCGCAAAATGATGTCCGTCAACATCAATGTATTTGGCAATACGTGTAACGACATTCCTCTCAACAGCGAGTAGTTCGCCTTCCATAATGTTTGCACATGCATTGACAATGCGCTGACGCGAGTTGTCAGGCGTTGTCGGTGTATCATGATAGCAAATATCCTTCAATTTTCCCCAAAGAAAGATATCCGGGGACGTCAAATCCGGTGAACGGGGCCAATTATCCTTCCTCCCATAATGCCGCATCATACATTAACCCGCCAAATTCGCTGATGTTCCCCTTGTCGCAGCCTTCGTGGATTTTCCGTTGCCCAATAGTACATATTATGCCGGTTTACGTTACCGCTGTTGGTGAATGACGCTTCGACGGTAAACAGGACACGTGCAAAAAATCTGTCATCGTCTCGTAATTTCTCTTGTGCCCAGTGGCAGAACTGTACACGACGTTCAAAGTCGTCGCCACGCAATTCCTGGTGCATAGAAATATGGTACGGGTGCAACCGATGTTGATGTAGCATTCTCAACAGCTACTTTTTTGAGATTCCCGATTCTCGAGCAGTTTGTCTGCTACTGATGTGCGGATTAGCCGCGACAGCAGCTATAACACCTACTTGGGCATCATCATTTGTTGCGGGTCGTGGTTGACGTTTCACATGTGGCTGAACACTTCCTGTTTGCTTAAATAACGTAACTATCCGGCGAACGGTTCGGTCACTTGGATAATGTCGTCCAGGATAAAGAGCAGCATACATAGCACACGCCCGTTGGACATTTTGATCACAATAGCCATACATCAACATGATATCGACCCTTTCCGCAATTGGTAAATGGCCCATTTTAACACGGGTAATGTATCACGAAGCAAATACCGTCCGGACTGGCGGAATGTTACGTGATACCACGTACTTACACGTTTATGAATATTACAGCGCCATCTGTCACAAAGCGAAAAAAGTGGTCCAACTAAAACATTCATATTTCCTTACGTACTACACGAATATGTAATAAAGATGGGGGCTCCTATTTTAAAAAAACGCCGTTGATATCTGTTTGACCTATGGCAGCGCCATCTAGAGGGCCCACCATAGCGCCATCTGGTTTACCCCGTGAAGCTAGACGAGTTTCGTTCTTTGTAGGTTTTTTATGCTTGTTTGGTGAGATATTTGGCCCGATCACTATCAATCGACCACCCTGTATATGTACTATCTACTACATATTACAATCATTAATATTTCTACAGAATGAGTGTTTACACGTTCTTCCTCGACACGTTTCTCTATGGCATA
The DNA here is from genome assembly GCF_023898315.1 of Schistocerca nitens. Classification (NCBI taxonomy): domain Eukaryota; kingdom Metazoa; phylum Arthropoda; class Insecta; order Orthoptera; family Acrididae; genus Schistocerca; species Schistocerca nitens. The sequence goes on along the minus strand of NC_064615.1, from coordinate 814,105,080 downwards.
TTCCGTATCTTTTATAGCATAGAGTTTATTTATGCTCTGGCCGTGAAATAATCTGCGACCTCAGACCTTTAGCCGTCTCCTGCATACCACGTGCTAGCCAGCAGCGCCAGGGAAAAAGCCAGTCACAGTAACCTTTGAGACTATCTGTTGCCCATCGTACTACAACCAGCTTACGTCGTGCTTCCACATATTACGCCAATAGCAGAATCTGAGGTGCCGTCTTTTGGATAAACAGACAGCTCCACACGCCAACTACACGTGATCCGTGCTTGCTTGTGCCGCGACTCTCGCCGTACCACATGTCAAACCAGCGTGCGTCTAGCTGAATGTGAGCCTGTCTGTTATCTGTGACATCTCTCCGAATTTAATGATTATGTAAGGTACATAACTTTGCATCACTAATTGCAAGTTATTTGCTGTTGGATTTAATAGATGTTTGTTCGCCCTAAGGTGCAGAGTTCATGAAGTTCTGCTTCCTATACAGTGTATAGGGTGTCCCAGACATACTAAGACAAACTTCGAGTGGCAGTAGATGATGTCTTGAGGAAAAAATCGAGGATACGAAACTGTGTACGGAAACGTCACCCAAAGGCGCTACAGTGGGTCAAAACTATGGGCACCAGCGCCTGGGACTACGCCAGATCTTCGGCAGTGAAAGTCAGTTTGAATGCTGTTGAACCGCAAGCGGAATGTCTCGTAAAGTTCTCTGCTATTCTGTGATCGCGACTGAGTGGCGCCATCACCAGCAGAGGAGATGAAGCTAGCCGCTGCGTAGAAAGGCCTTATCAGCTATGAATTCAGTATTCTGTTGGCTTGGTGGATTACGGTTTCGGAGATGGATTCTTATCTACCGTTTATCTTCCTCCTGTATTTGGAATAGCATTGGAGACTTTGTTCCAGAAGGAAACTAGACTACGGATGTAAACCCGTGTCCCAAAGTGTAATCCACCGAGGTAACACAGTACTACCTCCATAGGAGACAATGCGCGTCTACATCTGCATCTACATTTATACTCCGCAAGCCACCCAACGGTGTGTGGCGGAGGGCACTTTACGTGCCACTGTCATTATCTCCCTATGCAGCAGCCATCTTCCCAACTGGTGATCTTCGCTCTCAGTTGCGGTCACTTTATAAGAAAGAACATTACGAGACGTTCCACCAACGTCCGTCAGTGTACAATGTCACGTTTGCTGCCGAAGGGGTGGCCTAGTGGCAGGCGCTAGTGCCTATAACTTTTCGTCACTGTGTAGCGTCGTCGGATTACTTTTCTGACAGGCATACCTATCCTCGTTATGCTCCTCAAGGCACCCTCTACAACCTTTCCAAGTTAGTTGTAACGTTTGTATAATGCAGTTTGCAGAATGCTCTCGAAGTATTTTCTCATTTGAAGTATGTGTCTTAAAACTGTACGTCAAAAGGAATAATACACAATAATGGTAAAGTTTCTTTTGCAGATACAATCTAGACTTCGTTCTGAATATCCTGCTTACACAGACTAGACACATTAATGTGAGTACCGCCTATCTTTGACATCAGTGTGCTATAACCACTCACAGACGCTAGATGGCTCTTCTGGCAGTGAAGCGTATATAAAGCGTGTTGGGGGGATGCATTAAACAGTGCAGTTCTTGTAGTATTGCGGAAACGGAGTGATTTATCTGACGTCCAAATGGGCACGATCACTGCCTTCTGGGATAAGGATTGAAGCACTTCCTAAAAGGCTCAATCTGTAAACTGCTCCATACCGTAGTGATAAAACTATACAAACAAATCTTTGCATGGAACAATGGCACAGGGTCAACGGTGGTGCAACACAGGCCGTAGGTTACAGGGGTGAATGACGGTTGCAGAGATGGCTACGGGCGAATAGACGTACAACTATTGAGCAACTGACGGCCCAGATGAGCCAAGGTGCACCAGCAGTCTGCTCAGCGACCAATCAGCAAACGTTGCTGCATATGGGCGTACTGAGCAGTCACTGGTTTCATGCACCCATGGTGACTGCTGTTCACTGGCGATGAAGACTGGAATTTGCACGCCAGTACTGCAACTGGAAGTACATTGATGGTGCGACAGGTGACCTTTTCAGGTAAATAACGTTTTATGCACTCTAGGACAGACGACCGTTGGCTTGTATGGCCCTGCTACAAAGGATCCTGGCCTGAGGATGGAGTGTTTCGTCCGGGGAATGTTTTCGTCGCATTCTCTGGGGACCTCGCCATTGTGGAAGGCACAATGGATCAACACAAGTATGTATTGTCCTTGGGGATGATGTCCACCCCTACATGGAATTTATTTTCTCCTCAGCTCTATAACATCTACCGGTAGGAAAATTAATCGTTTCACTCAGCTCACAGTGTACGTAAGAAGTTTTAAGAACACCACAATGAGTTCACTATACTTACCAGATCACCAAACTACCTGGATTATTACCCAATCGCGAATCTGCTAGTGCCATGGATCCTCACCCGAGTAACCCAGCGCTACTGACCACGGCACTGCAGTCGGCATGGCTCCACAGCAATGTGGCTGCCTTTCAGAATGTCTCTATCTTTCAGAACCTCACTGATTTTCTTTCTGCACGTTTGCCCTGCAAAAGACAATTATTCAGGCTTTTGATAGGTGGTCACATTAATCTGGCTGAACCGCCTAGTCTCCCAAAACCACTGCACGTCCTCTTTACTCTTACAATAATATCCTCTGTTGTACATCCAGTACTCGTCCGAAAATGGTCTAAATAGCAAAGTTCATTGATATTTCCATGACTTCACTGTTACTTTGTACGATTTTTCGATATGTTGATTACACGAGGGCGTACTCGGGAGGACTCCCTCAGAATTTTTTTAAGTGAAATATCTTAAAAGTTTAAAAACACAAACGTTATTAACATTCTACATCTTTATTCATCGTGCCTACATATTTACAGTCATCTCCCATTACAGTGCTCCTAACTCTAGTGCGTAACACGACGATGTGCAACGTAACTACGTCGGTGCGTGGATCAAACCATGTTGCAATCGAGTTTGGAATTCGAGCTACACTACCGGCCATTAAAATTGCTACAGCACGAAGATGAAGCGCTACAGACGCTAAATTTAACCGACAGAAAGAAGACGCTGTGATATGCAAATGATTAGCTTTTCAGAGCATTCACAAAAGGTTGGCGCCGGTGGCGACACCTACAACGTGCTGGCATGAGGAAAGTTTCCAAGCGATTTCTCATACACAAAAAGCAGTTGACCGGCGTTGCCTGGTGAAACGTTGTTGTGATGCCTCGTGTAAGGAGGAGAAATGCGTATCATCATGTTTCCGACTTCGATAAATGTCGGATTGTCACCTATCGCGATTGCGGTTTATCGTACCGCGTCATTGCTGCTCGCGTTGGTCGAGATCCAATGACTGCTAGCAGAATATGGAATCGGTGGGTTTAGGAGGGTAATACGGAACGCCGTACATGATCCCAACGGCCTCGTACCACTAGGAGTCGAGATGACAGGCATCTTATCCGCAAGGCTGTAACGACTCGTGCAGCCACGTCTCGATCCCTGAGTCAAGAGATGGGGACGTTTGCAAGACAACAACCATCTGCACGAACAGTTCGACGACGTTTGCAGCAGCATGGACTATCAGCTCGGACACCATGGCTGCGGTTACCCTTGACGCTGCATCACAGACAGGAGCGTCTGCGATGCTGCACTCAACGACGAACCTGGGCGCACGAATGGCAAAATGTCATTTTTTCGGATGAATCCAGGTGCTGTTTACAGCATCATGATGGTCGCATCCGTGTTTGGCGACATCGTGGTGAACGCACATTGGAAGCGTGTATTCGTCATCGCCATACTGGCGTATCACCCGGCGTGATGGTATGGGGTGCCATTGGTTTACGTCTCGGTTACCTCTTGTTCGCATTGACGACATTTTGAACATCGGACGTTACATTTCATATGTTTTACGACCCGTGGCTGTACTCTTCATTCGATCCCTGTGAAACCCTACATTTCAGCAGGATAATGCAGGACCGCATGTTGTAGGTCCTGTACGGGCCTTTCTGGATACAGAAAATATTCGACTGCTGCCCTGGCCAGCACATTCTCCAGATCTCTCGCCAATTGAAAACGTCTGGTCAATGGTGGCCGAGCAGCTGGCTCGTCACAATACGCCAGTCACTACTCTTGATGAACTGTGGTATCGTGTTAAAGCTGCATGGGCAGCTGTACCTGTACACGCCATCCAAGCTCTGTTTGACTCAATGCCCAGGCGTATCAAGGCCGTTATTACGGCCAGAGTTGGTTGTTCTCGGTACTGATTTCTCAGGATCTATGCACCCAAATTGCATGAAAATGTAATCACATCTCAGTTCTATTATAATAAGTTTTGTCCAATGAACACCCATTTATCATCTGGATTTCTTCTTGGTGTAGCAATTTTAATGGTCCGCATACGGAGCACCCTTTCCATCAGCATGACAGTGCCAGATCACATACGAGCGGTGCGATATCTGCAACAGCCCGACGCCTTGGGATCACTGTCTTAGATCTTCCTCTATACAGTCCAGACTTGGCCCCATCAGATATTCATCCGCTTCTAAAACTTATAGAAAACCTTCGGGGACTTAACTTTGATCGTAATGAAGCGGTGCAAGCAGAGGTGAGGTTGTGGCTCAATAAGTACGCCCAAACCCACTACAGTGAGGGTGTCAACAAACTGGTCTCTCGTTCGAATAAGCGTGTTCGTCCCCAGGATGACTGTGTTGAGATATAAAAATGTAGGCATGAAGATTAAAGATGTAAACGTTAGTAACACTGGTTTTTTTAAAAAGCCTGAAGAGTTTTCACATAAACCATTCTGAGGCGTTATTTATTAGCACGCCCTCGTACATTATTTTCATTACTTAGGAACTGAGCTACATACTTATTTTCAAACTTGTTCCATTAAGTTTTTCATAATATGGATGTATTATTACTCTACATTAGTATGTTATGTTGCTACAGTTTATCACCACGACTAGCAAACAGTACAGTTTCGCCGATATAAAACTGATAATTCTTGTATGTTGCACAGAAATGTATTCTTTCCTAATTTCCTAGTTGACAGTCCTTCCTATTTTTCAGTGCGTAAACCTTACTGTACTGATGAGCTCTTATGCTTCCCGCGGTATTCACCGCACACTCTTCAATATTGCCACGCGTGTGGAACCAATGGCATTTTTCTTCTGCTGTTATACACATTTCTTTCAATCCAAGTAAAAATCTTTGTCAAAACACATTAACAGCATACAAAGTAATAGAACGCACTCATTGCTCCATTCCGTAATTTCTCTAATTGGTTTATAATAGTCCCATGAGCTGAGAAACAATAGCAAAAGAAGAAATTTTAATCCTTTACCTTATTCAGGCACCTAGTGCTCTTCCACAGAATATTAGAATTAGCCCATTATTAGCTAGCATCAAATATAAGCAGCTGTGTATGGCTACAATAATATGCAGCATACACCTACTTTTTTCTGACGTTCGCTAATAATGCACAAATTCTAATCTTATGTAGAAGGGCGCTAGGTGCTTGAATCAGATAAAGGGTTAAAAGTTACTTCGTTCAGCTGATCGCTGGTGTTTTCAACTAATACAATTATATTGGAGAAGAGGCATCAAGCGTTACAATGGTCTGTTGTGCTGTACCCATTTCGCTATTCACCTTCTCTTATGGCCTGATTAGAAACGAAACATTTTTCATTATGAACATGAGTGCAAATTTGGAGATATTACATCATTTATTTTAAAATTCCTATTCTGATGAAGATATAAATAATACCATAAATGCTGCCTCCGGCCGTAAAAAGTAGTTAACACAATGAGGGAAAGATTTCAGTATATGTTGATTCGTATGGTCGAGACAGAGGTTTGGATGCTATTTGCTTGGGTAATACTGTACTTTTGCTAACCGTACTGGATTGACACCAATAACGTTTTGTATCAATTCATAATAAATTGACGTTGCTTTTACGGTCATTAAATATTTCGCATACATGATGGCAATGGCAAATGACAAAAACAGTTTGTTATGTGCACATCCCATCAGAAGGATTTATCTGCATATGTGCGAACTGTAAATAATTAATAAACGCAGCACTGTTTCAAGACCTAACAATGGGTTGTCTAGTGATGAGTAGCACTATTGGACACAATTGCGGCAGCAATGACAAGCAGATACTGTGCGAAATGGGTCATTTCAAGCATTAGAGTTAATAGAACAGAATGCAACAACAGAAATTACAAAACATTTGAAAACAAGAAGTAAACCTGAGTAAAAATGCATTAATAAAATAGCTAATTTAATATTACATAGATGTGCAAAATATTCAGAAATCTGTCAAATGTAATTCAGAATCTTTACTCTATGAAAAATAAAGTGTCAAGATTTAACAATCAGGATTAAAAATGAATGTTTTAATTTGGCACTGAATTATTGAATATCGTAGAGGGAGACAATTGCTTCAAACTGTTTAAAGGAGAAGATTCATGATACCTTCTGAAATCATCACCACATTCAGAGAAAAAGAATGTAAATGTCACGAGCTATAAATCAGTAGATTTGACTTTACCTAGGAAAGGCAACTGACAGAGTGTACTACAGTAAACAGATTTGAACAATAAGCATAATTTGAAACGACTGAAAATACAAATGATTAATAATTCATACGAAATTCAAATCAAAAGATGTGATTTGTGAAATTTCGTAAGAAGAAAGCTACATAGTACAGCACATAGTAGACAAGATTGTTCGTTTCAATACATATGATTTGTTAGCGATACCACAACACCGAAATGTGGTACATCTGTGTTTTGCTAAACACCATAAGCCACGTTAATTCAAAGGCACAGAAAAAATGCACTTTTAAGGATTATAGCCTTTGTTGAAGTAAAAATAAGAAGAGATATGTACCAACGCACAAACGGCCGTAGACGTATAACAGAAATATCATAACAGGCCTTAGAAACACAATATGCCAACAAGAAACTACTTCAGTGAATAAGTATCAAGAAGTCTTCCAGCCCAACATTTTTTAAGTGTTGAAATTCATTGATCCTCAGGATTAGGGATATAAATTAAATTCTGTATGTGAAGAAGAGCCAAGGAAATATCTCGAAAGTAGAGACAATCTGAAGATCTCTTATTACAATAACGCAATGAGAAACAATTTCTGTTAAATTAAATCAAGAATCTTAGTACAAAACGTAAAATAATTATAAAATCAAAATATAAAATAATGAACTCAACCTTAATCTTAAAGGCTACTAAAATATGTTATTAGTATAAAAGTGACACAAATTTTAAGATTTATCTTTTAATTTGTATGTTTTTAATATTAATTTAGAAAAGGTATAAATCATGTTGAACCAACAAATTTACCAAAATACAACACATATAAAGAAAATAAATTATGGGAAAAATCGAACATAGAAATAAGATGACCCAAATAAGCACCTGGTAATAATACAGCAGAATATGATAATAATTTTACATAATAATTTTACATAAAATCGTGGCTACGTCTTTTAGGAAACCTTTCAAGAAAGAAAAGGAAACTGGCGTTCAAGAGTTTAATCAACACAATGAATTATGCCAAATATAAACATTATAAGCAATGACTTAACGAGCAAGATGGCTGCAAGGAAAACGAGTTGTGGTTTTCTTAAAAAAAATTACGACACAAAAGTTCGAATCTGTTGATTTTACTTATATGTCCCCAGGTATAGGTTTCATTACAGGAGCATGACAAACTTATTCTGTTCCGACTGAAAATCTTCTACACAAAACATGAAGAATAATAATCGGCAGTGATGGGACGAATTAAACCTACTTCGAACTACAGGTGTTTAGACAACGCAGTTCAAACTCGGATATGTGACACAGTGCATATGAGGTAACTCAATGGACGCGATCCTCCTCAACGAATGTGATGTCAGAGATTTATTTGGGACACTCATGTTTTTCAGCAGCCAAAGAAATGAATGCTTCACAAACTTTATCAGGTTCGTTTCGTTTTGAATTAGATGTAGATGTGATCACTGGAATATTGTGTGATGCCGAATGCCTGGTAGAGAACTGCAAATGCGACAAAAGCTATTGCTCCTCATACAAGTGCTCGCGTATTTTCGGTGTAGTCTCCTACCATCGCTGAAATCTTAGAACTTTTATTTCTAACAACAAGATAGCGTAATTTCTTATTTCCTACTGTACTAATCTGATTCAGTTACTACTGAAATGTGGCTGAGGTGTGATCAGATTAACGTAGTGTGAATAAAAGTCAAATGTCGACAACAAGCTACCGAAGCTCATACATGTACTCAAAACTTAATGTTAGTTTGACCACTGCATTTATTATGTTCACAATGCCGTACGTCTTTCGGCCTTACACCATTCCCAAAGGGGCTACAAGAGAAATTCACGAAAGCGTGTAAGAGAAGAAACATTTGTACTGTTACACAAAACGGAAGAAGCAAACACTGAGTGGCAACACTGTAAAAAACATGAAATACACATCGTAAAAATGAAGAGAGGTAGAACTCACCAAAATATCTGTAACGCATTCTGAGGTAAACTGAATTTATCAAACATAGATACAATGTATCTGCTCTACATCAACTGATGACATTTGAGAGCAAACTGACTCACTATACACGTCGACGTATTAGGTGATGAAGCTCTTCAGACGGGAGAACGATGTGATGTTCAGGAATATTACATGTTTTGAAACACAGAAATATTGATACAACTGACTGATACTATCGTCGCTACGCTTTATCTTCTGTATCCTACTTTTACATACTGTCACCTTTGTGTATTGTGTGTTGCTGATTCTACCATAAGTAGATAATCATTACACGAAGTGTCTAGACTTATATGGTACGCTCACAGTCTGCTATAGTTCATAACCATGAAATATTGCTTTGCACATTGTGCCTGATCATAAGATTAGGCAGATGCTAATTTCTCACCATTTGTCATGAGCCGTATGTTCAACACACACTCATCTGTCGTATTTCTGTCCATACACTTATTGCATTTTGTTATATTTTATGCAATGATGCTTGTCTCTACAAAACTGTTACATACTAAATTGGCTTCCTGTCTTTTGCGTGTAACTTTTAAATTTTGTTTTATTTGTTGGTTGCAATAACAATATACTGATTTTAATGTTGTTATACATGCATTTCTGGATACTGAATTATTCATCTGTTGTAATTTATTATTGTATTAAACAGCTCATGTTCAATTATTTTAAATAAATTTTTGTACATTGACGCCATCTTGGGGCGATAATTTTAGTCAGTCCCCAGGTATCAGATGGATACTTCTTAGATAATAAACTAAGTCATGTAATAAAATATTATTTGTCATTGAAAATTACACTGTATGTATCAACTGCGTCACTAAATCCGTATTTCAAACATATAATTTTTATAAATGCCGTATATCTCTGCCATTTGGAAGTCTTCCTCACGTAATACTTCGACATGTACAGAGAGTCGTTTTACACTCAAATATGATCAAGCAATGTAGACCAAATAGTTTGTATCCATTTTTGACACATTCAGTTTTGTTTTATTTAAGAATGTGTTATACATATTTTGGTGAGTTCTACCTCTTTTTATTTTTACGATGTGTATATCCTGTATTTTACAATGTTTTTCACTGAGTGCTTATTCCTTCCGTTTTTGCAATGAACACTTAAAGTAACTGTACGCTTTCGTGAAAGTGTGTTGTAGAGCTTTTTAGAGTGGCATGACGCCGAAATGCTTAGAGGTCTACAAAATTAATAAATACAGTGGTCAATATTAATAACAGCTTTTTAGTGCATTAAAATGGCTGCAAAAATCTCTCAACATTATTACTCATTTTGCTGCCCGTTCATCTGCTATTAAATAATATTTATCATTAGTGGAAAGATTTATTGTTATAACGTAGCTCATTTTTATCGAGTGACATATTATATTTTTACAAGTGGAGAAAACAGAGGCAGCCTTTGCACAATATTTGAAATAGGAAGTGATGATTTTTGAAATAGCTGTAACACATCATACGCCATGAAGGAGTTTTACTTACTGAGATTATTTGCCACTTAATTTACAGGTCTCTTACCTGCTCTGTGGTGAATAACTGAGTTATTTGATGGCAGTTCCAATTAAGGAAATTAATCACTGTCGTTAACTCTGCTACCCTCTTTCCAGTTTTTCTCTCTCACGTTGGTCACTAGAAACCCTGCAACAACAATTCTTTAATTTCTGATCCAGTGATTTACTTGTTAAACACCAGTGTGCCAGGATGGAAACAGGGAGTCTGTACAGCTAAATTGTTGAACTTCGTGGGCGAGAAAGACGATTTTTATGGCACAAAGGCACTGTTGATCAAAACTTGAATTCACATTCGGTAGATGAATAAACACACCATCACAGGCCAAATTTCATCTCTCCCTACCAGGAGGGATCAATTTTTTTATGAAAAATTAGAGAAATAATTGTGCAAGCTTATTAGCAGACGTTTAATGTGCAAAAACCGCTTTGGAATGCTTGACACGTCTAGAAAGAAACTTGTTCAGAAACTGCCCGAACTTCACCAAGCTTGTTCACATGCCGTGTTGTTACAGTATAATAATAGACACCAGCAAACTGCTTGCACAGGGGTAAAGAAAGCTGGTAATCTGCATTTGGGCGTTTTCCATACGTTGCATATTCAGCAGTGTGAGCGTCGAGCAATTAACATATGTCCGACCACTTACGAGTTCGTGCTGTTGCAAGAAGATCAGAACAAACGATAAATTGAAGGGACAAGTGCTTTAACTTTCAGCAGCATCAGTGAATGGCGTCAGACTGTTCACGCTCAGAAATCTCGAAATCACTGTGGAAGGCAAGTTCATGCTTCTTATCAACGCTACATGAGAATGCAATTACACATCACATCTATGAACTGGAGATACAGAAGTTCGTGGAGAAATACCTTCACGTAAACCGTACCCTTCGCAGAAGTAAAATACTTGACTAAAATACATATGAAAAATCAACTGTATTGTTAGTGGTAGCATCCGCTGCATGAAATTGGCGTTTGCTTCAATGGCAGAAACAACGTAATTGAAGGTCTCTGGTATACGAGAATCCTTCTCCTGTTGTTTGGGCAATGTGTCACTGTCACATTCATTAGAATCATCAGAATCACTCTACTATGGCAATGTAACAGAATTCTGGACGTATGAAGAACTTGATAAAATAATCACATACAGCTATTGCAACAAAATACACTTAAAAATATTATTTAGCTAGACTTAATGTTATGATCGTTTTAGGAAAAACGTTATTAAGACATTTTTTCTGTTTATGACCATAATTATCACTCGTAAGGTTACCAAAGTCTTTCGTTTAAATACAGCACATTGTCGACTGTCTTAAAAGAAATTACGATTCGCTGTTTCTCTGAGTATGAACACGAGAAAAAAAAATGATTTGATGTGAACTATGCTCAGTTAGGAGCATGTGTGACCCATGTATTTCACACGTAATTAATCATTAGTGGTATACGGTGCCATGAAAGTAACTGAACAAGGTATTGAATACATTAATCGAGGTCTGTGCTCTCCTTGATGGGCGTGGGAGTATCTCCCATAGTCTCCAATGAGAGGGAGAGAATGAATTTCGAAACATGATCTTTTAATTCTGCTGGAAAACGAAACTGGAGCTCAAGCGCAACGTGCTATGAAAGGTCGCAGAGGGCGGTGGATGAAGCGTTTGAGAGAGGTAGAGAGCACAGACAATTGACGACACTACATTATACTCAACCAAAAAAAAGTAAGACTAAACATTGCTTAGCAGTGAAACTATACTGTTTCATGTCAATAGTAACCACGGTTTTGAAGAAAGACTGGAATGTCACGTCAGCTGATGTTTCCATAGAGTAGAGCTACGCATGATTTTTACATTTATGTAAAATATTTAGTGGTACAGTCACATATATTTTAATGTTACCGATTAAAAGCTTATCAATCAACCGTCTCCAGGTCTAAGCATAAAAAGTAAAATTCCTTATTTTTTCTATATTTTTCTAGTAGAGTTGGTTGCTGATTACATTTTCGTAACGTTCGGAATACAGTTATATCACCTATGAACGATACGGCATTGTTAACACACGGAATACTTACTGTAGTTTTTGAAAGACGTGGAAAAACTGCCAGCATGGACCCTTCCAATTTTTAAGTAATCAGTCCTGCATCAACTTCGATACTTTCCTCAATTTTTTTCTATCTTCTACTGATGTTTCCTTTTGACTGTAGCTACTATACCAATATCCTTTATGCTTGATTTTATATACTCTTTAGCCGCGCGTGGTGGCCGCGTGGTCTATGGCGCCTTGCCTCGGTTCGCGCCGCTTCCCCCGTCTTAGGCTGGAGTCCTCCTTGGGCATTGGCGTGTGTGTTGTCCTTAGCGTAAGTTAGTTTAAGTAGTGTGTAAGCCTAGGGACCGACGACCTCAGCTGTTTGGTCCCATAGGAACTTACCACAAATTTCCAAATTATACACTCCTTGACTGCACATTCTAATTTCATCTCTGCTGCTCTTTCCAAAGCAAAGTAAGCGACTGTCGAATACCAAAGCACATGACCCACTGACATGGCCCTCGTCTTGTAAGGGGCCTTAATTGACGCGTTTCCTAACATACTCTCTTTACTACTTTTGTTTTGGTTGTTTAGGTTTACACTAAATATTCAATATTCTTCTATAGCACCACATATAACATACTTGAAGTTTCTTCTTCTCCGAATTACCGATGTTTCGCGCTTCACTTCCATTTAGTGTTACCATCCAGAGCTACTATTTCGGTAATTTCTTTTTCATGACGCCACCGTTTGAGCTTCCTTATTGAAGAAGACTAGAGTCATCATAATTCTGACTGGCTCGATGCGGCTTGTCACGAATTCCTCTCCTGCGACAATCTCTTCATCTCAGACTAGAACTGGCACTCCACTTCCTCAATTACAAGGTGTGCCTGAAGAGTTGGGTAAATGGTGAAAAAACAAACAAAGTAAGCAAGGGTTACAAAGTACTTTTGTGGCATGGTGTTACTCGCCTTCCCTGTAATCCTCGGGTAGAAATTTATGATGGATCAAGCCCTTGCTATCAAAACAGGTGACTGACATTACCTTAGTCATGGATTTTGTCACCCGACTTCTTTTTTATTTTTGGGAGGCTTGGGAGACGATAAACACCATGCTATTGACACCATGCTAGTCTCCATATCGCACTAGTAACATCAGATCTTATGTAACGATACGGATACCGATTCATCAATTTCTCCAGACGTATTTTATGACGAAATAAATCTCGGGTGAACAGCCTGGTATGAGTGTGCGTAGTACACAATATTTCGGCAATTGACCACGTTGCCGTCATCAGGTGCGCTGATGTACTGGCCGGCGGTGGGCCGGCGCCATGTATATATAGGACAATCCCCCTCCCGCTCCTCCCTCAGGCGCTTCCTATGCCGGCAGACCCTCCTGAACGAGAAGACCTAGGACTCAGCGCCCAGACGGTGGGAGAACGGACGCTGTACCTGGACCGCGCGCGGGGCGCGGACCGCACCGACTCATAGGAAGCGCCTGAGGGAGGAGCGGGAGGGGGATTGTCCTTTATATACATGGCGCCGGCCCACCGCCGGCCAGTACATCAGCGCACGTGGTCCATTGCCGAAATATTGTGTCCTATTCACTCTCATACCAGGCTGTTCTCCCGCGATTTATTTCGTGATACGGATACCAGTAACATGTCACCACGGTGCTTCGAGTGATTCCACAAGCAGAGTTTGTTATCGGCTATCCGATCATCCCGTTGTCGATTTGACGGTCAACTCTAGCCTCATTTTCAGTACTTCATTCAAGCCATTGCTCGAATTAAATGATAATTAAACAGCCTTCCAGCGTAAATCGGTTCTCGAAAGTATAGCGAGAAACTTTTTTTTCCTTTTGATGGTGTAATATATATTCCTATCTCTGTCTTGCCCTATTGTTTTACGCCCCCCCCCCCCCCCACCAGCACCACCGCCTAGTTTCCTCCGGGACCATGGAAGTCATTCCCTGTCACACTTAACAAATGCCTCACTATCATGTCACTTCTTGCAGTCGGTGTTTTCCATATTTTCGTTTCTTCGCCGATTCTACAGAGAACTTTCTTATTCCTTCCGTTATCAGCCACCCTTTGCATTATTCATCTGCAGTATCACATCTCCAACTTCTCGATTCTCTTCATTTTCGGTTTCCCACTGTCAAATGGCTCTGAGCACTATGCGACTTAACTTCTGAGGTCATTAGTCGCCTAGAACTTAGAACTAATTAAACCTAACTAACCTAAGGACATCACACACAGCCATGCCCGAGGCAGGATTCGAACCTGCGACCGTAGCGGTCGCTCGGCTCCAGACTGTAGCGCCCAGAACCGCACGGCCACTCCGGCCGACTTTCCCACTGTCCATGATTCACCACAATACTATGCTGTGCTCCAAACCCAGGTTCTCAGAAGACTTCTCTGGGTCAGCAATGTCCACTATGCCTGTGCTAGTCTACCTTTCTTGTTGTCATTGCTTCGGCCGTCATGGGTTACTTTCCTTCAGGCCGACGGAATTCCTTAACGCCGTCAATTTCGTGAACAATTTTAAAGTTAAGTTTCTAGCTGGTCATATTTCAGTCACCTCTCATTACTTATTTCTTTTTTTGGTTTACTCTCGGCCCATATTCTGCACTCTTTAGATGTTCATTCCACTCAACAGGTCTTGTAATTCATCTTCACTTTAACTGAGGATAGTAACGTCGAAAGCGAATTGTGTCATTGATATCCTTTCACTCTCGAACCATAAATTTCCGTCATTGCTTCCTCGATATATGAATCGAACAGTAGGAGGAAAGAATGTATCCCTGTCTGATATTCTTAACTCGAGCACTTTATTCTTTGTCTTCCAGTCTAATCGTACCCTCCCGCTTCTTGTTCGTATTGTATATCACCCGTCGTTCCCTGTAGGTTGCCCCTATTTTGCTCAGAGTTTCGAACATCTTCCTCCCTTTTCGCATTGTCGAACACTTATTTTTACATCGACGAATCCTATGAACGTATCTTAACTTTTTCTTCAGTCTCGCTTCAATTATTAAGCTCAGTCAGAACTGCCGCTCTGATGCCTTTATCTTTCCTAAAACCACACTGATTATCTAATTGATTCTCATTTCATTTTTCATCCTTCTCTGCATTACTCGCGTCAGCATCTTGGATGCATGAGGTGCTAAGCTGATTTTGCAACGGATTTTGTACTTATCTGCTCTCGGTACCTCAGCAGTTGCATGAGTGTTATATTTCGATAAGTCTCTTGGTACTGTGTCGGTTTCGTAGATTCTACAGAACAACTTGAATAGTCGTTTGGTTGTAAGTTTCCCCAATGATTTTAGAAATTCCGATGAAGGTTATCTATTCATTTACCATTTATTTCTCTCAAGATTTCCGAATCTCTTTCAAAGTATGACTAATACAGGATTTCGAATTTCCTCCTTAACGCCTCCAATTTCTTCTTCTAGCTAGTCATCAGGCAACCCCTGATGAAGGCCTTCAGTATACCATCTCCACTATCGGCTCTTTCTTCTGCGTTTATCAGTGGAATTCACGTACCTCTCATACTGTAGCAGTACTGGAAGTGTCACATTAAGAATGGAGAAAAAGAAGAGAAGGTGACGATACCTGACCACGAATTTTTTCTCAGGGGAAACCAGCACAGCGGTGTGGATGTGACATCTTTGAATAGGTGTTCCTTCGAAATCGAATTTCACCTTTTTTGTAACATGACTGTCAATTATCGCTTCGTAGTTTAGTTTTAGCTCTGCTGTGATTACGCGATAACATTGTGTGAGCTCTGTAATAATTTTCTAGGAGTGGGATGTATTTGATTTCTCACCAGAGGCTGTGGATCAGGAGGCTTCGATGGTACTATTGTGTCGGCTATTCTGGTAGACTCAAAAGCCGAGAACGAGTTCCTGCGTCGCAACAAATTTTCACAAAAACGTATGCTATTTCCCGAAGTGCTCACTGTGGACAGTTCCTGGTGTTAAACTACTTGCAACAAGTACGGTGCCACCGGTCACCGCAGCTTTCCACTGAGGGTGCTACAGGGAGAAATTTTTCTTTCTGTCTGCACATCAAGGAAGAGCCGCCTGTTGTTGGTTCCCTAGCCTAAGGACGTCCGTTGCTTCCGTCTTAAATTACAGACTGTCCAATCTGAAGTAGCGCCCCTGCAACCCGCAACCAGACGGGATGCGGTTAGTGCTGACCAATGGAGAGAGGGAGACTGCTGGAAACAGGTACCAACTTCATGAAGCGTAATGTCTTTTCTTTTGCAGCGTTTGAGTGGGAATATTCTTCCTCTTTCCCATGTTTTTTTCGTAGAAGAGGGAACATATTCGTTCGTCACATTGGCCCAGCATTATTCAGCCTCCTCTTCAAGTAGAGCTTGGGGTCAGTGAGCGTTCAGGAGAGAGATTGGAGAGGAGTCTCTTCCCGGCTCTCATGTGACGACCTCTGGCACTATTTCATGAATAGAAGTTTTACTCAGGTAGTAGTGCAGTCCATCTTCTGAGCAGCTCGCAATTAACTCATCTGGTTATGTATCTAGCACACTGAACTAAGACTTAAATATTTGCCTACTTATATTGTTGTTTCAAGCAGCCCAGATATGGAACTAGTATTCATTTCTTCTTCCTGCCGTTTTCCAATTAAATTTGAGTCCTGTGTCGGTAAGAGTCATTTTATTTTAATTTTCATACAGTTTAGATAACATTACTCCGTGTTATTCATTGTCAGTGGTTCACTTGATTAGATTTAAATTAAAAGTTTCGTGTTCTCTAGCTCACATGGATTTTGCAATCCCTAATGTCCTGCAATTTTCCTAAAATTAGGCGCATTTCTAAGTGGTTTTCTTCGTGCTGACAGGTTTGTGTTGTCTCAAGCGATCCAATATTATTTTGAAAGATAAAAGAGTTGCAGAAGTGTTTCTATAGCAGGAGTGGTTAGTACACAACCCTTGAGCCTCATTTCGACCTCTTACAGCTATTTGAGATGTGTCACGCTTCCCATCTAGGAAGACTATGCGTATTTTTCATTTTTTCCACTGGCATATAATCAACTAATTACACGCCAATATATGTTTCATTACAAGATGAGGCATTCAGTTTTCACTCTACCCTCTACCGATCCATTTATGATATCAGGGTAACTTTTTCTCAGTGCTTCATCTGTAAGGCCTTGAGATAAAAATATTATGGAATGTTATCATATTGACCACATGAATTCTGTCGCATCAACTGGAGACGTCGTCTGATTTCATAGCAGAAGTAGACCCATAGCTTTTACCGACCTGTTGTGGTGGGGTGGGGTGTAAGCATTCTACCTTTTTTGTTCCACGTTAGGAGGAAGTACAGGGACGTCAGGCTGTCAATGCTGACGAATTATGTTGATTTTCTTCCACTTCAGCTGTACGTATGACTCTTAATTATTCGTGTAATCGACTCTGCATCCAGATAGCTTGACCTTGAGATACCTTGATAATATGCATGAATTAATCGAGATCCACAAGCTTGTCCTTCTTAAACACAACGTATAAATTATAAAAGTATGTACCGAATTCTCTCGAAAGGGTCTTTCTTTCTGTGCGTTTAATCCGTTGTACAGTGTCTGCTGTTTTCGTGACTGAGAAAAAGTATTTTGTTTTAATTTGGTCACTCGATGCCTTTCCTGTCGCTACAGCGTCAGTTGATCTAAGGCAGAGAAATTGCGTTCGCCATTCCAAGCTGTGCTGTGAAATAGTATATCACAACACGCTCAAATTCCCATCCGCCTGCCCTGCAGCCCGGCCGGCACTGCTCATGCTCTCGGGCGCGCCAGAGGTTGCACGCATACGCTTTTTATTCTCAGTTTTATTTTTATTTTTTCGGCGAGTGCAGCCCCTAGGCGAACCGCGAGTTTCGTGCTCGCAAAATGAAAGTCAGTCTGAAGCACCTGACCAAAGCGGCCGCATCAGCTTGGCGACAGCACGGCTTTATTCTACGGCAGGGCCACGATGGCGCGCCGGCCAGCCTCACTTTTGCTCCAGCGCACACTGTCATCAGGACGTAACACAAAAATGAGTAGCAAATCCTACCCGACTAAATACTTTGCAGATTCTTTGCTCGCTGATTAGGAATCCGACACAGGAATCACAAAATTCAAACTGGCGGATAAAAGATTATAAAATTAACGGTGTCCAGTAAGATATCGGGTACACACTGAAGTGATTAAAGTAATGGAGTAGTGATATGTACTGGGTGATCAAAAACTCAGTATAAATTTGAAAACTTAATAAACCACGGAATAATGTAGACAGAGAGGTAAAAATTGACACACATGCTTGGAATGACATGGGGTTTAATTACAACAACAACAAAAAAAACAAAGTTCGCAAAATGTCCGACAGATGGCACCTGAACAGCAAAACGTAGTGACTACGACTGACAATTGTGTATAAAAGGGGCTGTAATGAGAGAGAATCAGATGCGCCAGCACTCGCAGCATGTTGACGTTACCTGAAAAGGCGCTTTTAGTGAAGCTGTATTATCAGAATGAGGAATGTGCTAGTTCAGCGTTACGATCCTGTCGCCATAGGAAGGGGATTCGAACGGGTAAAGGTCCGCTGACAAATGCAGCTGTGGTGAGAACGATTTCGAACTTCATAGCTACGGGTTGTTTAGACGATAGACCCCGTAGTGGCCGACCGAGCACAAGCCGTAATGCTGCTGATACAGTTCAGGAAGAAATGGAGACTGTAGCGGGTTCAACTATGCTCGGAGAAGTCACCGCTCGTGCAGTCGCACGTCGCACCGGCATTCCATACACTACTGTTAGATTGGCACTGAGGCGTACCCTCCGATGCTATCCGTACAAAATCCATCGGCATCATGAACTGTTACCTGGCGATATAGTGAAGCGGAGGGCATTTGCGGCGTGGGCGTTTCAAAAGATGGTGGAAGATGACGATTGGTTTAGTAACGTGTTGTGGACCGACGAAGCTCATGTCACGCTCCGAGGGCCTGTCAACGCCCACAACTGCAGAATTTGGGCTACAGAAAATCCTAGAACTGTCGTGGAAACTCCATTGCACGACGAGAAAGTCACGGTATTGGTTGGATTTACCACATCTACCGTTATCGGGCTTTTTTTCTTCGAGGAAATGCGTGATTCTGGTTTTGTAACTGCTACCGTGACGGGTGAGAGGTACGCCGATATGTTACATAATCGCATCATCCTCAGCCTGGCTGATAAACATCTGCTGGAACGTACGATATTTATTCAGGATGGCGCTCCACCCCATATTGCTAGACGCGTGAAAGACATCTTGCGCGCGTCGTTTGGTGATGTTTGTGTGCTCAGCCGCCACTTTCGTCGTGCTTGGCCTCCCAGGTCCCCAGACCTCAGTCCATGAGATTATTGGCTTTGGGGTTACCTGAATTAGCAAGTGTACCGTGATCGACCGAAATCTCTAGGGATGCTGAAAGACAACATCCGACGCCAATGCCTCACCATAGCTCCAGACATGCTTTACAGTGCTGTTCACAACATTATTCCTCGACTACAGCTATTGTTGAGGAATGATGGTGGACATATTGTGCATTTGCTGTAAAGAAGATCATCTTTGCTTTGTCTTACTTTGTTATGCTATTATTGCTATTCTGGTCAGAGGAAGGGCCATCTGTCGGACATTTTTTGAACTTTTTATTTTTTGTTTCTAATGAAACCCCATGTCATTCCAAGCATGTGTGTCAATTTGTACCTCTCTATCTACATTATTCCGTGATTTATTCAGTTTTCAAATTTATGCTGACTTTTTGATCACCCGGTATATATACATATGGCGATAGTATCGCATACACAACGTATAAAAGAGCATCATTTTCGAAGCTGTCATTTTTAATCAGATGATTCATCTGAAAAGGTGTCCGACGCGATTACTACCGTACGACACGAATTAACAGAGTTTGATCGCAGAGTGGTAGTTATAGCTGGACGCATGGATCGTTTCATTTCAGAAATCGTTAGGGAACACAATACCCTGAGATCAACAGTTTCAAGAATATCCTGACAGTATCAAATTGCAGGCATTGCCTCTCATCACGGGCTACACAGTGGCCGACGACCTTCGCTTACCGACCGACAGAAGTGGTGTTTGCGTAGA
This sequence comes from Schistocerca nitens, assembly GCF_023898315.1. Taxonomy (NCBI): domain Eukaryota; kingdom Metazoa; phylum Arthropoda; class Insecta; order Orthoptera; family Acrididae; genus Schistocerca; species Schistocerca nitens. The sequence continues at coordinate 814,084,800 of NC_064615.1, read as the reverse complement.
GTTTTCAGTAATAACAGAAAAGAAACACTCCTTGAAATAACCACAGATATCAGTGTGGGACGTACGACCAACATATCCCTTAGGACAGTGCGGCGAAATTTGGCGTTAATGGGCTACGGCAGCAGAGGACCGGCGTGAGAACCTTTGCTAACAGCACGACGTCGCCTACAGCGCCTAGGTTCGTTACCATATCGGTTGGACCTTACGCGATTGGAAACCGTGGCTTGGTCAGGTGAGTCCCAATTTCATTCGGTAAGAACTGATGGTAGGATTCGAATATGGCGAAGACGCCTCGAAGCCGTGCTCCCCAGTTGTCTAGAAGGCGCGGGTACAGTACCTGGAAGCTAGCGATGATGTACCAAAGAGAGCTTCCATTACAATGATTGAGAAGGTCGGCACAAGAGTGACCTTTGCCATTTAGTGGTGCTCAGTTGCATTTGTACTGGCTCCTGTCTGTGACCAAGAGGTGAATTGTGAAAGCACAGTGGGACCCTTGTTGCTCCTACATTTGTGGAATGGTACCTTATATAGTTGTAGCTGAACTGAATCGCACGGCGATGCGGTGGTGTGCTTTCAGTGTATTATATTTGTAGTTGACCTGATAAAGCACGGCGATGTCATGTTACGACTTAGTTGCATTCTAGTGATAACATTTAGCTGTTGCCATTCCATGTAACTTCATAGTTGATTGTACATGAATTTCTTGTCTCGAAGTAGGTTATGTTCTTTGTACGTGTTGTTTGGCTGCTGCGTGACTAAGGTGTTGGGTTTCAGTTGGATTTTGTTGAGCTATTTGATGAGATACTGTTGTTGTTGTGGAAATAGTGCTCAGTTGGTAAACATGTTACTTTCAGTGGGGCGAAGAAATATTTTCTATTAATGACATTTTTACATGTATTTTAGTTTAAGCCTTTAGTCGTGGGTTCTTGTATGCTTCTGAAGTCTTTTGTTATCACTGCTCGGCAAGAAATTATTCTTATCACATTTATGTTTTTACGTCAGAAGTCAACTAATTTGGAAGATTGAGTGCTAGTACTTGCTTTGTTTGTTTATGCATGACTGTGGCATACAAGGTTTACGAAGACAAAACAAAACCCTAATTGGTTAAGAACCCATGCTTGAACAACCTCTAGCCTAACTCCATTCCCCCTACAGCCTGTTTCACAATGTAAACCTTGTTCGTGTTTTATCGTATTTACACTACTGCTGAATTTTCTGAGGCGGAGACTGGCGAGTAATCACCATGTGCCTAAACAGACACACCACACTTTGGGTAACTGGTGTACAACAACAACGGTCGCTTAGCTGCTGTAAAGTTTCATTCAGATTCTGGCTCACCCCTTGTGTCGCAAGATAGCGGACTGCACTTTACGCTATAATAGTAGGTCATCAATATAGCTACAGTCTAGTAATACAACTCCTAAAATAATAGCCTATATCGGGATAATGCTATAGAATGGCTGCAGTCGTTATAAACTCCTAAATTTTATTTTTGCCTTAGTTAGTGAGCTGCACGCTACTTGTTATGTGACTGCCTCTTCTCCCTTCAGCTGTCAGTACAGGTTTAGTCAACGCATATGTGTTCCGATTTCGACCAGATAGAAGTGTTCCTCTCTCGGAGTCCGGAATTACACACATGAGACAGCGTTAACGAGTTTAGTGCATGTGTGTTGTATGCAGATGCTCTCACACCTATCACATGGAGGTGTTCCAGTCGATGGCTCTTGCTACAACCGCCGAGGTGAGCTAGCGTTGTGTAATGAACACAGTGCACCGTTGTTCAGTCTAGGTATCTTTGTAGCAGAATATTGAGTAGTAGTTAGGCTCTATACACGAATAGACCTATGCAGTATATATGTGTTCACACTGTGCTGAGATAAGGGAGAGCAAGACGATATATTCAGTATACATTTGTCATGTGTAGGTTATCCTCATACTGGAATGTGGACGTATTACTGTCACTGGGTCCGGAGAAACGAGCTGATGTAAGGAAACATACGACATGCTCAGTTCATATGCATTAGGTACAGGCGTTCTCGTGGCGACCACATGGAGACATTCTTCTTGCTAGGCACTGTTGCATGTTTTGATTAGAAAGAACGCATGATGAAACGTACAATACACATAAATTACGTCCAGGTGATGGCGCAACGACCACATGAATGTGTGCCTGTCACGGACTACTGCTACACGTGCTGTAGTGAGAGAGCACACGGTAATGTATCAAGTATGTGTATTAGGTGTAGATGTTCTTGCAGTGACCCTTTGGACGTCTCCCCGTCACTGCGTGCACTGTGATGACGGAGGGCAGTATGAGGTATCGTGTACATTTGTCTTAACTGAAAGTGTTCTCACGACGACCAGATGGAGGAGTTTCTGCCACTACGCCTTGTTATTCGTGATGATGTTAGCAAGCACACGATGAGGTGCGTCGTGTGCAGGTGTTCTCGTGGTGGCCTAATGAAGGAGTTCCTGTCCCTTACCGCTCGTGCAGTGGTTAGGCTGACGTATTCAATACGAGTGTGTTGTGTGCAGGTGTTCCCGTGGAGACCACGTGGAGGTGTTCCTGTCGCTGGGCCCAGCTGCACGTGCTGAGGTGAGCGAGCGCACAGTGGCGTCTGGCGTGCTGTGCGGCGGTCTGCGAGACGTGCCTACCACTCTATACAGCCAGGGCCCGGCCCTGGTCCTCGCCATGCACTCCGACTCCTCACCAGGAAACAACTCTGGCTTTCTGGGACGATTCCGATTCCTCGACAGGCGTAAGTTAACATTTGTCTTATTTATCAGTTTTTCGATTTCTTTCACACATCTTCCAAGTCTCTCTAGAATTTGATCTCTTCGCAGCATCTACAGTCAATGCCATCGCTATTTTATTCAATTCACTTAAATCATCTACCTCTCTCGTAACATTTTGGTGTCCATAATCTCATCTTCATAACTCTTTCATATCTCCACACTTGCTATATTTAATTTTGCAATAATTTATTCACTATTCTTAAATTTCATTTTCTACTTTCAGCTTCTCCTATACCTGCTCTGCCTACGCAGCTAATAATTCCCCAATTATTTTAGTAACAATACTATTGTCACGAATAAGTGGTGACGGTGGAATTTACCAATTTCAGAGAAAAATACATCAGCTAAAAACAGCAGTATAATTCATAATAACTTATGTACCACAATTATAGTCCCTCACATTGATACTTGATTGTATACAGAATGTGAAATTTGACATCCAGATTAATTAAGTGCCCATCAACACCTCTCTGTATCTGCGAGGCTTATAACAGTGACTGTGTCCGACTTACAACGAAGTGTGCTCACATGGACACATTCAGAATGTAAAACAAGCATCGAGTCTGTTGCTCCTCATCTCTTAGTCAGTACCCATCACCAGCTTTTTACCGACCTGAAAATTTCGGTGTACTTGTGTTGCAGTGTCCCGTGCCTTATCAAAGACGCCTACATTTCACCCACGTGCTTATATAAAAATTTTCGCACTTCTCTGTTCTGCTAAAAACGCTGTCTTCCACCGCGTAATGTTGGCTTCTATATAATATCACAATTTTACATTCTACATACGTTGATTTACGGAAAAATTTGATACATAATATTTTAGGGTTCGTGTTCCTGACAATCCCGCTGAGGCTCGTGCTCCAATGTATATAATGCAACAAAAAAAGTAAATTCTAAACCCGTGGCGCTACCTAGTCACCGAACTGTTGGCATGACTGCAGTTAAGAGTGCATTCTTTCTTCGCCGCAGCGTTAGTTGGATGGCACGCCCATCGTCTCGGTCAGGAACAATCCCTGGTACTCATTTGATAGCAGGCTCAGTGGGCCCAGAGCTGTCCTGGAACGACTGGAGCGAATACAATACAACTTAAATTACAAACTATGTTAACGCAAAAGAATATAGACTGCTCTAGTTACTGAAACTATCCCTCTAACACAGTTGCACGCATGTGTTTGTCGACCTTGAATTATGTCCTTAAGCTATGCCAAGTTTCATCGAAGACGCTCTGACGATGGGTGCTCATATGGGCCCAGTTTCAAATGGTTCAAATGGCTCTGAGCACTATGAGACTTAAAATCTGAGGTCATCAGTCCCCTAGAACTTATAAGTACTTAAAACTTACTAACCTAAGGACACACATCCATGCCCGAGGCAGGATTCGAACCTGCGACAGTGGCGGTCGCGTGGTTCCAGGCTGAAGCGCCTAGAACCGCTCGGCCATACCGGCCGACTCGACCCAGTTTCACTGCAGGAAATGTTCTAGTAATAATAACTTAACACAGTGCCATCTATACCAGGCGCAGGTAGAGACGTCACTTTTCTTATATCCAAATCAAAAACATGTACAAATTAACATGAACTCTGAAAAGGGTGGAAGTACGCTGCACTACACTCTACATGCATTCATGATAGCTACTTACACGAAACTGTAATTCATAAAACAGGACTTTGCCTTTCGGAAAGAAACGGTGCCTCGTGAGGTGCAAATAGGTAAATCGTAATATTACGAGACCTCACAGCAAAAAGTGACAAACAGTAGTTACATACTAGAAGCATGACATAAACATTTTTGCGTGTTTACTTTCGTACGGTAGTAATTATAGCTCAGGTTACTTTACAGAGTTGTTCTCCTGGTAAAATATTTTTTCGAAGTTCATGAATAAGCGTGATCACATTTTTATTTAATGTCCCTTTTTGTGATTACCACTATCGTCACCCAAATTATTAAGGAAAATGTATTTAGTAGTCGTGAAACTATAACACGTCATACAAAACACAATTCACAAAGTAAAATAATAATAAAGATTCGTTGTTGGTGGCACAGTGCTAAAACCATTGTGGTGGCCTTCAGATTATAACTAAAGTAATACCTGTTATGTAATATGATTCTTTAAAATGTATTTTTGTGCCCATAGTTAGAATTTAGGAACGAACATATGGGTTGCTACTCAAAATGCTGATGTACTCTTTTGTAAAATATGAGTGAAATCTGTTCATAGCTTTCAACGGTTCAAATCCAAAACGTGCGTCTTCAGGCTTCCAATTAATCCCACATGAAACAACTCCACTCAGAATAATGATCACTTACAGTAACCTTTGTTGGAAGAACACTCTCTCATTAAAATTTTAAGTTATCTGTTGTTACGAGGTTTGTTCATTAAAATACATTCTGCTAAAACGTAATCTGGTATCCATTACAGAATATTATTTTTCCATGTACTTATAGGTCGAAACCGGTGGTGTCAGTTACCAAAAACAACAGTCAGAAATACGACTACACATTTAGCAATTTATTAATTTTCAGGCAAACAAAAATTCACAGAAAGGGCCAGCGTTTCTAAATGTTAATTCAACGTAGCGCGTTTCGGTGCAACGTCGACGTCAGTACCGAAATTCATGCTGGCAAATGATCGATATTTTTCTTTCAACATCACCATTGACCCTGCAGGCATTAGCAGTCCGTGTAATTTAGTGGTTTATTTCTTACAGAATATTAACATAGTACCAGATATCGGCACTATGCCACATCAAAATGTAGAAGGGTGCATACCACACATTTTCCGCAGACCACCGTCATTTATTAGATTTTTGCTGACCGTCTGTCTGCTCACACCAGCGCGTAACAGTAAAATGTAGCTTTGACGTAAGGTGCCAAATTAACGCAGCTCTCTTACATGTTAATGCAAATTTCACAGTTATTTAAATCATTCTGAACACCGTACTACTTGCAATAGAACCAAATATTAAATAAATAATCTTGGTTTTCATCATGAAAATAAAGAAATTTATTACTTCCACAAATTATACATAACACTGGATTGTTTTATGTGACATTTACAGGAGAAACTTAACTGCTAATTTGGTTGCACATGGGCACATGTACTACGATGATTCGAAGCAGATTTGGACCACATTAAGAATGAAAATCAATTTTTGTAGTAGTAACCTGAATACGTCGCTACATGCTTTCGTATACGGAAGTTATGACAGCCATTGCTTCTCAGGGCTCTATTTTCGTCCCAATTTTTTTTTCAGTTGCTTATCATACGTGTAACCTAATTTCTTAGTAACTTATTGTAATCAGGAAATAAGTATTAATACAAGTAACACATGTATCTATTTCGTTTTTATGTGCATGCTTTACGGCTAAAAGTTATCGTGTAACAACTTTTCCGATTACCTAGTCACATACAGTAGTCGAATTTTGCATGCAGATGAAACTCGTGGATGAATTTTGAAGTGTGTTACATGTGGACGCTTGAATAAAAAACTAGATACTTTTTTTTTCGAGATAAAAGCATTTTGTATTCTTCTTTATTTATTGCAAACAAACATGAAAACATAATTTGGTTATACAAACACACATACGCACATATTCTGAATTCTAATGCCATGTCCAGGCAACCCCTCTTCTCTATCACTGTCTGTTCGTTTCAGTTCCGTGTAATTGTTACGTCCTATCCTCTTCTTGTTGTCTTCCGAATACTTCATCTCATGCCGTCCTTTTTCTTTCTTTCCCAACACCTTCCCTTCAAGAATATTGATGATAATGGTCTTGTATCTGATGATATGTCCAATAAACATTATTTTCCTCGTATCCATTTCCTTTAGTGGTCCTGTCTTTCTTTGACTATCAAGACTTAGATGGTGATTTTCTTACCTTCCAGCTCTCTCCTGTCATTTTTCGCCATATCCACATTTCAGCCCTTGAAACTGATTCCTTTCCAGTTCACCCAGAGTCCAACTTTTCCTTCAATAAAGCGTTACTCCATAAATGTCATTTTGCAAAAGGTTTTCTGACACCGGTATCCAGAACTATGGTGGTTGAAGAAGCAAAGAACAATCATTAGCCATAAATGCCTTTCGTTTCCGTGCAGGCTTTTTTCTCACTTCCATTAAGCATATTTTGTCCTCTGTAATTATACTACCAACATAAGAGAACTATAATAATGGTCAGTTCTAACGTCATCAATTTTTATATTGGTTTTACTTTGCTGTAACATTTTATCTTACTACCATTACTTTTGTTTCCTTTCTGTTCACTTTGCTAATGCCTTTCATATTTTAAGGGTGTCCGATAGGACTTGAAACAGTTTATTCATTTCTTTTTTGGAGTCTGCAACTATCACGATGTCATGAGCAAATCTAACACAGTGTGTCCTGTCACAGTTTGCTTCTGTTTCCTTTGTCTTCTCCTTCATTATCTGAATAGCTTCTTCCATTAACACACTAATTAAATATAGAGATATGTTTCGTTATTTTTGTATACTCGAATTATAGATTCTTATAGTACCATTAAAATTAGAAAATTATAATTACGATCTAACTTGCATTCTAACAGATGCCTTGGCAACAATAAGTTTTGTCTCTTATTGCCACTTATACATTTTCACTGCAAATAGCTTTGAAGTAAATACCTTATCCTGACAGCATATTCAGACACTAAAGATATGATAGCGCATTCTTAGTTACCAGAATATGTGGCAACGTATCTCCCATCTTCATTGACTACAACTTCCGGAGTTACTTTCTGACATATGGCGGAATGTACAAGAACTCTGTGCAGAATAAGTTTCCCACTGTTGTTCGGAGTAATTGAAGCCCTCCCGTGCTGTATTTGCCTTCTCCATACGCAGCAAGAAATATTTTTCAGTGTTTCCCTTCAGCTTTTATTTCAGATGTTGCTACAATGTAAAATTTATAACTCATTTGGCAAGTGTGCTTTTTGGGAATATGAAAATACACTTTAAAATCTTGACTAAGGCATTGTCAGTACGCGCAATACCTAATGCACAATTGATCTTTCCCCCAGAAAAAACTTGGAGGTGCGGTATGAAGATGGTACCCCCCGGAAACCACAGCACAGAAATTTTAACATAAATCTTGTAATTTACGATTAGGTACACAAGTTGTAATTTCAATTTCTTTTTGTCTCCATAATTACTGTTACATTCCAAATAGCCACATTCCAATCTCAATGCACATGCCCCATTACTGTGGTGAAGAAAGCACACAAATCTGTCAACAGACGGTGAAAAATTATACACTGCAGGATGCGGTCTGCATTCTCCTAACAGTTCTCTGTTTCGCCTACAATAAGCAACGCTTAAGTCAAGAAGGGCAAAATTGGACTCGGTGCACCTTTTTTACTTAAGTGTCCATACTTGTCTAAAATACTTAATGTAAACTGGATGTAAGTGGCCTTACAACTAATACACGCACCTTTCGCGTTTCCTTGTTCTTGCCATGAGTGTGGACTTTATCACGTGGCAAGTACTACGATTACCTTGTCACGTACAGGCGCTGCATTTCGCATGCAGATGAGCAGCAGGCGCTGCATGAGGCCGCCACTGCGAAGCACAGTTCGCGTGTTTCGAACTGCACTGCGGGTAGCCGTCAGACCCAGGCGGCAGTAACATCGCGGGCGCAGCCCGTCTTATGCGTGTGTGCACTTGTGTGTGTGCCTGTGTGTGTGTGTGAGGTGCATGCGCGAGAACGTGTTGGCCATCACGCTGTCCGAAACACGCATTTGATTGCTTATTGCGCTACACGGTCACTGCAGCTGCTGTCTCTCCCCCCTATAAAAGTTCACTTACGATTCGCTTTGTTTCATAGGTAGAAACCGCTGTAAACGCTTTCTAATGATACAAAACTTCGTAACTATGTGTTCCTTTTACTTTGTCTGTGCCGCAGTTACGGTAATGGGCGTTTTTATTGTTTTCTCGACACTCATGTAATACATTTTTCGCTGGCTTTAATAATTAATGAGTGCCCTTTTGAAATTCACTACTGAAGAGTTGCCAAAACTGGATTCTCAGTGCCCACAGTCAATCTTTCTACATCTACAACTACATCTGTACTATAGGAGCCACCACACCGTGTTTTGCAGAGGTTCTGTTTTGTACAAGTACCAATCATGTCGTTTCCTCTCCCCATCTGTACTTCACGAAATATAAATTGTACGAAGTAACATGTTCCTTGACAAATGTTTGAACGTCGACTCTTGAAACTTTGTGAGGTTCTCTGTCTTGTTCCATACCACTCTTTAGGAAATCTTACTTACTTTTTCAGAGCTTCTGATTGATTGCCACCAGGTTGCTGCTTCTTTCTGTCTTTCATTTCATAGTCGATTTTGTGCCATTTTGAAATATCTTGTGACAGTAAACCTCAAACTAGGTCCACGTTCGAGTTTAGATTCGGCACGCAGTATGAATCTGGAAGTAAAATATTTCAGAGGGAGCGCAAGTGATTTCTTGAGAACTGGAAACTTTAAACTGTAAGATGCCAACTGAGCTAACATGCCTTCTGGATGCTAAAATGATCTACACCAGTTGGAGCAACCGAGACCTGGATATCGCTATATGAACCCTGATTCAGAAATGAATTCATCGCACAACAGATTGAACCATGTGACTAGAGTGGCTCTCATAAATCAGTTGCGGGCGTTGTTTCTCACAGAAAGCAGTAAGAGTTTAATTAATTAGAAATAATGAATTACAAGTCTTGGCCCAATATAGCCCGGTTTATTACAGTTTCTCTTCATAAGCACATACACGAACAAGAAAGTAATGACTACAAATTAAGTTGAGCAATAAATTACAAAGTCAAAGGCACTACCAATCATGAACGTTGAAGTGAACTTAAACCCGAGACAGGTTGGTTGCCAGAAGTGTGCATTGAACAGATCACTCCCGAAAAGAGCATAACCGTCGCGGGGTGTGCAAAATGGTTCAAATGGCTCTGAGCACTGTGGGACTTAACATCTGACGTCATCAGTCCCCTTGAACTTAGAACTACTTAAACCTAACTAACTTAAGGACATCACACACATCCATGCCCGAGGCAGGATTCGAACCTTCGACCGAAATGGTCGTGCAGTTCCAGACTGAAGCGCCTAGAAACGCTCGGCCACACCGGCTGGCAGATTGACTTAATAAATCCGTTTGCAAATCACAGAATCTGCTGGGTAAAGGGTGAGCCCTCGAATCATTCACAAGGTGTTAAATCACAGAACCTAATAAAGCATACAAGCAACCGGACGGAAAACACCTAACTGCTTCCTTTCTTTGGTGTCTGTGTTGCTAGATAATCTCACCATAGGTGATGATTCGAAGAGTTGAGCTATACACACGGCGGAGTGTGGTGCCAACTGCCAGTCACCAGCCACCACTGTGTGTGGGAGTCTGGCTTGTGCCACGACTCCCAAGTCTGAATGCCTGCTTTTTCACATCTATAAGCCCCAAACCTATGCTCCATTCACAGCGTCCAAAAATTTATCCTTCCTCTCTGCACAAAACGCATGCAAAAGAATACTCCACCATAAGAAGGCTCCACTCAATAATGTTTGATGAGATTTTAAAAAATATTTGTAATAACCATTAACGAGTTGCCTTATGGCGTAATGGCATGTACAATTTTGAGGAAACCGAGCTCCATGCGGTTACTTATTCGATATGTTTTTATTGCGAAAACCGAGCTCCAGGCACACACTTATTAAATATGTTTTTACGTCACCCAACGGACTGTATTCCGTCGTCTGAAATTTCTAGAAAAAGGCGCTCTGAGCTATCAAGTTTAGATAAATTTTTACATCACGCTGTAAGCTACTATCCCATCTTCGGAGCGAGAGAAATGCTCACGTCAGGTGGAATGGAATCTGAATGTCACACTTCTCCCATACAAGAGGGAAAGAAAAAAAATTTAACGATAAACAGCAGCCAATTTTCCGAGAGAAAACAGAGATAAATATCTCTCGGAGAAAAGCGTTACCAACGAAAAATAAACATTCCGCCGAGCTGTTCTTTCAGTAAAGATACTAGCTTGCAAAAATTATTTATCCTGTACCGGCCGAGCGCATGAACAGTTCGTTATACTTCCATTTTTTGACAGAATCCGTGACCGCCTAGCATGTTGATACAGTTTGTGGCGGTATGACCACTCGTGCCCCACTGGTGTCGAACATGACAAGAGAGGGTCCGTTAAACGCCTAGTTGACCGTCAGCATCTGCATGACTGCCGTTGCTCATTTGGGCCTGGTCCTCAGAAGCCGCTCCCTAGGGAATCCTGTGGGCTGGCTGCCACCGGCCCCTGCCCCATCTCGCCGTGATGCCCATGACTTTATCAGATCCATACAGCGCAGCAACTATAGGCACAAGCAGGTAACTGTGAAGATAGGACGAAATTCAGGTATGCGTTTGTGACTCGATCTTTGCAATCACCAAAATCACCGCTATTATCAGCATCAAATATTCACAAGTCGGTAGAAACATGATGCAGATTACGATAAATTCAACACATAGCAATGATATATGAGAGGAGTCAGGCCATCATTTGGCTGATGTGTTTCAGAATGCTTAGGATAGAACACTCGAACTCTTCGTATAGGGAATCTGCTTAGGACCTTCAGTGGAAGAAAATAGACTTTTGGTACCATATGAATGAGTTTATATTTTCTGGAAACAAAGTATAACATCGTGGCAAATTAATAACAAGAAAAGTGAAAAAAGGAAATTTTACCTCATTTTAATTTTACTAATGCAAATGATGTACTTATTGAATTACAGAATTTTGTCGAACTGTCCTGTTGTGAGCCGGTGTGTTCATATGCTTCCTGAAACTTTTTGTCCTCGAAACTTTAGTGCCCCAATAGCATTGAAATAAGTAATATCTACATCTACATATACATGGATACTCTGCAAACGACATTTAAGTGCCTGCAGAGGGATCATCTTACCACCCTCACAATAATTATCTATTACTTCATCTAGTACAACACAAGGAGAAAACGAACATCTGTATCTCTCCGTACGAGCACTGATTTTCCTTATTTTAGCATAGTGATGGTTTCTCCCTATGTAGGTCAGCGTCAACAAAATATTTTCGCATTCAGGAGGCGAAAGTTGGTGACTGAATTTTCATGGAAGTTTCCGCCCGAACGAAAAATATTTTGTTTTAATGATCTCCACCCCAAATCCTGTATCATTTCAGAGACACTGTCTCCCCTATTTCGGGATAATACAAAACGTGCTGCCCTTCTCTGAACTTTGTAGATGTACTCCGTCAATTCTATCTAGTAAGTACCGCTCACGGCGCAGCAGTATTTTAAAATAGGACGGGCAGGCTTGGTGTAGGCCGTCTCTTTATTGGATCTGTTGCTTTTTCTGAGTGCTGACAACAAAACGAAGTCTTTGGTTAGCATTTCCCACAACGTGTTCTAAGTGTTCCTTCCCATTTAAGTTGTCCGTAATTGTTATTCCTAGATATTTAGTTGAATGTACCTCCTTTAGATTTGACTGATTTATCGCGTAACCAAATTTTAACGGATTCCCTTTGACACTCATGTGGATGTCGTCTCACTTTCGTTATTTAGGCAAACTTTCGCACCATTCAGATATCTTTTATAAATGGCTTTGCAATTTATTTGTATCTTATGATAACTTTATTAGGCGATAAACGACAGCGTCATCTGCAAACAAGCTAAGACGGCTGCTCAGATTGTCTCCCGAACAGTATATATAGATAAGGAAGAGCAAAGGGCCTATTAGACTACCTTGGGGAACGCAAGAAATCGCTTCTGTTTTGACAAGATGACTTTCCGTCAATTACTACGAACTGTGACATATCTGATAGGAAATCACAAATCCAGTCACATAACTGATACGAGATTCCATAAGCACGAAATTTCACTACAATTCGCTTGCGTACTACAGTGAAAAAGCCTTCCGGAAATCCAGGAATACAGAATCAATCTGGAATCCCTTGTCAATAGCACTCAATACTTTATGTGAATAAAGAGCTAGTTGTGTTTCACAAGAACGATGTTTTCTAAATCCATGTTGACTGTGTATCAACAGACCGTTTTCTTCGAGGTAATTCATAGTGTTCGAACACTATATATGTTCCAAAATCCTGCTGCATATCGACGTTACTGATATGGACCTGCAATTTAGTGAATTACTCCTACTACCTTTCTTAAATATTGGCATGACCTGTGCTACTTCCCAGACTTTGGGTACAGATCTTTGGTCGATCGAACGGTTGTTTACGATCAAGTATGGAGCTGTTCTATCAGCATACTCTGAAAGGAACCTAACTGGTATAAAATCCAGACCGGAAGACTTGCTTTTGTTAAGTGATCTAAGTTTATACACCATTCCGAGGATATCTGCTTCTACGTTACTCATGTTGACAGCTGTTCTTATTCGATTCTGGAATATTTACTTCGTCTTCTTTGGTGAAGGAATTTCGGAAGGCTATGTTTAGTAACTCTTCTTTGGCAGCAATGCCTTCATTCCATTGCACTTCGATCCAAGTGCTGTTGACCACCTAACTACTTAATCTGTGATCCAACCATTAGGACTCCGATAGTAACGAAACGATTATTGCGTTTTAATTGAAGCTGTCAGACTTTCACTTCATGGCATTACTATGCTTAGATATTTTATTTTTATTCATTTATTATATGGGTCATTGGCTGAAGTACAAAATACGGAACTGAGAAACTTCCTAACGCAACTCATTAAAATTTTATTTTGAAGGAAGTTGTACAACACATTAGAAAGTGGAGGAACATGCGATAAAAAGGTGATGAACTATCAACTACAAATCTTTAGTTTAAGTCCTTGTCAATGTAAAAGTAGGGACAATTATAAAAATATTATTTTTTTGCACGATAGCAGTATGACTACTGAAACTTTTTGTTTCCTGATAGATGTACAACTATCGTCAGAATTATAATTTTCCGACAAGGATTAATTGTAAGTCAGCTCCTCCTTAAAATAAAGCAATAGTAATGTTTTGTTTCTTACCCACGTCTTCTTTTAACCGTGAGACACACACACACACACACACACACATATATATATATATATATATATATATATATATATATATATATATATATATATATATATATATATATATATATACTCCTGGAAATGGAAAAAAGAACACATTGACACCGGTGAGTCAGACCCACCATACTTGCTCCGGACACTGCGAGAGGGCTGTACAAGCAATGATCACACGCACGGCACAGCGGACACACCAGGAACCGCGGTGTTGGCCGTCGAATGGCGCTAGCTGCGCAGCATTTGTGCACCGCCGCCGTCAGTGTCAGCCAGTTTGCCGTGGCATACGGAGCTCCATCGCAGTCTTTAACACTGGTAGCATGCCGCGACAGCGTGGACGTGAACCGTATGTGCAGTTGACGGACTTTGAGCAAGGGCGTATAGTGGGCATGCGGGAGGCCGGGTGGACGTACCGCCGAATTGCTCAACACGTGGGGCGTGAGGTCTCCACAGTACATCGATGTTGTCGCCAGTGGTCGGCGGAAGGTGCACGTGCCCGTCGACCTGGGACCGGACCGCAGCGACGCACGGATGCACGCCAAGACCGTAGGATCCTACGCAGTGCCGTAGGGGACCGCACCGCCACTTCCCAGCAAATTAGGGACACTGTTGCTCCTGGGGTATCGGCGAGGACCATTCGCAACCGTCTCCATGAAGCTGAGCTACGGTCCCGCACACCGTTAGGCCGTCTTCCGCTCACGCCCCAACATCGTGCAGCCCGCCTCCAGTGGTGTCGCGACAGGCGTGAATGGAGGGACGAATGGAGACGTGTCGTCTTCAGCGATGAGAGTCGCTTCTGTCTTGGTGCCAATGATGGTCGTATGCGTGTTTGGCGCCGTGCAGGTGAGCGCCACAATCAGGACTGCATACGACCGAGGCACACAGGGCCAACACCCGGCATCATGGTGTGGGGAGCGATCTCCTACACTGGCCGTACACCACTGGTGATCGTCGAGGGGACACTGAATAGTGCACGGTACATCCAAACCGTCATCGAACCCATCGTTCTACCATTCCTAGACCGGCAAGGGAACTTGCTGTTCCAACAGGACAATGCACGTCCGCATGTATCCCGTGCCACCCAACGTGCTCTAGAATGTGTAAGTCAACTACCCTGGCCAGCAAGATCTCCGGATCTGTCCCCCATGGAGCATGTTTGGGACTGGATGAAGCGTCGTCTCACGCGGTCTGCATGTCCAGCACGAACGCTGGTCCAACTGAGGCGCCAGGTGGAAATGGCATGGCAAGCCGTTCCACAGGACTACATCCAGCATCTCTACGATCGTCTCCATGGGAGAATAGCAGCCTGCATTGCTGCGAAAGGTGGATATACACTGTACTAGTGTCGACATTGGGCATGCTCTGTTGCCTGTGTCTATGTGCCTGTGGTTCTGTCAGTGTGATCATGTGATGTATCTGACCCCAGGAATGTGTCAATAAAGTTTCCCCTTCCTGGGACAATGAATTCACGGTGTTCTTATTTCAATTTCCAGGAGTGTATATTAAGTAGGAGCTGGCTTTCACTATATATATATATATATATATATATATATATATATATATATATATATATATATATATATGAATCTATCTTGGCTTTCACTATATATATAATATATAGTGAAAGCCAAGATCGCCTCATTTTAAGACTGCTGTTCCACCTACTAGTTTTGACAGAATTTTTCTGTCACCTTCACATTTGGCATTACACAAACCATATGAAGTTTTTTAATGTATTTACACTTTGATCTCAAAATGTCGACGACACATCTATGTGAACATAAAGCCAAAGGTATGTAGAATTTTTTGTAAAATTTGGGTCATCCCAAAAAGTGGTTGTAACCTGTGCAGATTACCAATTACTTATTACAGAATACAACTTACTCATTTTCTTTTCGTAAGTGTAATGCCAATCTGAAGATGACAAATGCTTCAAATGTTTCTGAGCACTATGGGACTTAACTTCTGAGTCATCAGTCCCCTAGAACTTAGAACTACTTAAACCTAACTAACCTAAGGACACCACACACATCCATGCCCGAGGCAGGATTCGAACCTGCGACCGTAGCGGTCGTGGTTCCTCACTGTAGCGCCTAGAACCGATCGGCCACTCCAGCCAACTGAGGATGACAGTACAATTCTGTCGAAACTAGTAATTGGAATGAACGCACATAAGCACACACAAACGCACACACACACATACATCTACATGTGCTTAGTAAGCAGCAGACCTGGGTTCAAGTCCTGGCCATGGTACAAATTTTAATTTATTTCTTCATCTTCGTTATTGCCGAAGATAAAGTTGAGACTGATATGCCTCAAGGAAAATTTAATTCCTTCAAATTTTGAAGTATTCATTTCTTCTCCTTTAATTGTAATCTAATCCCAAATTTCTCTTAACTCTTGAGGTGTGCAATGAAGTAAGGCAGAGAAAGATCATCTGGCAAAAGTGTTTCGTGTTTTAGAGAGAAATTACTTAAACAAATAATGGTTTTTGGAGCGAACAATTTCAACAACAAAAAGTGACATAGATCAACAAAAAATCAGCGATTACAGCAAAAATATAGTAAAATCATTTATACAATGATGAATCAAGAATAAGAATTCGCTTAATGTTTATGGTATGTCTTCGTAAAAACGCTTCTAAACAACCTTGCAGAAGTGGAAATATTAAGGAAAAGGCAGCTCAGTATTCATACCACGAATTCCACATATTTCAAATAACTTAACATTCGACATTAAAAGTCTACAGTTTCCGTTAAGATTAATATGACTATGAATAAAGCTTAAGGGAAATATTCCAGTGTTTTGGGGTGAATTTAAAAGAATCTAGCAGCTCATGGACTGCACGTTGCAAAATCACGAAATTAATTAATCTTTTACCTCAGACCAAAATACCAAATACAGTTTACGAGTAATTCCTTTGAATAAGGTGCTTTAAAATGAGATGATTAATTACACATTTATTTTAAATTCAGAATACCAAGGGGAATAAAGACCAAGCGACACAGGTCTTTTTAACTCCATAACATTTAAATAAATTTATAACGCAACTGTAGATTAGTGTGAGTTAAATTTTATGACCACTGTGAAACACAGATAATGTAATTTATCGTAGAAAAACTTATTTTCATTGTAGACTATGAATGTACTCGCGGTAGTGTAAACGGCAACAAATGTGGAGCACTATGTAAATCAGGAGACGCAGAATTCTTCAGACGGAAGCAGTTAAATGTGAGTATGAACATACGATCATAGTAAACTATTTTTAGCGAAAAGTTGTCAGAAAATATGATGGCTGAGATGGAAACGTTTCGTCTATCTTTTTTATGTTACACCTTCACAAATAACAAGGGAGAGAACGTTTCTATAAGAGGATGTAGCTGCCTTTCTCATGTTTATATTCAGATTACTTTCACTTCACTGACGTTGAAAGCCACATTTCTATTGAGTTGGTTGGTTTGTGTGGGTTGAAGGGACCAGACTACAAAGGTCATCGATCCTATTTCTATTAAGTATGCTAGTAATAAACCTGAAAATCCACCTGAAAATCTCATTCACTCTATGCAATTAACGTTATCTATCGCTATGCTTTTGTTGATAGATTTTCCAACAATTAATCGCTCAATTAGTGTTCACTCGATTACCGTTTTGCTAGGAGCAAGGTAATTTACTACTGGCCGTCACATTGACCGTATTTTAGTGTTATCAAATTTAATAATGTCCGGGTATGCATGTTTGTTGTAACCAAACTGTCATTGGTAAAATTAGTGGGGAACATTTATTTGGTCTAAGAAACTGAATATGTTAGACATGGTTTTATCCTCAACCCCTTCTACACAGGTTGCTGCAAGTTAGCGTATATGTCACTATTTCATCTCCACAGCGTTTCGTCGAACTTTGGAGGACTCATACCCGTTTTCGGTTTGTTTTGATCGACTGAAACAACCGCTCTGATTTACATTAATTTATGGTTACGTTTTGTTTAAAAGCTTAAAGAAAAATGTGGGTTATAATTTGCACTTATAATAAGACTCTCGATGTTACCACAAGTATCTGTTCTATTTCATTCATTCTTACGTGTTTCAGCATTACGTTATTTACAGAGGAACAAAATGCTGCTGATACTAAGTATCGAGTCAAGCAGTTGGACACGATGCTCTGTTTAATAGGATTTTATTCCTGTAAGTAATGGTCTTATGTGTTTAGTTCACCTTCGTCTTACCCAGATAACGCCATCGTTCGGGCAATGGCAGGATTATCCGATTCGTGCTGTTTTGGATTCTGCCCCATCACTTCTGCCAATGATGCCATTTGTTTGCGATATTCTTATAACAGTATCGAAAATTGTAACACTAATTACAGATTTTGTGACCTAATACTATTCGTTTCCATTTAGGAATGATCAATATTTAGCGATATGAGAGGATCGATTATTCGATGCAAGTAAGTCTCGTAAAACATGAGCCCTAAAATATGTACCTTAAGAGCTGCAAGCATTTCTTCTTTTCTATGCTACGAAAGACATCCACTGAACAAGTGCTCGTCTATGAATGAGCATATCGTCTATGTTATGAGCATATCTTCATCATAGATATTGTGAACACGTGTCTTCTACAGGACACGTAGTGATGACTCTCCTGTTTTTCTTTGCTTCGAATGATCGTTCCCGTCATATCCCTGTATAATGACGATTCCTCCAGGTATATCCTGTATAACAGGTCGCGTTTTCTGCCTGTTTAGGTTGTCGGCGGATTTGCCTCCCAACCATCATAACGATATAACAGCAACACTACTGAGGCCACAGAAAAGCGGCCAATAATAGTTCCATGTGACAATGGCACGTAGTAGTTACTATAATTCATTTAACAGACTGTTTAGCTGTACTGACTAGCCACTATGACCACACTGAAGCAAGTATAGATGCTGTATTACCCATCTAGGCTGTAAAGTAAATCTCTACTTGTGGGAAAGGCGCCTTGACCGAGTGCTGAAGAGGACAGAAGCAGGGGAGAAGTTTATTACTCGCATAAGGCGAAAGAAGGTAACCTGAACTGTCTGATGTATAGTGACATAATTTTGCAGGTATGTCCAGTGGTACATGTGCCTGGTGTCAGTTACACGTGTTGTCAGTAGAGTTACTAGTAAAAAAGTAATAAGTTAAAGTGTCATGCATGAAGCAGCAGTTTCTCGCGCTAAGTGTTTGTGATGTCATATCTCCTGAAAATTGTGTGATACAGTGATACATTTACATAGGTACATTCAGTGGCATATATGAATACAGTTTGCGATATGTGTTGCGTGTAGAGTTAGTATCAAAGACACAATAGGCCCGCATCTCGTGGTCGTGCGGTAGCGTTCTCGCTTCCTACGCCCGGGTTCCCGGGTTCGATTCCCGGCGGGGTCAGGGATTTTCTCTGCCTCGTGATGGCTGGGTGTTGTGTGCTGTCCTTAGGTTAGTTAGGTTTAAGTAGTTCTAAGTTCTAGGGGACTTATGACCACAGCAGTTGAGTCCCATAGTGCTCAGAGCCATTTGAACCAAAGACACAATAAATTAAAACGTTACTCAAGATGGAACAGTTTCTCCCATACCTCAGTGTTTCTAAAGTCACATCTCCTGACTTACATGTCGTGAAATGATATAGTTTTTCTACGTAAATTCAGCGGTAAATGTGGATATGTCAGCGAAATACGTTTTGAATAGAGTGAGTAGCAAAAAAGTAATAAATTAAAACGTCATGCATGATGTGGCAGTTTTTCACGCATCTCAGTATTCGACGCCATATCTTATGAATTATGCATCGTAAAATGGTACACTTTTGTAAGTACATACAGCGACGTATTTGGATACTGTCTGTGAAAAGTGGTGCGAATAGAGTTGGTAGCAAAGCAGTAATAAATTAAAACGTATGCATGATGCGGCAGTTTTCTTTTACCAGCCTCTCAATATTTGACGTCATATATCCTGAACTATACGTCGTAGATTTTTGAAGGTACGCTTAACGATATAATATATTACATATTATGAAATACTATCTGCAAAAAGTGTTTCGAATAGTGTTAGGAGCAATCAGTTAATAACCTTAAACGTTTTGTGTAAACGTTAGCTTTTCACGCATGACGTCACATCTCCTGAACTAAGTATCGTACAATGAGATAATAATTATTGTATATTCAGTAGCATATGTTAATACTGTCTGCAAAATGCGTCACGAATACAGTTATTAGTAAAGAAGTAATAAATGGCACTGAGCACTATGGGACTTAACATCTATGGTCATCAGTCCCCTAGAACTTACAACCACTTAAACCTAACTAACCTAAGGACATCACACAACACCCAGTCATCACGAGGCAGAGAAAATCCCTGACCCCGCAGGGAATCGAACCCGGGCGCGGGAAGCGAGAACGCTACCGCACGACCACGAGCTGCGGACGAAGTAATAAATAAAAACGTCATGCTTCACCTGTCAGTTTTACTGCATGAACAGCGAAAAGGTAATGAGAGACGAACCTTTTACCTTTCATCATTTTATGGCAGTTGTCTGCCAGAAACAGTTTCGTAAGGGTTTGAAAAGTTTGCTGCAAGTCTGTAAGTGCTCTATATGGGAATGTAGACTCCATGCGCTGTCATTCTCAAATATTGGCTAACTGAAGCATGGGTATTATCGCGTCTTAGGTCACATTTCTCTTTCTCCCCCGCCGCCATTCCTTGATAAGCGAGTGTTTATTACCCCACATTAATTCTTTCCAGTCAGTAAATCATATCTGTACCAAGTTTAATTCAAATAGGTCCAGTGGTTTAGGAGGATATATGGAATATATATACATACATTCGTTTTTATTAGTTGTACAGAAGTGTTTATTTAATATGTAAGGGAAATGAAGGAGTAGTGTGGGAGTTGAGTAGATGAGGTTGGGAGAATTGGGGGAAAGGTAAAAATAAATTGTGAACAGTGAATTTAAAGCAGGGATGTGAAGAGCGAGTTGACAATTAGATATACAAAGGGAGGGAGGAGGTAGAGGTGAAATGGAGGGGAAGGGTGGTAGGGAGTGAGTTACACAGAGACATAGAGAGAGAAGAGAGGAGAGGAGAGAGAGATGGACGTTAAATGTCCCTCAAACTTGTATAACTGCAGAGAGAGGCACGCAGGTCACGGCAGACAGACAGCTACCGCAGCGTCCGTGGCCAGTCTGGGAGGCCGCACTACGGCGTTGCCTGTCAGACGCAGCAGGGCCGGGGCGGCCTCTGCGCAGCAGCCGCTCCTGTGGTTACGGTCGCAGCCCTTTGTAGGAGTAGGACTGGCCAGGCTGCTCTATGATCCCTCAGCGGAGTCGCCGTCGCGCTAGCCAGTCAGGTAGCGCGTACAGACGCCAATCACTCTAGGAGGATTACTTTGCTTCTAACGGCTAAGACCTACCTTTCCATCACCAGCTAAGTCCTCGTTGCTCTTCTGTATTGAATGCAGGGGCAGTAAGTCTGCAGAGGGAGCAGTTTTTATGGTGGGGTGAACTGCTGTAAAAGACTGCGAATCAGTTTCCTGTCCAAAAGTACCGTGCAGCGCTCATTGATTCATGTCGATTCTGTTCCAGTGTGTATCTTGCGCTAACTGTATCACTTACCAGTTTCCGTTTTTCATATTGTGTTAGCGCATCCAATGGAAAATATATGCTGTCTAGTGTCTGTACACTGCGACTAGAATAATTTAAAAAGATCGCCGAAAAAGTATCGGTATAACGTTGGCTAACAGTCTGTCGTTGATTCTTATGACAAAGCTGTTTAGAGAGAATGTATACTCAAAAGTTCGTACTTCAGCTCGCTGACACACGATGAAGGCCACTGGGTTTGTAATATAGGATATACACTACTGGCCATTAAAATTGCTACACCAAGAAGATGACTTGCTACAGAGGCGAAATTTAACCGACAGGAAGAAGATGCTGTGATATGCAAATGATTAGCTATTCAGAGCATTCACACAAGGTTGGCGCCGGTGGCGACACCTACAAAGTGCTGTCATGAGGAAAGTTTCCTACCGATTTCTCATACACAAACAGCAGTTGACCTGCGTTGCCTGGTGAAACGTTGTTGTGATGCCTCGTGTAAGGAGGAGAAATGCGTACCATCATGTTTCCTACTTTTGATGAAGGTCGGATTGTAGCCTATCGTGATTGCGGTTTATCGTATCGCGACATTGCTGCTCGAGATCCAATGACTGTTAGCAGAACGTGGAATAGGTGGGTTCAGGGGAGTAATACGGAACGCCGTGCTGGATCCCAACGGCCTCGTATCACTAGCAGTCGAGATAACAGGCATCTTATCAGCATGGCTGTATCGGATCGTGCAGCCACGTCTCGATCCCTGAGTCAACAGATGGGGACGTTTGCAAGACAACAACCATCTGCCCGAACAGTTCGACGACGTTTGCAGCAGCATGGACTATCAGCTCGGAGACCGTGGCTGCAGTTACCCTTGCCGCTGCATCACAGACAGGAGCGCCTGCGATGGTGTACTCAACGACGAACCTGGGTGCACGAATGGCAAAACGTCATTTTTTCAGATGAATCCAGGTTATGTTTACAGCATCATGATGGTCGCATCCGTGTTAGGCGACATCTCGGTGAACGCACACTGGAAGCGTATATTCGTCATCGCCGTACTGGCGTATCACCCGGCGTGATGGTATGGGGTGCCATTGGTTACACGTCTCGGTCACCTCTTGTTCGCATTGACGGCACTTTGAACAATGGACGTTACATTTCAGATGTGTTACGACCCTTGGCTCTACGCTTCATCGATCCCTGCGAAACCCTACATTTCAGCAGGATAATGCACGACTGCATGTTGCAAGTTCTGTACGGGCCTTTCTGGTTACAGAAAATATTTAACTGCTGCCCTGGCCAGCACATTCTCCAGATAATTCACCAACTGAAAACGTCTGGTCAATGGTGGCCGAGCAACTCGATCGTCACAATACTCCAGTCACTACTCTTAATGAACTGTGGTATCGTGTTGAAGCTGCATGGGCAGCTGTACCTGTACACGCCATCCAAGCTCTGTTTGACTCAATGCCCAGGCGTATCAAGGCCGTTATTACGGCCAGAGGTGGTTGTTCTGTGTACTGATTTTTCAGGATCTATGCACCCAAATTGCGAGAAAATATAATCACATGTCAGTTCTAGTATAATATATTTGTCCAGTGAATATCCGTTTATCATCTGCATTTCTTCTTGTTGTAGCAATTTTAATGGCCAGTAGTGTGTAAGACAAGCAGTAGAAACTCGCATTCTGTGTGGGCGTGAATTACCTTGCTGAAATTTAATCCCAGGACGGCTTGCCATTAATGACAACAAAACAGGACGTAGAATATCGTCGACGTACCGTTGTGCTTTAAGGTTGCCGCGGATGAAAAGGAAAGGGATCCTGCTATGAAAACACGTGTTTTCCCATACCATTACTCCTGGTTGTCGGGACATACGACGGGCGACAGTATCCCACCGTTGACCGGGGCGTCTCCAGACACGTCTTCATTCATGACTCTCGCTTTAACTGAAACCGATGACCATTTCATTTCACAGCATTCCCCCCCCCCCCCCCCTCTCTTTCACGTTTTCGATCAGGTGTTTGCGATGATTAAATTACACTCTGTACAAAATTCTACTGGGTGTCTTCCTCTTGGAAATCTTTCTCCCTTTCATGTTTCCCTAGTATTTGTCTTTCTCTTCTTTTCCCTATTACCAAATTGCAGGCACCCACCACAATTATATATTTTTCACTGTGGGCCCCAAAGAACAAAATTTATTTTCGTTTCCGTTAACTATCTGAAGAGTTTCCTGTAGCTCATCGTACATTTTCTAAATCTCTTCATCATCTACGAGTGTGACTGTGGGTTCAAACTTTTTAAAGCAGCGAGAAACTTGATAAAACGTTTTAACAAGAAAAGCCCACTAATAAATTGGGTAGTGTCTTAATAGAATGATATTAACCTGATATCGCAAAACAGAATTTTTTTTTTTCCATTTTTAGCAGTGTGGTATCAACTACAGAATGAAAGAGTAATCCATTGCTTAAGCAAAGGATAGTTTGGTATCAACTACAGAATAGAAAGGTAATCCATTCTTTACGCCAAGTAACCTGGAATAGCCTATGATGACAGAATTGGGGAAGTAGTCAAAATCACGAAAATTGTTTGTGAATCTTGTCCAATATCGCCATTGATTTATATCCAGATAAGACAATGAGTGAAGAGGAGAACTGTACCGATGTGAGAGATGTTTTCCACAGACAGAAAATTAGCCTGACACAGCAGTGGTTGCCGTAAATGAACGGAAATTGCAACGTGTCAAATTAAATGAAACGTGTTATGGCTGATAACCACAATATTCAGACAAACAAAAAGGAGACTCTTGCAATGGTATTCGCAACCGGCTGACACGCTGCAGGGTCAAATTTAAACCTTCGATAAGACATTCTTAAAGAGGTTAATGAAGGATGTAGAAATTGGAAATAAGTAAAGATAAAAAATGACATCAGCTGCTGTCCGTGAGAACAATAAAAACTGTTTTTGAAAAAGCGATTAATGTGGAATGATTTTTCGAATGTAAGAAATAGTACACACTGAAGAAAGATTTTATAAGCCTTTGAATTAAGCTCGAAATACCTACAGCAGATGAGACTACTCGGTGAACGTAATACACCAGACACATATGCTCCAGTAATGTTAAAAGTTCTAAGATTCTAAGTTAACATTGTGCTTTAAATTCTCCATCGGCTCCTTATTTACTTTTAGATCAATAATGTAACAAAACTATTGACCCTTATTTCTTTTCAGTCTTTTTATTGAGAGTCAGATATCTCACAAACGCAAATATTTAATGCCCAAGATAACGGTGAAGAAGTGATTTTCTTAACAATTCATTTGTATAGGCAGTAGAAGGTCTTGTGAAATATTTCAGTTTTCTCTCATATCACTAATTAAGTTTCTCTTAATAGCAACGATTAATTTCACACAATTATATATTTTTTTGAAAACCTGTTCCTTATGCTGGTCAAAATGATACCTGATTTGTCCTTTTGACAGAATCCGTTTTCTTATGAAAATTCAGATAAATTTTTTCCTTCAAATCAATAATTACGTTTTTGTTAACTACCTTGATTACTTTCAAGAAACAAACACAATTTTTGCGACAGTAGACTTCACGTTGGTTAGTTTGCTACCCCATTTGTCCATTTCCCATTCTTCGTCTGCTATGAAAATGCGGACAAAGGTCAATTGTGCAGTTTCTGGGGAGTCTCCTTTTTATTCCCCTGAAACATTTGACCAAAAACGATTCATTAAAAGCCCCTTTGGGAGATCTACCCCGTATTGATGCGAATGATGGCCAGCAGGGAGGACAGAAATAAAGGGATAGGAAGCCTTTGAAGTATATCATGGCAGGACACTGCTGAAGATGACATGCAGTGAACGAGTAAGTCAAGAAGATATCCTCTAACGATTCAGCAAGGCAAAATGTCTAACGAAGACCAGAATGAAATAAAGAGACGAAATTCCGGCCACAAACATGTGTACCTGTATTTCGTATAGAACCGGGGACCTAGGAACGACGAAGAGGCTTCGTCCCGCCGTAGCCCTCAGTGATTCACAACACCACAACAGGCCACAGCAGCCTACCCACCCCACCACCGCCCCACACCGAACCAAGGGTTATTGTGCGGTTCCGCCCCAGTGGACCCCCTCCCCGGAATGTCTCATACCAGACGAGTGTACCCCTAGTGTTTGCGTGGTAGAGTAATTATGGTGTACGCGTACATGGAGACAGTGTTAGCGCAGCCATTACCGACATAGTGTAGCTGAGGCGGAATAAGGGGAACCAGCCTGCATTCGCCGTGGCAGATGGAAAACCGCCTAAAAACCATCCACAGACTGGCCGGCACAACAGACCTCGACGCTAGTCCGCCGAGCGGATTGTTGCCGGGAACCGGCACGCATTCCCGCTCCGGAGGCAGCGCGTTAGACCGCACGGCTAGCCGGAATGGCCTGCCACATACATACTGCATGATTACAGGGCAGTATTTGTAATCTGTAAACCCTTTAGGCTCAAACCAAGGAGAGGGCCTTGACAGGATAAATTTTATGAGACCCATCCCTTAAAATTATCATTTGAGAGAAATTTTTGAATTAAAATTCAATAACACACCATTTAAAGTTTATTACTGAACCGTAAAAAACACTTACTTCATAAGTTCTGGTGAAATGATCTGATAAAAGTTAAGAAAAAATTACATTGTTAACTCTTTACATCGGTATGAACAACGATATTTGTAAGGTGGTCAGATTCACGTCCACACAAAACATCAGTATTTCATTTGCAACCATAAGCAAATATTTAGGAGAATATAAGATATCAAGTTGAATACGTCATCCAAGTACATATTACCTATATTTAATACCAAAACAATACTTCTCCATATGACCAGTGTAAAAGTTAAGATTTTAAATAATCTCATTGCGTAGTTGATTTGCACCTTCATTTTATACTAATGAACTACTTACAATATCGTCATAACTTAGGTGCCGTAAAAATAACTTTCAAAAGGAAATGAAGACAAAACGTGAGTCTGTCTTGGAAGGTGCAGGCCCGAAACCTGATCCTGATCATCTTTAAGTTTCAAAATGACCGTCCTTCACTGTTGGCTCTGAGCACAATGGGACTGTGGTCATCAGTCCCCTAGAACTTAGAACTACTTAAACCTAACTAACCTAAGGACATCATACACATCCATGCCCGAGGCAGGATTCGAACCTGCGACCGTAGCGGTCACGCGGTTCCAGACTGAAGCGCCTAGAAACGCACGGCCACAGCGGCCGGCTCATAGGTGGTGCTTTATGAGAGCTAACGCTGTATAAAAGACATCACATTTACGCCAGCAACTGTAACAGTTTCCTTATTTCACGATTGCAGTTTAGGCCCTAGGCCATTATCAAGTGAAGCTGAAAGATACAGAATTTTTTAAAATTATGTAACAAAATCGTTGTGTATCTTGATATTCGGCCGATTACACGGAACGAAAAATGCGTACTCATGTTACTTACATGTTATGGCTATTAGCCCATGTCAACTTAAAGCGTTCATTCCATTTTACAGACCTTGCGCTTATTCCTCAGTTTCACTGTAGATAGCAATGTCATTAACGAATTATATCACTCAGAAATACTTTAATATCCCATATCTTTCCACAAAGATTCTTTCAAACTGTTCTCTTAAGATTCAGAATACTCTTCGTCATTACTTAATAGACATCTGAGTTAATATCTGCTCTGGGCTACACCTTAAACTACACTAAATGAATTCTGTCTGACCCTGATGTAATTCCTACAGAACAATCCTAATATACCTCCTACTCTTGTAGCTCCGTCATTTATTCCTGTCCCTACTACATCGATTCTGTCATACCTCCTACTCTTGTAGCTCCGTCATTTATTCCTGTCACTACTACATCGATTCTGTCACCCTTTGTTATTAAATTTTCATCTCTATTTACATACTGAATTACGCTTTCAGTTATCTAATATGTTTTCTCTATTTATTCAGCTTCTGCTTGTGTGGTCAGCATAGCTTTGAAAGTCTTACGATTAAGTAAGACATAAGGCATAGACATGATTCCTTCGAAATTCCCAAAATCATCGCGGGAAGTGGCAACCAATCATTATTCAAGTGTCATGTAGAATCTATGGAACTGGAGACATGCTACTATACTTTCGGTAAAATATCATCCGTGCAATCCCAAACATATCAAGGGTATATAAGTGCGAGAACTATTAACTTAACAACTTATGTACCTAAATTTTTGACTAGAATGTAGAAGAATGGTGAAGAAAATTGGAGATTCGTTAGATAACGATCAGTTTGGCTTTATAAAATGTAAGATCACTTGGAAGGGGGGCCTGAAGTCGCGTTTGATAAAGCTTAAGAAAAATCACGACTTGTTCATAGGACTAGTCGGCCTAGAAAAAGCGTTCGACTGTGTAAAATGGTACAAGATATTCGAGATTCTCAGAAAAGTAAGTGTAAGCTGTAGGAAACGAATAAAAGAAAAAGGAAAAAGGCAAGGGCGGACTATAGAATGTAAGGCCAAGAAGGAAGTTCTTGAATTAAAAGTGATGTTATATACGGATGCAGTATTTCGCCACTGTTGTTCAATTTGTACATCGAAGAAGCAATATAGGAAATAAAAGAAAGGAACATTAATGTAATTACAACTCAAGGAGAAGAAGAAGATTCTCTGATGTCACTGCTGTCCTCCATGAATATTACTAGTGGCAAATCGATGAAGTAAATAATGAAGACTAGCAGAAATGAGACAAGCGACAAACTTAGCATCAAAGTTGGCGACCACAAAGTAGATGAAGCTAGATACTTATGGTAATTGGAAACAAAGTAACACATGACGGACCCAACAAGGATGTCATGAAAAGCATACAAACTCAGGCGAAAAGGGGCTTCCTGGTCAATATAAGTCTACTAGCGTCAAACATCGTCCTTCGTGTGAGGAACAATTTCTGAAGATACACGTTTTGAACACAGAATCGTACGAAAGTGAATCCTTGACTGTGGGGAAAAGCGGAATAAAAATCAAAGCGTTTGAGATATGGTGCTAAGGGCTAATGAGATGAGATGAGATGAGTAACGCATAGACTCTCCGCAGAATCTTCGAGGAAGGAACGTATGCAAATCACCAACAAGAAGAAGAACCAAGATGATGCGACATGTACAAAGTCATCAAGGAGTAACTCCCATGAATCTTGAGGGGGCAGTATTGAGTAGAAGATGTACGCGAATACATCAAATACATAATTGACAGTTGCAAATACTACTCTGAGATGATATGGCTGGCAGAAGAGTGGCATCCGTGGTGACCCAAAAAAAAGCGGCATGAAGTAACTTAATATTCGTTGACACTTGCAATATCAAAACACTTTCCATAATACGCATTACCGAAGGGGAAGGGGGTATTTTATTCCCACGTAAAAAATAATTTAAAAAATACCAGAATTCATTAATCGTTGTTGAATAACATTAACAACATACTTTTAAGAGGTACTGATGTGTAAGTAGGACCAAGAACCTGAATATAGCTTTTAGCTCTGTCTTAGCAATATCGATGCGCTTTGTATAACGTATATTGCCGACTTTATGAAAACCATAAAAGTTTAAAAATGCAAATTTCGTTCACTGTTGATGACGTTCACTCTGAAAGTACATTCTCAATGGATATGTAAGTAAGTCCCTGAAGGTACATTTGATAGCGAAAGTAACATCTAATACTATAAGACTTACATTTTTGGGTTAAGTTTAACCGAAAATTTTATTACATATATGGAATACGGTAGAAGAATTAATTAAAAACAATAAACTTTTTTTCTTTCTAAATTTAAAATTTAAAGTAACTCAATAGATTACAGTATTTTCAAATGGTGGGCATTGCAAGGGTTAATATTGCAGTGGTAGATTTCAAAGGACTGCAGCCCTAATTACCTTTCTCGTGCATCTCATGTGTATCTGTACTTCTACAGTTCACAAATAATGCAAAGGATGACTCCTGGTTGGAATGTGTGGCATCCATGTATCGTATCTCTCTAATCGTAACTAAACGTTCAGACACAATGTTTCTGAGGGAATGGGAGACATCAATAACCTAAGCCGCGTTTGTTGTGATCAGACGCAGAAAAACATGTGTTGTGACATCAGAATGAGAATTTGATACGTCAGCAACCTACGTTATTGTGGTGACAGTAACCAGTTAACTACTCCCATAGTTCTTGCCACAGTGAAGTTGTGAATGGCCACCAGGGTCGTATCGAAATACGGCTTCAGGATTATTCATATGGGCTTGGCGGTATCACCTAGAGAAAGATCTGAATTGCTGCAGTTTATACATTTCCATTTTAATTTTTGGCATTGTTTGTGCGGCATAGATGACAGCGGTGAGATAATCCAACACAGGCCGCAGGGAATTCCAAACTTCCCTCCACGACAAGGATTTTCCCCTTGTTCCAATTAATTCAGAGAATTGAAAGTAAGTTCACATGGATGTTGCTTGGAAAAGAACAGAAAGAAATTTAAAAAACACTGGTTTAATCTACCAGAACTACGCATTTCAATGCTACTTTTTCGCTATCGAGCAACATAGCTTCTGCTACGATATTGTATACGGTAGCCAAAACAGGAAGAAGTAAATAAAAATTATCTAAACAGCAGCATGAATACATATCCAAAAGAACAGACACAACTTGTTCATATAATTGATTCACCTCGACTGGCAATTAATCCGCAATGTTCAGTGTGGGAGCACATTTACATTAGACCTCCAACGGGAATCTAATATTAGCGAGCGTGGAGGACATGAGCGAGGACGGCAGCCAGATGGCGCTAGGTGGCGCGGGGGGGAAGGTGGAGGAGGGGGGGGGGAGGATTCGGCTGTGGAACATACCAAGATAGTCCGCGCATTTGCGATAAACAATTTGTCCGTGCTGCGCAGTCGTTAATGCATCTGCCTAGCAAGTAGGAGATCCTGGGATTGAATCCCAGTCTGGCACACATTTTGACTCATAGCGCTGATTCCCCATAAAGTCCCAATGCAATTGATATAATTAATTTTTTCCTTTCCTTTCTTCCCCCTTCCATCTTTAATTTACGTAAGACAAGAATATTCTCCTAGGGTGCACGTCACATCACTATCAGACATTTTAATATGCTTTTATTGATGTTTGCTGCAAACATAAATATGCAGTGGTGTGCAATGCTGGAAGACGAAAGTAGCCGGTAGATGATGTGTCACTGCCAAGCAACATAGTTCGATGATACTTGGACCATTCATAGAAAGCACTGCTAGAATGTAACTGAAAGAAATCCGCAACGAGATGAGCAGAAATGATACTTTTATTAATAGACAACACTTGCGCTGAAGTCACCATGATTTATGAAGGTCCCGTGGACATTACAAAACGCAGGATATACACTGAAGCGCCAAAGAAACTTGTATAGCTATGCGTACTCAAATACAGAGATATGTAAACAGGCATAATACAGCACTGAGGTTGGCAAAGCCTATATATGAGACAAGTGTCTGGCACAGTTGTTAGATCGGTTACAGCAGCTACAATGGCGGGTTACCAAGATTTAAATGAGTTTGAACGTGGCGCACGAGCGATGACATCTCCGAGGTAGCGATGAAGTGTGCATTTTCCTGTACGACCAATTCACGAGTGTACTGTGAATATCAGGAATCCGGTAAAACATCAAATCTCCGACATTTCTGTGGCCGGAGAAAGATCCTGCAAGAAGGGGACCAACGACGACTGACGAAAGACGTTCAATGTTACAGAAGTGCAACCCTTCCACAAATTGCTGCAGACTTCAGTGCATACGACCCATTCGACGAAACATCATCGATATGGGCATTCTGAGCCGAAGGCCCACTCGTGTACCCTTGCTGACTGCACGAAACAAACCTTTGCGCCTCGCCTGAACCTGTCAAAACCGACCCTGGACTGTTGATGACTGGAAACAGGTTGCCTAGTTGGAGGATTCTCGTTTCAAATTGTATCGAGGGGATGGCCGTGTACGGGTATGGAGACAGCCTCATGAATCCGTGGACCTTGCATGTCGACAGGGAACTGTTCAAGACGGTGGAGGCTCTGTAATAGTGTGGAGCGTGTGCAGTTGGGGTAACATGTGTCCCCTGATACGTCTAGACACGACTCTGACAGGTGACACGTACGTTGGCATCCCGTCTGATCACCTGCATCCTTTCATGTCCATTATGCCTTCCGACGAACTTGAGCAATTCCAGCAAGAAAATGCGACACCACACACATCCATAATTGCTGCAGAGTGGCTAGAGGAACACTCTTCTGAGTTTAAACACTTACGCTGATCACCAGTCTCCACAGACATGAACATTAGTGGGTATATCTGGGATGCCTTGCAAAGTGCTGTTCAGAAGAGATCTCCACTCCCTGTTACTCTTACGGATTTATGGACAGTCCTGCAGGATTCATGGTGTCAATTCAGTCCGGCACTACTTCAGACATTAGCTGAGTCCCTGCCACGTCGTGTTGCGGCACTTCTGTGTGCTAGACGATATTAGGCAGGTGTGCGTGTTTTTTTGACTCTTCAGTGTAGTTATAAACAGAGTCCGCGATCACAACGGACAGCAATGCGCCTTTTGAAATGCATCTCATTTTAGCCGCAAGCTTGGTAAGGAGCTGTTGTGGTAGGACGTTCCATTCCTCCATCAGCGCAGTGGACGTGCTGTAGTACGCCCCGCAACACATCGCACACGTGCTTGATGGGATTTAAGTCGGGGTAATGGCCAGGCCATTTTATTGTTCCAAGAACCCCTTCACCTGCGCAATTAGATGTCGTGGTGCATGGTCATCCAAAAAAATTAGTCATGGGCAAACGCGTGACGGCGCTGGAGTAAAGGTTACAATAACGTTGAGCGGTGAGTGTACCGTGTCCGAAGATTTGGAAGTAACGATGCCCATGCAACATCACATCTCCGCACTCCATAACACCTGGACCACCGAAACTATCATATTCGACAATGTTCCAGGGTGCATTAGGTATTCCGACGTCCCACCACATGATGGCACGTCTAGAATCACTACTCAAACTCAGTCTCACTCCTTGTTGGTCCAGTCCATAGCTCTTCGCACCTCCACAGAGGGTGCTGAGGATGTGCAAGTGTCAACGGAACACACGTGCTGGTCGTCGAGCAAAGAGACCCTTATAATCACCATACCACTGTGTATCGTGAGGTTACATGCGTTGTAGTCCTGTTAAATGTAGTTGTAATTTATCTCGCTGTATGTTGGTGGTTGATTCTAGCCTGTCACACAATTTGGCTCTGAGCACTATGGGACTCAACTTCTGAGGTCATTAGTCCCCTAGAACTTAGAACTAGTTAAACCTAAGGACATCACAAACATCCATGCCCGAGGCAGGATTCGAACCTGCGACCGTAGCGGTCTTGCGGTTCCAGACTGCAGCGCCTTTAACCGCACGGCCACTTCGGCCGGCTGTCACACAATTTATCTGTCATCTGAAGCTGTAGTTGACCGTGGCCGACCACATTTTCTGATTTGGTCCAGAAAGCACCCCAGTCACGTGGGAAAATGCCATGAGTAATACCAAACTCCTGGGCTACACTCATTCACTTATTCTTCCAGTTTTCTAATGATTCTTCCGTCTGTGAAGTGATATCATGTTTTACTGACGCACACCACCACAGTGCACAGCAACTGCACGTTCACTGACACATACCGTCGTATCCCATTCCTTCGTCTGCCCTGTGTTGCAAGGCCAGCCGCGTTTGGCGGTAAAGTCTTGCTGACCTTACGTCATGTGGCGTCCAGCTTCCTGTGCACGACTGGGAAGCTTCTGGCATCATGCTCCCACATTTTTTAGTTATTTCCAACAAGTAATTAACATATTACTTTATCCATCTCTTCCTTACATTTTCCAGAGCGTTGGATTACATCTGAAAACATAAATTTATATTGTTAAGAAATATGCGTTCCAGAATTTTTTTTTGTGTTTGATAATTCCACGTGTTTGTAACAACGTTTTATGAACGTTCTCTAATCAGAATTTGGTTTTTTTGCGAAACTCTTTCAACATCGGTTCGCGATATTTATTTAATATCTCTAAAGTTTCAGAAACTAGGAAGTTGGAATATATGACAAACAACAGGAAGAATGGTTGTTTATAGAAGACAGCAATGGAATGTGCCACATAAAGCGCTGCAAAGTTCTCATTTAATTAATCACCTTGGAAAGTTAAATAAATCTTGATGAACGTTTCTTACAAATTAAGGAAACAGTGAACACCACATAGTATGTATGAGGGTCGGCGAAGAAACAAATTATTCTGAAATGTGGCGAAATCTCCCCCCCTTATTAAAGAGAGTCAGACATGATGCTAGTTAGTTAGCTGTCTAGAGCTCTCCTCCAATGAAGCAAGCTAATCAAACTGTGCGCAACGGAGTTATTAAGCGTTAATTTTCGGCCCATCAATATGTCAGTGGGTGGGGGTAATTACATAGTTTGCTTAATTATGCACAGGGATTATTAGCCATGACACAAAATTAAATGATACGATAAATTTCAGAGTTTATTAGCATAAGTTGATTTCGTTAAAGCATTGTCAATTATTACAATAACAGTGCTCCAGATTTAAAAACAAAAATAATGAACACGAAAAAGGTAAAATGTTGCCAAATTTCGAGCGGGGAAGCAAGTAACGGTAAATTGAGTTCTCTAACATAATAAATTTTAGGTGACTCAAATCCGTGACTCAGCAGCAGTGATTCCTGTCATGTATGGAATGTAAGTAAACTTGTGCAACTGCACCACCCCTCGTGCCTAAGCATGAAGTTACTGAGGTTTATTAGATAAATCGTGACCTATACCGCCGGTTCTCTCTATAAGTCTCACCATCGATGGGGTGTGAATTTGCTGACTGTGACAGGTGCCGATGGCTCTCTATATGCAACTGTCTGCCTGCCGCTGCTGCATCCTCTAGAAGTCTACCGATGAAGTCTCCACCAGGAGCGTCGTGACCGAAGAGTGTCCCAGTTGCGTACGGAATCCAAAATGTCTCTACAGAATGTACAGCGTGGAGTGACTGCTGCAAACACAGGTCAAAGTGCCCTCTCTGTAAGCAAAGCTGAAGCCACCATAGTCAGAGTATAATCCGAAGTTATGTAAAAAGTTCAGAGCGCGTAAGTTCTGTGTATATTTCATGCGTCTCAATTAGCCATTGCCAATCATATGTGTGTATTTGTGTATTGAACTGGGGACCTAGAAACAATGGAGAGGCTTCATCCCGCTGTAGCTCTCAGTCGTTCACAACCCCACAACAGGTCACAGTAGTTCACCCACCTCACAGCCGCCGCACACCGAACCCAGGGTTATTGTGAGGTTCGGCCCCCAGTGGACCCCCTCCCCCGGGAACGTCTCATACCAGACGAGTGTAGCCCCAAATGTTTGCGTGGTAGAGTAATTATGGTTCACGCATACGTGGAGACAGTGTCTGTGCAGCAATCACCGCCATAGTGTAACTGAGGCTGAATAAGGGGAATCTGCCATCATTCGCCGAGGCAGATAGAAAACCACCTTAAAAACCATACACAGGCTGGCCGGCACACCGGACCTTGACACTAATCCGCCGGGAGGATTCGAGCCAGGGACCAGCACGCCTTCCCGCTCGGGAAACAGCGCGTTAGACCGCGAGGCTAGCCGGGTGGGAATGCCAATCATACAGTAATATATTTTTCCTGCCAGTGAAAATATGAAACAGCCACCGCTGTATTCCCACCAATGTACGAGAAATGCGGCCCTCCGAGTGAAGTGCACTGAAACCCCTCTTCCAAAAACTTGCATCAAAAAATTTTATGTCATGTACTCGAGCAAATCCATATGTCCTATTTTTGGTACCTTTGCGTGCTATCTTCCAGCATGGAAAAACAAAAAAGAAAAATTGGGGAAAGTATTAGTCTTGATGCTGAACAG
Organism: Schistocerca nitens; assembly: GCF_023898315.1. Taxonomy (NCBI): domain Eukaryota; kingdom Metazoa; phylum Arthropoda; class Insecta; order Orthoptera; family Acrididae; genus Schistocerca; species Schistocerca nitens. Next base: position 814,049,357 of record NC_064615.1, on the reverse strand, counting down.
GTGGCCCAAGCATGTCACCATCATTTCCAAGGACTGTCCGTGTCTTTTAGAAATATTTCGAGGCTGCTATACCTTCCTGAATGTTATGTCTTAAGAACGGCTCAAAAAACTGGCTGTTTTATCCACAAAATCCTCTTTTCACCAGGTTAACGTTTCTCAGATGTCCTTAGCAGGAAAATATTACCGAGCGTTCCAGGCTGATAATGTCTCTCCAGGAAGCGGATAGACCACTATGACCGACTACCTCGAGCATCTGTCCTCCTACCTGAGTCAAGCACCAGAGGCCGATGCTTTACCTGCGTGCTAAACCAGCGAGGGTTGGGACAGTTCTTCTCCTGAAAGCTCCTGTTGGTCTGCGGCTGCCATAGAAAGAAAAATCTTCTTAGCCCGTAACCAGCACATGCAATTTACCATGTAAGAGTGATAAGATGGAAGAAAAGGTAGAAATCACCTACACCGTCACTTTGTTGTTTGGAATTGGAAATAAACGTCCGTTTCCACATACTCCCCACTTTCGACTGGAGTGTATATATATATACTCCTGGAAATGGAAAAAAGAACACATTGACACCGGTGTGTCAGACCCACCATACTTGCTCCGGACACTGCGAGAGGGCTGTACAAGCAATGATCACACGCACGGCACAGCGGACACACCAGGCACCGCGGTGTTGGCCGTCGAATGGCGCTAGCTGCGCAGCATTTGTGCACCGCCGCATGGTGGTGCACCTGCACATTCCGCAATTAACACTAGGCTGACCCTTGACAGGATGTTCGACGGGCGTTTCATAGGACGTGGAGGACGCATAAATTGGCCAGCCCGTTCTCCTGATCTTACACCTCTGGACTTCTTTCTGTGGGGTACGTTAAAGGAGAATGTGTACCGTGATGTGCCTACAACCCCAAAGGATATGAAACAACGTATTGTGGCAGCCTGCGGCAACATTACACCAGATGTACTGCGGCGTGTACGACATTCATTACGCCAGAGATTGCAATTGTGTGCAGCATATGATGGCCACCACATTGAACATCTATTGGCCTGACATGTCGGGACACACTCTACTCCACTCCGTAATTGAAAACGGAAACCACGTGTGTACGTGTACCTCACCCCTCATGGTAATGGACATGTGCGTCAGTGAAAAAGACCAATAAAAAGGTGATAGCATGTGGACGTAATGTGCTGTTCCAGTCTCTTCTGTACCTAACGTCCATCACCGTTCCCTTTGGATCCCTACGTAATTCGGTGCTCTCCGATACAAACGATCGAACAGCGGAGGAGTCGTACTCAAGCGTCAACTTAAGGTTACAATATCTCCGGATGTAATTAACATTTTACAATGCAACAAACGGCACTGATTATGTATTTATTTATATGTTCAGATGTGCTAACAAAACTAACGGGGTTCCATTTAAAAAAACGTAGGTTTGTGTTAAAAACATACTTCCGTGCATTTTTTTATGGTTTGTATTAACCAATTACACTAGCCCCTCTCGTCACGTTCGGTCTGTGGAATCGGTTCGTCAGTATTTGATGTGGTTTATGAAATATATCCAGCGGTAATGGTAGGTGACTCACCCTATATATATATATATATATATATATATATATATATATATATATATATATATATATATTTGTGCTGTTCAATATGTTTTCGATGGATACCACGAGAGTCCCTCAAGCACTGCAAGTCTGCAAAATGCATACAATCTGTTCTCAGTCTTATCGAAAAAATTTGTTTCTGATAACTTCTCATGAAAATGCAGGGAGCCCAAGCAACGAAAATTACTTGTTATTACTCATATACTATTTACACAATATTGAAATTAATATAGATTTCCCTGCTTTGAGCATAAGCATTTAGGCTTATTTAGCTTGTTAGTAGTCATATATAGTCACTTTTTTCTCACGACTTATTTTAAGTTTATTACAGATGTGAAAGGTGTCTGTTCTGTCCGACATGTCAGACGGAATAGACTACCACTCGTGATGAAGCAGCTGGGACATAATGTTAAATAACTGCTGTGAATGAAATAAAATGCAAACGAGCTGCGACATAGGCAAGACGATAATAATGACTTCCAGACGCACAGCGAAATGCAAGAGTTGAAAACTTGTTCCAGACCGGGACTCGAAACAAGATGGCACTGCGACCCTAGAACGGTTGCTTAAACTGCTTCGGTCGTCGCATTACAGCAGTGCCCTGTGTGGCTGGAAATCATTACTACCTTCCTATCTCTTGATCATCCCATTTTATTTCCTAGCCTACTGAAGGCACGTGTCGCGTGTTGTGTTTACTTTGGCCGCCGCTTAAGTGCCGTCTTCAACATGGCGCAAAGCTATGGCAAAACGATTTATATTTCACCTTTTTATCAGACTTCACCCGTCCCAAGGATCTTGACATAGAACGATTTCTTCGTGACTACGTTAAAATGTGGACACAAGATCTAATCTGAACCCACCTGTCCACAGTTAGTATTGGAGGGTACGTCAAGATAATAGACCATGCAGGGTGCAACAGAGATCTACAGGAGACCAAACTTGGATTACATTTCTGTTGTTCCCAGTGCAACGTACGGACCATTGCCGTCGATCACGTCGGTCTCTGCGTACGAACGAAACGGATATTCGATCTGCCGTTCGAACTACCCGCGGATGCCTTCACTATGGCGCTTCGAACCTACGGCAACGTCATGCACCACGTCGCCGTACTATGGCTATAGTTAAGAATATATTCCGTCTTAAATGGTGTCAGGCAGGTTTGTATCGATCTGCAAAGACTCGTGCGCTCCTTCCTTCGTATCGGGGCCCTCATAATGTATGACGGTCAGTCCCGCACCTGTCCCGGTTGCTGGCAGGAGGGCAATTTGCGGCCTGACTGCATCCAACAATGTGTAGCGTACCTCTCATTGTCAGAAGCGTCCCTACTACCCACGCTGGGCGCCGTACCAGTAACTTATACGGTGACCCTCGCTATGGCTACGACTTTGCCAGCCCGTCACATAGTCTCTCCGATCCGTACGCCCCGCCAACCACCATCCTTCGTATGGTACAGCCGCTCCACTTGACTACATGGCCGCCACCCGGACTCCCGCGACGGACGCCACGGAGATGGATACCTCCTCACGACAACAGGTTGGCTCTTTCATTGTACCAACAGAGGGTTTCGAACCAGGTCGACGCTCCTCCTTGCCGCCATCCTACACTGAGGAACACGTGCACAAACACTGATCGCCGCGTCCGCGCAAACGTCGTTATCTCTTGCCCACACGTTCTCGCTTACTCTTTGCAAGGCAAAGGAGACGCCACCCAACCAGCCGGCGGTTCTACGCGGCTGTCGGCAGGTGGTACCGCTGATGACTAAAATATTTTGCCGGATGGGCACCCAGTGGAGGCCACCACGAACATGGCAGTAACTGGTGCACAGGTTGAGACTCCTGTCTCTCTACTAACGCCTAATGATCTCTCTCAGAAAAACGACATTCATATGGACATTGAACAAACCCTTGGGACAGAGACATGAGGTGACAACGTGGAGGACGGAATGCCTCCTCCACAGGACTGTCTACAACCCGCCGATGATGTTACTTGTTAATATCGGAATCGACAAATGGCGGCTATCAGGATAGGTTCTCCTCGCAGTTCATGCCTCACACCGCCCCAGAGATGGTAGATATGGATCCACCACCATACCAGTTTGCCACACTGAATATCAGGGTAACTGGCACAACATCAAAGGCACAGATCCTCTGTGATATGCTTTGGGACTCTGACGTCACCCTTCTTCAGGAAGTTCGTGCTGCCGAGCAACCACTCACTTTATAGCTATGATTCATACACACCTGTAGGCGATAACTCATGGAGTGGAGTGGCCTTCTGCATACAGGAAGAGATCTCGGTCACAGACGTCACACTTCTCCCATCAGCTGGATTATGGCTGTAACCATGTTTGACATGCATATCGTCAGTATCTACTCCCCTTCTGGCTCTATGAATCAACGGCAGCAGTCCATGTTCTTCGCAGTTCGCAAATGACATGGCCCCTCTATTTTTCAGATGCAATGATCAGCTGGTTGTGGACATCGATTTCAAATGCATCGTCCACCCAAAGGACCAGATACTTGGTCATTCACCATTCCCAACGCTGCACACCTTGGTCGAAGACTTTCAGCTCACTGACGTTTGGGAAAAGATTCACGTGAAACCCCAGTCTGCGAGCAAACTCGACTGGTTTTATGTATCCATCCACCTATGAAATGAAGTCTTGTCTTGCGTTTTCGCACCATTGCGCCGCCATCTGCACGTTCACTCTACCACCTCAGTCGGTCTGGCGCAACAAAGGGTTCTGAAAGTGTAACCCACACTGGCGACAATGTATTGCTACTGTGTGGGCATCCTGTGAAAAGCTTCCCCCACGGCATGCATCCATGCTGCAATGATGATCAAAGTGTGTGAAACCTGGAGTCACAAGGGTCTTCATGAAATGTGACAAGGAAGCATCGGCCCGGCATCAGGACGCCATCAACTTTCAATACACCATCCTTGTGAGCTCGATGCGCTTCCCCCCATCATCTGATGTCCAGAAGGAACGCCCATCTCCACACCCTCCAACATGATATATTGAATGGTGTCCACAGTCCATGCTGCATCTCACCACAGTCGCCGGAGTTGACTCTTCGTCTCTAACCTGGCCATCTCCTATGGTACTCGCCATGCAATGCAGCTGGTTGTGATATCTGCCTTCTCCACCAGCACCAGCACTACGACGACGACCCGATGGCGGAGCAAATTCCTGGCGACCTTCACCCCGCTTCTGAATGGACCCTCACCTGACAGAGTCGACACCAATGACGTCAGCGATCACTACAAACGAGGTGACAGAAGCCATCGACAAGGGGGCAAAGAACAAGTCGCCCACCGAGCGAGGTGTCGCAGTGGTTAGCACACTGGACTCGCATTTAGGAGGATGACAGTTCAAACCAGCTTCCAGCGAGCCTGATTTAAGTTTTACGTGATTTCCCTAAATCGTTTCAGGCAAATTCCGGGGTGGTTCCTTTGAAAGGTCACGGCCAATTTCCTTCCCACCCTTCCCTAATCTGTTGGGACCGATGAGCTTGCTGTTGGTTCCCTCCTCCAAATCAACCAACCAACGAACCAACAAGTTGCCAGGACCAGATAGTCTTCCAATTGAACTCTACAGGGCGTTCACCACCTTAATGCACCTTCGCTGGTTTCAGAAGCTTCAGGACCTCATTACTCAATCCTTCCCAATACCACTCGAATTTGTCACTGGAGTTCTTTCACCAGTGCCGAAGTCATTGAGAGGGACAAAATGTCTCTGCTCACTGTACCCTTACATTAATGAATGTAGTTCATAAAATCTATCCATGCATCGCAGCAGCACATATACACACAGTCTTACCTATCATCCTTTCACTGGAACAGACTGCATGTGGTTGTGGGGCTACCCTTCAGATTGCTTTGGAGAAAGCTGTAACCTCATCGCGATAGCTGTGGTCTGTCGGCTCTGGGCAGCACTCGTCTCTATTTATTTTACAAGTGCTTTTCATCAAATTCGATATCCATTCCTCCTCTCCATCGTGACGTGTATGGGGTTTCTGCCACTCTTTGTGGATGCCATTCGCTCCTTACTGCTTCCTGCTGTTTCCTTGTTGAACTGATTCCTACACATTGCTCTGTACTTCAGCGATACCCCATGTTCACAGTACTGTATGCCATTTCCCTTGAGACACTCATTGCTTGTCTTACAATACACGTACAGAGTCTCAACTTGTGCGATCGTACCTACCACTGCAGGACCTACGCAGATGATCTCGATGTCTCGCCTACTCAAAACTGGTACTCAATGACGCCACCCAGTGGATCCAATGATATGGAAGTATTTCGAGTAGCATTCTTAACGCCCATCAGTCGGTGATGATGCATAGCGAGTGTGGGCCCGAGTTTGTGGTGCCAGACCTACTCCCTGTTAGTACCGCCTTTCAACAGATGGGGATCGCCTTTACTGGCTTCACATATCATACTGTAGCATTGGTCTAGTACTGGCTTTTACAGTCCACACGGCACCATGTTCACAGCCATGTCTACCATAGCTTGAACCAACTTCTAATCATGGTCTATGTTAATTCATACGTATCCCCTAAACTAATACATGTTGCCCAGATGCTGTTCCTCCTTTCGTCACCTACTTCAATCGTCCTTTGGCTACTTCGTGTCAGCAGGGGCCCTTTTCAAGATCCACTAAAAATCCTTATCAGTGACCCCTCTAAAATGCGGCCTCAGACTCACAAATGTGCAAGAGCGAGCCACTGTTCTATGCTGTCTTCCCTGTCTTTAAATTGAGTCTCTTTGATATTCTCCGACCAGCTTCTCTTCAACCCCTGATGGACATACCACATAGCTCCCCATTATTGTCCCGTATCGTAATTTATATCCTCGAACACAGCTATGTTCAAGACGATTTCATGTTCACTCACCCTCTTTTTGCGAAGGGATTTTATCCGTTTCTTATATCGTTCGCCGTTCACAACCTTGTCTAGGTGTAACAACCAGCCATTAACTGGGAGACGGTTTGGGGGTGCGTCCTAGCACTCTTTTTATCATCGAACGCATCCGCACACTGAGATGTCGTCTTCAAGGTAAATTCCCGACCAATTGTCGACTTCATCATATAGAATTAGCTACATCGCCACTTTGCTCCGGCTGCCAACTTGAGGACACCGATGAGCATCGTTTTATGTGGCCTCTGAAATGGGATGTTCCGCATCTCACCCATCGCATCATGGTTGTGATCTCTCTACCCCTATAATGTTTACCCTGGTGTTCCAGTTGTTGCCCAAGACTTCACACTACTGGAAAACACCATTCCCTAGTTTTGTTTCTAGGACAGGTTTAGAATACCTGTTTCATAACACTCAACATATTTTCCTCCATTTGTGGGATTCGGTTATCATTGAGCACAATACGGTCCTCCAGTCGCCCTATTACAGATGAAACTTCGCATGATACGTCCAGTACTTCGGCTGTGCCACATCTCTCCATTTCGTGATGTATCCCGGATACACATTTTAAGGTAATGTGCAGCAACACGTACAGGCCAACGAACTGATATAAAAACAACATAAACAACAACAAAAATTAAAAATCATCGTTTCATATTTTACTGGGATATCCTATCCCTCATTCCTATCGTCCTTAAGGATTGGCGCTTGAACCATTAACCCATTTTTAGCCCGTCCGGCTAGCCGTGCGATCGCACTGCTTCCCGAGCGGGAAAGGTGCCGGTCCCCGGCACGAAACCGCCCGGCGGATTAGTGTCGAGGTCCGATGTCCCGGCCATCCTGTGGATGGTGTTTAAGGCGATTTTCCATCTGCCTCCAGGAATGCGGGCCGGTTCCCCTTATTCCGCCTCAGTTACACTACGTCGGCGATTGCTGACACTGTCTCCACGTCCGCGTACACCATAATTACTCTATCGCGCAAGCATAGGGGTTACACTCGCCTGGAATGAGACGTTCCCGGGGGTCCAATGGGGGCCAAACCACAAAATAATCCTAGGTTCGGTGTGGGGTGCAAGTGAGGCGAGTGGACTGCTGTAGCCTGTTATTAGGTTGTGTACCACTGAGGACTACGGCGGGGACGGATCCTCTCCGTCGTTTCTAGGTCCCCAGTTCAATACATATATACATACAAACATACAACCCATTTTAGACATTTCAGTTTCCTTAGGTGGGAGAGGCAGTTAAGCGCTGTAGAGAAGCGGTGCATTCGCTTTCGAGTCCCGGTCTGGCACGAGTTTTCAGCTCCCAACGTTGCATTGTTCTATGCGGTATGCGGCTGTAAGCTATTATTTCCTTCCTATCTCTTCCCGTTCCGTTTTAATTCCATCCTCTTCACTCTGATTAGTGAAATTTTAAGTTTACGCACATGATTCGTATCGTGAAATTCATCTTTAAACTGTACAAATTATCCTTAATGTAATCAGTAGTACAAGAACACAAAACCTTCACCATACCATGCACACTATTTTCTAGTGTAAGTTCCCGTCTTCTCCTCTCATCATATGCAGCATCCCTTTATCATCAGTCGTACGATCTTTCCACGGGTTATCATAATCCTATGAATCATTATTTTAGCTTTTCTGATCTTCGGCTCCACCTGCATGTCGCTAGAATCTGTGGAAAGCCTTATATAAAAAAATAAAAATCTGTTTTGTTATATAGTCATTGTTATCCTTTCCTGTGTAACGAAAGGTTTAGTTACGCTCTGATCGATAAAAACCTTCATACCTTCTCTATGCACTTACATAATCATGTTCCATGCTTCAGTAGAATGATTTTGAACCCCTTTCTACAGTTTCCTTCTTGATGTAGTCTCATTGTCGTCTCCATACTGTCATCTTTCTCTCGTGCTGGTGTCATAACACTATATAAGCAAAAAATTATTAGGAGAAGCGACTACTTTATTTAAACAGAAATACACAGAAAAAATTTCACCAGCTTCCTCCTAGTATAGGTATAGGTATCCCATGTTGAACACCCTAAATTCAAAAATCATTATCAAATATATTAAACACTGACGCTCTTGGTGTGGACAGAAATACATGTTTACTGTCATTAATAACCTTCATCCAGATGCTTCCATGGCATGGACACCAAATTCACTGCACTAAATTATTCTATCTCTCTACCATCGATGAACAACCAATAAGACGTTGATTGTGCTAAAGCTTACGATACCTTGAACTGTAGAAACTTTCTGATGACACGTAGAATTCTCATAATAATTGAACATATACATAATCTTCTACACACATAACCTTATGAGACAGAAAAGCATTTCTATAGGAAAACGCCCGCGTCTCGTGGTCGTGCGGTAGCGTTCTCGCTTCCCACGCCCGGGTTCCCGGGTTCGATTCCCGGCGGGGTCAGGGATTTTCTCTGCCTCGTGATGGCTGGGTGTTGTGTGCTGTCCTTAGGTTAGTTAGGTTTAAATAGTTCTAAGTTCTAGGGGACTTATGACCACAGCAGTTGAGTCCCATAGTGCTCAGAGCCATTTGAGCCATTTTATAGGAAAACAAAACGATCAAATACGATTACAAAAACATCCCCACATAAATGTAGTATTTTATCGTGAAGTTTGACACAACAAAACCAAAATATGCTGATATCTCACAACTAACTATTCCTTAAAATCAACATCAATCTATTCCTAACATTCCTAACAATATACACAGATAGCAATTACCTCCCACTAGCATTTCAGTTTTTCCTCCTAGCTTGTATTACATATTCTACACTGCTCATTGTTGAGCTTCGTACAAATGTCTGAAATAACCTAAACTGCCCCTCATCTTCTTCATTTTTTTCACCTGGAACGGACTCCGATTCCCTGTCATCCTGTTTCTTCACGTCTTGACCTTTCATTTCATCTTCTTGATGGTTCGCCGTCGCCTCTGCCACATGTACTAGTGCGCAAATAATTAAACGAGCCTCCTCAATCCTCGAATTTGTTCATTTTCCACGTGACAATATTTTCATTTCGCACTTCAACGTCATCATTTTCTTTCTCCTCAGGTGGCAAGGTTTCTGTCCCATTTGCATATCCTATTATGTAAGCTCTGCTCAATCCGATTTCTTGTGCCTCACAAAAGGATTGAAATAACCGAAATCTAGGCCATGTTCAGCAAATTTATGCAAAACCTACCCTCGCTAGTAAAGAGCGTGAGAAATGATGTTATTTAGTTGTCTGTCTTGCTTTCTCCTTCAAAGAAACACATTAACTGAATTGAGCTCAACGGAATTATTAAACGCTCCCAGCAATAGATCAGTGACGAAGGTTAACACAAAATTTCCTTAATTATGTGCACCGGTGATTAGCATTGTAATGAAATTCTTGAATGTGATAAATTCTTAAGTTTATTAGCAAAATTTAATTTCGTTAAAAATATTTGTTTCGTTAAAACCCAGCGCCCTGTCACGTTGACAGAACAAGAGACTTGCCCTGGTGTGGTGATACCTCCCCACTTGTTACATTGTTACAGGTGTGCAGTGCCGTTTACTTCCAAGGCTTGCTATCCTTGCTGTACAGTCCACTGGTTGGCTTGTCTACCATTGTAACACAGATGTCACCACACTTGCGGCTATTGATCCGCGGCTGTTAACGTAACGCTCTATGCCGCTTCCGTACTACTTCTCCTTACTTTTAAATACTAATAATTTTCCGACCAAAGACTGTATTTTGGCATTACACCACCCTCCTCTACGGAGATGATCTGGTGCCTCGGGTCTTAACTCGGCCTAGAACTCTATTGTAATTACTTCGGCCCTTAATCTGTAAAACTAGTATCCAAAACTATATCGGCTATTCTGAACTAATACGCAAATTACTGTTGAAAATCTTGACTCTGTGACTCTATCTTTCATCTCTCACTCGTAATGCTTAATCTCATAACTTCTGTCAAGGCTGCCATATCCTGGTCATTAGCTCAAAACTACGAAACAAAATTCACTGCCAGGGCTCTTGCCACCCTTATCAAAAAAATCTAACTCTCCTTTCCACACTTGTAAACTAAAAATTACATTCTTTCTGTCTTCTATCAATTGTCCTTAACATATCATCATCAACAAAATATGGTGTTGTTTCACTGAAGTGCAATTCTTGGCCGGCCGAAGTGGCCGTGCGGTTAAAGGCGCTGCAGTCTGGAACCGCAAGACCGCTACGGTCGCAGGTTCGAATCCTGCCTCGGGCATGGATGTTTGTGATGTCCTTAGGTTAGTTAGGTTTAACTAGTTCTAAGTTCTAGGGGACTAATGACCTCAGCAGTTGAGTCCCATAGTGCTCAGAGCCATTTGAACCATTTTTTTGCAATTCTTGGAATTTCAACTCACTCTGTGGTAGTTTCTTAACCCTTTGTTTTGGCACAATCTTGTCCTTGCGACACGAGTTCTCTTTATGCTTCCCCAGACAATATAATAACTACCCTTACAAGAAGACCACATACAGTATTCCCATTCACAACACTTTGAAAAGTAGTGCCACTTAGTTCTCCTGTGTCACTCATTAAAGACTGAATTTTCCTCAAAATGCTTGATTTTCTGGTACTCCTGCTTACCCAAAACAACTTTCTCCTGCCTGGTGTAACCGTATCATGTGAATTAGACATTCATGTACTTTTACACGGTTTAACTGCTTTCCCTTGAACAACAGACGAACCTCGTGACATTTCTACACTGCCAACACCTTTCTGTCGTCGAAGCTTGACTTTAGCATGATTTTCAGCCAGAACGTTTACTTTCAAGCTCGTGTTGCACCCCTCAGTCACATCTTACTCGTTGCGTACGCAAGATTCAGGCTGTCTGTAAGCAGCTCGCTGCGCAGATCGGCTGTGACACTGAGGCTTCTAGGATAAGCAGCTGACTTGCCCAGCGAGCTGTTTAGAGCACAGCCGGAGTCAAGTGCACACAACGAGCATGACGTGAGTGAGAGGTGCAACGTGAGCCTGTAAATGCTCTGACTGAACATCATGCCAAAGTTAACCTCGACGACTGAAATCTGTTGCCAGTGTAGAACTATCAGGAGATACACGCAATCGCGCCGCATTCTGAACACGCAGCATAAAGTGTCCAACAGGTTAAGCCCAGTCTACTTGATTATTCACTCTACGAACTGCCAGCCGGAGTGGCCGTGCGGTTCTAGGCGCTACAGTCTGGAACCGAGCGACCGCTACGGTCGCAGCTTCGAATCCTGCCTCGGGCATGGGTGTGTGTGATGTCCTTAGGTTAGTTAGGTTTAATTAGTTCTAAGTTCTAGGCGACTGATGACCTCAGAAGTTAAGTCGCATAGTGCTCAGAGCCATTTTTGAACTCTACGAACTCGCCTCGTTTTCCTTTTACTTTCACCTTTCTTCACAGGAAATATAAGCGCATGTACGGTCTCAGCCACGTCATCTGCAACGCAACTACCAACAACTTCTTGTGCATTCCCTGTAGTATCTAAAACCACATTGTTGTCTACAGTTCCACTCTGCAGGAGAAAAAAGTCCCCGGGACATGGAACTTATTGTTCGTCTGGTCCAAGCTCTCGTCTCAACAGAACACCAACTATTACTCGATGGGACAGAGACTACTGTACTTCAATCACCCATGTTGGTATCTTCACACTTAGTCACTTCGGTACAGCCTAGACTCACTCCGCCAGGCACTGCAGTTATCCCAGACTCACAGTTCCACTGGACATTGGACCTGGTACTTCCACATTACTCTCTTTCACTTCATTACTCTCTGCTTTGGTTAAATTCGCAGGAAGCTGTAATTCGACACTAGCTACAACTAATCTAATCTTTCCACTAGAAAAATCGTCTAACCAGTAGCGACTTTCTACCTTACTCTTCACAGCATCGACAGGTTGAACTACATAGTCGGATGTTCTGCAGGTGCAGGTAAATTATCCACAAGCCTGCTCCTTTCTCTTTCAGCTTCCACCTTCCCCTTTCTGCCTGCTTCCTCCTTTTTCTCCTTTTTCATTCCCTCCACAATTAACGCATTATCAAGTGCATCTAGCTCCTTATCCTTTCCTTATTATTGTGCACCAAAACAACGACCTACCTTCACCTCCTGAATCACTACTCAAGGTTAACAGTTTATGTATTAATAGACAATGAGCCAGGCCCCTTGATCATGATACTCGTATCACTAGCCGGCCGCGGTGGTCTCGGGGTTCTAGGCGCTCAGTCCGGAGCCGCGCGACTGCTACGGTCGCCGGTTCGAATCCTGCCTCGGTCATGGATGTGTGTGATGTCCTTAGGTTAGTTAGGTTTCAAGTAGTTCTACGTTCTAGGGGACAAATGACCACAGATGTTAAGTCCCATAGTGCTCAGAGCCATTTGAACCATTTGAACTCGTATCACTCATAACAAGCAGGTGAAACCTTCCGTGTTTATACCTCCTCCAAATACTGTTGCGTTCCCCTGTCACCCTTAAACTTACAGCCACAATTCAACCCCAGACAGACCTCACTGGCGTCCCATGACACTCACATTCAAACAATAACAAAACCAAAAATTGGACTCATCACCCCACAGTGAAGATATTGTAGGCTTTGTTACTCCTTCTACTGTTACCAAATGACGTAGTGACAGACTCAGAGATCCCACTTCTGACACCACTCTGTGATGTGCTGGGCACGCTGGGAAATGAGTGTGTGGAAGTGACAGGTCATGGGGCCCAGAGAGAACACTGTTAACAATTACAACTGGTTACATGGCGTACTCAGGCAGGCACGCCCCTCTCACCTGATCCTGACTTAGGACAATGAACAGGTGTCAGCTTTCGCTTAGTACTGCTGAGCGTCACCTCGCGTTGCTGAGACTGTCAGCCCCTGCAGGCTATTGACATTGACGTCATCGCAGCGCGGAGTTGTGCTGCAATGGATCCCCATTTGGGAAGCGGCCCCTTGGCTCCGCACTGACCGGGGTGTCGGTGTGTACACTATTTCTTAGGCGTCATGTAAGCTCGACAGTGCCACACTCCTCTCGTGTCACTTTGAAGGTATGCGCAGTCGCCTGGCGGCTGGTGACGCGGAGCTGAATCCCACTAGGGACTCAGCGTCGTAGTCAGTAGATACGGACGCCAAGTCCCGTGAAGGACTTAGTGTAGGCGGCAGGCGCGGCTGGGTCTCGAAATCATGGCTGCAGCTGGCCGAGCCCAGTCGTCTCGCTGTCCGCCGTTGCTCTGGCATCCTGGTAGTACTGCCGGCTCCCAGTGGTGACGAGTCGTCCCTGTCTTAAAATTAAAATTTATTCATATACCCCTGGCGCCCCTTTGTTTCGTTATAACCCAGTGCCTAGTCACGTTGCCAAAACAACGGATGTTCCCTGGTGTGCCGACACACCCATTTGCTACACCGTACAGCTATGCCGCGCCATTTACCAGTGAGCTCTGTGACCTGTGCTGTGCAGTCAACTGACGTCTCTGTTACTGTAACTCACGTGTCGCCTCACTTGCAGCTACTGCATCGCGGCTGTTAAAGCAGTGCCATAAGGCGCTTGCATGCTATTTTTCCTTATTTTTGTTAAAGACAATTTATCTCCTGATCAAAGACTGGATCACGGCACAACTAAAAAATTGTCAAGTAAAGTGATAAATGTTACTACGGATGTAATACCAATTATAATAAACACAGTAAAGGATAAAATTGAAGTGAATTATCATTGACAAAGCTCAGGAAGAGAAGCTTGTAATAGTAAGTTCAGGTCTCTTACAAATTTAGTTGTTACTGACTTAAAGCTGTGACTCAACAGCGGTGACTGTATTCATATATGGAATACAAGTGAAGTTGTAGTGCAACTGCGCCATCCGTAGTGGCCAGACACCAACTAACAGTGAAATTATTGACGTGACAGCAATTCTCTACGCCGGCCGCTGTGGCCGAGTGGTTCTAGGCGCTTCAGTCCTGAACCGCGCCGCTGCTACGGTCGCGGGTTCGTATCCTGCCTCGGGCATGGATGTGTTTCATGTCCTTAGGTTAGTTAGGTTTAGGTAGTTCTAAGCCTAGGGGACTGATGACCTCAGATGTTATGTCTCATAGTGCTTAGAGCCATTTGAACCATTTGAGCAATTCTCTGCCTGGGGTGTCCTCACCAAAGAGTGTACAGCTGCGTGCAGAACCCTAAGTGTCCCACCGAGGGTAAAGCGCGAAGTGACGCTTCTGCAGACAGAGGCCAAAGTGTCCTCTCTGCAAGCAGACCTGTGCCACCCTGCACAGAACAGAATCCAAAATTAAATAAAAGTCCAGAGCGCATAATTTCTGAGGATGTTTCCTGCGTCTCAAGCAGCAGTTACCTATCAGAAGTTAAATTTTTTGTCCCACCAATGAACATACTAAACAGACACCGCTGGATTCCCTCCACCGCAGCAAAAATGCCGCCCTCCGAATCACGTGTACTATATCAGCTGTTACAGAAACTTGTATCTAGAAATTTGACGTCTCGACAGCCCAGCCAATCCAGACAACTTTCTATTGTTAAAAATGTAAATGTCGTGTGGCTAGGGCCTCCCGTCGGGTAGACCGTTCGCCGGGTGCAGGTCTTCCGAGTTGACGCCACTTCGGTGACCCGCGCGTCGGTGGGGATGAAGTGATGATGATTAGGACAACACAACACCGAGTCTCTGAGCGGGGAAAATCTCCGACCCAGCCAGCAATTGAATCCGGGCCCTTAGGATTGATATTCTGTCGCTCTGATAAGTCAGATACCGGGGGTGGACTTACTATTGATACATTTTGCATTCTGTTGCGAAGTATTGAAAAACAAAGTATAGGAGAATAGGAGAAGAATGAAAGGGAAAGATATTGGGCTAGATAGTAACAAGCAACCAAATCGTTTGACCATCATTGCCAGGTACTGTCCGTGTATTTTAGAAGGCTTTCGAGATTTATATTACACCTAGAAAATTTGCTGTGCTATTTACAAAATCCTCTTTCCATCAGGGATATGTTTCGCAGATATCCTTATCAGAAAGTGTACCTTACAGAGTGGGCGTGGCTGACACTGTCTCCCCAGGAAGCAGACAGAGCACAATGACCGGCTATCCCCAGTATCCAGCACAAGAAGACGATGCTTTCCGTGCCTGGTGCACCAGAAAAGTTTGAGATGCTTCTTATGTTGAACTGCCTTTGTGGCTCTGTAGCAGGCACAGCAGACAGAAATCACCTTCACCGACATGCAGTATATGGAATAGAATATATAAAAGTGCCGAGATTGAAGAAGAGAAAGATATCACGAACGCAGTCACTGCTGTTGTATTGCAATTGAAAATAAACATGTATTTCCACTCTCTCCTCCATTTCGACTGGATTTAATTTGAAATGTAATTAATTTGCGCATCAGACTGACTCTAATTTGCATATAAAAATGCGTGTTGTTTGCATAACAATGTATTGTCGAATGAAAAGAGACAAGCCCTAGTGCTGTGATGCCTTTCAACGTAATTAACAAAAAAAACTGTAATTTCTAAAATCTTTTAAAATATGTATCATTTGCTGGTCAATAGCTGGAAATAGTTCCCAACAATCGCATTATATAAAATCACAGAAGACAAAAAAATTTTCCATTTTTGTGTGTAC
Source organism: Schistocerca nitens (assembly GCF_023898315.1). NCBI lineage: Eukaryota > Metazoa > Arthropoda > Insecta > Orthoptera > Acrididae > Schistocerca > Schistocerca nitens. Next base: position 814,033,207 of record NC_064615.1, on the reverse strand, counting down.
CTCCACAAAGCACCAAATGCCTTTACTACGGTGCAGCTGGTTTCTATAGTACGTTATCATTTGGTAGAATACAGTTTGCTGAGAAACATGTTTTATTTCCATACTCCACATCTACTAGCCGGTCGCGGTGGCCGTGCTGTTCTAGGCGCTTCAGTCAGGAACCGCGTGACTGCTACGGTCGCAGGTTCGAATCCTGCCTCGGGCATGAATGTGTGTGATGTCCTTAGGTTAGTTAGGTTTAGGTAGTTCTAAGTTCTAGGGGACTGATGACCTCAGATGTTAAGTCCCATAGTGCTCAGAGCCATTTTTGAGCCGCATCTACTTACTTTCACAATACAAATTACCTTCGTAATATATTTTAAAATTATGTTATAATCGAGGCCATAACAGTATTCTAGTCTGATAGACGCCGCATATTCTCGAACCTACTTGCGCAATAACATTTTAGCAGCACTGTGGTGATGTACATAAAGTAGACCCTATGGTAAAATGTGAAGCGCAACGTGAAGATGATTTTATAAATCGAACCTTACTTCCCACATGACAGGCATCTCTTTGCAAACCCACTGCAGTACCTAAAAAGAATTAGTAGGATAAACAGTGAACGAAAGCAAAACTAAATCACCAAGTGTTGCCAAAATGATATAGGTATCGAACAAAAAAAAGGTCAGAAGCAGGGAACATCACTTTCTAAGAGACTGTAAACATCAAATAGCGCACATGTGTCAGTCCCTTGAAAACCTGTCCAGAAAACTTACCTAGAAACAATTTTGTTCTTCTCCTTACACGCCTTTCTGAAGCAGTGAATTCTTGGGAACTAATTGTAGCTTTTATATGAATGCGTGGTGTCTGTTCCTTTGTAAGAGCAGACACCACGCAGATCGCACAGCTGAGAAATTTTATGTAAATTTAAGGGGGATCACTGCTGTCAGCTACCGCTGGACATTAATGTCCCCCTGAGTCAATTTACAAGTACATGCAGCTTTGTCTTCCCTCTCCTTCTTTATTGTATTTAGTACCCCACTGGAAGAGACAGAGGTTTCTTGGCTGGTTCAAATAGCTCTGAGCACTATGCGACTTAACTTCGGAGGTCATAAGTCGCCTAGAACTTAGAACTAATTAAACCTAACTAACCTAAGGACATCACACACATCCATGCCCGAGGCAGGATTCGAACCTGCGACCGTAGCGGTCGCTAGGCTCCAGACTGTAGTGCCCAGAACCGCACAGAAGTTTCTTCAAACCTGTGAAAGACGCATCATAACGACATCTTTGCTTCCATGTTTCGTCTTTGAAAAAAAATTAGTAGCATTTCATATATGATTACGTAGGCCTTCCCGGCGTAATAAGTCTTGAAAATAAGGTTTGCTGCCGGATCTTAAAATCAACTTGACTAGATATTTCGGCGATACAACTGGTCGCCATCTTCAGGAGAATGCTGCTTCTGCTGATGCGACCCGCTGAGAACAGTTCTCGGAGGGACTCATCAGCAGAAGCAGCATTCTCCTGAAGATGGCGACCAGCTGTATCGCCGAAATATCGAGTCAAGTTGATTTTAGGATCCGGCAGCAAACCCGGAGAGACTTTCAAGCATTTCATATAGTTACACTTGCCTAATTATAACAGCTTTTTCTACAAAACAAAAGCACATTCTCTGTAACAAAAGGATAGCAACGAGTACGTTCGCAGTGTGCAAGTCGGCAGGCGGCGAGGAACTGAGGGGGCCCCTCCTCTGGAACCAAGGGGTATCTGTTTCGGCTCAAATATTGTTCTTCCTTCCAGCCCCTGAAGTGCATAATATTCCGATTTTCTCTAATTAAGCTTACTAGTGCTCATAACAATTAATGCACTGCACGGATGGCGAATACGTTTATGCCTTGCAACGTCTCTCGTAAGCCTTGTAAGCCTGCAGTGGTGGTATACCACGATTCTTTTGTGGCAGGCCGGGACTTAACGCAAACAAACTAATCGAACGATCCGTGCCGTTAACACGGCTGTACAGAAACGACAGTCGAAACCTGTTTTCACCCCGGCAGTGCGTCGTCACGCACAGGTCTATTATGAGAGGCGTATTGTCCGGTTACTGCGTTAGAACACAGTATTCTGCTGCGACGGCAAGCAGACAGCCGCAGCAGGGGAGGGCCATTGAGTCGTTACGCCGCTCCGAATGAAGCGCGGTGCTGCGAGCCTGCCCTTCTTTATGGCGGCTATCACTGTAGCGCCCTTTGGAGCGCCGGACGGAGCGTAACGTGTGGCGGCGATGACGCCTGGGTGCGTAAAGCAGCGCCGTGAATAACAATGAGAGAGATAAAAGCTGAGTGCGGCGCCGCGCTGGTCCGCGCGCTGACGGCCCGCATCGATCACCCCGGCCGGCCCGAGGGCTGTGACAGCCGAAGCGAGCGAGGCTGCGGCCAGCCCGCGTAGCGCCGAACGGGGAAGGGCCCCGCCGTCTGGGGCGCCTACAGCACCCCCTGTAATCTCAGCCAGTCCCGAGTACCGACCATAGTCTCTGAATGTGATCCTCAAAGGCGTGGCTGTTACTGAGATATATGAAAGACTTGACAATGACCAGATGTGATTCTGGCGAAATCGGCATACCCGGTCATGTCTTGTGTGTCGGGTCCGTGCACAATTTCTCTACACCAAATTTTCCTTCATTTGCCTTCGGTGGCGCAGTGAGGACACTGACGAGAATATGGGTTCAGTTGATTGTTTGTCAACCCTTATAAAGGAGATAAGAGGGGGGGACCTATCCTTGGTTGGGATGGGTATTTTATTACAACAGGTTGTAATTATCATAGAGCTCGAAGGATTGAATTGATGAAGTAGTAAGTTTTAGTCAATTCGTTTATCGTTGTAGCCAGCACAATTCTCTACTGAGGTGTTAGGCCCAAACCCCTTAACATAATCTCAGAGGCTTTTAATAATCACTATATGGGTATAAGTAATAACATTAATTTAAAAAATTCCGAAACATGACATTAATTACCATGATTTTTCATTTTCTTTAATCCATTATATCTCAAATTAATGAGTACAACTTTCAAAAACTGAAAATCACACCATTTGTTAATATCAAATATCCATAAATTTTCTCTATATCTAGTCATAAAGTATTTGCATCAGTGGCAGACTCTGCAAGAGAGGCGCTCTGCATCGCAGTGTAGCTTGCTGTCCAGGTTTCGAGAGAGTGCGTTTCTGGATGAGGTATCGAATATATTGCTTCCCCCTACTTATACCTCCTGAGGAGATCACGAATATAAAATTAGACAGATTCGAGCGCGCACGGAGGCTTTCCGGCAGTCGTTCTTCCCGCGAACCGTACGCGACTGGAACAGGAATGGGAGGTAATGACAGTGGCATGTAAAGTCCCCTCCGCCACATACCGTTGGGTGGCTTGCGGAGTATAAATGTGGATGTAGATGTAGATGAATAATTCTATACAAAACATTTAGTTCTAGCACTATTTTTTTAAACAAATTAGAATACATTGTTGAGCTTCTTGAGTAGAGGCTATATTTGGATAGAAAATTTTTATGTATAAAATGTACCAAAACTTCAGACAATATCAAAGAAATTAAGAGCGTTTTCTCCTTGATGTTTATTTCTTCCTTCTTATTTTCATCCTCCAGATTTCTTCTGGTGCTACTTAGGTATATCCTTTTTTTTTGTGACATCTTCTTCTGCTGGTAGATTGTTGAGCTGCCAGGTTAAATGGCAGATGTTCTCGAAGAATGCAGGACAGCCAATGATTTAGTAATGGACGTCAAAACCGTCAGCTAAAGCTCCACCTTTGCCTATAACGACTAGCAAAAACTGTTTACAAATCGTATATGTAGTTGGCATTTGAATGATAAACTTCATTCAGATAAAGTAGTTTTCATCGATTTATTTCGGTTGGAAATAAATTATTTTCTTTATAATATTCCAATCTTTTAGAAGAGATGAATTGTAAACAACATATCAATATGAATGTGAATATTCGAATTGATATTGGAAAAAAAAACAATATTTTACATGAAAAACGAAGTGTATTATTGTACTCTTTAGAATCTATACTCCCTCAACGCAATCTATGAGTTAAGTTATCAAATGCTGTGTAAACAGTACAGACACAGTGAGCAAGTAAGGCAGAGATAAGTAGATGAAGCGAAGCAGAAGGCGTGGTTTTATTGTTATATCAAACTTGCCCATTTCCTGTATCAGGCAGATGAGTCAGTTGTCTCTCACAGGCAGGGTCTAAGTATTATAGTTGCCACTTAACACCATCCATCTCGCTCGATTTTTGTTTAGCGTTTATCTGGTAATAAACATGCAATCAGTCGTTTTTTTTTAAAGATTTATTCAACCATGAACATGTTTTCAAGCCACTGCAGGCCCATCATCAGATGGAGATGTTACAAGAACATCAGGTTGTGGACCAAGTGTAGCTAGAGGCAGTACTGATGAGTCCACTGCCTTGTAGTATCCATATCAGATTGCATCTTATAGCGTTCATTATTAAGCTATGTACACAAATAAAGATACGATTTAGCTGCACTTGGTTTTACATTGATTCACCAATCAATGCTTTCCATTCAAAATTCCCCATGTGCACGAGTTGCTTCCTGTTGACCTGCCAACTGGAGAGACCTTTGCTTTAGAATGTCTTGCTCACGTGGAAGTGGATCATGATTGGCCGTGGAAGATTTTGTGGACAGACAAAGCGCACTTCCATCTGACTGGATGTGTCAATATACAGAATTGTCGAATATGGGCAATGGAAAATCCAGACGCAAATCAATAAGTGTCACTTCATCCTGAAAAGGTCACTGTGTACTGCATGTTTATGGAATCATTTACAATAGGGCCCTGATTTTTCGAAGAGATAGGTGCTTCCCGTCCTGTTACCTGTACCATCACTGGTAAGCGCTATGAACGTCTGTTGCGGAATCACGACATTCCAGCTCTCCAACAGGGTGGATGTGTGCATTGGATCACTTGAAAATCAAGTTATGCAGCTGCTGAAGCGCCATTTCGGAACTGCTACAATTATCAGCCGCGATTTTCCAACGGTCTGACCCTCCGAATCACCTGATCTTCATCCGTTTGAGTTCGGGCTGTGGAGCTGTCTAAAAGATGTTGAGTTCAAGTGGTCCGATTCCAAATTTAGCTGCATTGAAGGCACGCATTGCGCAACATATTATGAACGTGACTCCGGAAACACTTCGATCAGTTGTGGAACATACTATTTGAAGATTTCAACTTGTTTCAAAGAACGGTAGACAGCATGTTCAACATGTTTTGCGCCACTCACACGGAAATCAATAATCCGATTTCATTTTGATTGATGCTTTTTATGCGGTTTTTGGCCTCAAGACAGTTATAAACTGATGTGAATGATGCTTTATGTGCGGTTTTTGGCCTCAGAACAATTAGAAACCAGTTTTTCCCAACCGGTGTAATGTGACCTTGCCGTGATGGATGAGCTTCCGTAACTAACAGTATTACACCTGCACACCCATGCACACTAAGTAGTACAGTTAGTTTAATCTCAAACATACAAATTAGGCATTGTTGTATGATTCATTTGTGACCTGTAGTCGACCACAGTTAAATTATGATGCTTACATCGACATCTGCTGCTAAATTTTGTAACTATTTATATTTCTTTTGCCATACATTTTCCCCCTTCTCCGATAAAGATCCATTGCAACTTGACGTCATTCTGATCAGTTGTGTTTTTCCTACAGTAGTTTGATAGTTTAACGTTAATTATAATCACCCTGTATACCTTTTCAGCAGTGTGAGAGGAAAAATAAAAAATTAAATTACAATAATTTTATATATACAGATGGAGCAACTACTCAAGGAACTCAGTAATGCAAACAATCCTAATTTATTTTTAAAAAATTAGTCAGCTAGAAGTAAATGTTTCACATAACATTACTTGATGAGAATATTTAATTCTAGATGTGGAGAAAAAATTGTGTAGAGCTTAACAACAATTTTTTTTAAGATCATTTTGCCAGGTGGATATTTGAAATTAATAAGTAATTAGGATTATGAATTTTTTGAAGAAAAAGATTAAACTAAGATACAATGGATTAAAGAAAATTAATAATAATAATAGTAATAATAATAATGAACATCTTGATTCGGAATTTTTAGTTTGATTAATATTATTACTCTTACTCACCACCACCCTGTCACATATCTTTTTTCTCAAATGAATGAGATCATAATTTTTTATAAAATCTCGGTTTATGCCCAAGTTTTTTAAGTAAAAATATTAAAAATGTGTATATAATAACTCCTTTTGTAATAAAAGAAGTCGATTCCCACACTTTTCAGTTGATTTTTTAGGAAAGTGTAATTTAAGAAAAAATAAAATAAATATTTCCAAATTTTGCTGTTTTGGTATATAATTTTGATTAAGTGAGGTAGAAATAATGTGGGGGTAATTAAATTTAATCTGTAGGTTCTTACTCATCCACTCAAAATACATCAGAATTATATAAAAAGCTACGATTTTCAGTTTTTTTAAGATTAAAAATCATATATGTTTAGCTATTTTTATATATAATTTTGATATATTGTGAGTTGGTGACCCACAAAGTACAAACTATACTTACCAGAAGGTAACTGATAGAAATACACAATGGGATGCACAGAAATGACACTTTCATTCAAAGACAATATCACACTAACTTTTTTTTAAATTTCTGTTAGGGATTGAAAATATCTAATTCAACATAACACATGAAATCACCTTTATTTGGATAGATTAATATTTTAACTAACAGTCCAGCCATCTTCAGATCATAAAACATTCTTGCTTAGTGTTACTGCTATTATGGCTTCAAACATCGTTAAAATCCTTCTTAAAATGACAACATCCATACATGGTTAAAATTAGCTTTTGATTATTCATCGCCACTGTAACTGTATGATTGTCATAGAACAAAGGCGTTATGCTGTTAAAAACTGGTAACTCACACAGTCAATATTTTCCTTACTTTATAACAACATGCCTATGGTGATATATATGCAAATACCCATTTCTAAAAATGCAGTAGCTCATATTTCACTTTCCCACATCAGATCATTTTCTGAAAAAATTGTCGATGATTTAAAAAAATCTAATTTCCATGTATGTTTCCAAACAAACCAACTAGGACTATTTTTATATTGCAGCCTACACAACACTGATGTTTATAAAATAAAGTGCAAGTCTTCTAGCATCTTTTATATTGGTCAGATGGGTAGAGAATTTAAGATACTCTTTGGAGCACACATATGCCCTTTACTGTCAGCTCATAGAACACAATCACTATTTAATAGTTTTGAAATTACCACTTGTAATGATGCACATATCTTACATAGTAGTGTCATAGTACTTACGCCATCCAACATCAATAAGCTCACTTATGTGTAATGAAAACCCAGTACACCTTCTATCTTTGTCTTTCCTAAGGTTGGCACAAACTTTTAATCATAGTGTAAAAAAAATCTGTATGAACTTGGTAATAGATAATGTTATTAGCACTTGCAGGTATGCAAGGGCCTTTTAAGGCAGCGCCACAGCACTTACACCATCTACCATCAAAATGCTCTCTTACGTGAAAATATCAGCAAGCAACACTCGTGTTAGGTCACAATGTTAGTTACTGAGTGGACTACCAAACTTGATGCTTCTTTCGGCGCTAATTGACATCTTTCTCAAGATTATACATCCATTCTGTACTAAATGCTATATATTTTGTGTTAAATGTCTTTGCTGTTCAGTCATACTTTGTCATAGGTCCTCTTTTGATATACGTGTGTAACGTTTCAAGACAGTAAATAGAAAATTTTCATGTCACCAGGTCCTCTGAATACTACCAGAGTGCAGAAAGCGTAATGAATAATAAAGGGGTACTGTGACTATTACTTAGCGACCAACCAGCTATTTTAGAGCCATTTTCTTCTCTGTGATTATAAAAGTCGCTAGCCTCATCTACAATTTTCAGTCACGTCTTCGACACAAACGATTCAAAGAAACCTTCAATAGCACCTTAATACCATACGAGTAGCTCTCCATCCCACATTAATCTCTCACCCAATACGTGATTACAAACTATTCTCTGAAAATTATAACAGCATTAACAATACTACTATATGTAGATTCCACAAAAATACGAATACAATGATACGTTTCCTCTTAGATGGTGCTGAAACTGATTTGAAAAATTAATTGTAAACGTGCGTTGTGAGGGAACACAGTGACTCACACTAAATGTAGTGAGCGATATTAACACAGTCTGATGCAAATTAAATACACCAGAGATCATATACATCCTTACAAAAAAAATTCCTGGCTTATATCAAACATAGGCCTTAATTTGAGGAAGAAAGTTCTGAGAATGTACATTTGGAGCACAGCATAGTATGGTAGTGGAACATGAACTGTGGGAAAACCGGAACAGAAGGCAATCGAAGCATTCCAGCTGTGGTGCTACAGAAGAATGTTGAGATTTAGGTGGACTGATGGACTGACAAGGTAAGGAATGAGGAGGTTCCTCCTAGAATGGGCGAGAACAGATATATATGGAAATCACTGAAAGGAAGAAGGAACAGGATGATAGGACGTCTGTTAAGAGATCAGAAAATAGCTTCCTCGTCACTAGAGGGCACAGCACAGGTTAAAAACTGTAGAGGAAGACAGAGACTGGAACACATCTAGCAAATAATTGAGTGTGTTCTTTGCAATTGCTGCTCTGAGATAAAAGGATTGGCACAGGAGAAGTATCAGTGACGGGCCACTACAACCTAGTCAGGAGACTGATGAATAAAATCAAAAATTCTTTGCATAAACGCGTCAACTTTACGATAACCCCTACGAAAAATAACTCGCAGTGACACATTGTATTTTGAAATGATAATATATTTTACGGTGGATATAAAATGTAGGTACGACATTGATGAAGTCTTACTGGATCCGCATCTACGTCTACATACATTCCCTGCAAATCACTGTATCGTGCATGGCGGAGGATAGCTTGTACCAGTACTCGTCATTTCCTTTCCTGCTCTAATTGCAAAAACAGCGAAGGGGAACGACTCTCTGTATGCCTCCAAACGAGCCCTAATTTATTTTATCTTCGTGGGCCTTACGCAGAATAAATGTTGGCGGCTGTAGAATCGTTCTTCAGTCAGCTTCGAATGCTGATTGTCTAAGTGTTCCAAAAGTCGTCTTCCTTTCACAGATTCTCACTTTAATTCACGAAGCCCTAGCGTGTTGACCGAAACTGCTCGTAACAAATAAAGCAGCCCACCTCTGAATTGCTTTGATTTCTTCCCATAATCCCACGTGGTGGGGATCAAAAACAGTCGAGCAGCACTCAAGAATGGGTTGCAGTAGTGTTCCATACGCGATCTCCCTTACAGATGAACCACTCTTTCCTAAAATTCTCCCCAATCACCCGAAATCTAAAATATAATTACGAAAACACATTTAAGAAAGATATGTATTAATCTCATATTTTAACATGCTAGACTAAGGTTTAACTAAGAGGGCTGTTCGGAAAGTAAGGTCCGATCGGGCGCAAAATGGAAACAACAGTGGAAGTCCATGAAGATTTGCACCAGATGTATTGGACAATGCCTCTACTATGCCCATCGATCACGTCATTTCGCTCTTTTCAGTTCTTACCACACAGCGAACACATAAAAATGCGTGAAAAGATAGTGCCTCCCACCAACTACGGATGCCTGCTGTGGGGTTTCGCCTGATTTCAGGCAACGCGACGTAACGTAGCTGTCATGTATTTCCTTCTTCGTGACAGTTCTCGGCCACACACTGCAAGGGCAATGACGCTACTGCAGCGTTTTGACTGAGAAGTGTTTGATCACCCACCATAAAGACAGACTTGGCTCCCTTTGATGTTCACCTCTGCTCACGTGAACCGCTGGCAATAAAGACAACCTTTTGGCACAGACAACGAACTCTAGCCTAGAGCAGAAAATAGTCGTAAAGTAGATGTTTTTAAAAGTTGGTACAACGTTACGACAGATGTCTAACTTGGAACGGCGCCTAATACAGATGTATCTGAAACGTGGAGCAAGCTGTTGCAAATAAGACATTTTTGTCTTTCACTGTGGTTTCCATGTCACCGCCGATCAGACCTTTCTTTTCGAATAGCCCTCGTACAATAATGGTATCCCCTGAACGCAATTTTGAGCTACATTTACGAATGATGATGACATAAATAGGACTGGTGGCTCGAAACGTATCCCAAATACAAAATACGTTAGTAGTTACCATTGAACCATGTTATTACTGATACCTTTATTATCCACATTCGAGACATCTACACATAACAGCTTATTCTCTGTAATAGGAGGCTTGTGAAAACAGGGAACACCTGAAACTAGTCAGTCAATAATAGTTTGCAGCTTTGGGGATACACATTTAAAAAGTCTTTTATTCAGCAGACTAAATTAGAAGTTTGGAACTATAATTTTCATTTGCTTTGTAACATAGTCTTTGTTCATTATTTTGAGGGTGATTTAAATTCATGACTGCAGACCAAATCTGGATGTTACGATTAAATAGTTTAAAGTGTTACGTTTGATGGCTTAACTCACGACAGTATGAACTATTTGAGGAAGAGAGAGAATACGTGTGGATGTACGTGTGGAAGTGAATCGTGGACAGACAAAGAACCAGGACCATACGAAACCTGGGAAGAACAGAACTGAAGTTTCTGGGTTGTGGTTCTGTAGAGGGCTCATGAAAATCAGATCGGCTCATGAAATAAGTTATGACGAGGTTCTCTCTAGAATCAACGAGGAAAGAACTTTTGGAAGACATAGGAATGTAGAAGTCCAAGGATAATAAGGGATGTGTTAAGACGTCAAGGAATAACTTCCGCGGTAGTTGAAGGTGTTGTATAAGTTGAAAATTCTGGGGCAAGAGAGAAATTGAATTATATCTAACAAATAATTGAGGGACGTGGGATTGCAAATGCTGCTCTGAGATAAAGAGGTTGGCACAGGAGAGGAATACGTGGCGGACGGCATCAAATCACTCACAGAGCGACGTTCCTCAAATAGTCAATCGCTCTAAAAACGTATCGTTTGAGGCACTACGAGCGAAGTAATCACTGCACTCCTTCAGACGTCAGACGCTGAGTACGTCACTATCAGCCTGCACTGCTTGAGATATGAAGAAGATAAGCACAAACAACTCAAACTTAGAGTCTCCTCTGTCCTAAAATAAATTTAATAAGTTTGAGAGCTTTGTCAACTGCTCTGTGATGGCTGTTTCAGGGAATTACAAGTAAGATTACTCGTGACGGAATCCTGTTCATAAAAATGGCTGAACGCACCACTTACCGGTACCGAATGGTTTGGTACGATAATGACCTCAACTTTAGCGAGATATTAGTACTCTTCCTGTGTTGCCCAGTGTGACAGTAGCATTTATTTATAAAGAATCCAGGGGTATAAAGAAAAACTGTGTATAAATCACCGACGGAAGAAAAATAGCAACACCAAAAAGTAATTGATTAATATAATGTAATTTCTGGAACACATTTGTCTAGGTAACATATTTAAGTGATTAACATTGCACTATCATAGGTTAATGTAAGTGCAAGATAAAAATTCACGACTGGTACATTAATAAACGACGTACCGACTATAATGTTGAATGTAATGATGGAAACGAGCATGAATTGTATTGTACAGGTGCCGGAAGTCAGTTTGTGGGATGCAGTTCCATGACTGTTGTGCTTGGTCGGTCAGTATAGGGACGGTTGTAAGGAGTGTGTCAGAACTCTCCATTATATTAGGACAATATAGTAAACCTAACGCTATTCTTTACACTGTGTAAGCACTCACATATCGATAGTAACAATCTGAGGGCGAAACATGAGAGCGCAATTCTATGCATTGTTGTGAGACGAGGTCTGTCTGCGAGAGTGGAAGTAGTAGTGTCGATCGAGAGCTTGGAGACAGAGGACGTGTTAGCTGCCCTCACGTCGGTGATGGCAGGTCTCACCACACTCAAGGCCTGATTTCATTTATATGGCCAGGAGAGATTTAGATGGCTTAACTACGTTTGAAGATTGAATTCAATGTAAAATTCGCAAGCATAGCGCAAAAGCAATTGCAGGGTTAGGCTTGTGATTGTTAGTCCGAGTTGGCAATAATCCCATTTTTTTCTTGTCAGTTAAAGAACCCTCCTTATCCTCCAAATAATAATAAGTATTCTTCATATGTGATTAAAATATTAATGCTCTGGTTATTAATTGTTAATCTAACTTTGAAATTTAAATAACTTTTTAATCTGCACTCAGCCATTACTGATACATACGTCATTGTAATTGTCATTGTCTATTATTGATTATTGGTTATGGGTTATGATGATTCTGAAGTTTTAAATAGATTTAATTTATGAAATCCCTTCACACAAGTTATTTAGTAGTTAACAGGACCCAAGCAAACTCCTTTTTAATAAATTCATTCTTAGTAACAATAAACTTCAGCCGCTGCTGCTGCATGCTGCTGCGAATTGCTGTAAACCACATGGAAAAAGGCAGTCACCGAAAGAGGTGAGTGCAAAACTTAGGGCCAAAACAGAGACACTGACACGCCACAACCTGTCATGTACTCTAATCCAGTAAAATCCATTGCACCAGTCAGAATCTGTACCACTTGTAAATTCATATTCAAATACGCTGTCAGATATCTCATCCAAATGTTAGTTTTAAGTTTCTCATTTAATGATCTCTTGAGGGCTTAAATGACAGTGAAACTGACACTCATACAACACGCACACATGTTACGGGGGTTAGATCTCGTTTACTCATTGCTCAGGTTGCTTATCGAGTCCATTTCCACAGACGAACATGGGCAATATTGGCTACTGTTGCGAATAGTTGCACATATGTTACACAGATAATGATGTTTCTTAATGACGCTGGAGTTGTCGTCAAGTGATGTCCCACATGTGCCCCATTGAAGGCAGATCTAGTGATCGAGTAGACCAAGGTAACATGTCGACACTCTGTAGAGTATGTTGGGTTACAACAGCGATATGTGGGCGAGCGTTGTCCTGTTGGAAAACACCTCCTGGAGAGCTGTTCATGAATGGCAGTCCAACAGGTGGAATAATCGGATTATTGCATATAACTGCAATCTGGGTGCGTGAGATAACCACAAGAATTCTCCTACTCTCATACGAAATCGTATCGCATACCATAACTGCAGGTGTAGGTCCAGTGTGTCTAGCATGCAGACAGGCTCGTTGCAGGCGCTCAACGTGCCTCTTTGTATCCAATACACGGCCATAACCGGAACGGAAGCAGAAACAGCTTTCATCAGAAAACACGATAGACCTACACCCTTCCCTCCAATAACTTCTCGCTTCACACAACATAAGAAGCACATGGCAGTGGTTTGGGGTTAGTGGAGCAAGTTCTAGGTAGGAGATGTAACCGATTTATAGCAGTTAGTTGCGTCACTGTGATGCCAACTACTGTTCAAACTGCTGCTGCAGGTGCTGTCCGATGACGCAGAGCTGTTCGCTGAACACAGTGATCTTCCCCCTCGGCAGTGCCAGGAGGTGTCCGGAGCACGGTCTTCATGCAGCGGTATATTCCCATGATAATCGCTGGTAGCAGTCAAATACAATGGCTACATTCCTGCCAAGTCCGTGTGCAATATGGTAGAAGGAACATCCAGCTTCTCGTAGCCCTGTTACACGACTTGTTTCAAACTCAGTGAATTGCTGATAATGGCTTGTCACCTTAAAGGCATTTTTGACTAATATCAACTCACCACGTTCAGTCTCAAGGGTAACTACCGCTCACGACCACTATAGCATGTATTTAAAGCAAACATGATTTGTATCCTCATACTGGCGTTACTAGCGTCACTCTTACGCGACTGGCACGAAATTTCGATAGACATCGTCTTTCAGATGTAGAAACACACCTACCTGCTTTCGTTTATGTAGCACGACACCTTACTGGTGCAGCGAATTTTTTCCGTCAGTGTCTTTTAAAGATGCGTCAGCTTCGTAATGGAACATTTGTTAACAGCAAGCATTAAAAATTAATATATCTAAGTTATCCTATAAGAAGTTCGTTAAGAAATAATGTATTAAACGAAGCAGTCAAAAGTCGCAGCAAGCTGTGTCCTGTAGAAAAAATGGGTCGTGTTTCACAAGGGAATGTCGCACCTAGGTGCGGCCGATGACGCAAATTAGATATGGTACTTCAGTATCCTGCTACAGACAGGTGTCAAATCAACATGGCATCGCGTAGCGAGTAGACTGACTTTGAACCTGGGAAGGCAAAAGATGAAAGACACGTTGTCGTTGATATCGACAATTACAAAACATCGCGAATTTTTGAGGTTAACAGTGTCTAAGATTTATATTCTACATTTCAGGGACAATTTTTCGAAATGCTTAAACTGTCACACAGGAATATCAAAAGCAATGGACGAAACGACGTCACGTCACCTCCGTGGAGCCATATGGGGTGACAGACAGTGTGCTATTACTCAGGCCACCGCTCGTCTAGTGCTAGTCACACCACTACTGGCTTGAACGTGGTCGCCAGGAACCCCTTCTTACCTGGAATGTCTCGAGTCAAACGCACCACATAGGCAACAGGAGATGAAAACCATTTCCATGTCCAATGCCTTTCCATGGTTTTTGGCCACTGAGTGTGTATGTTGAAACGTCCCCTTAGAAAAGTTTATGAATTACTGTGCTGGTAAACCTCTTACATTATTTGATTTTCAAACAGCTTAGGAGAACTGAACGTACTCAGACAATTCGCTCTTTCCCTATTCTGATCAACACTAAACTGACACACAATATTTTTAGCGCAACGCAATCTGACTTTTAATAATCCCTATAAAAGAATGGCCCTGACTATCAGTAACCTATACCCTTCAAAAATCACTTACCTCACAAAAATCTTCGTAACTCGAACTACTGCAATACAGCGAGTGCCAAAACTGCCAGCTAAATAAAAGATTCTAACTGCTGAAGGCACTAACTGCTGATATGCATAGTTAGCAAATGAAAGATTTTGATAGAAAACAAACAATGTATTTACCTGAAAGGTGTTCAAAAGTCATAATATACATAGAAGTTCATGGCATCCTGTCTAACAAATTTACTGTCTCTGATGGACACACGTCCAGATCATCCGCTCTCAAAACTCCGCCATTTCACTCCCCACATCCGCCACTGCTGGCGGCTCACCTCCAACTGCCCAACGCTACGCGCTGTTAACAGCCAACTGCCCAACACTACAATAGCGAATATTACAACAATGCAAACCAGCCACAGACTGCACACAGCACAGCCAGTGATTTTCATACAGAGCGCTACTTGGCGTTACTAATATAAAAACCTAAACAGCTTACTTACATAGCCCCCATACTCCCCACAAAAATTTTAAAAATTGTTTTGAGCAGTGGCCAATACAGATTTCAAAAAAAATTTCAAAATTACAATAACAAAGATATCCAATGCACACACTTACCCAAATCCATCGCAGAATCAGTCAAAGTTTTGAAGAATATTGGTAGGTAGGTAATCACAGAGCAGACCCACTGTAGTCCTCGTAGAAATTAAGGTGTTGGTGGGCCACCAGAGGTGCAGACCCACTGTAGTCCTTGCAGCAATTATAGCATTGGTGGGCCATCAAAGGTGCAGATGCACTGTAGTCATTGTGGAGATGGCCAGCAGCAATTTGTTGCGACTGTGCAGGTGCACAATCACCTTCGAAGAGTCTTACGGAGAATATAGCAAGTCCTCTGCTGGCGGCTCACCTCCAACTGCGCAACGCTACGCGCTGTTAACAGCCAACTGCCCAACACTACAATAGCGAATATTACAACAATGCAAAGCAGCCACAGACGGTACACAGCACAGCCAGTGATTTTCATACAGAGCGCTACGTGGCGTTACCAATATAAAAACCTAAACAGCCTACTTACAATGTTCAAATGTGTTTGAATTCCTAAGTGACCAAACTGCTGAGATCGTCGGTCCCTAGGCTTACACAGTACTTAATCTAACTTTAACGTATGCTAAGAACAACACACACATATCCATGCCCGAGGGAGGGGTCGAACGTCTGCGGGAGGGGCCGCGCATTCCGTGGCATGTCGCCTCTAACTTCGCGTCCACTCCGCTCGGTTAAGTGTATATCACCGTGATTTATGGGAATGTACTTTTGTCCTGATTTCATTTTCAGCTTTTTGCAACCATGTTTCAGAATTACAGATATCAATGATGCTGTATCTCACGTAGTGAAATGCCTAAGAGAGAACTCGTTCCAGATCAAAAAGAGAAAAAGGTTATTAATCAAAACAATACGACATTGACAAAATAAAAACCTCTTCACACAAAAATTAACAAAACTCTCTTAGTCCTCTGTCAGGAATGTGCCTGGAAAACAACAAAGTAAATTAAGATGACGGGACGTAGAAACTAACACAATGCAGCTTCCCACAGGGAAGGAAGTAGAGCGTACTCTGCCGAAACTCGCCGAAGATACTTCTCAGGGGCGATTTTGGAGATGTGTGAAGTTCCTCTGCGGTGGCTTCTACAGAGCTCTGATTGAAGGGCTAGGATTAGCGGACACATGAGTCGACCAAGAGCGCCGAAGGTGAACCGCTAATGACTAGTACTGCGCCGCTATAAATAGCCGGTGCGCTGAGGTACACCTGTGTCTCTATTTCCGCGCACGTGGGAGGGAAGTAGATAACCAGCGAGGAGTACCTCTGGTGGCGCTTGCGCTACCATCTACCAGTTTCAGTATGACTATGGCTTGTTATCGAAGTCCTGGGAGCTGACGCCTTGGGAGTATTACGTGTGCGCTGTCGCTACGTCCGAAGGGTTGCCGATCCTTTCGGGCGCACTGCTGGCCTTTGACAACCGACTTCCTCTAGGAAGCAAAATTCATTGATTTCCTTTCTTCATATTCCGAATTTACTTTCGATACCAAATGTCTTTCGAAAGTATTGTCATGGCCCTCCAACACACTGAAACAGCAGAATTCATTTGCTTACTCTTCACTCAAATTATGACACGAGTGTGGTGGTCACTGCATACTACCATTCATTATTTTCGTCGTTGGTTGACTTATCCTAGTATAAATACAATACTAAGTAGACTAGTAATGCACCATGTCATTCAGAAGTAGAAATCCTTTAGATTTGGTAATCGATCTTCTTCCATTTGAGGATTATATTCTATGATACGTATGGATGTTAATGATGGATATGGCAATCGGTATAGACATTTAACGATAGACATAGTGGCTAAAGCAGTCTGCCCTACTGAGAGACATAACATGCCAGCACATAACCAGAACCGTGGAAACTGTAGGGGGCAATGCAAATATTTACTGCTGAATCATGTTCAATATCAGATGTGAAAAATCTAATACTTTACAGTGGCTTCAACCAGCGATATGGAATTGTTGTAAATGCATTGGTTTTCTAATGTGTAGGGCCGTTGTACAATTCTACATCAAGCCATTGTGATGTTCGTTTTCTGTACGGCTTGCAATATTCACCTGTTATATGAGTCGTTTGTTTCTCAAATCAGGAATTATGTGTGTTACTAACTTTCATCCAACAACTTTACCCGTACGTACAGAACTCTCTCTCCACTTTCTCTGTCCATCTCCTCCTCTCCCCTCTCTCAGCCGGCCCTTCTACTCCCCTTCTTCCTGACCATCCCCTCCTGCCCTCTTCTTATATCTCCGTCTCCTTCTCTCACTCTCTCCGTTAATCGCCTCATACCCCTCTAACTGTCCATCCCCTCTTCTCCCTCTATCCCTGTCCACATCCTCCTGCCCCTCTCTGTCTGCTGCAACGTGACTATCTGTCCAATAGCATGTCACTTCAATCCGACTTGACCAGTGTTGTGTCTGAGACAAGTAAACAAATAAATAATCAAAGTACAATATCTGCGTTCTTTGGGACACTGGAACATAACGTACAACTCTTGTATAAGTGAATACAAATAGCACTTCCGGAACGGGTAACTTCCAGTCATTAAGAACCCAACTCGATACAATATAAATCTGAGAGTTTCTCCTACAAATCTGCACCTACCAAGTTTTATTCCGAGATGACTTCCTGGAGATCCACAGTATTGGTAATGGTACCATTCTCTGTAGACTGCCGTAAATATTAGCTCGCGTGCTTCTTAGTGTGGACTCCAAAGATGGGCTAATCGTACTGTGAACTTGCAGTGGCCTTATCGTAGACTGCAGAGGCCCAGAGACAAAGGTTATAATATCAAGCGCGTGACTACATTCAAACCGCACAGTTGGCTTCCACTGGCCGACATGACAGGCTGTTGGCTCATTGGCTCTTGCGTAACGTAATGTCATCAGACAGGTCACTGGTATCTGCGGAAGGCGTGGAATTGTAGTTCCGTCGGTTGCGGTGTCCACTTGGATGGCCGTTGCTGTCAGCCTTGTCTAACAGCAGCGCCTACTGTTTATGCAATTAGTAACACCGCTTCGTACAAACGGATGCCGAGCGCCGAGCGCCAGAGGACGTAATACCGTCCATTATATAATATTCCTCTCTCCGACTCTCCCCTCCTTTTATCTCTCTCACTGTGCATCTCTTCCATCCCATTTCGCTCTCCATCTCCTTCTACCCTCTCTGTCCCTCTCCTCTCCCCTGTCAATCTTCTCATCCACCCTCTGTCTGACTATGTTACCCTGTTTTTAACTCCGCCTGAACGGGAGGTAGTTTTTACTCCCACAGTACTTTTTTGAGGAAAATAAAAGGTATATACACCGAGTTTGTTAGT
This sequence comes from Schistocerca nitens, assembly GCF_023898315.1. Lineage (NCBI taxonomy): Eukaryota > Metazoa > Arthropoda > Insecta > Orthoptera > Acrididae > Schistocerca > Schistocerca nitens. Next base: position 814,014,378 of record NC_064615.1, on the reverse strand, counting down.
GGTTTAGGAGCAGATGAGGAACATTTTACAGTATACAAACATATCCTAATATTAATACACTGAAGCGCCAAAGAAACTGCTATAGACCTGCGTTTCCAAATACAGAGATATGCAAACAGGCAGAATACGGCGCTGCGGTCGGTAACTCATATATAATACTACAAGTGTGTGGCGCAGTTGTTAGATCGGTTACTGCTGCTGCAGGAACCATGATATTATGATTTAAGTGAGTTTGAAAGTGACGTTATAGCGGCGGAGAAGGGATAGGACACAGCATCTCCGAGGAAACGATTAAGTGGGGATTTTCCCGTGCGACCATTTCACGAGTGTACCGTGAATATCACGACTCCGGTGAAACATCATATCTACGACATCGCTGCGGCCGGTAAAAGATCCTGCACAACGGGACTAACGATGCCTGAAGAGAATCGTTCAACGTGACAGAAGAGCAACCCTTCCGCAAACGGCTGCAGATTTCGCTACTGGGCAATGAACAAGTGCCAGCGTGCGAACCATTCAACGCAACATCATCGATATGGGCATTCGGAGCCGAAGGCCCACACGTGTACCCTTGATGACTGCACGATACAAAGCTTTACGAGTTGTCTGGGTTCGTCAACACCGACATTGGACTGTTGATGACTGGAAACATGTTGGCTGGTCGGACAAGTCTCGTTTCAAATTGTATCAACCGGATGAACGTGTACGGGTATGGAGACAACCTCATGAATCCATGGACGCAGCATGTCAGCAGGGTAGTGTTAAGGCTGGTGGAGGCTCTATAATGGCCTGGGGCGTGTGCAGTTGGAGTGGTATGGGACCCCTGATACGTCTAGAAACGACTTCAACCGGTGACACGTACGTAAGCATCCTCTCTGATCGCCTGCATGCATTCATGTCTATTGGGCAATTCCAGCAGGACAATGCTACACCCCACCCGTCCAGAATTGCTACAGAGTGGCTCCAGGAACGCTCATCTGAATTTAAACACTGCCGCTCGCTACCTAACTCCCCAGAGATGAACGTTATTAGGCACATCTGGGATGCCTCGCAACGTGCTGTCAGAAGGGATCTCCAACCTGTCGTACTCTTACGGATTTATGGACAGCGCTGTAGGATTCGTGGTGTCATTTTCCTCCAGCACTACTTCAAACATTAGTAGAGTCCCTGGCACGTCGTGTTGCGGCACTTCTGCTTGCTCACGGGGCCCCACACGGTATTAGGCAGTATCTCTGGCTCTTCATTGTATATTTATGACAATGTATGCTGGAGAGGTTTGTTGAATTCAGTGTAAAGAAAGATTCTCAAGTACAGTTTTTCTTGCCTTGATCTCATGGAGGTACACTTGATTACTAGTTTCGGCAGGGCTAAGTGGTCAGAAGATCTGAAGATGGCAGCTTAGCCCTGCCGAAACTAGTAGTCTAGTGTACATACATCCGATCAAGGCAATACAAACTCCTTATCTGAAGCTTTCTTTACATTGATATATTTCAGTTGAATAAATTATACATAGGACGAGACTCTCATGTCTTCGTAAAAACAAAAAACAAAAAATGTTAAGTCTCAGTGTCAGTCATCATAAAATTTTTTGCACCGGAAAAACGTCAAATAATATGTTGGATGTATTCCTTGGCCTATGTAAACGTGACATGAATACTGTGATGGGAAGAAAATAAAGCAGCAGTAATATAAATGTGATTGCTGAGCTATGCTACACAGTGTTAAGATGTACTCAGCGGAAGCATGTTAGTTACCTCTGGAAAGGGCACGCTGCTGTCGTTGGAGAGTAGCAGAAGGTGTAGGTCCGTTACCTGGCAGTCGTTTGACACTCCAGTGCCGATTTAAGTCACGGGGCTGAGATGTCATATGTATGCATTCGGATGTATGGGATCAACGAAGTACTACGCGTCGAAATAGATACCTGACATATTATAGAAAGGAGTTATCGCGTTTGGACGTGCCCGTGACGCATCGTGAATGATGTCCGATTTATTTTTCATACCGGATTTTCCCACGTGTCTAAAAGGACTGTCGTATCACTCGCAGAAAAGTAACATGAAGTAACAGCAGTGGTTATACGAGGGTTGGAACTTAAATAGTGGCAACTATTTATTCACAACCGATAGAAAAGAGTTACGTGTTTGTACCTGTTACTGTCCTTCAATGTAGTCACCAGCGTTGTGTAGAACCCGTTGCCAGCGATGTGGAATGCATAGCATACCGTTAGCAGAGCCTGTTCTGCTGATGGTGCGAATGGAGCGGTCTAAAGTTATGGTGATTCTCTTGCAGCTTTCCTAACGCATTACGTTCCTCCTCGGCAGACCGTAAATGCACAGTATTACTGTTCGTTTTGGGAGAATCATCTGAGACCAGCTTTGCGAAAGAAGCGGTGACACTTTCTGCGCAACCCACCCATCCTTTTGCACGACAATGGGCGGGCCCATACAGCGCAAGCTTTGGCTGCTCTGTTCGGTCGATGGGACTGGGAAGTACTGTACCATTCGCCATACTTCCCGGACTTAAGTCCTTGTGACTTTGATTTAATTCCAAAGATGACAGGCAGTAGACCGCTCCATTCGCACCATCAACATAACAGGCTCTGATAACGATATACTACGCCTTCCACATCGCTGGCAACGGGTTCTACACAACGCTGGTAACTACTTTGGAGGACAGTAACAGGTGAAAACTTGTAACTCATTTCTATCGGTTGTGAATAAATAGTTGCCACTATTTAAGTTCCAACCCTCGTAAAAAGAAGCTAAATGCTGTTACCGGAAGCTCTTTTTCTAGAGATCATCCCACGTTTCAGAGGGCTCGAAAGATGGTCGATAGTACCATAGAAACCATTGAAGTTAGTGAGAAGTAATACAACTGATGGTGTTACTGGTGCTGCTCATAAATGTTCTTCAAACTTCTGTATCTTTGGGAAGATAATGCTGACGAAACTTCCGTTCTCTAGGAAGTAAGAGATATTAACAGGATGACATGCATATATTCATTGATTGACGAACACTCAGGCACCCTAAATAACAAAATCCAAAACCCATAGAAAACCATTTGGATGTAGGGTGTTTGGAACATCTGGTTAAGAGTAGCCATGCACATCGCCGTAACTTCGCAGCCCTTAGAGGACGTAATAACGAACGAGTTGTTTTAGTTGGCTACAGCATACCTTGTGGACTCACATCCTCACCAAATTGAATCCATTGTCCTGAGGTGATGACTAATTTTGTTCAGTGTGGATATCTACAAAGCGGTATGTACTGAAACGCATTAGTGGCGCCACGCGGGATTAGCCGAGCGGTCCAAGCCGCTGCAGTTATGGACTGTGCGGCTGGTCCCGGCGGAGATCCGAGTCCTCCCTCGGGCATGGGTGTGTGTGTGTTTGTCCGTAGGATAATTTAGGTTAAGTAGTGTGTAAGCTTAGGGACTGGTGACCTTAGCAGTTAAATCCCATAAGGTTTCACACTTTTTTTGCATTAGTGACGGTACAGATTATTGGAACAACACATCGGAAGAATACCAGCCAGAAAAATATCAGTAAGGTCGAGGATCGGACCTGAAAATCTGAAGGACGCAAAAGACGTTAGTTTGCAGCTGCAGAGGAGCAATAGTAACTACGCGTACACCATAGAATAATGGCCTGCCCTGTCATGTGTTCATCCATTGACCAATGATGGCAGACGTGAGCGGGCTGGTGTTGTGACGGCTGTTCTTTTGTGGTGTCGCAGGCTCGTTCCGCTCGGACGGCCGGCCGGTGCTGGGTACGGAGTGCGACCAGCTGTTCTCCAGCGGGGACGGCCCCCGCAGCGGCCGCTTCTTCTCACCGAGGTACCCCTCCAGCTACCCCAGCAACACAACCTGCAAGTACTATTTCAGGGCCAGGTAAGCCGTCCACACATCCAAATGTGATTTCATTAACATGTCTGTTGCCCGCATCTCGTGGTCGTGCGGTAGCGTTCTCGCTTCCCACGCCCGGGTTCCCGGGTTCGATTCCCGGCGGGGTCAGGGATTTTCTCTGCCTCGTGATGGCTGGGTGTTGTGTGCTGTCCTTAGGTTAGTTAGGTTTAAGTAGTTCTAAGTTCTAGGGGACTTATGACCACAGCAGTTGAGTCCCATAGTGCTCAGAGCCATTTGAACCATTTTTGAACATGTCTGTTGACGTACCATATGATGTAACTCTCTTCAACTCGACGTTCACTTCATATATCCGAGATAGATCGCAAACAACCGACGTGATCCAAATCATAAGCTCCCCGTATTATAAACTGCTTCTGATGAGGCGTAATGGCTTTCGGCTACTACGGCAGCTTTAAATTATGCCCTGGTTTCCCTGACGATGTTGTTACTTATATTTATTTTACTAATTTTCGTTGGGTGCTTCAAGTTTTTTTATCTGTTATGTCTTTCAGAAAGTATCCGTAGCCTTATCACCGTGTATGGGAAGTCAGACGTACCTCTTATTCGCAATGAGATATTAGGTTTTGCGTTCGATACCTTGTATGCTTCAAAAAGCCTCGCGCGAAAATGTAGTTTTCCAGAGGATCGTATCTCAATAGATTACAGAGACAAGAAGTCAAGTGCTTTGGATATTCCTTGCCCTAGCGAACGATTGTAAACCTATAGGAAGAACTGTAATACTATAGCCATTCTACAGTAAAGCGTCAAAATTTAAGAATTGCACACTTTCTCCAGACCAAGCAAATTGAGCAGATCGGTTGGTTCTTTCCCATTAGGTGAGATCTGTGATGGCCCTTAAGCAGCTTACAGAACCGTCATTTGCTCCTGGGCGGACTTGAGAAAATTCCGAGAAAGCGTGATCAGTATCACTTGCGGGGATGGCTAGCTCTGTAATTTCTATTTATGGCATACCGTCGAATTCTTTCCATCTTTTCTTGAGATGATGGTTTCTTGGAACCATGAAACATTTTCCGATAACATTATCGCTTACCGTGATTCAGAGGTTCAAACTTATTGTACTTAGGCAATAAAATATGCACCTAACACCCGTCCTGTAGGAGTTGTATGAGACAGGCCAAATTCCCAGAGACTTCAAGAGTGATATAATAATTCCAACTGCAAAGAAAGAAGTTGTTGACAGGTGTGAAAATTACCGAACTGTCAGTGTAGTAAGCCATAGTTCCAATCCACTAACATCCATTCTTTACAGAAAAACGGAAAAACTGGTAGAAGCCGGCCTTGGAGAAGATCAGTTTGGATTCCAGAGAAATGTAGAAACACGTGAGGCAATACTGACCCTATGACTCATTGTGGAAGACAGGATAAGGAATGACTAACAAATGTTTATAGCATTTGTAGACTTAGACAAAGCATTTGACAATGTTGACTGGAAAGCTCTCTTTGAAATTCTGTAGGCAGTAAGGAAAATACAGGGAGCCAAAGGCTATTTACAATTTGTGCAGAAACCGGACGACAGTAATGAGAGTCGACGGTCATGAAAGGAAGGCAGCGGTAAGAAGGGAGTGAAACAGGGTTGTAGCCTATTCCCAATGTTATTCAGTCTATACACTGAACAAGCAGAAAAGGAAATCAAAGAAAAATTTGGAGTAGGAATTAAATTTCCGGGAAAAGAAATAAACACTTTGAGGGTTGCCGATGACATTTCAATTCTGTCAGAGATAGCAAAGGACCTGGAGGAGCAGTTGAACGGAATGAACATAGACTTGAAAGGAGGTTATAAGATGAGCATCAGCAAAAGCAAAACAACGATAATAGAATGTCGTTGATCTATATCAGGTGATTCTGAAGGAATCAGATTAGGAACGAGACACTTAAAGTAGTATATGAATCTTGTTTACCTAGGTGGGAGAATAACTGATGATGGGCGAAGTAGAGAAGATATAAAATGCAGACTTGCAATGGCAAGACAAGTGTTTCTGAAAGAAAGAAATTTGTTAACATCGAATATAGATTTAAGCATTAAGAAATTTCTCCTGAAGGTATTTGTCTGGAGTGTAGCCATGTATGGAAGTGAAGCAAGGTTGACAAACAGATTAGACAATAAGAGAATAGCGGCTTTTAAGATGAGGTGCTATAGAAGAATGCTGAAGATTAGGTGTGCAAATCACGTAACTAATCGGGAGGTACTGAACAGAATTGAGGAGATAAGAAATTTGTGGCACAACCTGACCGAAAGAAGGGATCCGTTGATAGGACAGATTCTGACACATCAATAGCCAATTTGGTATTGAGGGGAAGTGTTGGAGGGGTGGGGGATGGGGGGGGGGGTTGGGCAAAAATCGTAAAAGAGAGACGAAGATTGCTGTAGTTGTTCGGAGATGAAAAGTCCTGCACAGGATAGAGCAGCATGGAGAGCTGCATCAAACCACTCTTCGGACTGAAGGCCACAACAACAACAACAACATCCGTTGTGAGGCGTAAATGTAGTTTTAACTGGCGGAATTAACACGTGGCAACGGTTATGGGGACATCGCATGGGTTCTGAGATCACGAAACTACGTTTTTACTCGTCATTTTTCACCAACCAATCTTCACGACGCGTTATCTCCGTACATCTGGCACTTCCCGCCTATGCAGGCTGTCGTGACCTTGAAATCATATCATAGAGCTGTCTGGCGGCGTAGGCACCTCACAAAAATTATTTTGTCATTCGAAATTCTTTGTACTTATAAATCAAACACAACATATTTTGATGTAGTGTAGATGCAGCCGGAAACTGTGCATTTTGTGTAAAGTGAATTTGCTTTGCGCGCGGATGACTTTGTGTTAACCTTACATTATGCGTACTCATCTGCTATTCATGTGTGTCAAAATTTGTAAATGTGCCGTTACATACAAATAACATGTCAAAAGAAACTTCCTGGCAGACCGAGACTCGAACTCGGGACCTTCTCATTCTGGAAATATCCGCCAGGCTTTAGCTAAGCCATCTTTCCGCAATATCCTTTCTTCCAGGAGTGCTAGTTCTGCGAGGTTCGCAGAAGAGCTTCTGAGAAGTTTGGGATGTAGGACACGAGGTACTGGCAGAATTGAAGTTGTGAGGACGGGTCGTGAGTCGTGCTTGGGTAGCTCACTTGGTAGAGCACTTGCCCGCGAAAGGCAAAGGTCTCGAGTTCGAGTTTCGTTCTGGCACACAGGTTTAATCTGCCAGGTAGGTTCTTTTGATAATTCATTTGTATGTATCGGCACATTTACAAATTGTGACACACATAAGTAGCAAATGAGTATGCATAATATAAGGTTAACACAAAGTCAAAACTTTACTGACCTATCGCATTTCTTTTATATAAGCAGCGCAGCCTGCTGTACCAGGGCGAAGAAGGAAATCAGCTGCAAAGTGTTCCTGTTGGAGCACGCAAAAGTCGAATCCGCTCCCCTATAAAGACTGTGACAAAAAATGGGAAAACAGGTACCTCAATCCTCATCCCACCTTCGTCACCAAACACTCTGGCATGCGAAAATATTCGCGTCTTTTTCTGCTGAATGAACCTAGCAGAGAGAAAGTGACGGTGGAAGAGAAAGAAGTCCGTTTCAGTGGAAGAGAAAGAGAGAGTAGACAGTGATGTTAAGAGAGAGAGAGAGAGAGAGAGAGAGAGAGAGAGAGAGAGAGAGGAGCAGTGAAAGAGAAACAGAGATGGAAGAAGATAGCAGCATTGGGAGCCAAAGAGAGAGTAGATATTGACGGTCAGTGAGAGTGGAGACTACACACAGGCTTTGGGGGTCTGAGCGCTCCGAGACTTGTGAATTTTAAACACGTGGGTATGGGAGAAGAGTAATTTTGGATCTGCCCAGGGTACAGCGGCGACGTTAGCAATGGGAAAGAAAGACAAAAGGAGACAGAGTAAGTGAGAGAGGAGACAGTGCTGGTGGGATTTGCTGTAAATCAATGGGAAAGAAGGAGATCGATGGAGAAACTCAGAGGGAGACGCTGATTATGAAGAGTTAGCTACAAAGAGGGTCTGGATAAAAGGATGTGCAATGCCCTTTGCTAAAAGTGTGTTAGTATGCTCGCATGCAAAAAATTTTCGTGAGAAACGCGGAATGAAGACTGAGACACCTGGTTCCCCACTTTTCTGACAGAGTCTTTTAAAGGGGAGCACGATCTTATTATTTGTACTCCGACAAGAGCATTTTTCGCCTCATAAAGTAATCCTCCAAAACCTGGTGTGAGACTACTATTAACCTTAACTTCAAATTTCTTTTTAGAAGAGACTTTTGAAGCAACTGATGTCTTGCAATTGAAGCAAGAGATCAATATATGCTGAGTTTTACAATTTTTTTACTTAAGAGACAAAGATTTAATTAATTAAAACGTCAATTATAAAAACTTCGATAAACATACGTCGATGTCTTTCGTAATACTTTTTCTTCACGAAATCCAGTTTCATTTCCTAATGCGCTTATCAAACGAATACGTTTGACGTACATTAGTCGGGTTTTATTCTCGTGGTATTTAGTCGTGTATGTCATTTGTCTTTCCATGTCCTTGAAACTGGGTTCAATATTACCAGCGAAAAAATGCTCCTAACACAGCACAAAAAAGGTGAAACCCTCCTGTTTAAAAGTAGGGCACCGGCTGCCTCATTTTACCTTCCCCTAAGCACATCTAAAAATGCTCCCAAAAAATTTGGCATGTGAAAATACTAGCGTTCTTTTTTATATGTGACTCACTTCTCAGTCCTGCAAGCTCCGCTTACTGTAAATCGATCACAGCAACTAGGCCATCGCTGCAAGTCGTTCATACACATCCTAACCCACTTGTTGACTCTCACTCTCTCATTCAGCGCTCTTCATTGTCGTTGTCGCACTGTGTCTGTCACTGCCTTCCGTCTCACAGCCACAGTCTCCTCCGTTCCCTCCTTCTACTACTGTCTCCTTTCATTGTAACTGTTTCTCTCTTTCTTGCTGCTACAATCTCATTCAGTCCTTCTCACTGTTGCTGTCCCTTCTCACTGTCGCTATCTCACTCTTACTCATTTTCATTGTCATAGACTCAGTCTCTCATTATCGCTGGCTATCACCCACTTTCACGTTCTCCTCCTCTGTATTCCCGTCCCACTGGCACTGTCTCCTTTACACTTTTCCTAGCATTCCTTAGGCATTCTCAACTAAGTTCCACTACCATTCAATCCCTCTCGTGCTCTGACACTGTCACTGTGTCCTTCGCTCTTCGCTCTTTCTACACAATCACTATCTAGTATGTTGCAATAGCCGGCCGCTGGTGGCCGAGCGGTTCTGGCGTTACAGTCTGGAACCGCGCGACCGCTACGGCTGCAGGTTCGAATCCTGCCTCGGGCATGGATGTTTGTGTTGTCCTTAGGTTAGTTAGCTTTAAGTAGTTCTAAGTTCTAGGGGACTTATGACCTCAGCAGTTGAGTCCCATAGTGCTCAGAACCATTTGAACCATTTTTTTATGTTGCAATACTTACTACTTTTTCGTCTGTTTCCATTCCCACTCCTTCTCTTGAAGCAGAAAAGGGCAAATATGTTTGCATACTAAAAGTTTGTGAAAATTATTAAGGGTGCTGGCAAAGATAGAATGAGTCATCTGGCACCCCACTTTTCGGTCAACAACTGTTAAACAGAAGCATATTCTCCTATTTGATGTTCCGATTGGTGATTTTTTCCGCTGGTTCCCTTCTTTCCACTGCTACAGCAGGGCATGCCACTCAAATGAAAATAACTTCATGCGTCAATAAAATTTTAATAATATGCTTACGTGAAATCGAATTGACGGAAAACTAATTGTACACCTCAGACCAAATTTTAATTGCACAAAATTTTTACTTGTGCCAGAGTATCGGTTAGGGTCCTGGGAGCCCCTCTGATAACAGGGACACTTAAAGCATATTTCTCCGTGCTACGTCACTTTACGTATCCGTCTCACACCGGATTTTAAGTGTATAGGTACGCTAAATCTTAACCTCTTTATTCCGGAAACGAATAAAGATATCAAGAAAATTTCCAACGTTGTTGGAGATCGCAATCTTAGGAATACACCGTAAAACTTTCAGCCACTTGTTATTCACAGCCGTCTTGAAATCAGCGGCTTGTTTCTGGAACAAATAAACCATATTGTTGGGGTGCTTTCGATAACGCATGAAGATTTTTCAAAACGAGAAGATATGACTTCTAGATAAATGCTTAGACAATATGCCTTCAAAATCTGAGCAACTTTTTGCTGTTGCTTATTGAGATATTCGTTGCCGACGACGAAAAAATGGAGAGAAAAGCTTTTTCTGAGGGACCACCCATGAAGTTAATGGACACTGCATAAGCATACAATATAACCAACTGATTTGCTCCATTGGCTTACGCCGGAGAATGTGTGTAATATTTAAACTTCGACCCTATACTATAGGATAGTTACAGTAAGATGGTCGTTCTGTTGGATGCACACATGATCCCTAGCCCAAGGACTATCCGAAGCACTTAACCCTATCTTTCTATCACCAACAGAACCCGATGAATGTGCCCCGGAAAAATTCTGGTTTTATACGCTGCATTTTGGAACATACTGGTAAAGCATGGTGTTGCATGCGTACCTACGGTATTTCACAAAAACTATACTGAGTCATGAGCTTAGCGAAAAACTACTTGCTCTTATTACGGGCGTATGTTAAGATATCTTAAGATATCATCAAATTATTTACGAATATCACTACGTCAATCATGGGGTTCCCAAGCTAAGCAAAAGGCATTGGAAGCTGTAAGATAAGGAAAGATGCCATGTGCTACAGAATAACAACTGTTTAATGTCTCACGAAGCACATGTAAAATAAAAGTTAAAAAAGGGTTAAGAAACCCTTTATGCTAGAAGACAAGATTGTTGGGATGTGTATTCAGCCAAGAGCAAGAAGAAGAACTCTTTAAACCTATATTTGACATGGACCGAAGATATTATGGCATATCAGTAACTGATTTGCGTCAATAATGAACCACACGTATTCAATAAACAGAAAAAGATGGTTGGGTCGGGTTGTTTTGGGGAAGGAGACCAGACAGCGAGGTCATCGGGCTCATCGGATTAGGGAAGGATGGAGAAGGAAGTCGGCCGTGCCCTTTGAAATGAACCATCCCGGCATTTGCCTGGAGCGATTTAGGGAAATCACGGAAAACCTAAATCAGGATGGCAGGACGCGGGATTCAACCGTCGTCCTCCCGAATGCGAGTGCAGTGTCCAACCATTGCGCCACCTCGCTCGGTCAGAAAAAGATGTCTGGCAAAGACTGGATTACACAGTTTAGGTACATCCAAACATAAGCGATATTTCACTTCATCTGGGACTTATTTTTCATTTTGCCTGTCTTTAGCCACTTTTCCATATCGACTGGGAGAAGTAACAGATATTCTTCCGTTTAAGTTGTCTTTCTCATCATAAAAATGGCATTTGAATAATCATAAAGTTATTTTATAGTTACAGAATGAATGCAATTTATTTTCTAACCTTTCTAATTCAGCATACCTTCATTCTTTATCCGAAATACATATCTATTAATGAGAAGTATCTTCTTCTGTAGTATCCCATTTCAAGAGATTTATTGTCTTAGGGGGAAATAGTGTAGTATCGGAAGCACATGTTTTTCGAAATTCTAATATTTTCGGAAGGTTGTACTGGAATATTCATTACACTAAACTGTTCTGTGACAATACTTTGTGAAAATATGAAATACAGAGCTGATCTAGTTTACCGACAATAGCATTAGTTTTGAATAAATTTTCTCTTCCTATACTGACAGAGCCAACACCGAAATATACTCGAGAAACCATAAATCTCTATCGGAATTTAGTATTAAATACTTGTATTTCGACGAATGAGAACTAAGTTTTAACCAGAGAAAGAGAAGATAAATACCAATGATCCACCAAAGTTTATCGACTTCCTTACCTTTAGCTTTTCTAAAGATTAACTCACTAACTCTTACATGGGAATGTTTGCCTTCAGTGCACCGATGAGCGAAGATATTTTGACCATCTGTAAAATAGGATGTTGGTCCATCTTTGGAACGTATCGCAGCACTGATTCCGCATGGTTTGGATTCGACAAATCCGTGGTAGCTTTCCGACGACACGCCTCACAAAATCCTACTCACAGGTCACGCAACTCCGGTGGTTTCTGAGCGCGGAGTTGGTGTCCTATAGCGTACCAGATATGTTCCAGCGTATTAAGATCAGTCGAATTTACCAGTCAAAACATCAGTGTGAGTGCTCTACCATACCCTTTAAACCACAGGGTTCTGGCGTTTTGGCACAGACTGTTATGCTGTTGGAAGATGCCATGGTTGTTTGCAAAGAAATAAGCGTTAAGGGATGCAGGTACTTCACAATAGGTTTCTCTTACCACACAGATATTGTAGTACGAGTATGTTCCATTAGTGTCCCAGGGCTTATGGAATAGCAGATGAATGTCGTCCACAATATAATTCTGTCCCCACTGGTCTACGACTGTGGCGGGGAGCGAATTTGGAGAATATACGAGCATAAAATGGATTCCAGACTTCTATAGAGTACGGACTTCAGGCGTAAAGGCTTATAAGTGTGATTTTTCTACGACCTGTACTGAAAAATATGTGAAAAAGACTTCAATTAATAAATTGTTTGGATTATATTATTTTTTTAAACATGTGGGCATCACTAAACTTGGTTTAGTTTGATAAAGTAGGTTTGGTTTCCTGCTACATACTGATTTTATCCGTTGTTCTACGAAATAAATGAGTATTATAAACAAGTAAACAATAACATTGTTGAATCACCTGGTGTTTATAATTGATTCTGCAAGCCCTTTATGAAAATCATGAAAAATATCCTATCAAGATTTGCACTGCAGAGAACTTGGGCACTTAGTGATACATGAGAATTATTAACAAGTAGAACAATACAGTATTTAATCACCTGGTGTTTATAATTATTTATTATTATAATGAAAATTTTGAGAAACATCGCATCCGAGTTTACATTTCTGCGAACTCCGGCATTTAGTGATACAAGTCACAAACGGCTCCTGTCGGTACCAAATTTAACGGATATTGAGAGGATTGTGTTGTGATTTCTTCTGTTCTACCGTCGTCATTGACAGAAGGCACTCTTTGTCTGTCCTATTTTGCTAATAGTTCCGTTTTGCATATAACATTGTGACGAATTATGCACTCGTCTTAATTAAATGTACAGAAAATAGACTGTCATGTCATTTTTTTCCGGATTCCAAGCATACATCGGAAAACGGTGCATAGCAACTGAACCTTCGTTCCTGTTTGACACAACAAAATATGGGATTAATCAAAAAGTTTGACCCTACTTAACAAGACTATATCTTCTACAGGAGTGAAGACCTGAGGCAAATTTGAACATAGGTACACAACAACAAAATTTATATTTTCAAAAAACCACGCCATTTTACAAAGTTCTAATATTTTACACACATGCTTATACAATCTACTCCTACTTTTAACGGGCAATATTCAGACTCGTACCATACTGTTGCCAGGATGTCAGAAGTTACGGCATTAACTGTTGATGCTTTTCGGCGTTGCAATTCACCATAAGCTCATTCGAAGACGACGATGACAAGGTCAATAAACACAGAGCACAATCACGAATTTTGTAAGGATATGACAAGTAACTGACAATGTCGTTTCGGAAGGAACCATCCGCGAATTTTCCTTAGACAACTGAACGAAATAACAGAAAATTTAAACCTGGATAGCCGGACAGGGATATGAACAGCTGCCATCCCGAGTGTGCTACCCCCTGTACCACAATGCTCGGTCTAAGTTGTTAGAAGGGGAGACACTTTTACGGAGTGTTTCACAAGCTCTCACAATAATCACGTACCGTGATATCAAGAGACACCTGACGCCATCGGTTCAATGCGAGATCCTTTCACTCATTATGGATCCGTGTTTGCAGCGCTGTACTCTCCAGAAAAATCACGCCTTACAGTTGTACCCGAATTGCCAAACTGTTTCTTTTGGTGTTTTGTCACCATCTCCGCTCGATGAACATTTGTTAAGGAATGAACGAGGGCACGAGGAAGCAGGTTAGCTAAACTATGCAAAGAGCGGCTAACATCACTATCACGGCCACGTTTCGCCCATAGTGTGGCGGAATTTACTAAAGCGCGGTAATGGACTGTAGACAAAACAAACAAACACCGACCGAACAGGCCTATCGGTCGCCGTGTCATTCGCAACCCGTAATCGTCACCGGATGTAGATACGTAGGAGCCTGTGGTCTTCACACCTCTCTCACTCACGGCCGTTGTCAGTTTTCGTGACCGGTGCCGCTACTTCTCAATCACATAGCTCCTCAATTGGCCTCACAAGGGCTGAGAATCGATTGTGGTCTGGAACCGCGAGACCGCTATGTTCGCAGGTTCGAATCCTGCCTCGGGCATGGATGTGTGTGATGTCATTAGGTTAGTTAGGTTTAAGTAATTCTGGTCTAGGGTACTGATGGCCTCAGCCGGCCGGTGTGGCCGAGCGGTTCTAGGCGCTACAGTCTGGAATCGTGCGACCGCTACGGTCGCGGGTTCGAATCCTGCCTTCGACATGGATGTGTGTGATGTCCTTAGGTTAGTTAGGTTTACGTTCTAGGGGACTGATGACCCCATAAGTTAAGTCCCATAGTACTCAGAGCCATTTGACTGATGACCTCAGATGTTAAGTCCCATAGTGTTTAGAGCCGTTTGAAGCATTTGAAATACTTGTAACTGAGAAAAAATACAACATGAAACTGCGTAAAACACGCTAATAAACGGTTTTCTATGTATTTCGTCTTTACTAGATCAATAACACATATTGGTACTGCTACTGATGCTGATTGCATATGACGTACACAAAGTGAATTTAAAAACTATTCGAGCACTTAGATATTTATTCTCTGAAGCTCGTTTAAGAGACAGATCACTGCACTAACAAAAATGTATACACCTGACGCAAAAAGTTAAAGCGAAAATGGAAATCAGAGAAAATAAAATCGCAAGCAGTCTGCCGTTTCTGACACGCAACATGTTCGTGTAGATGTACCAATGTCAATCCTGCAGTGTTTTTGCATTCATTCACATATACAGCTTTAGTGCTCTTCTTGTTTACCTTAACGAATAGCAACCATTTCTGACATCCCGTAGTGTCAAAATCCACTGAAGTGCCTAAACAGTCGTAGAATATAAGAAAGTAACTGCCTCTTCCCCACTATAAATGTTAAAAACTTAACTTATACAGTAACTCTGCAGATGTCATAAAGTGTAAAGTTTGCCAAAGCAATTTATTAAGCGAAAGATGTTCAAGTGGATGCTTATTTAGTGTCGTAGTGCTTAAGTAACCAATAACAAACATGAGACATTGCAACAACAATTCATCTGCTCAACAAACAAGCGGTAATACCGAAATCGAAGCAACACGTGGTGTTCTTGGTCGTTATAAAACAGGTTCATGACAACGATGGCAAACAAACTACCAAAACTTTAAATTATCAACAAGGATTGTAAGAAATATGTTTCCTAAAATCTTGTGGTGGTGTGAACGATATTTAAAAGTAATACAGTTTACAGATTTTAAGGACTGCCGTACTTGGTATAGTGAATGAAGTTGACAGAACCAACTGAACCATTTACGTTGAACTTCGAGGGGTACTGTGAGTAAACTAAATAACAAGAATTGTGATTAGTAACCCTCATAAGGCATTGCGTCTCGACTGCTCTTGTAAAAACATATTCATGAAGTGGAATTGTATCTACAGAAAGAGCTATCAGCGATCTGAGAATGCATTTTTATTCATCACAATTGACCTGCAAAGAACTGATTTTATAAACCGTAGGATATATCTAAATAAGTTAAAGGCCAATTATAAATCGGACATAAGCCCAACTAACATACGAAAACTGGGTTAACAATTACTGAAATAATCTAAACGATTCGGCTGTTGCTAGAGGAACCAGATATTTAACTACTATGAGTAAATGCCATTTTTGCCCCACACGATGACCCAAAAGCCGTACCAAATGGAGAAAATATGAACACCTGCTGTGGAACAGGCAACACAGCTTTTACAGCAGAAGACATTAAAGCAGCTGTAACAGGAACTAAGGGTGCATACATGCTGCCACCTCGCTGCTCGCCGACATAGTATATCGATGTTAAAACAAGCCTACTGGATCTTACCGGCCCATTTAAACTGTACCGTCGCAGGTCACTCAGCTTCCCACTACCACCCTCGCCAGGCAATGATATCAAGCTGGTTTGGGTTTCGCGCTGCGACCGTTCCCGCATGCCCGAATCTGAAGCAGTGATTGGCTGCTTCAGGTTCACTCCAGCAGTGCCGCATTTGATGTGACCAGCTTCAAGGTAATTACTCCAGGCGAGCGGAGAGCAGCGAGGCTGCAGCGTGTATCTAACAAGGCTCCCGGCGAGCGACGAGGTGTGATGTACCAGCAGCGATCGGCGAGGTGCCAGCAGCGAGACTGTGGTATAAACTTCCTCAAGACAAAAAAGCTGCAACAACAATAATGGCAGCAACACTAACAAAAGAAGGGGAGACACCTGCAGTAGAAAAACAATTGCATTAGTCGGATAGTAAACACTAACCTTACTGTACGCAAGCTACTTTGACATCATTTCTGAATATCTACAGAATGAACGACAGATGGCAAGTTCACACAGTACGCATGTTATCACGCTTACTTAAAAACCAAACTAGTTCAACAGTTAACAAATACTGAAATAGTTGAAGAAATTATGTTGCTGCCAGAGAAATCAATTACTTAACCTCTATGAATAAATGCCAGTTGTCCCGCTTCTGATGACCCAGGAACAGCAGCAAATGGAGAAAGATATGAACACCAGCTGTGGAATGGACAATACAGGTTCTTCATGGTGCAGGGTACACACACTATGCTATGCGCGATGAGTATGGCTGGAATCAAAGCATAGGGACAGTGGACTTTCTTTACACCATTTCCATCAACAAAAATTAAAGCAGTAGTAGCAGAAACCAAAACAATAACAGCGTTAACATTAATAACACAAGCAGCCGTACCAGCAACAGAAGGGGAGACACATGCAGTAGAAGAAGCATTGACATCAACGAGATGTTGGACACTACTATGTCATCGCTTCCGAATACCTGCAGAATGAGGGACAGATGGGTAAATACAAACAGTACAGATGTGATCTTGCTTACCAAACTAGTTTCCCAAGAACACTTTCCTACTGAAACTTTGAAAAGAGAGTTCTCAAATAGTTGCTCATGTTTAAGCTTACACACGTAATATCTGTACAATAAGCTGTCCAATCAAAGTACAGTCACATACAAAGTGCGTAGCAAATCCTAAAATAGCTCAGATATAATAAAACTACAGCGAAAAATGCTTCTGTCGTATCACAAAAAAGGTGAATATGTCGTGGGCAGAGTTAGGGATGCAAAAGGAAGGAACTGGCTTTTCGACTTATGTGGCAGCTTCAAAGACCTTTGAATCGAAACATCTTGACATATGAGCGCCTTTTTTCTTGGTAGTATTAGTACAATGAATCCACCTGCAGAAATATTTCCACTCCTGACAACTTTTTCAGCTGTTACTCTGTATGCTATTCATTCATATGAAATGTATTGTTTACTATGCGCAGTCACTTTAGCCTATAAACTGCAAGATACAGGTGTTCGAACACCTTTCAGCCAAGAGAGCTCACTACACTGGGAAAGCACGTTTAATTCGCAGAAAGCGCGAATATGTCAAGATGTTCTGATTGAAACGTCTTTGAAGCTCCCAGATAAGTCGGGAAGCTAGTTCCCCATTTCTACATTCCTAACTCTGCCCAGGAGGTATTCGCCTTTTTTATGCTGTGATAGAATCATTTTTCACTCTGGTTCCCAACTTTTACGATACCATAATTCTAACAGTAGTCCGCCATACCTTGGCAACCGATGTAGATTTTTGTTGACTTGGGCGACTACTGATCAGGCATAGATTTCTTATTGTTTTTCGTACCATGGTGCTTATATCGTCAGAATAAAGCTCTCACAACAGACCAAGACTACCGTTAATCACATGTATTTGTATAACTTCTCACAAAATTTGAACCGATTCGAGCCAGTCTAAAACGTAGAAATTGCGCGTGTAAAACGACTCACAGAAAACGTCTTTTTGCAGTAAAATGCGAATGAATGTAGATTTATGAGAGCGAGTTTTGAAATTTATGTGAAGAATGCATTTTTTATTTATTTTATTCACAGTAAACAGTTTCTGCGCATTCAATCCACATGACAGAACGAATTTTGCGTGCAACATTAGCTTGAATTTGAACCATAGTATCTTGACAACGCACAGAGATTAATCGATAAAAAAATTCTTTTTGACTTTATCAGTTTATGTGCCATCGTAAAAAGTTTGAACCGATTCGCATAAGTTTATAGTACAGAAGCGGAGCGTCTGAAACCACGCAGAGAAACGTGTTTTTTGCACGTAAAATCAAAACGAAGCAAGATCGTTTTCAAACGGTTAAAACTTATCTTGGGTCGAGGTTCGATACGCCGGTGGTTCAAATTCTAACCATCAGTCTCTCTCTATCCCAACATTATTTAATGGTGACTGCTTTTGAACATAAAATCTGTTTTTGTACATAAAATACGAACAGTGCACATACAAATGGTGGCATTAGTTGAGCATTAATTTCAGCCCGTTTAAAATCTTTCGCGGTAGGAATTAATCGATTCGAAAAATTTTCCTGGGCACCAGCTCCGATTCGTCGTTCAAACCTTTCTTAACATACTATAACAAAGGTACAGTAAGACAGAATGGCTATTAATACGGCCGCTGGTCTGGGCTAATCCAAAAACTTTTTACCCCATGTTTCTAGCTGATATAGGAACCGCGAGCTTCAAGACCCCTCCAACGGCGATACTTCGCGTCGCCTATTCAAACATATTTGTTACAGAGCTTCCCAGTTGTAACGATAGTTGCCATCATCCGTCAAAACAGTATTCCACCATCGGAAAGTACTGCGAACATATGAAACGAAAGTGAACCGTGAACAGCATATGGCGTCGCAACTTCAAGTAGCACCGCTCTCTCTTTATGTGTAGGTCCTCCAGAGATAATTGCAGCGGGGTAATCCCTATAAGCAGTTATATGAAGAGGCAACTTCCAAATTTCCGCATGGTTTTTGACGTATAAGTTAAAATTTACCCGCGTTTCTATCTTCGTTTCTGTGGAAAATATAGGTTTTAAATATCTGTGAAACACCATCCACACCTCCCAGTTGTACGTCAGCTGCTCGTCTTTCCCTTTTCTTGTGAAGAGCAGGAGGTTCTCCCTTTAAGAGCCGGAGGGTATCCGCAGAAATCTGGCAAATTGTCGCGCCTGGCCTCCCACGGGACAACAGGACAGCGTTTTTCGGCAAGGCAGGGCTAGAAGGGGAGCTCATGCCTTATTCAGAGCGCCCGCTCCCTGCGCGCAAAATATAGGCGGGCCGCGGACACCACAGCGGGGTTTGTTTAGGGCCGACTGTACTTACTTATTCATTAAAGTGCCACTTAACATGCAGATGAGTTACGTCGACGGCGGCGCGGAATTCGGTTAGAGGGACAAGAGCGGAACTTAAAGTTCAATTCTGACGGGCGGGAGCTGTAGTTGAGGAACGGCTTAGAATAATAGCCTCAGAAATTTCCGCGGTCGCTTCTGAAATCGCAGCGGCTCACTGCGGCAGCGAGAAGCCGCGCTTCGGATTTCCTAGCTCGGAGCACCTCGCTCCAGCCACAGACCGTGGCCAATCCAGCATGACTGATGCTCTGTGAGTGGCACTACCTCAGCACGGTAGTCGCGTAGGGCTATCCGATAGTAGACGCGCAAAAAACACGGCATACACGTAATTCTATCAAGTTTTCTATTTACACATTGTGTTGAAAGAAGTGTGGAGTATTTTAAGAGCTGGTAGTACACGTCGAAGCAAAATAAAAATGATTACGATACGCACGAGTCCGGTAAAGCATACTTTCTGAGATTTGAAAATCCGTTCATAGGAGGGGCAAAACGTGATGTCCATTCATAGCAATATATCTGTCTACTAATATAGGTTCGTAGGCTCTCACGCCTCTCATTTTGAATATAACAATGCTGAGTATAGGGCCGCAACATTATAAAGTACTAAAGCAACTAAACTGCCGAAGTCTCGACCAACTTGCTGCGGTCCTCTTCAGGGTGGTTCATTGTTGTATAATAGTTTTCTTTTCCTTTATTGTTATTTCCATCCCCCATCAGGGGCGGGCTGGCAGCAGCATAAGCGCCGCTCTTCATCCGAGAGACAAAAACAGAAAGGAAGACATTTAAAAGAAAACACGGCGGAATATAGAAAACAAAAAAGGTGGAACAAAAGAAAAGAAAGCATTCAAAGTGGTGACTGTAAATCGGAGATAAAAATCTAAAAAAAGTAATTCACACAAAAAAACACATACTTGATTAAAAGGCACCAGGCAAAGTACGGCCGGAGTAGAAAAGTCATAAAAGTAAATAAAACAGCGACGTGACTGACGGCGTGGCACAGAACAGTCACAGATGATACACAGGTCGAGCACACAATTAAAACCACAGCTCTCGACGCACAAGAGAACAGCACCAAACACAACACTGACGTAGCACACTGATGATGAGCAAAACACAGGATCTGCCATGGGCATGGAGATGAGGGAGAAGGGTGGGAGGGGGGGGGTAGAGGTGGGGAGAAGGGCAGGGGCGCGTCGAAGCAGGCTGGGAAGGGAAGGACGTGCGAGGGACACAGGTGAGGAGGGGGCGGTGTGTAATGGTGAATGTCTCCCCTTATATACCGTCATTTAAGTTTATCTGGTGGCTACCGACGTCACTTATCTGGTATGTGATTGGACAATGTGAAAAGAAATTTCTATGGAGGGGGTGGCTGTAAGGTACGCTATTGTCTGTGCTACAGTGGTGGAAGGACCCTCTGGTAGGTTATTGCTACAATGTAGCTGGCTGTGGCCTGTGCCACTCCGGTAAGTGACTGGTAAGCAATCCCTCATTCAGGATTCGAACGCAATAGCAAATTTGCGGTCGCTGTTTATACTGCTAAACCCGGGTGAAGTTGTGCTGCTGGCTCGCGAACACACCCGGTCCGCCGGGCTGGAATCGCCGGTAGCAAGTTCGAAGGTAACTCGTAGCCATCCTCCCTGTTTAGGGCGCTTAATTATTTCTGTCGCCTCTCTTATTTTCCGTTGCTGCATCGACGGCTGCCGTACAAGCACTCGAGGCTCTTGAAAACTGGTAGGACGGTCACATGCCTGGTGGTGGTCTGACTTATCGTTTTGTCCCCAGCCATACGTATCGTCCGTACTCCGAAACGCTCCCAGTTTTACCAACATAGACTTCGCGGCATTCACACCGAAGTTCGTAGACACCAGCAGTGTGTAGGTCGTTCACTGGATCCTGAGAAGACCTCAAAAAATTTCGCATCTTGCGGGCACTCTGAAATAAGGGTTTGATTCCTCTGCAAGGCAGGACCTTGTCTACATGTTCGCTGAGGTCTCTCACATAAAGCACGCGATCAACATGAATAGTGTCATCTGTACCCTTGTTTGATTTCTTTTCGTTATACCTCAATGCCCGTTATATTTCTGTGTTGTTGTACCCATTCGCACGTATGTGGCTGACTTCACTGATCCGATGAGCTCAAGCTGCCAACGTACGTAGCACACCATTATCTTGTGGTGTGTGTCGACTGTCTGTAGACCTTATGGCCTAGTTTGCTGCTGGATATTCTGTAGACCTCCATATTACTCTTTGGCCTAAGGAAGGCATTTAAGAGGAAAATTACTGCATTTCTCTGCTAGCAAGCTTCGCATGTTCTTTCCAGGATTTTCGTCTATGACACGTACCGTCGTTCCTTCCTCTCAGATCTTCCACTTCTTACCCCTTGGAGGGTTAAAAAACCTAGGTTCATAAGGGTCTAGAAACGTCACCAGGAAAGTTCATTACGTTGTACTCTGTCAAGTGTATATTTTTAAGCGCGAGAGCATGGCCCGCAAGGTTGCTTCCATTTTCTCAACAACAGAAGTAAAACGCATCGCTGACAACACTTATGAAGTGGTACGCTATTGTTTGCTTGCAGGTGATCGAAAAAAAGGCTTTGTACTGCTCTATGCGTATGTACACAGAGGACAATAACAGTAAGAAGAAAGTGAAGTAATCTACAGGAGTTGCTAGGGCACCATAATCCACACTCACAGTTAATATTAATTTACCGTATAATAAAACTCGCTAACGTTAACTGAATGATGAAGAAGACATCAAAACACATCTGGTCCAGATCTTAGAATATATGCGTCTCCAAACCCCCGCCTATTGGACTTGTTCAAAATGGTTCAAATGGCTCTAAGCACTATGCGACTTAACATCTGAGGTCATCAGTCCCCTAGACTTAGAACTACTTAAACCTAGTTAACCTAAGGACCACACACACATCCATTCCCGAGGCAGGATTCGAACCAGCGACCGTAGCAGCAGCGCGGTTCCGGACTGAGGTGCTTAGAACCGCTCGGCCACAACGGCCGGCATTGAACTTGCTCTCTAGCTTAGAAGACTACTGCAACCTCTCAAAGTATTCGATAGTTGGTTTTAACCCTCTATATGTTTTGCATGAGTTTACATTATGTAAAAGAATTATGTATTACGTCTGACACAGGGTGAACCGTATCTCCATCGACAAAATTTCGGAGATTGTTCAGATAAATTTTCGAAGTGTTTTGGTAAGGGGTGCACTTCGTTTCGAATGGCTCGATATACAGTAATAATGTAATTCCGATTTATTCGATTTGTCACTCAATTTTCTATATTTCTATGAAAATTACTTTACAAGACTGAAAAACTTTTAATTCTTTAATCAAAGGAAGTACAACAAGCGGAAGGATCTGGTTTCTCGTACACACCTAAGTAGAAATGCTGAAGTACGGTGATGTGGTTTCCATCGCAGCTGGAACATTTCAAAACACTGCCGATATTTCGCCCTTGCATTGCGTTCAGGGAAACCGTACATAGGGATGCATATCAGCTAACTTCCATCAATAAAATTATCTATATTCGTGTCTGTCATTGTTAAGGTACAGTTAACATACCCTGGAACACAAATTTGAGAGTGTACCGATGCAAGATTGAGAGCGAAGAATAAATGGGCCATTACTATTGTTAACAGCAAGTATCGTGAGTAACGGGAACAAATTTGCGGCGAAATAA
Source organism: Schistocerca nitens (assembly GCF_023898315.1). Lineage (NCBI taxonomy): Eukaryota > Metazoa > Arthropoda > Insecta > Orthoptera > Acrididae > Schistocerca > Schistocerca nitens. The sequence continues at coordinate 813,991,166 of NC_064615.1, read as the reverse complement.
GACACAATGTGTGTATCGTTGATATTTGCAGTGAATTACAGATACCATCAGTGTGCTACATATCCGTGGATAAATAGAGATTTCAAATGAAACAATACGTAGTTACTCTGTAACAAGCCATTGGGGACCGTGGCTCTCTTAACCAAAATACGACAAAGAAATTTTGTAGGTGGGAGTCAGATTCATAAAATACAATCTTAAATTGCTCCTAAGCCAACCGAAAACAAGCTTTTTGACGAGGAACAATTACAGCTATATAATCATTCAATGAAGTTACTCAACCACCTCAGACTTGTCGGCATTAAAGTTTATTGAGTATCGTACCGCGTCACACTCAGAAAACTTCCATGTCAGCTGAGTCTGGCCGCGAAAGCCTAGGTAATTATATCTCGTACCTGTCAGTAACCACCTGCATAAAATATTATATTTATAGGTTCAACTGTCCGGGAACTTATACTGAGAGGCTGTCCAAATGCATGCAAAAATACTAAAATGGGAGAAATACCGAAAATGTTCTAAGCAGTTAGTGACGTTAGAAATGGGAAAAAATACTACAGATAGTTCATCTATAGGCTTTGATGAGACAATTTACGAGTATCAGAGTACAGTATTTAACATAAATGGCCGTATCTTTCGACTGCACTGACTTAGACGCTTACTTTATCTAACACAGCCAAGGGACCGTAGACCTCAGTACTTGATGGAAATATCAACGTGATATCTCTTCCGTTTCCTGAGGATGGACAGAAAGACGTACTGACAACAAAGTTATCCCATAAAGGTCCGTTTTTACATACTGAGGTACGGAACCCAAAAAAGGAAATATTGGTTAGCCTACCAAATGTTTACTCACACAGAAAAAAAGAATTGTTTCGACAGCTTCAACGAATCGGCAAAACTAACTTATAACAATATTCTTTTTCGTGTATCCCCTAAGTTACTCATTTTGAAACATTATCGCGTTTGAAATTCTGAACCTGACCACGTTCCCAGTAGATCGCAGAGACTTTGTTCAACGTTTGCGTACTCCCTTAATGGTTTCTATGGGAAGCATGTCACCTGAAAATGCTTTGACCCGACGTTTTCCAGGAAACCACCTCGTACTGCAGATTTGGTAAACATTGTACACGGGGCAAAGAAAATGAAACCCGATATGGTCATGTGTGCATGTAATCTATTACCCCAAACATAGAAACTCATTAATTTCACCTCACAATGGTTGAGTATCGTCCCGTTAGAGGCGCTAACTTCGAAGCGCGTACTCTCTCATCTACAGGTATTTAAAGGTATCCATAGAAGGTGCCTTGAGACATTTATTATTCAGTGTGCTTGTGTTTCTAGTGGTGCTCATTTTGACTCTTCCTGTCTGCATGACTTAAAGTATTTGAACACACTCCTTTTCAAGCTTTTCCTAACCGAAATACTCTGTCATTGATAAATTTGGAGTACAATTGAAGACAGTACTATTTCAAACGTACGATATGGAGCAGATCAGCAGCAGGGTCTTAAATATCAGAGCAAGAAAGGAGACGATAGTAGTAGGAGGTGAGTTGGTTGTTATTTAAAGTAAAATATGGGAACCCTATGACAGGCACAAATCTTCGTAAATTTTCAATACATCACTTCGCTTTCCATGCAATATTGTTGTTTTTTATTTGTATTCAAACATATCTGAAACGGTAACAACAATCTTGCATCATAATTTAACGTAACAATAAGTATATATATTTTTCCATCACTTCCCTATTTGATTTTAAATTATTCCTTACAGCGTACTACTGACACCCACATGCGCAATCTGAAAGCATTACGTTTATCACGCTTTACTTTGTTGCTTACAGTTACATACGTTGTCGCCTACGCAGAGATCACGTGTTCGAGCCCCACCTGCGTTGTAATTTCCCCCCCCCCCCTTTTTTTTCTATTCATCTTTCAATATTGATATCTACATTCCTTAACTAAATTTATGATGCTGTATAAAATGGGGTGCAGAGTTTCTATTAAGGAAACGTGTCTGTTTTCGATATAATTCAGTAATTAGTGCATACTTTTTTGGGTGCGCGGAACAACTAATAAAAACAAATTAATTTATAGAAACACCTTACAAGTACCCTACTCGTAGCACCTAGGGCCAAGAAACCTATATTAATCTCTAAAGTAAATTGCAAATACTATATTTAGTTATACTATATTTCCCCAACACAATTTTATAAAACAAATTCATCCTCCATACTTACTTGCTACACACATCACTCTTACTTACTCATTTGTCACATAATTAACCGCTGAAGCGCAGTTCTCGATGCAATGAGAACCCAGAATGTGTTCTAAGGTGGAGATTGTATTAATTTCATAGAGCGAGCAAAACTGTGTTCATTGATCACCCTAAATATTAATGCTACCAGTTTAAATTACTCATCAACTACATACCGCGCATAACATTGAAGTTTTAAGTTAACGTCCCGTGCTTGCAGAAAAAGAATAACGAATTTAGGATGGGTCCGTCTTTTTGTAAGTACAAATGTCCAAGCAACTGCATCATATCAGTACACAGTAATTTACAACCGAGCAGAAGAAAACGTTCAGCTTCACTACTCAAAAATACGATTGATAATAAAAACAAAATTGACATAGCTAAGGGTTAGCAAAATACTACTTCGATGATCTGGTGTGTTACTTTGGACCTGTGGCCGATTTTGGTTGACAGCCACAGGACGTACATATTGTAAAATAAAAGAGAAATAATAAAAAAAACACTTAAGAATGCCAGAAATGTGCATAAACACATTTGGATGATAAAACAAAAAAATAATTTTATGTATATAGACCGAAGCGGCGAGTGAAAGCCTGTTCGAAGGCCAGGAAACGAACCCAAGTCTCCTGCTTACACTGATACCCTAGCCTGCCTCCATCCTCGATCCAAATTCACACCGCCGCCCCAGTCTACTTTAAACTCCCCCTTACACTCAAAAAGAGTTGCCGAGGCTCTTCACGTTCTAGAATAGCACCTCATCATCGAACGTAAATGGGAGATCCATCCTGAAACCCAGGAGCAGGCCCTGATACAAATGAAGTGACACAGTTTCAGAGAATATACTGAAGCTGCGAGTGAAAAATTTTACCAATGCAGGGAATTGAACCCAGGTCTCCCACTTACTAGTTACTAGACAGGTGGCTAGCCATTTTTTAAATTATTTTTATCAGAGTGACTTGGAACTATCATGAAACTTCAGTAGACTATAGTCAAATCATCGTGTAATGTAAGCTGCAAATGGGAGAAAAAATTATTTATGATAACAAAACAATAATAAAAAGATAAAGTAAAAAAAACAGAACATACCCGAAAAACCACCGCTAAGCTCTCATGATATGCATAAATTGTTTTATGTATTTTTTTTACTTATTTAGTTTCTTTAAAAATTTTAGTTATTTTGTATTTTTTAGATTATATGGGTTCCAAAGTAATATATACACTCTTTGGAACTGAACATCTCTTTCATGAAAGGGATTATAAATACAATTTTAGTAGTGTTAGGTGCCTCATGGTCCGACTTAAGGTGGTAAATGTTAAAACTGGTGTCCGTCCATCGCATTACACCGTCGACCACGATTTACGACTGAGCGACATGTCTACATTATTGTTTACAATGGAATAGCATCACAGGCTTGTTCAATTTGCTCTCTAAGATCATCCAGTGTGTGGTCCCGCAGCGTAATCTGTGTTTTAGAGAGTACCACCCCCCCCCCCCCCCACCCTCTTCTTCCATCCATCTGGCAGGGAATGTACGATTGAGAAATGCCCTCACATTCAGGTGAAAGTGAGGTGACGCCGCATTCTGTTGAAACCAATAATCTTCATTTCTAAATACAACCCTAAGACCAGGAGTTATCATTTCCAACATTTCCACGTAAGAGTCGCTCGTTACACTGTTGTCAAAGAAGTATGGCAAGATTAACCCTCTAGAAGACAGACCACACCAGACTGTTACTCCTGGTGGATTAACATGCCTTTGCTCGGTTATGTATGGATTCTCCCCGGCCCAGTACACGCAGTTATGGCTGTTAATTGTTCCATCAAGTTTTAACTTCGCTTCATCTGACCAAAGAATTCGATCTTGGAAATGTTGCTCTTCTTCTCATCTGTTAATAAACCACTCACAAAATTCGCTTCGCCTACCAGAATCATCCTCATTATGAGCATGGATAAGTCTTGGAATGCAAGGCTTAAAGTTCTGAGAGCGCAAAATTCTATGAACACTGCTTCTGCAGATCCCAGTCTCACGAGAGCATTGCCTCACAGACTTCTTCGGGAATCGTGTGTATGCCTGGATTACTGCAGCAACACTCTCATTGTCTGTTGAACTCCTCTTTCGACGGCTGTGTCCCTTCTTCAAATCGTGCACCGTTCCTTCGACTTCAAACTAATCTCTGATTCTTGTAATGGTTACTCTTCTTGGTGGTGGTGTTCCAAATCCAACTCTCCAACGTCGGCGTACCCATTCACATCCTTTGTTTTCCAGTAACCCTTTAGCACTAATTTCCTTTTTTCAAACGATATTGCCATGTTTGCTGTCAATCCCGAAACAGAAGAAAGCATTGTTGTTTTTTTTCACCGCCTTCTAAATTATTATCCATAAAAGTTGTGTTTCTGTCTCCTTTAAGTGAAGAGCTAGTCTGTTGTGTGTGTGTGTGTGTGTGTGTGTGTGTGTGTGTGTGTGGTTTTTATATAGAATCTAAAAGCAGAAAGACAACAGAATCAGATTGTATTCGAAATAGCAAGCTAAGAAAAATTCCAAGCTGATTGCAAGTATTGTATACTCTCATGTACATATGTACTTAATCTACACTCCTGGAAATGGAAAAAAGAACACATTGACACCGGTGTGTCAGACCCACCATACTTGCTCCGGACACTGCGAGAGGGCTGTACAAGCAATGATCACACGCACGGCACAGCGGACACACCAGGAACCGCGGTGTTGGCCGTCGAATGGCGCTAGCTGCGCAGCATTTGTGCACCGCCGCCGTCAGTGTCAGCCAGTTTGCCGTGGCATACGGAGCTCCATCGCAGTCTTTAACACTGGTAGCATGCCGCGACAGCGTAGACGTGAACCGTATGTGCAGTTGACGGACTTTGAGCGAGGGCGTATAGTGGGCATGCGGGAGGCCGGGTGGACGTACCGCCGAATTGCTCAACACGTGGGGCGTGAGGTCTCCACAGTACATCGATGTTGTCGCCAGTGGTCGGCGGAAGGTGCACGTGCCCGTCGACCTGGGACCGGACCGCAGCGACGCACGGATGCGCGCCAAGACCGTAGGATCCTACGCAGTGCCGTAGGGGACCGCACCGCCACTTCCCAGCAAAATAGGGACACTGTTGCTCCTGGGGTATCGGCGAGGACCATTCGCAACCGTCTCCATGAAGCTGGGCTACGGTCCCGCACACCGTTAGGCCGTCTTCCGCTCACGCCCCAACATCGTGCAGCCCGCCTCCAGTGGTGTCGCGACAGGCGTGAATGGAGGGACGAATGGAGACGTGTCGTCTTCAGCGATGAGAGTCGCTTCTGCCTTGGTGCCAATGATGATCGTATGCGTGTTTGGCGCCGTGCAGGTGAGCGCCACAATCAGGACTGCATACGACCGAGGCACACAGGGCCAACACCCGGCATCATGGTGTGGGGAGCGATCTCCTACACTGGCCGTACACCACTGGTGATCGTCGAGGGGACACTGAATAGTGCACGGTACATCCAAACCGTCATCGAACCCATCGTTCTACCATTCCTAGACCGGCAAGGGAACTTGCTGTTCCAACAGGACAATGCACGTCCGCATGTATCCCGTGCCACCCAACGTGCTCTAGAAGGTGTAAGTCAACTACCCTGGCCAGCAAGATCTCCGGATCTGTCCCCCATTGAGCATGTTTGGGACTGGATGAAGCGTCGTCTCACGCGGTCTGCACGTCCAGCACGAACGCTGGTCCAACTGAGGCGCCAGGTGGAAATGGCATGGCAAGCCGTTCCACAGGACTACATCCAGCATCTCTACGATCGTCTCCATGGGAGAATAGCAGCCTGCATTGCTGCGAAAGGTGGATATACACTGTACTAGTGCCGACATTGTGCATGCTCTGTTGCCTGTGTCTATGTGCCTGTGGTTCTGTCAGTGTGATCATGTGATGTATCTGACCCCAGGAATGTGTCAATAAAGTTTCCCCTTCCTGGGACAATGAATTCACGGTGTTCTTATTTCAATTTCCAGGAGTGTATATACAATTTAAAATAGAACTGGAGCGATAATGAGCCAAAACACAAAACAAAACGAGCAGGTAAAGTAGGAGAGAACAATCCGAAGCAAATTCGATGGGAAACATACATAACAAAGAAAACATCTATTATCAGAAAAATGAAATTAACCAACACCTTGCCGACGGAAAACAAGATTCAACATGTTGGCGAAGAGGTCTCGATATAGAGGCATTCGAGGGATTCGCAAGCATGTCTAATAGGCCATTATCATGTACTACAAAAAGTTTTTGTGATCTTCCTCCTCGCCTTTCACAACATAATAAACGAATGTCTTAGCAACCACATAACGGTATGGGTTATCGACCGTGGAAAGAAGGAAGAATATGGGCGGAATATGATGTCCGTAGTGTATAAAGTCTCGGAAGATCGAGTAAGGAAGGCCAATTGCGTTCTCATCCAAGACCAATTTGCCATATGACCTTCACAAATACAGCGATGTCGTATTGTATCTGTACAAAGACTACACAAATCCGTGTCTCTAAGCCCAATAATGGAAAGTCGCTCATTTGTTGGAATCAAGTTATTTACTACCTTACACCAAAAGGACGTTACGCGCATCGTCAAAATCGGAAGACTGATATTGCTCCAAACTGTCGTCCAGTTTGTTTGCTGTGATCCCCTTTCAATGAGGTTCGGGCAAGGGACTGCCTTCCAACGAGGCTGTAGGAATTTCATGGTGAGATCGGGTCTCCACAAAATGTCAGCCTCAAAATAGCTCACCGCAAGATAGAAGTCACCGCTTATTATTTATGCGACCATCTTCAATAGTGGGTTCAAGACTAGCAAGACAGACACAGAGAAATAAACGAGACGTGAATGTATGAGTTTCTTGAGTCATCATCAGACCAGTACGTCACGCATATAGCATCGGCGTCTTCCTTCGTATGTCAGCCAGGCCCAACCCCCCAAAGGAATGAGGCTCAGCTGATACCGTAAGCGAAAGAGAGTAGAACCATCACGTCATCCGCATATCCACGAACTGCTTTAGTCCCATCCAGCCTTTCAGCTGAGATGCTAGCATCCAAAATAGCGGCTGCAGAGACGACACAAACAAAGTCATTGACTCCACAGCGGTTCACAAACATGCAGAATAATTTTTGTACTTTGAAAAAGGCAGATCCATCCTTAACTCATTATTACATACTACGAAGTGCAATGAGAGAGAGCAGTTTATATGTGCGTCATTTCTTTCTCTGAAACCAGTGTTCACATTTTTAATTGAGTCTGACACTAGTTGATCGCACGAAGGGAATAGATTACTAGTTTAGATTATGCCATTAGACGAGGCTCTTAATCAGCAGATCCACATCACATCTGTAACTCCAAGCATAATATTGGGGAACGGTGAAACAATCCTGTGATATCTCAATAAATGTACCTGAGTGCACTTGCTACTAGTCAATATGCATCTCACATTCAACGGGGTGCTGACAAGGGAACCTCCCCATCGCACCCCCCTCAGATTTAGTCATAAGTTGGCACAGTGCATAGGCCTTGAAAAACTGAACACAGATCAATCGAGAAAACAGGAAGACGTTGTGTGGAACTATGAAAAAAATAAGCAAAATATACAAACTGAGTAGTCAATGCGCAAGATAGGTTCCCTTGTGAGTAGATAGGTCTGTCTGTCAGCACGTATATGGGAATTGGGTTGATCAGGATTTATTTCAGTGGGTTGGGTTGATTGCAGACAGCGTATGCTAATTCTTGAGTTTCTCCCGGCGTATTTGATAATCAAAATATCCACGGGTGTACTGCCGGTCTACAGTGTCCAACGGGCACGATACTTCGGCGATCATACATGTCGCCATCATCAGGTGAACTGACGAACTGAGATCCTGTGAACGTGCCGGCACGGAGATCCGTACGCAATGGTTGCTCAGAGGGAACTGGATTCGCTCGCGGCGGCGGCCGATTTAAATACCCTCCGCCCGCGTCGCGCTCCCTTCACCGCCCGCGCCTCGCGCCACGGTCGCGCGGTGGAACAGATTGCGACAGCGTCTGAGATGACGTCGGTGTGATGGCTTTGTCCGCCGTGGTCTTCACAACTATACGTTTGCTCGATTTACTCTTGATTAACCCAATCGCTGGTTCCCAAGCTTGCTAAGATTATAGCCACAGTCACGGTTTATGAGGTCGTCATTGGTGCGAATTTCGATGGCCTCTCTAACAACGCTGTCCCAGTATCTCGACGTCTGTACCAGAATCCTCGTGCGTTCGTACTCCATAGCGTGATTTTCCGACAAACAATGTTCAGCGACCGCCGACTTGCTCGGATACATCAGTCGAGTGTGCCTCTGGTGTTCACGGCATCGATCCTCGACGGTACGCATCGTCTGACCAATATAGGACTTGCCACATTAACACGGAATCTGGTACACGCCGGCCTGCTTCAAACCGAGGTCATCTTTGGCGCTCCCCACCAGTGCACGAGTCTTATTCGGAGGACAAAACACAGTTCCGACCCGGTTTTTCTTCAAAATGCGGGCGATTTTCCCCGAGAGTGCGTCTGTATATGGAATAAACGTAGTGCCTACCTCCTCCCTCGTTATTTCATCCATCTCCACAGGTTGTGCTGTAGTGGTTGGGCGGAGAGCACGTTGAATCTATGGAGACTGAAACGGGGGGTAAATTACCTTTCCTTGACGTCTTGGTCAAGATAGGGGCTGATGGCACCCTAGGTCATGGGGTGTATCGGAAGACAACGCACACTGATGTATTTGCACGCAGACAGCTGCCACCACCCTTCAAAGAGGAATGGGGTACTTAAAACTCTAGTACATAGGGCGCGTACTATCTCCGACGCGGAGAGTCTACCCCAGGAATTGGAACATCTGAGAACTGTATTTCGAAAAAATGGGTACTCAGAGTGGCAGATTCAACGTGCTCTCCGCCCAACCACTACACACAACTTGTGGAGATGGATGAAATCACGAGGGAGGAGGTAGGCACTGCGTTTATTCCATATACAGGCGCACTCTCTGAGAAAATCGCCCGCATTTTGAAGAAACACCAGGTCGGAATTGTGTTTTGTCCTCCGAATAAAACGCGTGCACTGGTGGGGAGCGCCAAAGATGACCTCGGTTTAGGCAGGACCGGCGTGTACCAGATTCCGTGTTAATGTGGCAAGTCGTATATTGGTCACACGATGCTTACCGTCGAAGATCGATGCCGTGAACACCAGAGGCACACTCGACTGATGTATCCGAGCAAGTTGGCGGTCGCTGAACATTGTTTGTCGGAAAATCACGCTATGGAGTACGAACGCACGAGGATTCTGGTACAGACGTCGAGATACTGGGACAGCGTTGTTAGAGAGGCCATCGAAATTCGCACCAATGACGACCTCATAAACCGTGACTGTGGCTATAATCTTAGCAAGCTTGGGAACCAGCGATTGGGTTAATCAAGAGTAAATCGAGCAAAAGTATAGTTGTGACGATCACAGCGGACAGAGCCATCACACCGACGTCATCTCAGACGCCGTCGCAATCTGTTCCACCGCGCGACCGTGGCGCGGGGCGCGGGCGGTGGAGAGAGCGCGACGCGGGCGGAGGGTATTTAAATCGGCCGCCGCCGCGACCGAACCCAGTTCCCTCTGAGCAGCCATAGCGTACGGATCTCCGTGCCGGCACGTTCACAGGAGCTCAGTCCGAATGAGGAGGTATTGAATAGGATTGGGGAGAAGAGAAGTTTGTGGCACAACTTGACTAGAAGAAGGGATCGGTTGGTAGGACATGTTTTGAGGCATCAAGGGATCACAAATTTAGCATTGGATGGCAGCGTGGAGGGTAAAAATCGTAGAGGGAGACCAAGAGATGAATACACTAAGCAGATTCAGAAGGATGTAGGTTGCAGTAGGTACTGGGAGATGAAGAAGCTTGCACAGGGTAGAGTAGCATGGAGAGCTGCATCAAACCAGTCTCAGGACTGAAGACCACAACAACAACAACATGCTAAATTCACCTTACCCCCTCTCGGTATACCTTTGTTTGAAACTGTTCATATTTGGTGCGTATAGCCTGTCTATAATTCACCAAATGACTTGTCAGCCACACACCAGCTGCTCGTCCTATATATGTGTGAGCGTGTGTGTATGTGTGTGTGTGTGTGTGTGTGTGTGTGTGTGTGTGTGTGTGTGTGCATGCGCGCGACCGCTTGTGTGTGTCCACAAGCTGTTACGTTGCCAGCCACATTCTCGGCTATCTTCCGACAACGACTACACTAACAGTACGCACTAACTTCAGGGAAGTAATTGTACGAAACATTGCTATCTGAAATCAAATAGGATTATAGATTTCTCAAACACTCTTTATTCATTTAATTACTCAGTTTTTCGAATACTGCTAATTTTTGCACTTACGCTTTCCCACAGTCAAAGCTACTCTACATGGTGTTTCCGTAAGAGCGTTCAAAAATATAATGGGACACAGATAATGCTGCACTGATCAACGTAGGAAACCTGGGCTCAGCCGGCCGAAGTGGCCGCGCGGTTCTGGCGCTGCAGTCTGGAGCCGCGAGACCGCTACGGTCGCAGGTTCGAATCCTGCCTCGGGCATGGATGTGTGTGATGTCCTTAGGTTGGTTAGGTTTAACTACTTCTAAGTTCTAGGGGACTAATGACCTCAGCAGTTGAGTCCCATAGTGCTCAGAGCCATTTGAACCATTTTTTGAAACCTGGGCTCGGTGAAGCCAGCTTAAGGAGGTACGGAAGTAAACTTGTCTACCGCTTTGCCTAGCATTACTACTTGCCAGCTTATTTACAACTAACACGCGTACAAGTTTTCACGTTCTGTGCTGTTTATTTACACGGTGTACATTTATTATTTCCTGCAAGCAAACAAGCAAGACGAGCGTGATTACTGGGAGGTTACGATGCAGGTTTTGTTTACTTCACTTGCCCGTAAGCTGGCTCTGTTGCCAGTGGATACGGAGGTGGAATTAGAGGCCAGAATAGTAGCTGCCAATGATGTGATTCGAAACACATTGCGGATATTTGTCAAGATTTGTCAGAGTCTGGTTCGCCGATGTCATGTGTGTCAGATTCAGCACATTTTGTAAGATATAGTACAAATGCTACGTTCATTGTGTCAGTGATGGTATTTGCAGTTAACTGTAACTAATGTAAATAAGAACGTACACATTAATGTGTTTTTGTGCGTATTATCTCCTTAAGCTGGCTTCTCCGAACCCAGGTTGCCTACCTCAAATTGTTCAGTGGAGGGTCTTCTACGACCTCTTCAATTTTTGCGCTCTGTTACGGGAACACCCTGTATTATCAAACTATGAGCTTCAGTGTAACGTTAAACCACCTTTATCCTACGTGTTGCAGCTTGGTTTGTTGTTAACTTTCTTCTCATGAACATCTTTGTAGCCACAAGCAACTGATGTCTTTCTTACGTTGGTTAAATTGTTGTTTCTCAGCAACGCACTTTTGGGTTCAAATGGCTCTGAGCACTATGGGTTCAAAAAATGGTTCAAATGGCTCTGAGCACTATGGGACTTAACATCTGTGTTCATCAGTCCCCTAGAACTTAGAACTACTTAAACCTAACTAACCTAAGGACATCACACACATCCATACCCGAGGCAGGATTCGAACCTGAGACCGCAGCAGTCACGCAGTTCCGGACTGCGCGCCTAGAACCGCTAGACCACTGCGGCCGGCTGAGCACTATGGGACTTAAATTCTAAGGTCATCAGTCCCCTAGTACTTCGAACCAATTAAACCTAACTAACCTAAGGACATCACACACGTCCATGCCCGAGGCAGGATTCGAACCTGCGAACGTAGTAGTCGCGCGGTTCCAGACTGTAGTACCTAGAACAGCTCGGCCACTCTGGCCGGCGCACTTTTGGGACACGCCGCAATGCAATTTCATTCGCAGCTGACCGCCGCATTTTGGAATACCCACAGTAGTCCGCTGAAATCCCAGTCTATTGGATCTCACCGGTGTCACCTTTCCAACTGAAAAAAGACTTTATTAGGAGGTGGCACTTATTGTGACTTATTATTCCTTTCATGAAACTTTTTGTGCTTCTTCATGATCGGAATAGTTGGAGATGTTCGATTCCTCAACAACGTTTCTATAAATTATTCCATGTGTGTGATGCCACCTGGTAAATATAAGTGGCATAAGTTTCCAAACAAAACATATTGAGGTCTAAAAGTAGCATTATTTGATGCATTTGTCCGATAAACAAATGCTTTAAACTGGACTTATGTCACCATTCAATCAGAAATCATTGAAAAGAAACTGTTCTCTGATGGTTTGTAGTCCTAGAGCTCACTGCAGGCACTGCGAGATTTTGTTCGGATCACAATTTGAAACAAAGATAGGACGCGTCTCCACCGTGTGTTAATGCTGGAAGTAATTCACCACCGCAGTGGAACGTAGCAACTTGCAATATTTTTCCAGGACCAGGTCTTTGGTGACCATACTGAGGAGATCCTTAACTACACAGAACATGCCTTAAAAGAAGACTACGTAATACAAATTTACAAAGAAAAACAGGTATTCTATGTACCTTCCACAGATCTCAAGTGAAACTGTCCTCGTGTCTGTGGAACAAGTCAAAAAATCTGAAACATATTTTCATTTAAAAGTAATAGCTTATCGAAAAACATCTAACTGTATAACATACTCAGGTGCGTAATACTCGTATGATAGTTATTAAGCTGTAGTGGCCATACATCATTAAAGAGAAAGTATGATTATACTTATTTATTTTGTTCACTTTAGTGTATTACATATGTATGGAAGTCAGATTTTACGCAATACATTATCTGATGATATTGACGGTATATATACATCAGTCTGTTCTATTAAGCAGTTCATCAATGGAGTAGGATGTGAACTGTTTCCAGTCATTGATCCTAGATATTTCCACGTTAGAAACATTATTGTTAGACATCCTCCTCTCTCTTTTATTTCTGGCTATCGAAACAGTGTTATTAAACGATGTTCATGGATCTGCCTCCGAATGTGTAACTGTAAATCGACATTTCATGGACTTCGGATCATAAATTCATCAAGTTGATAGGAGAAAAAATGATAAGGTGTGCCTGAATGAAAGTGACTTAAACGACGAAAATATCTGTAAAGTTACCAGCATTGAATGAGTTGTGGATTGTTCTTTTATTCCATTATCCTTTACTTTATCTTCTTCCTCCACTAGGCTTGGCATCACCCGTCCCTACAGGCGAACAATGCGATGTGTGGTATGAGAACGTATTATGTTAGGGAGATTGAAGTATAAAATCTACCTACATTAGGGAATAGATACAATTTTCACGCATTAGCAGTAGTAGCTTAAATTATTGGTTTTATGACATATTTCGGATTTCTCGACTTTCCAGGTCTACAGTGCAACAAGTACATAAAAAGCAGACTGGCACAGCAAAGAGAGCATTCCCGGTCAAGAGAAGTTTACTAGCACCAACCATAGGATTGAATCTCGGGGAAGAATTTTGTGAGAATGTACTTTTGGAGCACCGCGTTGTATGGTAGTGAAAGACGGACCGTGAGAAAAGCGAAAGGATAGAGAATCAAAGCATTTGGGATATGGTGCTACAGAATAATGTTAAAATAAGGTGGTCTGATGAAACGGAATGAGGAGGTTCTCCACAAAAACGGCGAGGAAAAGAACCTATGAAGAACGATGACAAAAATAAGGGATAGTGCAACAGCAAATCTGTTAAGATATCGAGGAATAACTTTCATGGTACTAGAGGGAGGTGCAGAAGTTAAAACCGTAGAGAAACACAGAGACTGGAATGCGTTCGCAAATAATTGAGGACGTTGGTGGCAATTACTACTCTGAGATGAAGAGCTTGGCGCAGAAGAGAATTTCTTGGCGGGCTGCGTCAAACCAATCAGAGGGATGACGACTCAGAAAAAGTCCATGGTCCGCTTGCTACTGAGCACGAATTTCAAGCAGCTCATTTATACATGTAATTGAACCCAATAGGGTGATGGCCCAAGAAAAATTGTAAAAGAATATAAAAACGTGCCATGTAAATACCATACTTCATAATTTATACGTAATGGTAACTATTACAAATATGTTTCTCTTGGTTTATTTCTTTTGTACAAACACTGAGTAAAGGTACAATTTTGCATAACAAGTACTCCTGGGTCGTCGGAAAGAAGTATTCAACCATCACTCTTTATTTATTCCTGTGATGACATTTAACCGTCATTTGAATGCACTCAGTGTCAGCAAAAGATTTCAGCCTAGTTAAGCGTAGTACAACTTCAGATCTACTTATATTTATTTTCTAATATTTAAAAAACGCTTTATTAGTAGGTACCCAGATATTGATTGCACGTCTTCGTTTGATCTCTGAGGTGATATTGTGATTTCAGTGACACAGAAAACTTCACGAAGTGTTTGTTTATTACTTTAGCTTCCAGTACAAACAACCCAGCCAGTTCCAATTCTCCCTCAGTGTTCAGCTGATGTAACTTCTTTTGTAAAGTTAACTTCTAACTTTGTAACCGTGCCATCAACCAAGCCGGACATAACCACAAAATATTTTAATTCAGATTATTCTGTACATACTCGTAATTACAAATTTCGCTGAAAGCCTAATTTAGGCAAGAACCAGTTCATCACAATAAAAATGGAAGTTACTCACAAAATGAAAACCACAGAGTGTCTCATCTTGACCACGCGAAATAAATTTTGTTCAACAACGACCTAAAAACAGAGTAAAGGCGATGTTTAGTTACTAGGGGGAATTAAACAGAATGATTTAATTTCCTGTAACTTTGTTCGTAAGAAAACTACGGACAGCAGTACGTCTTTCTTAAACCCTGCACTTCTTATCCTGTAATTAACTTGCTCTCCGCTAGTCATGTTTAAAGACGTCACAGTTTACAATTGAAGTAAACATGATGTTATTAAAAACTTAACATAAAACGTCCTTTACTTCTCTCGTTCTAGCACACAGTATAGGTACTTCAAGTAACTCACTTGCCGGAGTTGACAGTAAACAAATGAAAAAACAAGAAAAATATAGACTGGTTATTCAGTCAATCGTCTTCAGTTTGTGGTTTGTGTCCACCAACGAAGAGAAGATAGCAATGTTACGTATCTGTGGAGTAAGTAAGTTGCTAGAACAGTAATTGCAGTGATGGTTTCATATTTTTACCACAGTTTCATGAAGAACAGTACTGTATCATTCTTAAACAATATGTTATTTAGTTTACAATAAGTCTTTGATTAAAAACTACATCATTATTTCTTTTCTTTTATTGTTGTTGGAGGTAGGCGTAATGCCACTCAGGTTGAGAAACGTTTCAGAGAGCGTCACCACAACACGAATCCACTTTCCTGACGAATACTTCTCCGTCTTGTTGTGAAACTTCGGGAAACGGAAAGTATCAGCTCAAGGCAACACAATCATCATAGTACTCGCACACACTAAGGCACGGAAGTTTTATTCACGCTTCGGATTCAGTGAGTCCACTGTGGTCAAGCGATAGTGTTAACAGAATATTGGCATTCCTAAGAGCAACGTGCATCGTATTTTATCATGTCACCAGTTCCATCCTACAAGTTTTTAACCAAGCACTCACTGTAACGTACATAATTTATCGTTCAAAATTCCTACAATCCTATACTACATGCCTCTTTATCGTATATAAGGGAACATTATTGCAGTCTCTATGTTCACCGAAACTGATAATGTTTGATGTCTTATGGAAATAGTAGACAACAGAATACTTTTTACAGAAGCAACACTATAGGGCAGGATTTTAGGGAAGAAAGAGGTCTGCAAAGGGAATAAAGTGGGCGCAGGAAGAAAAAGAACTACACTCTCTCTGAGCAATAAACAGAGTACAAAATAATGTTTAATATATCATATGTATGAATAAAAGTCGTCCTCGAAATCATAAAAGGCAAATAGAGGAGCTTAAGAGACGTCAAAACAGAATAATATATAAATGAAGAATGTAAAAGTACGAAAAGATGAAAGTTAAATTGAATTAACAGCATATCGACAAATGTTAAACGAACATGTAGGAAGTGGGACAAACAGGCAAAAAGGAGTGTACCATTTTTATTAATTATACAAAACTACACACAAAGTGAGCCTATATAATGTTAGACACGTTAAAAAACAACATGTACCCCACAACCTGAGAGCAGTATACCAAATAACACAATTTCATATTTTAAAATTTATTTTTTACAATAAGTATAAGAGAAGGGGAGATCGACAAAAGGAAGATTCAGAAGTTGAGAAAGGATGCAATATGCCACGCACACCTCAAGAATTCCTTACCATCCATGTGGCCAGCAGGGGATCACTTTGCAGAGCAAATATTGGCGTCCAGGATGATCACGCAACATACACTACTGGCCATTAAAATTGCTACACCAAGAAGAAATGCCGATGATAAACGGGTATTCATTGAACAAATATATTATACTAGAAGTGACATGTGATTCCATTTTCACGCAATTTCGGTGCATAGATCCTGAGAAATCAGTACCCAGAACAATTACCACTGCCCTTAATAACGGCCTTGATACGCCTGGGCATTGAGTCACACAGAGCTTGGATGGCGTGTACAGGTACAGCTGCCCACGCAGCTTCAACACGATACCACAGTTCATCAAGACTGGCGTATTGTGACGAGCCAGTTGCTCGGCCACCATTGACCAGACGTTTTCAATTGGTGAGAGATCTGGAGAATGTGCTGGCCAGGGCAACTGTCTAAATTTTTCTGTATTCAAAAAGGCCCATACAGGACCTGCAACATGTGGTCGTACATCATCCTGTTGAAATGTAGAGTTTAGCAGGGATCGAATGAAGGGTAGAGCCACGGGTCGTAACACATCTGAAATGCAACGTCCACTGTTCAAAGTGCCGTCAATGCGAACAAGAGGTGACCGAGACGTGTAACCAATGGCACCCCATACCATCACGCCGGGTGATACGGCAGTATGGCGATGACGAATGTTCTGCTAACTGTCATTGTATCTCGACCAACGCGAGCAGCAATGTCGTGATACGATTAACCGCAATCGCGATAGGCTACAATCTGAACTTTATCAATGTCGGAAACGTGATGGTACGCATTTCTCCTCCTTACACGAGGCATCACAACAACGTTTCACCAAGCAATGCTGGTCAACTGTTGTTTGTGTATGAGAAATCGGTTGGAAACTTTCCTCATGTCAGCACGTTGTAGGTATCGCCACCGGCGTCAACGTTATGAGAATGCTCTGAAAAGCTAATCATTTGCATATCACAGCATCTTCTTCCTGTCGGTTAAGTTTCACGTCTGTAGCACGTCTTCTTCGTGGTGTAGCAATTTAAATGGCCAGTAGTATGTAAAGGACCATGTCCCGTCTTTTCTAATGTACTTTTCTAATGTACACGGGACGTCCTAAATCACGATGAGTATAATTACTGTCTTCGAATAAAAGTGTAATACATATTCGTTTTATTGCAAATTTCTTTCGTTTGCCTTTTGTACTACACTGTAAAAGTTCTTTCTACGCATGGTCCAAGTTTCATTGAGCTAAATAACTTGGCAGTCACATATCATGCGAAAGCTACTCGTGAGTGAAAAACGGTTTTCTATCGCACTACTCAGCAGTGTCACAAGTTTTGAAAAATTTGTTAAAATAAAATTTACCTGGAAAATATTCCATAGATCTTAAGACAGGCATCTCTGCTTACATCGTTCGTACACTGGGAAAGTGTTTAGAAGTTAGTTTTCGTATCTTAAGGTGTATGAAATACAGTGGTATCCAAAACGTAAGGAAGAAAGTAACTTTCGAATGATGTGTCGCTACCAAGTAACACAGCTGTATAAAACCTGGACCACACACAGAAGGAACTGGTACAGTATAATGCAGTACAGTACAGTACACAATGTAACAAAAATGCGTAGTACCACGAATAGAAATTACACTTTTATTCAAACACTATAATTACCCTGAACTCGCCATCCCGGTTAGCCGAGCGTTCCAACGCATGGCATTCCGAAGTGGGAAGGAGCACCTGGTCCCCAGGAGGAATCCGCCCGGCGGACTTGTACCGCGGTCCGGTGAGCCGGCCAGTCTGTGGATGGTTTTTAGGCGGTTTTCCATCTGCCTCGGGGAATGCGTGCTGGTTCCCCTTATTCCGCCTCAGCTTCACTATTCGGCGACTGCTGCGTAAACAAGTTCTCCACGTACGCGTACACCACCGTTATCCTACCAAGCAAACATAGGGGTTACACTCGTCTGGTGTGAGACGTTCCCTGGGGGGGTCCACCGGGGGCCGAACCGCACAATAACCCTGGGTTCGTTGTGGAGCGGCGGAGGGGTGGACTGCGGTAGTCGTCGCGGGGTTGTGGACCACTGCGGCTGCGGCAGGGACGGAGTCTCTCCGTCGTGTCTAGGTCCCCGGTTAACATACAATACAATACCCTGAACTCAACGCGATGTATGACGGGCCCTGGACATTACAAAATGCAGGACATGGCTCTTAATGATGTGTGTGATCATCTCGGAGCAGTGCTCCCATACTGGTTACAAGACTGATCAGGAGTCCTTGTGGTAGGACGTTGCATTCTTCCACCAGCGTGGTTTACAACTGGTGGATGGTCGTTGGTGTATGACGTACTGCAGTGCGCGTCTCCACTGCATCCCACACGTGTTCGTTCGATGGGATGTAAGTCGGGGTACCGGGTAGACAAGACTCATCTCTGAATATACTCACCTTTCAAAAGGTCCTGCATTTGCACTGTCCGATTCAGCCGCGCATTATCACCGTTTAAAATGAAATTAGGGCCGAAAGCACCCTTGAAAAGTCGCACGTGTGCAAGTAGTACAATGATAGTGTGTGTACCGCGTTCAGTAATTCGTAGGTCAGTACTCTTTTGCAACACTATGTCTTCTTAAACCGTAACAGCTGCACCACCAAAACCATCATGTTCGACAATGTGTCTGGGTGCGTTAAGTATTCTCACCTGCCGCTTTATGAGGGTACCTTCAGACTCACTATTCAGATTAAATGTGCTCTCACTCGAGAAGAGTGCGTGACCCCATTCCTCGTTGGTTCCGTCCACATGCCTTGACACCATCCGGTGTGCAGGTATCAACATACAAGTCGTCGGGCAAAGAGACCACGCTCACTGCAGTCGCCGTGCCACAGTGAAGCGTGAGATTGCGTACCTTGCATTCCTGTTAAACGCGGTAGCAATTCCACGCGCTGTTTGAAGTAGGTCCCTTGTTTCCTGTTGCTAAATGTAGTGGTTAGTCATCTGTTGCTGTAGTTGGGCGTGGTCGATCACCTCTTCCCCTTCAGGCGGCAGTGCATGTGGCTCGGAACGCACGTGAAACAATGCTGCAAGCAGTACCAAATGCCTGGGCTAAAAACGTCGCACTTCGTCCTTCTTGCAGTTTCCCGATGATTGTTTCCTGTGTGAAGCCATACAAATGTAGACTACGGGCCACGTTGTAATGAAGACCAGCACCACAGAGTAACATAACTGCTTGCCGATTCCCACATACTGCATTCTCTCGGTCCTTCAATTCCTCATGTTGCGATACCATCCCCCTTTGTCACGCTGACTCGCGTCATGTGACATTCAACTGGCTATGTACGACTGGGAGACAACTTGCAACATACTCCTGCACTTTTATTCTTTTCCAGTGGGCAGTTAATACTTCAGCTACCACGTCATTAAGCTTTGCAGAGCAGTGCATTTGCATTGACAGTTTTGTTTTGGGCCGCCTACACTTTCAGAAAACGAGTTCCCAAGATTTAAAATTTTATTCCATGTTAGCAAATATCTTTTTCCAAGAAACGCATTACTTCTTAACATCATTCTGAATCTCGCTATTAAACCACCACTTTTAGACACACTTTCCCATCTAATTCCCTGAAGTGTCCTGATTGAATACGACTACAATCGAGTAAACCTTTTTTCTTCATTGATGATCGTCTTGGAACTACTTTTCAGTTCACTATCAATTCCATTGAACTAATCTTCCAATCCCTGACCGAATTACATTGGCATCGGCAATCCTTGAAGGTTTCATTCATTTGCCATTAAGTATTTCTCTTTGCTGTCGTTTATTCCCTGTTCAGTGTAGAGATTGAATAACATGGGGATAGGCCACAACCTTATCTTACTTCTTATTTGACTGCTCCACTTTAATGACCTTGTCCTCTTGCAGCCAACAGCTACCACCATCTAGTCTGTATTCAGGTTTTAGATAAATTCTTGCAAGTTGCTACCTTTAGAATCTCACAGTATGATAATGTAGTCAACATTATCTTAAGTTTTCTCTAAGCCAACAAACGATTTGAACTACAGTTTGCTTTAACTTCTAAGCTCCTGCTCGAAATAGTCTTCCCCAGGGCTGGTTACACCAATATTTCCATTTTTATGTAAATATTATTATCATGAGCATTATGTTTTGGCGTGCCGCGACTAGGTGGACGTTTTGGTGAAATCCCACGTCACAAAGAGGCTGTTAACATGGAACCGGAGTTTTGAAACAACTCGCCTAGAAGCCCCTTCTCTTCTCGATCACATTATCCATGGCAAGGCGATTTAACTTTATCAGTTTATTAATCATCGAAAATGTAGTGAGTGTAAAAAATCCAATATTAATAACCTGCGTTGGCACCTCTCATACTATAGACGAGAATTATTTCTCTGGTATGTGATACTTGAAGTTCATGTACAATATTTTAAGACCCTTATGGCAAGAGCTGAGTTTACTCCAATCTTTTACATGCTCACAACAACGTATAAACATATGCAAGGACTGGACGAGAATATGGAAAGACACTGGGAAATGCGAGGCTGAACATCGACGCAGATGCTAGCCAAGCGTGCAGGTTGCTCTGCTGTATTTGACGGAGCATGTGTTCAATGATCGTGACAGACGGTCAGTGAGGAAGATGGTGATGAAATATAAGAGGGCAACAGCGGCGAAAGTCACTGCAGAATAGACTGTCGGACTCCCGAAGCTCGTCAGCACCAAAACAACACCAAGCAAACTCCTTAAGTACGAAATTGCACGGCGAGCTGGAATTCCAAAACCACTTGTCAGTGACGCAGGTGGTCGTAGTAGGAAAACATGATAGTTTAGTCATAATATCTGGACTATCGGACAATGGAGAAAAACTCATTTGGTCGTCTGAGTCTGATTTTACACTGTTTTCAATTTCTGGCTCAGTTTGGGTCCAAATACTGAAATGGTGGAGGGATTTGGTAATGATATGTGCAGCCATTTCGTGGTAGTCCATGGACCAAATGGTTCCTCTGCAAGGCCGCATTTTTTCCAAGGATTATTTGATCGTTTTTGCTGATCAGATCCATCCCATAGTGCAATGCTTGTGCTGTGTTCCAAGACAAAACGGCCCCTTTCACACAGCTCGAAAATTCCAGGTCTATTTTATGGGCACAAGGATGAATTTTCGCATCTCCCTTGGCCACCAGTCACCAGATCTCAATATTATTGATCCTTTTGTGGTCTGCTTTGGGGAGAAAGGTGCGTAATCGCTATCCACCTCCATCACCGTTACCTGGCCTTGCTACTGTTTTGCAGGAAGAGTGATATGAAATTCCCTTGAAAACGATATAGTACATGTATTTATCTATTTCGAGACGTTTGGAAGCTGTTTTAATGCCAACGTTTTTCCTGCACCGTATTAGGTAATGTGTAGTGTTTTTGTTTTTTTGCATCTTTTGTTCAGCCACTGCAGCCTGTATGTATCTTTGACTGACATACATGTTATATCTACTTCGATTCTCAACAAGCTACCTGACGGAGTGTGGTGAAGGGTGCTTCTGGTGATTCTGGTGCTACTAACTAATGCCTCCTTCACTGTTCCATTGCCTAATAGTGCGTCGGAAGAATAATTTTCCCGTGAGATCACCGAAGTTAAGCGCTGTCGGGCGTGGTCGGCACTTGGATGGGTGACCATCCAGGCCGCCACGCGCTGTTGCCATTTTCGGGGTGCACTCAGCCTCGTGATGCCACTTGAGGAGCTACTCGACCGATTAGTAGCGGCTTCGGTCAAGAATACCATCATAACGGCCGGGAGAGTGGTGTGCTGACCCCACCCCCCTCCTATCCGCATCCTCCTCTGAGGATCACACGTCGGTCGGATGGTCCCGGTAGGCCACTCGTGGCCTGAAGACGGAGTGCTACGCCTCCGTATTAGCTGTAATGTCTCGAATTATCTCTTTTTGGTCACTTCGAGAGACGTATGTTGGAGGAAGTAATATGTTCTCCGACTCTTTCTGAAATTTAATCTCTCGGGGTTTCAATACTAAACCTCTTAGTCATGCTCTAAACGAGCCCATGAACAAACACGCCGTTCTCCGTTGAATCTTCTCTGTCTCTTCTATTAAATCCACCTGGCAATGGTCCCAGACTGGCAAATAATACTAAAGATTCAGCCGAAGAAGTATTTTGTAAAGCCACTTATTTAGTGGATGAGTTATATTTCGTCATGAGACTTCCGATGAATCACAGTCTGTCATCCACTGTTTCTACTATTCGTTTATGTGGTCATTCCGCTTATAGTCGCTACTAATGGTTAATGTTTCCAGCAATTGGTCGGCAGTAATGTGGTTGTACAGTAGGGAATTTCTTCCACTTTTGTGTACGTAATACGTTACATTTCTTTACTTGTGTCATCCATTAGCCAAATGCTTTTACATCGCATTGTGATTCCTTATGTACAACGCAGACATGTCAAATAACATACAAGGCATAATTGCATGTTTACAACAGATTATATATCTTCTGACTCTAAGTAACCTTCTACGAAAGGTAAGGTGGGTGAACAGGATCACTGCAACCCACTAATTCTGACTAAACTCCAGCAAAACCATAAACGACCGTCACCCGAACATTGTGAGAAGTAGGTAAACAGGTGACATAACAAGCAGTTGCCACCAAAGCCTAAGATAATTTATACAGCAGGGTGCTGTAACTGGCAAAAATTTTGAGACTTACGCCTCTAGCCAGCACTCTAATAGTGCTTTACTACATTTTCTTATCCTGTTTTAAAATGGTGGTGTTAAATTTATGTGTACTGCAGTCTTTTCTGAAATTACAAAAAATTCTCAGGGTACTACATGGTCATGTAACAAGGAAAAAATGTTCTATTCAAATTTAAAGATGTATTAATCGAAAGAAATCTTGTCAGCACTGTATTTAATAAGCTGTGTTCGTTACTCTACTACACACCAATAATTAGTAAGTATAATCAAATTAAGAAGAAGTATTGTAAAAAACCAGTTACAAGTTGAAAACATTTGGAAACAGAAGCTATTGCAAACTAAGGGAGATATCGATTTTCAAGACAGAGAAAACTGTTAAGACATTAAAGAAACTTACAAGTAAACCTGCAATAGGGGTGCACTTCGCTTTTGATAGGCCTTTAATATGTTGTAGGGTAGAGTAAAATAAGAGACATATGTTCTGTATGTGCCCACACGGCCGTTAAGGGAGTGAAACACCCCCTTGAAAAAATTGAGTTTAATATTCCTGAATGAAAACCGTAAGAAAATATAACAGACAAAAAAATCATCAAATAAAAGTTCTGTCGTTATTAACGTACGATACAACGGTGCATACACATTCGTGAAAAAGTTATTTTTTCGAGATCCTCTGCCTTAGATGCGCAAAATCAAAACACATTCGGCATTTTTTTGACCTGAACAGCTCTGCACATCCTCATTACTATGCAGATTTTCAATAATGTTACAACAATAATGTATAAATAATTTCAAATGTAAAATAATTAAATATGAAGATGTCACAACTTGAAAAAAAATACGGCAGATGTAAAAAGGGAGCACAAACACTATACCATATGTACATCTGGGAAATACTAAAGAACCCAATATGACAATTGGTACTGAAGCGGGCATATCTCGGGCTCGCATACATCGGTGTGGAGAAATTCTAGCTTATTTCTAACCATGCGTCTTAGGAAGCCCTTTTCATATGACTTAATTTGGTAGTAAAGATGTTATACGATTTACTACTTGTCAAATGTCGAAATGTAAAACAGAATAGTAGGAGGAGCAGATTTAGAAAAAATATTTTTTCGACAAATCTGGACACGCAGTTCTGACGATGATTAAAAACTATAAAACTTTTATTTGCAGTTTTTTAGTAAAAATAATACGTATCTCATGATTTGCTCTACACTACGTCAGTTCACAGCCGATCATCATAGAAGTGCATGCTTTGGACAGTTTTACTTGTCAGTTCATTTACAAACGTTACGTGTTCCACGGTAGAAGACATTCTTCTGTTTCACTGTACAAGATGATACACGACCGACGAGCGATGAAGTATGACGTAACGGTCCACACGTCATGTGACTACTTTTAAAAATATACAGATTTTTGCTCACCTACTAAACTGAAGAATCAACAATATTCTCCAAATACCTGTAACATATTACTCATCACCTAAATACCTAGAACTCGTGATATTTACAAAACATCTCATGACGTCCCACAGCAACAGAAACAGTAGAAAACGCCGGAAACTGCTTATTACTGTTTCTAGTCCGCAATCAGTTATGTGACTCAAAAATCAGTCACTAGATTGAAACATCAACCACGAGTCATCATGTGTTCCTAGGTACACTATCCTCCATATACAACATTCTCCCATATTAATTACATTGCTCACAATTGTATCTGCTTTTGTTTGGCACGCTTTACAGGTTACATGCTTTGTAAATGTACGTTGAAATTTAGGAAAAACGTATTCTTATTGATCTTAAATCATCGTAATTCAAAGAAACTAGACGAGAATATTAAACAGCTACCGTATGCAAACCCAATTTTCTTCAATTTAGGAATTTTGGAATTGCAGCTTATTTTTTTTTTTTTTAATTTAATGTTACCTGCTGAAATGTTTTCATTGATCCAAGAAGCCTATCTCTTTCACTTGTTTGGTAATGGTGACTAGATAAATAATCATTCTCTGTTTAAAGTATTAATTAAACATGAAAAATCTACCAAAATAATCTTTTCTTAAGCGAAACCTGTGACTAGTTGTAAATCAAAGCTTTATTCAGCTGCGGTGCGCTCAGATTTTAATGAAATGATATATTTAGATGTCACACGTAATATATCTTCAGTTTTATGTTGAAATGACCAATCTCCACCTCACAAATAAAACTAATGTGATGGAGGCTGATTTTTTTCCTGAGGAGCTAGTTTTTAACAACAATAAATCAGAAAGTCGAATATTTAAGAGTACAAAATTGCTGATTTTTGCAAAGTTAGCGATATGAGGTGATCAAGTAAAACTATTACTGAAGTATGAAGATTTAACATTTTAGAATCATAACTCCCGTCTTATTTCGTTACAGGGACAATGAACGTATACGTCTGGTGTTTGAAGAAGTGTCCCTACAGAAAGGAGACGTCAGGTGAGTAGGATTTGAAGCGTACTGTAGTTGTGTTATGGTGATTAGTACAACTTTGGATTGCATCGCACCGAACTCACTTTGGGTAAGAGCAGACTCATGTTCCACAGTTAAAAACTGCGTAGCAGACTTGACGAATATGTGACGTACACCCGCGTAATTCATGTTGTGAGAGTCTGTACTGCTGCATTGTCGCAGCGAGGGTTCGTATACGGTGATCCGAAACTAATGAAACGATTGCTCACAACTCTTCTCTACGTTTTGCTCCACAGTTATCATAATAGACATTTTACATACACCGCTAAAAAGCTGCCAGAAACAGTATTCTGCCAAATTTAGTTTCAATAATATAAGTCGTCATGTAACAGAATGTTAAGTTTAAAACTCTGTTACCTACATTTCCACTATTGTAAAATATGTAACATATTTAACTATAAATATACTGCATTATCTACGTACGTAACATACATGGCAAGACTGGACATGTAGAATACATCATTTAAACATTAAAGTCTGCCAGATAGTAACATAAATTATTGTAATTAGTTGTTCTATAACAAGTTTCACCTGTTTTCCATGGTGTACAAAAATTTCAGTTAAAAAAATGTGTATTTATTAATGGAATTAAATATGCATCTTCCCATCTAATTTCAGTATATTCGGGTAGTAAAAGTTTCATCAACCCACTCTATGTTCTCTGTCTTTGCTTCACACTTAACCCCTGGAGCCCCTGTGGTTTCTGCCGGAGACAACCATTTCATATTTTTTTTTATGTACCATTACTTTTCGCATGAAACCAACGATATTACTGCAAGACAGAGACTTCTAGTGGTACATCAAGATACTTCTAGGTATGTATGCATTATAGGGGTCTTTGATAACGTCCCAAGCAATAGATGGTACGGAGATTGTGCCACGCCATTTTAGGAGATTCTGACATGGATTTCTGTTATATACTGGAAGTATTGAAGAGATGATTGACTCTGAAAGTAAGTTTATGTAAGTTATTGTAACGTAAATTTGAGTATTATCGAGATGAAATCACTGGGACAAAGGCACAAGTGGTATAAAATTTATTAAACAGGCCCATTTTTACTTGTTCTTTAGGTCCATCATTTTGTGTCAGGTGTTGTGGGTTCATGAAAATTTCGAGCTGTGGGATTTTGTTTAGGAAAATGCAAATTTACACTCAAATATATTTTGGAAATTTGGAATTTTGTGTTAAGGTCTTATGGGACCAAACTGCTGAGGTCATCAGTCCCTAAGCTTACTCACTACTTAATCTGACTTAAACTAACTTACGCTAAAGACAACACACACACCCATGCCCGAGGGAGCACTCGAACCTCCGACGAAGGGAGCCACACGGACAGTGACAAGATACCTGAGACCGCGCGGCAACTCCGCGCGGCTCTCAAGTATATCACATGTATTAATCGGTGGTTGAAAACTGTATAGGTCGGTACCGTTGGGCCTTCCAAGGCCTGTTCGGGTGGAGTTAATTTTAGTTTGAAAACTGTAATTCCAGTAGTTCCAAAGTAAAACCACCTCCTTAAAACAACTCCTCTTTCCAATTTCATCTTATGTATGTTGCTTACTATGGTAATAAAGGTTAATTTCGTGGAAAATTTTACATTTATATTCCCAAGTGCAACCACCTCCTTGAAACAATTGATAGTTTACTTTTTGCCAATTTCCTCTTGTGTTCGTTGCTTGCACTGATAATAAATGTTAATTACCTGAAAATTTTTATAATTACATTTTCCCATATTGTTGGGACTTAAACGGTTATAATGGAGAATAATGACAAAAGGCTTATCAACCAGACTCTTCTAGAAGTAACTGTTGGCGGTACCCCTGCAGATGCTAGCTTGAGATGTGTCTTGATACTTGGTAAGTTCAAAAAAAAAAAAGGTTCAAATGGCTCTAAGCACTATGGGACTTTACATCTGAGGTCATCAATCTCTTGAACTTAGAACTACTTAAACCTAACTAACCTAAGGACATCACACACATCCACGCCCGAGGCAGGATTCGAACCTGCGACCGTAGTGGTCGCGCGGTTCCAGACTGCAGCGCAGGGAACCGCTCGGCCACACCGGCCGGCCGCTTCTGACACATTATACATTGTTGCCATATTTTCCATAGACTGTGCTGACTGCAGACCTGTCTGAATTAATTAATAGCCACAATACTCCGTAACTTGTTGATGTGAAGCCACTTTCCCCATCTTGCAAGGACGCACAATTTAAAATGGCACAACTAGCCCACCTGCCATGACGGGCAAACCGGGGTGGCGATCCAAGATGGAAGACCTGAGAGAATGATTGACAGCATGATTGACAGCTGAATTAACTGTGAGCCTTTAAACCCCACAGGAGTTAAGCCTATCAAGTTAAATATATACTACCCTGCCATCCTACCCATGTCGGCTGTAGGTATCTGAGAACTAATTCGTAGTCAAGATCCTATCGAACGTGAATTTTTTTAGGCAGACCGTGGAACCCTATCTCTTTGTAGCCTTGTACGTAGGACTAACACAATAAATAACTTAGTCTCGCACAGCGACCAAAAAGGATTTTTTTTATATTTACGGAGTTTTATGACAGACAGCATTAAGTAAAGGTGTTAGCAACGTTATTTGTAAGGTATCACAGCATTTTTATTACAAACATTTTGTGCCACACCGCACCCTGCCTGGTGGGTGAAGTCAGGCTAGTAATCACTGCCTGCGTGTGGCAAACCATGACGCAGAGGTCAGACAGAAGTGGGAGACGGTGAGATCTGATAATAGTGCAATCTGTGCTGCAAACTGCAGAACCAACCTGCTTAAGAGATATTAATCACTGTCTTCATGCGGGGTATCACGGCCATATACTTATTGAAGGACATTGTAATGGTTCCACATAATCTGTTGCCTACACGTATTTTCTTCATTTGGTTATCTACAATTGGTCAATTTTAGCCTTACAGGCCTTTGTAAAGTGTTCTAGATTCAAAAATGTCAGATATTCGTCTCTTTAGCGTCCCACATGGGTAATTGCAAAAGCGAGCAAGTATGTGTAAGAGTCTTATATTCAAAACAGAATATCTGTTCAGTGTAGTATTGGTCATCGTTGAAATGACTGTCGCGTTCTTAGGCACTGGATGTGTTCAGTTTCGTAGCTAGAATCTGAAATTGTATTTTAAATCTGGTGCTTGCACCTATACGTGCTTACTTTTGGAGCTGTCCGTGGTCCACTGCTAAATAGTCTTATATAATACGTCACGTTGGAAGCTATAGCCATTAAGTCCTAAATTGGTCAATCATGCGAAATTAAGTAAATACGTGTAAACAACAACCAATGTGAAACCACTTTAATGTCCTTCGTTAAATCGCAGTGTCCTCTTCACGATGGCAGACACATCTCATTGAACTGTACTGAGAAATTCAATTAATTGCTACTTGCACTACATAGACAGATATACATAATGTTTTCCCGTGATTAAATATGGATTGAGAAAGAGGTTTTCGATCAAAAAATAAAAACTGTAGTAGTCATATGGTTGCACCAAAACTTGTTCTGTGTAGTTCATATAAATGAAAAACGTCCATAATGAAACAACCACGTTCCTTTCTTCAACCTGTCAGTCAGTTATGTTAACAAATTATTAAAATTGGAGCTGACTAACGTGATTCTGGTCTGTAGACTACGTTTCGTCCCACATTAAATGAGGACATTGTTGAGGTTGTGCAGCTAGCGTGCGTCAGTGGTAGGGGACCAATACGTTTCGTTGAAATGAAGGGATTGAAGACTGTATGATTACAAAATGCTGTTATTCACATTGTTAAAATAGGTGAGTATTTAAGTGCGGACGGTGACTAGAATTCAGTAGTAGTTCCTTTCCTTTCCTCTACCTTCACTTTACATGATACATATCACAGCCGCAGATTCCGTGTGGTGTCTGTTCTTTCAGACATGTCCAAAAAAAAAAACCACGCACTCATATGATATGGAGCTATTGTGAATGACACTTAGTTGTCCACATTGGTTACATTTTTTATATTCGAGGTGAGTAATCGAGTCGCCAACGAGAATTTTTTTCTCTGTCAACATGCTACATATGCCCTATATATCGCTAGAGAACTCATAAAGAATTATGTCCCTATTTCTATTACTGTGTATCCTATTGATGATAGTTGTGTCAAATGAGATGTGTTAGGACCTTTTTCATTTTACTTTCCTTCTTCTTGATCTTGGTTTTCTTCGTTTTCTTTTCCCTTTCTGACATACCTATACTAGCATGTTGCCTATACACACGTTGACCCACTACTTTCCCTGAAGTACGATCGAACATTTCTTCACCAACGAACATCACAAGATTGGTCACTGATTAATTTCAGTAATTCTGAGACGTATCTTTCCACAACCGACGTGTAAATGGATGAATTTGGTGAAACCACAATCTTATATCCAGGATCTACTGCCGGCCAGAAAAGATGTAATATGTGTGTTGGAGGAAAACTGCAAAACGAACCTCCAGAAGTGTTACACTCAAAGCACAGAACTTTAATGTTCTGAATAGTTACTGGATGCTACATTTCTCTGAAAACTTAAAAGTGAACCTATATTATTATTCATATTAAAATCATCTTATACATTATTCCAGGACTCTTAACGTTTGAGAGCGTGAAAGATGAGCTACAATTTTTCGTTAATTTCTTTTTACTTTTGTCCGAAACGTCTTTGTTATCATTCTCGATGCTGTTTAACGCAGTATATCTCTGGAAGGCTGCTGTACAAAATTTTCTAATCGACTGTCTTGTTATACTCGTAAAAGCAGAAGTTATTGTTTCGCGACGTAATATTCGGTGTGGAACTGTAGGTAAATATGTTGAGTAAGACGATTTCGTAAACATGGTGAAACAAATTTTGCTTGGGCTCAAGGACAGCAATTTGATCAGTTTAGCCGATAGATTGAAACTTATACCATATTCATCTAGAAGTGTTGTGACACTGTCTGTAAATGCTAAATATTCAGTAACATTAAACAAAGATAACATCTCTGACTTTTAGATATTTGAAATGTATTGTAGTTACATTTTATTCTACAGTTTTTGAAATACATCACTGTTTCTAGAAGACGCTGTAAATGATGTCTAAGTAAAGCAGAACGTTATTCCCCTTTTTATGCTCTACCAGATTCATCTTATTTTAATGTTTCTATCACTCGTGGAAATGTAATTGACGACAAGGGCAATGTAATGAAATCCTGTGATACTCAAAATTTCGATTATGTTTTCACACCCGTAAATGGTTATGGAAACACCTGCTACAAGCTAGAGGACATGGACGAACCTGAATGGCTGAGGGATTCCCCGTCAAAACACGGTAGTTTAAAATTTATGTGATCATAAAATTTTTTAATCTACATGTCTGAAATATTGCAGGAAAATTAGTAATTTGTCTTAGATTATTAAAATTTGAATTGTAATGTATTGCTGTCTTTGAAACCAAAAGAAAAGTTTAAAGAAAATTGAGGCAAGCGAGGTTGAGAAAGGGTAGAGAGCCAGTGGGATGACGTCGGGGACAGAGAATTGCGTGGATGACATATGGGCAGGACAAAATCACCGATGGAACTTTAGGCGGTGCTGAATTATACGGTGAATCAGAAATCCACTTACAAATCTTCAAACGTTGTTCAGAGACACATATTGAGTAATGTCGTGTAAGGGACCCACGGCCTCCGTATGCTCATTAGGAGTATTAACGTCATTTTGATTTATTCGTTTCGTTACCACAATCTCCCTTATTTCTGTGAAAATGACTATACAACAGTGAAGAAGCATGTATTAGACATAACCAAAACGTGCACCACGCATTACACAATACAAATAACGCAACAACTCCCAGACAAAACAGAGACTTGTGATTTAGTTACCGCCACTGCGGTAACAGCTAAGGGAAGTATCGTGCTGCTGCTTTTCCAATGAATTCCGTGAACCCTTACACGAAATACACTTTGGTCAGCTCTTCATCAGTAAACCTAAGCAAGTGTGTACCAGTGTTAACGTACAACTACCATTACTGTAAAGAAATTAAAACAGACACAGACCTGAGCGGTACTGAAAGCAAGCTTGAAGACATAAAGTAGCTACTGGTGTAGTCAGCAGAAGGTGCAGTGAGCGAAAGGAAACAGCACGCTCAGCACATACCACCGACATCTGCGCTGTTGTGCACTGCTTTCACTACAATACAAATAGAAAGCTAACTGCGGCGAGAAACTAAACGAAATGCAACAGCCATGAAACGTTCCGCCGGATGTCGTGGGTCCCTTATATCGAAATATTCGGAAGGTATCTCTGAAAAGCTCTGAAAGTGTTTCAGTGAGTTATACTTCACTCTCTGTACATGTGTGAAAAGGGAGAAAATGGGGTGAGATTTATTTATTTGTATATGTGCAATAAAAGACCGGATTGTGAAGCAAATGACAACTAACCAGATACCTTAAAATAAGTAGACATAATGAGTATTACTTTCGTGATGAACTGGTGTGCTATTACGTAATCTTATAACTCTAAAGTGGGAGAAAACGTTACATTACTACTAAACCATTGTAAATTTTATTATTCCAAATTTACACAAAGAGGTCATAATTTATATGTAATTCATTAGTAAACTGAAATTATTAGATCTCCAAAGGTATGTTACACACCAAATTAAGTAGAATATGTCCTGTTTTATAGGCTACTGCAGTCGTAGACTATACGAGGGTTTAGTAATATACGGTCAAAGAACAACGAGTGCCTCTGTGAGGCGTAAGTTGCACGTTTTTAACTTTCAAGTGTCGCAGTAACGATAAATGCGAATTTCTGGGTGCGCATAAAGCAGTTAAAGAAATAAGTAATGTTCTTGTCAGTAATTTGTGAGAGAAGTTCATTTGGCCGGGCGCTGTGGCCGAGCGGTTGTAGGCGCTTCAGTCCGGAACCGCGCTGCTGCTACGGTCGCAAGTTCGAATCCTGCCTCGGGCGTGGATGTGTGTGCTGTCCTTATGTTAGTTAGGTTTAAGTAGTTCTAAGTCTAGGGTACTGATGACCTCAGACGTTAAGTCCTGTGGTACTTATAGCCATTTGAACCATTTTTTCAAAGTTCAGTTACAGTTGACTAATAGTTCCCACTACCCCACAGGATTCCATAATAAACCAATATAGGAAATGAATCTGAAGAAGTTCTACGAGTGTCATAGTTCAAGAGACCATCAAGAATCAAAAACGTTATTTCATTTAAATAAAGTGACAATACTGTGAATCTTCAGTTCCGATCATTCATTCACTAATTAGGGTTTTGTTTGAGATGGTATCCGTTTTGCTTGAACCGTTCAACCATTGACTTACTTTCTCATTAAAGTTCAATACAATACTGTGAACAGTAAAAATTTTAATACCATATATTTTGAATATTTTTTTCACTGGACTCTTTCAGTAGAGTCATTAGTAACAGTAATGTATGTGCTGTGTTAGTCTGACATTTTGGCAGCCATAGTGATGCTGTAGGTACAAATACGCTGTAATGGGCGCTAGATTTGGCGGGCAGAGCGATAGTGCGTGAAGCTTTATGTCTACAGTTCAAAAATGCTCTGAGCACGATGGGACTTAACATCTGAGGTCATCAGTCCCCTAGAAAATGAAATGGCTCTGAGCACTATGGGACTTAACATCTATGGTCATCAGTCCCCTAGAACTTAGAACTACTTAAACCTAATTAACCTAAGGACATCACACAACACCCAGCCATCACGAGGCAGAGAAATCCCTGACCCCGCCGGGAATCGAACCCGGGAACCCGGGCGTGGGAAGCGAGAACGCTACCGCACGACCACGAGCTACGGGCAGTCCCCTAGAACTTAGAACTACTTTAACCTAACTAACCTAAGGACGTCACACACATCCATGCCCGAGGCAGGATTCGAACTTGCGACCGTAGCAGCAGCGCGGTTCCGGACTGAAGCGCCTAGAACCGCTCGTCCACCGCGGCCGGCTGTCTACAGTTAGCTGACTTTAGAAAGAGCGGTAAAGTTCAATGTTAGAAACAGAAAGAATAAGTTTCAATCCGTCTAAGTGTCGAGGCGAAGGAAACGTGGGTAGGCGTGTTTTCGCTGTGGCCAGTCGGCGACTATGGATCAGGTGGCAATGAATTAGAAAATGGATCCCTAGCGAGCGGCCAGAGTCGTGCCGAACTCATGTAGTCGAGTGGTTTGTCATTCTGAAGTCAGACGGGGCGGCTTGCGTGTGGCTTTCATTTAAGGTTCAAAAATGGTTCAAATGGCTCTGAGCACTATGGGACTCAACTGCTGAGGTCATAAGTCCCCGAGAACTTAGAACTACTTAAACCTAACTAACCTAAGGACAACACACACATCCATGCCCGAGGTAGGATTCGAACCTGCGACCGTAGCGGTCGCGCGGGTCCAGACTGTAGCGCCAGAACCGCTCGGCCACCAGCGGTTTTATTTAAGGACTGTTGATCAATTTCCGTGTGTAGTTGATGGGCTAACTGGAAGATAATTGCCCCAATGTCCACCTCGGTAGCTGCGGGGTCAGCGCGCCGATTGTTAACAAAAGGGCCCGCCTGAGCGGGTGTCATCGGACGTCCACCCCGAACAAATTCAACAAACAATATAGAAAAAAAATGATGGGTTGGGTTGTTTGGGGAAGGAGAACAGACAACGAGGTCATCGGTCTCATCGGATTAGGGAAGAACGGGGAAGGAAGTCGGCCGTGCCCTTTCAAAGGACCCATCCCGGCGTTTGCCTGGAGAGATTTAGGGAAATCAAGGAAAACCTAAATCAGGATGGCCGGAAGCGGGATTGAACCATAGTCCTCCCGAATGCGAGTCCAGTGTGCTAGCCACTGCGCCACCTCGCTCGGTGAACAAAATAAAAAAATAATAAGAACAGGGGGGGGGGGGGGGCTGATTCGATTCCCGGCCTGGATAAAGATTTTCTCTGCTCAGGAAGGGGGTGTTGTATTGTCATTAACATCGTACCATCGTCACTGTACGCACTTCGCCTAATGGTGCTGCATAACCGTTCTTACGTCTGTATAACACCGTACCAAAGTACGACCTAAAGCGACTGTATCTTATGAACTATCGCTCCACACACTGTCGTATAGTATTTCCAGTGTTGAGATGGCTGTATGTACACGGCCTGAAAGCTAAGTAAATTAAAACAGTAGTAGGTGTGACAGCAATCAGTGCGTATGTGAAGAACCAACGACAAAGGGTAGAAATCCATATTAGAGAAATGCTGTCAACGGTGGTGAGCTCTAAAATACAACGATACCGAGACGTATTGCTATTTTTCATTTTATTGACGGTAAACCAGAAGTAACTAAGCGAGACTGTCGTAAATAACGGTAGTATCTGACGTACTGTAAAAAGTTAGTTTCTTCTAAGAGATCAGTAAAAGCGTTCGCAAATTGTGTGCAGTTTCACTAACCCACACTCCTATCTCCTTTTACTATGTTCCATAAACACTCGACAAAAATAAGGTATTGACAGTGCTTCACTATAATAAATCAAGTCAATGTTAGTAAGCGCTCTTTTAGGAATAAAGTTCAAGGACTTTTTTTCTGTTTATGTTGTCAGATATAAGCCAAATCATTCCCCTCTGTAGGGGTCTGCATACAGACCTTTCCCATCATAAAGTGCTATTGATCCAATTACTCCAATTACTTTGTTAATGCACTGTGCTTTAGCTAACTGCTAGTGAACCATATTGGTAGAGTTAAAGACTTTCACTATACCAACCGTTTACAATCCCAGTCGCTCCTCCAACTAATCTTCTGAGAGTAGCAAATGCTAGAATCATAATTTTCAGCTGATTTTAGGAATGGCTATAAAATAATATGTGTTGAACCATTGGTTTTCCCTCTTGCACTCTAAGCAGCAACGTGCGAATCACTTCTGAGCTGTGAGACTGCCACCTGGCTTAGTGAATTTTTTCGTAAATCTTTTCCATTTTTTCATTTTTCTTCCGCCAGAATACGATCTGCTCACTGGTAGATAAACTGCCATGTGACTGTGTTGCATAAACCGTTTCATATTCCATACACACTTGATCCAGTTGACTGCTGCCGATGTCAACCCTCGTCGATTGTTCCATCAGCTTCGTTGCTAGTATTCATAACCAGGCAGATGCAACTCAGGAGATACATTGTTAATAGCAGGAGTGAAAGTAGGGCTACCTTTCTCTTCTCATGTATGTATGCTCGCTGTGAACACGGTCCTGTGCATTGTGCAACAGTAAAGATTATGTGTAGTGAACCGGGTAAGTGCGATGACTGTCAATTGCGGACCTGTATTGTATGCATCTACCGCTTATTGTACAACAATCACTAAAAATAACAGAAAAATGAATACCTCTGACGACGCCCAGTATGAGTAGACGATACATGTTTGGCGAAAAGCAAATTAAACTGAAAATTGCTTCTGCTTGTAGATCAGGGCCGGCCACGGCGTGCCTAACTGCACAGAATAATGGAGTCAGCACTGCTTCCCCTTAGCTTCTTGTTCTTGGTATGAAGGATGTTCACAAGTCCAGTAGTTGTTTGGACGAAAAGAGGCAGCCTAGAGTTCTATCGTCACAGTTCTTTAAAAATGGATGGGAATGACAGAAGAGAGGGATGAGAATTCTCAATATACATAAGCGATGTGTACTGCATATTTGCTATGAAATGACATTACGTACTACACAGAAATAATTTAAAGATTTAGTTGACAACGAAACAGCAAAAACTTATAACGATCGACAGACGGGATTTATTGTTCTGTGCATGAAGAAGCGCCTTGTGTTAAATTTGCAAGCACAGAGCAAATAAAGAAGTTGGTGGTAAGGACAGTAAAATGTCTGAAGTCGCACGCGTTCTTCCATTGTCATTTGCAACAGTTTTCAATGGAACTGAACGAAGAGTATGGCAACTTAATACCTCACTGCAAAGTACACTGGTTAAGTCAAGGGGCATGCCTGGAAAGGTTTTTCGATTTAAACTCACTACTGTTGAATTTATGAAGGATAAATGAGAGCAGGAGCGAAAATTAAAACATCCGAAATGTATTACAGACTTCGCATTTTAGTGGACTGGACTCCACATTACCTGTGGTAAGACGTTGCAACGTAAGTTGTTTCTGACTTGATGGGGATGCGTTAAAAAAGAAAATCGCGTTGTAGAAGGGACCATTCTGACAAAGACAGAACAGTTCCCAAAGCGCACTGGCGTTAAGGAAAACGCGAGGTCCGAAGAAGCCAATGTGGCCTTGCAGGAATTACATGAATAGTTTTCTAAACGTCTTGAGGAAACTGCAAATCTTACTTCCGTCTTCAAGCTAATTTCGGGACCGTTTGCCGTTTCAGTTGAAATCGCCCCTGTGCATGTGCGAATGTAACTGTTTGATCTGCAAGGTAGCTCCCGTTTTAAAGACTTACACCTTCAGCATTAAAAGTCTAAAGTGTCTACATTGGTTTCTCAGGTAGTGTTTTCACGTTGCCATAACAAAGTTGCAGAAGTGCCACAATATTTCTTTTCCGATTTTGGAACTAAATGATTCACGATTAAATAGCCATCTGGATGTGAAAATCTGAAATTTTCTGCATCTGTCCGTACATCAAATAATACTGAAAATTCGTTTCGTTTTTGATATATCGGTTAGAAATGTGAAATATGAAACCAAATGGTAAGCAGTGCTACCTCATAGCCAGGTTGCGTGCTATAGCATTTGCACCAAAGCACGGTTCGTGAGCTGAAATCTTGGCCAACCCTGATGTAGAGAAACCGAAGTAAGAGGTCAAACTTTGCCTAGAGTCGGAATGCACTTCCTACTAGTATGGCTTCCAGCCCAATAACAGAAAGAGTGAACAGTAGCAGGGTAATAACACAAAGCTAGTAACTAAACGCAAGGTTACCGACGGTTTTGCAAATCAGTGTAACTCCATCGTGGGTTCTGGAATGTGGCACAACGGCTGGTCCATGAAATGTAATAATGCTTGCTATACCAACAGCCGTGCTGTTCACATATGTGACATCATGTGAGTTGCTGTCTCATGTGTGAAGAGCAGGCATGCTCACTGAGTTCAGATATGTACGTATTGGTATTGGTTGCCTGTCTTACATATGTACAATTAGCACTAGGTATCTTTCATGCAACAGGTCAGAAGATGAGGTGATCGGAAGGTCGAAAATGTCAGCATAGTAAAGCAATACGAACAAAACTGCTGTTGGTATGGTGTTAATAGATTTTATTGCGTTTTACAAATTTGTCACTGTCGCGTGTCCCGATAAACAATTCAATGATGTAATCTTATTTAGAGGTATCCTGTGGATGGTAAGTCTTGGGCGGACAATGTATGGATGAGGCACAATTGCTGAACAGCTGAGGAGATAATTTTCCGAATTTGCTCCTTAGACACAGTTTATGAAACGCAAATCGTTGTCACCATAAGAAAATAGTTGTGTGTTAGAATATATCGTAAACACGAACTAAAATATGAATAAGTATTGTATTCCTTGTTGCATGGAAATGGGCCAGCAGACACATGTTCCCAAATAAGACTTTGAGTACCGAGTTCAGTGACAAATTCTCGTAGTTTATCTGAAATATTTGATACACGTGAAGTTAACTCTGGTCACTTTTTTCCCTTCAAACAAATTTTTTGTCGATATTAAATTAATTAATTAAACAAAATAGGCAAACGTATTGTCTGAGGTAAAAATAGATCTTAATTAACGATAGAAACAGCCATTACTTGCGGTTTTTAACACGAGGACGAGCAGAAAGAACAGATGATTGGCGCAAAGTAGCTGTCGGATACCTTGGTGGCGACTGCTGATGTAGAAGCACAGGGAGGTGCAAGAGGTTTCTTCTGTGGCGCCTCTCATAACTTTATGAAAATTTTATTACGGCGATGAAAACTTACTGCGGTAAACTACGCTTCATTTACATTTTGAAGTTTTTCGTGATGAGAAGGGAAACTCTTTTCTTCGTTGATTTACGAATGGAATACCATAACTGCTATAAATTTCATAACTTTTTTTTCTCAATAACGCCAGCTTATTAGATGCATAAGCAGACTGAAGGGGAGCAGGCGGTGTGTGTCTGTGTGGGGGGGGGAAGGGGGGGGGGAGAGATGAACGGCATGAGCGACATGCTTTGAACTGTATTAAATAAGTCTACGAATGGAAATTATAGCCCACACGGGCATTTTACTGCAAATATGGAATCTGTTACCAAACCATAATGATGGCGGTTAATGTGCTACACACCGAGCGAGGTGGCGCAGTGGTTAGCACACTGGACTAGCATTCGGGAGGACGACGGTTCAATCCCGCGTTCGGCCATCCTGATTTAGGTTTTCCGTGATTTCCCTAAATCGCTCCAGGCAAATGCTGGGATGGTTCCTTTGAAAGGGCACGGCCGACTTCCTTCCCCATCCTTCCCTAATCCGATGAGACCGATGACCTCGCTGTTTGGTCTCTTCCCACAACCAACCAACCAATGTGCTACAGGACATAGTGTAACCTCCCAAAGATAATTATTTAATAACCTCCCAACAGTAAAAAAATATAATTATATAATTCACATTCAGTGTAACTACCCAACAGATAAATTCCGTAACCTACCAATAGTAAAAATGTGACTAACCTCGTAATTAAATTGTGGCTCACCTATAACCTATCAATAATTGACTGTGAATTTAAACTGGTAAACTTTGGACGTCAGCGGTGCTGCGTCATGGCCCTGAAAGATCATACTGAATAAATTCAAAATTCGTACCTCAATAAGGTCGCCAGATAACGCGTATATATCTGCTCCTATAAGAAATTTTTCTGGCACAGCTCAGTGCAATGCTGGCCAAGAGATTTGTCATGTATAAAAAGAAACAACTGATTTGTCTTTACAGTAATCAGGATGAACATGGATTGAGGAAATTAGTAAAATCCTTAAATTGAGTTGAATGATTGTCAAAACTTAATTTTTATAAGAAATATTATTATTAAGAGATTTCTTTTTCTAAACCATTTGCATGGGACTTGATAAAACAATACTACATATGCGCGAGGCTGCTTTTACCTTATACTACAACGCTCAGGCACCGCCATCGCTCCACACGACCGGCCCAGCCAACTCGCTACTACACACAGTTCCTACAGCTGACAACACTGCTCTCTGGTCTGAGATTCTCTTATAGCTTACATATCGCAGGCAGCGCATGAGCAATCCATCGAAATTACATCTGCTCGAGTGCGCTATCAACAAATTCCTTAATCATGGACCTCTTACAACAGCTGCTGTAATACCGTCGTTACAGAGCTTTACTGAGTATTACGTTGTATTAAAGTTGGAGGTACTAAAAGAAGAACTAAATTTTGGAAATGGTTTAAGAACATAAAAGTTCTTCGCAAAAGCTCGTTACGGGCGCATGGCTCATTGGTGTCAGTCACTGAAGGAGTTGGACTCACATCAGCGACTTCAGTTTAATTGGACAAATATGTAGGATTTCTTAGATTCTAGCCTCAGGTCATCTACTTTCTCATTTTTTACTAGGGCGTCATGAAAAGTTATTTCTCAGAACTATTTATGTGAAAACTCTTAAAGGGTGTTAATCAAACCAAATATTATAAACATTTATACATCTTTATTCTTCACGTCTACATATTTGCAGCCTTTGCCACTACAGGGATCAGAATTGCAGCGCGTAGCTTGGCTGTATGTAGCGTAACTATGTCGGTGCATGAGAAACAGTGCGCTGTAAACGAGTTTCGAGTTCGAAGATTTAGTCTACAGATGGATCACCCTCTCCTTTAGCATTACAATACCAGACCATACACGAGGCTGCGACATCTGCATCAATTCGACGCTTTAGGTTCACTGTCATTGATCACCCTCCAAACTGTCCTATGGTGGTAACATCTCCGAAACCTGAACAACACCTTCGAGGACACCACTTGAATAACGATGAAGCGCTGCAAGCAGAGGTGAAGGTGTGGTCCCTTCTAAAAAGTCAAACGTTCTCCAGTGAAGCCATCAACAAACTGGTCTCGTGTTGGGAAAAATATGTTCTTCGCCAGGGTAACAATATTGAGAAATAAATGTGTAGACATGAAGAATAAGAACGTAGAAAGAGCTTTAAGAGTTTTGACATGAAAATTCTGAGGAATCATTTTTTGTACATCCTCACGTATATTGTTTATGTGGCTAAGGAAAGGAACTACTAATTTTAATTTTTTGTTGTCTTTTTAGGGTCATACTCTGATAACCACAACTGCATTCACCGAGGATAAAAAAATATTTTTATATTGCCCTATTTTTCGTATCAGATTCCACGCAGCGGTATTTATTGACGCGAAAATTACGTGCTATCGATTTCAAATGGCTCTGAGCACTGTGGGACTTAACATCTGAGGTCATCAGTCCCCTAGAACTTAGAACTAGTTAAACCTAACTAACCTAAGGACATCACACACATCCATGCCCGAGGCAGGATTCGAACCTGCGACCGTAGCAGTCGCGCGGTTCCGGACTGAGCGCCTAGAACCGCTAGACCACCGCGGCCGGCTGCTATCGATTTCATAACCGAATGGATCCATCTTCAGTGACCAGAGAAGGATGTGAGTCACAGTCTAAATCGTCACTTTATGTGGAGTCGTCCCGAAATATTAACTGTCACCATGAAGTTACACAATTAATTCTTTGTTTTTTTGTAGTATGTTTCTGTACGTGAAAATGCCCACGTCGATGCCAAGTTTCTCTGTGTGCCGCTTGGATAGTCTAAACAATGATGTTTAATGTGGCAGCCTACTAATTTAGTGGGTTCGCGTGCGATAATTCGTTTCTGCATTTGAAGGGCAACAATTGTGTACCAATCAATCCCTGCTGACTTGGAGTAAGTGTCTGGCAACAGTGCACCATCTTTGGCCCAGACGCTTCCATAGCTCTCAATTAAGTCTGAATGACAAAGTTACAGACCATCTCTCTTTGAAGAATCACAGGAAAAGTGTAGGTCCTTGTGCTCGAATACTGCCTTTTCACAGTAGAGGCGATAGTGGTCCAAATGAAACTAAATCAAGAACAAATTTTCATCATCTTGCACGAAACTGTGGAAAAGACAAATGTCATCGCCCGCTAGAATCCACGACTGCCCATTCCAAAGGAAAAATAAAGCAAACAGTGGAAATATACTTACTTTCTTCAGCAGGCGTTTCCACTTACCAACATTTGCCTCTTCTCAGATTTCACAAATTTCTATCCTACCAATCTTCTTCCGAAATACCTCTCCTTCCCAAGGCTTCCCCTATACTTCCACGTTCCCAG
Organism: Schistocerca nitens; assembly: GCF_023898315.1. Taxonomy (NCBI): domain Eukaryota; kingdom Metazoa; phylum Arthropoda; class Insecta; order Orthoptera; family Acrididae; genus Schistocerca; species Schistocerca nitens. The sequence goes on along the minus strand of NC_064615.1, from coordinate 813,949,077 downwards.
GCCTCCCTCGCCTCCTTCTCACAGGAGAGACCAGTTGAGCAAACACTGATGCCGTCGTTTTGCTTCCATCTGTCGGACGTGCCCATACCATCTCAGCGGTCGAGCATCATTGTTCTCTGACTCAATTCCATAGCATCCATCTCCCTTCTTACATATTCAGTCCTCAGCCGATCCAAGCTGGTCGCTCTCATTTCGACGGCCGCAATTTTCCCTGTTTTTCTCTAGTTCATTGCCCAATGCAGTGAGCCGTATGTCAGAATGGTTTCAACAGCAGCACTTACCACTACTTTGTGTTCGCCAAGATATGTGCCGACCTTAATAGTTACCATTTAAGGGTCAACCATTTTCGCTTGACTTATCCTGTGGGATATGTCCAATGTACAGAAATAAAATTTTTGGAATACATTCGTCTAGGTAACATATTTAAGTGATTAAGACTGCGAGATCACAGGTTAGTGAAAGCGCGAGGCAAGCCACTGAAAATGTGAAATGCTGATACATTAATAACCGTTGTAACCGCCAGAATGTTAAATTCAAGAGCGGAAACTGGCATGCACTGTGTTTTACGGGTGCCAGATGTCAGCCTGTTGCACTTCATACGTCAACAGATGGACGGTTTATGCTGTCTGTTGATGATGCTGGGAACGCCGTCAGATGATGTCACATATGTGCTCGACTGAAGAGAGATCTGGTGACGAACAGGCAAAAACAACATGTTGACATACTGCACAGCATGTTGGGCTACAATAGTGGTATGTGAGCGAGCGTTATCCTGTTGGAAACACCCCTGGAACGCTGTTCATAAATGGCAGCACAACAGGTCGAAACACCAGGCCGACGAACAAATTTTCAATCGTGGTGCAAGTGAGAACGACGAGAGTGCTCCTGCTGTCGCATATAATCGCACCCCAGATAGAAGTTCCAGATATAGGTCCAGTGTGTCCAGCACACAGACAGGTTGTTTGCAGGCCCTCAACTAGCCTCCTTATAGCCAACGCACGGCCATCACTGGCACTGAGGCAGAACCAGCTTTCAGCAGAAAACACAACAGACCACCACCCGGCGCTCCAGTGTGCTTTCTTCTTCTTCTTCTGCTTTTACGGCCTCATTGGACCACTTCAGTCAATCATTTCTGGTCCTCTTCTTTGGTATTTTCCCCTTCCGAGTGTCCCAGTATCTCTTCATTCGTTCCGATGCTTTTCGTCGTTCCTTATCTGTAAATACCCTTTTCATTGTATGTCGTTTGTCAATTTTTGGTTTAAATCTTATTTCTGTGTCCCTCAACTTCTTTAAATTTGGCGTTTTGTTCTGCAAATCATCCAGAGTTATTTCCAGTTCTTCCATATCCTCTCTTATTTCCTTAAGCCATCCTCCTTGTTGTTTCAAATTCCAGAGTTTCTCAATAATTTTCCTTGATAATCTGGCTTCTGGTGTCCTCAGAATGTGACCACAAAAAGAGATCCTTTTCTTTCGTATAGTATCAGTGATGGGCTCCAGTTCTCTGTATACCACTTCATTTGGAACTATCCGCCATTGCCCAGCTTTTTGATATTTCTTATTTATGCATGTTCTAGCAATTCTTCTCTCTACTTTTAAAATTTTGTCAATTCTGTTTTTCTGGGTGACTTTAAAAAGAGTTTCACTTCCGTATGTGACCACTGGTTGAACCATCGTCTTGGAATGTTTTAATTTTGTTTTAATTGATAGACATTTTTTATTGTACGTAGACCATGTTAGTTTTTGAGCTTTGATCATTTTATTAGTTCTTGCTCGCCATGCAGGTTTCTCGTCCAATTTATGTGTTATAATTTCACCCAGGTATTTAAATTGTTTCACTATTTTAATTTCCCTATTGTTCACTGTGATTTGATCTATTACAAGTGGATCCGTTACAATTATTTCAGTCTTTTCAAATGATATCTGGAGTCCTAATTTTTGTGCTATATTTTGTAAGCTTGTTATTTGTTTCGTGGCTTCCTGAATATTATTAGCTAGTAATGCTAGGTCATCAGCAAATCCCAAGCAATTTAGGTTTATTTTATCTTTCTTAGTTCCAATTTTAATATTCATAGGATTTTCCTTGTACCATTCTCTCATTACATATTCAAGAGCACAATTGAATAGCAATGGTGATAAACAATCTCCCTGTCTCAACCCTGTTTTAATCGTAAATGGTTCAAATATTTCTCCTCTAAATTTTACTTTGGATTTGGTGTTTGTTAAGGTTAACTGTATCATTTTTATTAATTTAGGATGAAGTCCAAAATTCCTTAATATTTTCATCATTGAAGATCTATGGATGCAATCATACGCCTTTTTGAAATCTACAAAGGTTATGACTAGTTGTTTTTGCCTTCTTTTGTAGACATCCATAACTAACTTCAAGGTGATTATCTGTTCTGGGCAGCTTCTCCAGGATCTAAATCCTCCTTGATATTCTCCCAGTTCCAGTTCTAGTTGATCTTTACAGCGGTTGTATAGTATTCTTGACATGATCTTATACGTGCAGTCCAAAAGGGAAATTACTCTATAGTTGTCTGGATTTGATTTTTCTCCTTTCTTATGTAATGGATGTATTATAGCAGTAGTCCAATTTTCTGGTAATTTCTCTTCATTCCAGATTTTTACTATGCATTGGTGTAATGCTATCTTTACTGGTTCTGCTGCATATTTCCAAAGTTCAGCAAACGTTTGATCTTCTCCACTTGCTTTGTAGTTTTTGAGTTCTTTCAAAGCTCTGTAGACCTCATTAATTGTAGGTGGATTGATATTTTCTGCTGGTGTTTTAATTGGGGTTTCTGTGTTTATCTGAAGAAGTTCTGGGGGATCTTCACAATTTCGTAACTTGTTAAATGTTTCTGCTAGAATTTCTGTATTTTTACTATTGCTATGGGCTAGGTTATTATCTTTATCTTTTAACATTAATGTTGGAGGATCATATCTTTGTAATTGTCTGCCAAATATTTTGTAATATTCTCTTGAGTTTGTTTTTTCACTATTTGTTTCTATCATTAGAAGTATATCTTTTTGGTACTGAAGTTTAACTCTCCTTATTATTTTTTGTGTTGTCTTCCTTTGTTTTGTGAGTTCCAAATATGATTTTTCTGTTTTTTCATTTTGATGCCTTAACCAGGCTTGGTGTCGATCCAACACTGCTTCATCACATTCATCGTTCCACCACTGGTGTTTTTTCCTTGGATTTATAGGGGCAACTTGTTCAGCTATTTGTTTCAATTTGGGAATTATTTCTTCCAGATCATCTGTTATTTTTATATCCCTGGTTTGTGCTTCATAATCCTAATTTTGTATCAGTTTATGAGGGTCATAGGTTCTCTTCTTCTTCTGGTGGGATTTTTTCTTTGCTAATGGGGTTAATTTAATTTTAATTTTTATCATGTAATGATCTGATCCGGTATCTGTCCCTCTCAGTACTTTCACATTGTAAATTTCCTTGTGGTAATTCTTATCCATGCAGACATGGTCCAGTTGCCATTCTCCTCTTTTCCAGTCTGGATGTTTCCAAGTTTTTAGTTTACTTGGCCTTCTCTTAAAATACGTCGACTTTGAGATCATGTCATGGTTTCTGCAAAATTCCACTAATCTTATGCCATTTTTGTTTGTTCTTCTTTGTGCTGTCCATTTCCCTATTATGTCTCTATATCTCTTTTCCCTTCCTAACTGGGCATTGAAGTCTCCAATTAAAATTTTGATGTGATTTTTATTAATGTTATTCGTCGTTTGATCTAAGAGCTCCCAAAATTTTTCTACCTCTTCTCTGTGTTCTTTTTTATTATTTTTATCATTTGTCAGGGCATGGGCATTTATTATTGTGTACATTTTATTTGCAGCTTTTAGAGTTAATGTTGAGAGCCTGGGAGATTGTGCTTTAAATTCTATTATGGACTCTATTATTTTCAGACTCACCACGAATCCTGTTCCAAATTGTGGACACTGTTTCATGACTCTTTTCCCTGATATTCCCTTATAAATCCTATATCCTTGTGATTCTATCGGCTTCTGATCAGTATTTCTCATTTCTTGAAGTCCGGTTATGAGAATCCCCTTGCGATCCACTTCATCCGTCAGAATTTTGAGTTTGCCTGGTTGTATGAGGGAATTTATATTGTGTGTCGCAATGTAGTTTATTTGTCCTGTCTTGAGTTTTGGTCGTCTGTCCGTTTTGGGTATTTTCAGATGCTCCGACTCATCCAAGTTATCTTTCAGGTGACTACCCACCGTATCCGAGTGCAGTCTTCCTTGGTTATTGCCAAGCGGTGGATTATTCCTTGAAAGATTTCCTTTCATGTTTGACTTTCAAAGGTAGTCAACCTTGTATGGAGCAAGCTCCGAGTTACAACTACGGTTGTTAGCCGTAGAGGTTGTTTAGTGTTTGGTCCGCGAGAGCTATTTTATTTCGCTCAAGTCCGCCGGTAAACCGGTGAGGACCCCCCTATCCGCCACCTGGGACGCGCCACGTCGGAGTATCACCTCTCCGCCTGCTACGACACCGTAGTAGGTTCGTGTGCTTTATATTGATATCACTGACATCACAAATGGCAGTGGTTTTGGATCAGTGGAATGCACGCTACAGGGCACTTTGAGCAGTTATCTGTCTCACTGTGGTGCCAACTTCTGCTTGAATTGCTGCTGTACATGAAATGCAGTGCGCCAGAGCAGTACTCCTAACAGCTGGCCGCGGTGGTCTCGCAGTTCTAGGCGCGCAGTCCGGAACCGTGCGACTGATACGGTCGCAGGTTCGAATCCTGCCTCGGGCATGGATGTGTGTGTTGTCCTTAGGTTAGTTAGGTTTAAGTAGTTCTCAGTTCTAGGGGACTGATGACCACAGCAGTTGAGTCCCATAGTGCTCAGAACCATTTTTTAGTACTCCTAACACAATTATCTTCCCTCTCGGTATAGCTCACGTCGCGTTAAGACGGCGTTTCCGCGCATAGAGGCGGACCAGTGAAGGGATGAGAACTGCGCATGCGTGGCAGCAGAGAGCGGGCAAACAAAGTCCACATTCCCGAACAGCGTTGCTGCGGACAACAGTTAGCCTCATTTGCCTACAGTACATAGTATTATACGTTCAAATCTATGAGGAGAATAGTGAATATTAAAGCCAATTTCGATCAATCGTAATGCGAGAAATATTAATTCACGTTTTGACGACGTTGCGTCCACTGCTCCACAGATTTATTCTGCGTGACGTCGGGAGACAAGAACAGCTGACACAGCTTTGTGAAGACGTGAAGTACAATGTTTCTCAAAATGACGACTGTCTAATCACAAGATCATTGAAACCGATTGCAATAATAATCATTTATTGCGATTTGAACTTTAAGTAAAAATTTGATGCACAACAAAATTAACTTCAGGCACAAACCGAAATCGTTATATTTGCTTGACAACAGCTTCTACTCAATAGAATTTATAAGAATGAGTATAAGGTGTGTGTGTTGACGGTTTGACTGTAGTTAAGTGTAATCACTCCATGCAAAAAAGAATTAGTGGTAGAAAAGACTAATGAAAAGACTATCGTAAACATGGACAGTAAGCTGTCATAGTTTCCTCTGTTAACGAGCATTTTGAGTGTAAACTAACTCCTTCGATATTACAGCTGGAGACCGCATTTGTAATCCATTGAACAAGCAAACAATTAATCATCGTCTGCGAATAACTCTAGGAAATGATGACCAATAACATCGAAAACCACCTATATCTAGACAAGCAACAGTTACTGTCATTTTAGGGCTTTATTTGGTTCGTGCCTTGAAAATTACAGGGGTTTACATTCTCGCATGTTATTAGAGCATACAACATGGTGGGAGAAGCTTAACTTCTCCTTGCGCAATATGTTGAACATTATAGTCTGCATAATTCAAAGGATATAAAGTCCGAATCAAAGCGGATAGGAAGTTCTCATTATTATGTACGCAACTGATATGTTGACAAAAACAATTTTTAATGTACGAGACTTGAAACCTAATAAATATTACTACTTTGTTCCAAAGTCTACATCGCAATACCATCACTTCCATCTGAATCTGATTCTGAACAATCTGATTGTAAATTTACGGTGATAGTTTAAAGGCTTCTATCCACATCACTTCCCTGTCAGATTATTCTTTCTAAGCTTCTCAACATATCGCACAGACTGTGCCCACGCTATAAGTGGAATGTTGTCAATAACCTCATGCACAAGCGATTCAGTGAGTGTTATATTGAATGTTTTTCTTTCTTTTGGTTTTGTTTTGTTTTGTTTTGTTTTGTTTTGTTTTTATCCTACTTAGCCTTTGCCCAAATTAATTCCATAGGGCTACAATGACAGAGACACGTGGGTAAACCCAAAACTGTTTGACACCCCATTCACATGCAAGGAAATCAAGTTTGTATGCTGTGTCACGTGACTTGTGTAAATTAACGAACTGCTGCAGATCAGGACGAGTGTGGTTTATACTATGCTTAATATTTTTATTTTCAAGCCAGGGAGGATTATCCGCATTTCTGTTGTTTATACTTGGTGTTTTTTAACTTTTTCGGACAACAAGATTTTCTGTTTTATCTACGATGACTGCTAGTCCGTATTGTTTATAGGTAGCCATTAACTTATTCATTTGATACACGACATCATCCTTATCCAGAAGTTCTTGATCGTCAGCAAACAGTGAAATCTGACACTGTATTCTCACTCCTAAACTTCCTCACTGTCTGTTACAGTAATCAAGAACAACTCCGAAATACAATTTAAAAAAGGTTGGTGTGCCAAGGAGGTTACTATGGACAACAGTGGAAAAGTTTGGAGTGGATGCTGTATTCTTCAATACAACTTAAATAAGTTGGGTGTCCGAGTAGTTTGCTATGGACAGGAGTGGAAATGTCTGGAGTGGATGGTGCATTACTAGAGTTGGTGGAAAGGATGTACAACCAACTGAAGGCATTTGTGAAAGTTGGTTATAAGAGATCGGAAAGTTTTGAAACAAGCAAAGGACATTTTGTACTCGTAAGGGGCCAACCGTCGCAGCAGACTACTACTGAAATACCTAAAATTCCTCCCCTAATATCACCGTCCCACAGAGTGACTTCTTCCTTATTTCTCGGGTGAAGAACCCATTGCGCGACTGCCTTTGCAGGATAATTTTTAAGGAGGAACGATTCCTGAAGAACCAGAATGCATTCTTCTACAAACAAGGTCTCCCACTAATAGCAGAAAAAAGGGTCGTTTTGGAGAATATGTATAGAAATATGAGAAGCTAATTAAAACTTTGTGATCATCCCACGTATACAGTCTCCTGAAAGGGAACGTGACTAACTTATATACGTACAAAAACATAAGCCCAGTGTCAACTTGACTACAGTCTTCACCAATCAAATCATTAGCTAAACCAAAGTTCGTGTCTACAAAACATACAGGGACAGGTCTGATGATACATATGAATGGCTACGGACGTATCAAACGCGAGGAGTCTCATACTGAAACAATAAATATCTATCTGAAATTCTCTTCACCAACTGATTACGCTTACCCACAAAATTGCATCCGCGAAGTTGAAGGAACACTGCCACAAAACTGCAGTAAAAAAACTGTGGTGGTGCCTGCAGGAGACACGCGAAATCCCGCAGATGGGTTCGCCGCTGCATGTTCGTAATTAACGACGGCGACGGCGGATAATGCTCGCCGTGATTTAATACGCGCATTAACGGCGCATTGAGGCGGCGCGGCGAGCGGCAATTGTTATCGCGCCGAGTCGTCCGCAGCCGCTGTCGGCCGGTGGCCTAATTAACATCGGCCAGACCCGTCGTGAATCATAGGCACGGCCTCGCCGGCAATGGCTGCCTCGGACGCGCAATGGCGCAACCCCTTAGCTCACACTTATCTTTCACGGACTTGAAATGCTAACAGGAATTAACTGCAGTGGACTAAATTATTTGGCAGATATGGTGTAAAGCGTGGTAGAACTTAGACACGTGGATAATATATACCATAGTTCTCACTGTTACTCAAATCACAGACGCCCGTCAGGATCGTCGTATTGTGAGGACAGCAGTGAGAGATAATACAGCTGCCACAAGGACTGCGGGCACAGACACCTCTAGACCGCCTCTCACTTATGACACAGCATCGACGTGTGTGGTTCGGCTGGTTCCGTCAGAGGATCGCTTGGAAAATGATGTAGATCTGGTGAGCGCTGTATCGTCCGAGATACGCTGGCCCCATCTCAGGCCTACGTTACAATAACCACAAGTCTCGTTCACCATTGGTGTTTCTGTAGAGGACGCTAACCAGCGCTTGGTACGTGGGAATGTTTTATTTTGTCGCTTCCTTTGCCCTTCCTGCAGCAGGAAGGTGATGTGTTTTCCAACTGGGGAATGGTTGCTCACACACTACCTATGAAATTCGGCGTGCTCTACAAGACGTGCAACAGCTTCCCTGGCCAGCACGCTCTCCCGATTTCTCTCCAATTGGATACGTGTGGGATATGATGGGATGTGGTATGAGAAGTGAATCGTTTATTCGTCAACCAATACCTCTTACAGAACTACAGGGCTATTACAAATGATTGAAGCGATTTCATAAATTCACTGTAGCTCCATTCATTGACATATGGTCACGACACGCTACAGATACGTAGAAAAACTCATAAAGTTTTGTTCGGCTGAAGCCGCACTTCAGGTTTCTGTTGCCAGAGCGCTCGAGAGCGCAGTGAGACAAAATGGCGACACGAGCCGAGAAAGCGTATGTCGTGCTTGAAATGCACTAACATCAGTCAATCATAACAGTGCAACGACACTTCAGGACGAAGTTCAACAAATATCCACTAACTGCTAACTCAATTCGGCGATGGTATGCGCAGTTTAAAGCTTCTGGATGCCTCTGTAAGGGGAAATCGACGGGTCGGCCTGCAGTGAGCGAAGAAACGGTTGAACGCGTGCGGGCAAGTTTCACGCGTAGCCCGCGGAAGTCGACGAATAAAGCAAGCAGGGAGCTAAACGTACCACAGCCGACGGTTTAGAAAATCTTACGGAAAAGGCTAAAGCAGAAGCCTTACCGTTTACAATTGCTACAAGCCCTGACACCCGATGACAAAGTCAAACGCTTTGAATTTTCGGCGCGGTTGCAACAGCTCATGGAAGAGGATGCGTTCAGTGCGAAACTTGTTGTCAGTCATGAAGCAACATTTTTTCTTAATGGTGAAGTGAACAGACACAATGTGCGAATCTGGGCGGTAGAGAATCCTCACGCATTCGTGCAGCAAATTCGCAATTCACCAAAAGTTAACGTGTTTTGTGCAATCTCACGGTTTAAAGTTTACGGCCCCTTTTTCTTCTGCAAAAAAAACGTTACAGGACACGTGTATCTGGACATGCTGGAAAATTGGCTCATGCCACAACTGGAGACCGACAGCGCCGACTTCATCTTTCAACAGAATGGTGCTCCACCGCACTTCCATCATGATGTTCGGCATTTCTTAAACAGGAGATTGGAAAACCGATGGATCGGTCGTGGTGGATATCATGATCATCAATTCATGTCATGGCCTCCACGCTCTCCCGACTTAACCCCACGCGATTTCTTTCTTTGGGGTTATGTGCAAGATTCAGTGTTTAAACCTCCTCTACCAAGAAACGTGCCAGAACTGCCAGTTCGCATCAACGATGCTTTCGAACTCATTGATGGGGACATGCTGCGCCGAGTGTGTAAGGAACTTGATTATTGGTTTGATGTATGCCGAATCACTAAAGGGGCACATATCGAACATTTGTGAATGCCTAAAAAAACTTTTTGAGTTTTTGTATGTGTGTGCAAAGCATTGTGAAAATATCTCAAATAATAAAGTTATTGTAGAACTGTGAAATCGCTTCAATCATTTGTAATAACCCTGTATATGAAGAGGTTGAGCGGGCGTCGCGTAACTTATCGCAGGACAGTATTCGCCATCTATACGAACGACTGGATTCCAGAGGTAAGAGGCATTGCCACTCATGAAACCAACATCGCATATTAATATGAGTATTTCTGAATGGGCCGATACCTGCCAATGAAGAACCACTTGCGCTACTAATACGTAAATGTAATCACTTCATTTACTCCACATGCACTGTTGCAACAATAAATCTGCAGTGAACTGGAAACCTCTAAAAGGTTGTACACTTTTCTTTGGCACTGTACAGTATATCTGTGGCGAGCTTGGCCCACACTTTTTGGACGTCCTTCCGTGCCGTACCGTATAAGAACCATTCTTATGACGTCATACATATGGAATGCCTCCTGCAGCGTCTGGAGGAAAATGCCTAGTATTATCATGTTCTTCGTCTCTTCTATTCCAATACCTTTTGTTGGAAACAGGCCAGACTAGAGTTTCTAAGCCAACACTCTCTCTCTCTCTTTCACACACACACACACACACACACACACACACACATTATGGTGTCCCAAACCTATCCCTGTTTTTGCTTGTATTACAACAGCGCAGCCCATCACAGGACAGTATTACACTGACCATTAGGAAAAAACAGCCAGTCCCATTCTTATTCTCTCTGCCTCCCACTTGGCAACAAGAAAACTTCGATCTTCGTGCCATACTTGGTGCAAGGCACAATGAACCCTCAAATTTAATACTTCCATACCTAAAGTGTCTATATATTTGATCAAAATATATACAGAATATCTTCTATAACAATATAAAACATTCGGCTCACTTAATGGCACTATCAGTCTAAATGCTTACTAAGCTTCACTTGTCAAGATCAAGCATCCATCGTGTACCACACTTGGTGCAAACCGTAATGCACCTTAAAGTTAAGTGTCACAATACTGTTTTATGTCTTAATTATTATATTACAGTTAAAAATGCACTTGACTTACTTAATGGTGCTAGTATTGCACACTTTGGGCCTGGGCGTTGTTACCAAATCCAAAATGTCTGTCAAAAATACATAGAAATGTTGACAGTACTGGTGTAAGCTGCAGTATTTCCACATATAGAACGTCTCTATTAATTATCAAAAATATCTAAGCTTCATAAGCAACAACACAATGTTGCAAAGTAAATTTGGTGGTTTAAATAATTAGCATAATGACAGATATACATATTCTTGAAGTCAATGTATTAAAAGTCGATGGAATGATGACGTTGTTCTTTTGTTTAAAACAAACTTGCTAGCTTCTTGACCAACCTTTGCAGCCTGATAATGTATAACAAATGCCTGTCGTTCTTTTGTTCCTTTAGTCTTAATTACAGATAGGCTGAAGACAGTAGCTGAAATGACGTTATAAATGAAGTAATATATTAAGTGACGCAATCTCTTTTCTTAAAAAAAATATTTTAAATTATTATGGAATCGTTCAGTAAATGTCCCCCATTAATATGAGCGCTGACTTTTACGCTATATATAAATGCTGTAGTAGATAATATTCGAAGCCTCGTAAGGCTCTTCGCAGGCTATATAGTTGTCTCTGTAAGTAGGAGCAATACTCGAAGAGTCTAGTAAACTGCAGGACGACCTAAACAGGATTGATAACTGGTACAGGGATTAGGAGATGACCGTGAACGTAAATAAAACTAACATATTATGTACAAAGAGGTGCAAAAATCAAATGCTATAGAGTAAACCTATTGGTGTCAAGTCACTGGAAATATTAAACACCATAAAATACGTAGGGGCAACCATTCGGACCTATCTGAAATGGAATAATCATACAACATGAACTACAAGAGAAACTGATGCCATGCTGAGATTCATAGGCAGAACGTTCCAAAAATGTAATTCGGTCAACAAAGTGAGATGGCCCTGTGGTTAGCACACCGGACTCGCATTCGGGAAGACGATGGTTCAGACCCGCGTCCGGTAGTCCTGATTAGGTTTTCCGTGATTTCCCTAAAGCGCTTCAGGCAAATGCCGGGATGGTTCCTTTGAAAGGTCACGGCCGATTTCCTTCACCATTCTTCCCTCATCCGATGCAACCGATGACCTCGCTATTTGGTCCCCTCACCCAAATCAACCAACCAACACTCGGTCGATCGATTCGTGAATACTGATATCAGACAGGGATCGTTACCACAATGGATTAACACAGGAGTTGAACAAGATGGAACACATGTTGACACGTTAGCATTTAGTAAATGGGAGAACGTTGCTGCAAATTCCTTTTTTTTCTAAACTCATGTGTAATTATAACCACAGTGGCAATCCGGTGAGGCTGTACATTGATGTATTGCTCAGGTCTCTTGTCTGCCCAATAATTGGCGTCATGTCGCACATTTCAGTTCTCAGTGAACAATGACCAAATGAAGATGCCTATAACAAAAGAGTCTCCCGCCAAGTAATTGTTTCCACGTGATTACAAGCAACCCACTTAATGTAACCGTCAAGTGTGACAGCAAAGTGCGGAAATGATGTAGGAAATCACTGCAGCTGGAACAAAGACGCTGCAGCAGTGTTTTCGATGGGAAGTGTTTGGTCACCCACAACACAGCCCTGTGAGTTTCACCTCTTTGCTGACAAGAACTACTGGCTATGAGGATAGCATGTTGGCACAGACGGGTTGTAGGTCAGTGTACGGGCCGGCCGCTGTGGCCGATCGGTTCTAGATCCTTCAGTCCGGAACCGCGCTGCTGCTACGGTCGCCAGTTCGAATCCTGCCTCGGGCATGGATGTGTGTGATGTACTTCGATTAGTTAGATTTAAGTAGTTCTAAGTCTACGGGACTGTCGACCTCAAATGTTAAGTCCACAGTGCTTAGAGCCATTTGAACCCGGTCAGTGTAGGGAATTAGCAGAAAGCATAGGCGGATGCCTTCTATAAAGAGAATAGTGGAAAGCTGGTGCAACGCTACGAGAAATGTCTAAGATAAAGCGGTGACTATGTAGAGAAGTAGCTGCACATAAAACATTTTTAATTTTGTATGTGACTCCCAGTTCGGAATGTATCGGATCCTCTTTAAAAAGAAAGAACGGCTGACCCAGATCACCAGGTTCATTGTGTGCTGTGCGATTTGCACGTTGGCTGCCTAACATCTTCCACGAGCAATATAAACTTGAATTCAATACCTTGTATAACTGCTGCCTGAATATAAAAATTTAAAATGCTCTCCCTATTTACTCATTAAGAGGTACAATCTTATGTTAAAAGTTAAACGCAGTGAGGCAAGTACTACTGTACGTAACCTGAGGCAGAATAACATACGTCGCACAAATTACCAAGATTATTTTCATACAGCAGTTGAGAACGAGAGCACTTAGCGATTTCCAACAAACTTTACACGTAATTTCAAAACTTTATGAAACTTTTCTCTCCGCGAACCTCCCCACAATATAATGTAAGGGAAAAAGTTTATCGCATACTACATTATCGCTGTCATTGCAGTAAGACTGTCGCATGAGCAAACCGTTTTAATTTATTATTCCTTTACTAACAAACCTACTCCAACGCATCCTGCAGACAGCACTGATGTATACCACTGAGTGTACAGTACCTGCAAAATTACACTATGTGATCAAAAGTATCCGGACACCTGACTGAAAATGACTTACAAATTCGTGGCGCCCTCCATCGGTAATGTTGCAATTTAACATAGTGCTGACGGACCTTTAGCCTAGATGACAGCTTCCACTCTCGCAGGCATACGATCAATCAGGTGCTGGAAGGTTTCTTGTAGAATGGCAGCCCATTCTTCACGGGGTACTGCACTGAGGAGAGGTATTGATGTCGGTCGGTGAGGTCTGGCACGAAGTCGGCGTTCCAAATATCCGAAAGTTGTTGTATAGCATTCAATTCAGAACTCTGTGCAGGCCAGTCCATTACAGGGATGTTAATGTCGTGTAACCACTCCGCCATAGGCCATGCATTATGAACAGGTGCTCGATCGTGGTGAAAGATGAAATCGCCATCCCCGATTTGCTCTTCAACAGTGGGAAGCAAGAAGGTGCTTAAAACATCAATGTAGGCCTGTGCTGTGATAGTGCCATGCAAAACAGCGAGGGGTGCAAGCCCCGTAACTGATAAATACGACCACACCATAACATTACCGCCTCCGAATTTTACTGTTGGCGATGCACACGCTGGCAGATGACGTTCACCTGGCATTCGCCATAACCACACACTGCATCTGATCGCCACATTGTGTACCCTGATTCGTCAGTCCACACAACGTTTTTCCACTGTTCAATCGTCCAATGTTTACGCTCCTTACACCAAGAGAGGCGTCGTTTGCCATTTACCGGCGCGATGTGTGGCTTATGAGCAGCCGCTCGACCATGAAATCCAAATTTTCTTACCTCCCGCCTAACTGTCATAGCACTTGCAGTGGTTCCTGATGCAGTTTGGAATGCCTGTGTGATGGTCTGGACAGATGTCTGCCTATTTTACATTACGACCAACTGTCGGAGGTCTCTGTCAGTCAACAGACGAGGTCGGCCTGTAAGCTGTGTGCTATACGTGTCCCTTCACGTTTCCACTTCAGTATCACATCGTAAACAGTGGAGCTAGGGATGTTTAGGAGAGTGGAAAACTCGCGTACAGATGTATAACACAAGTGACACCCAATCATCTGACTACGTTGGAAGTCCATGAGTTCCGCGGAGCGCCCCATTTTGCTCTCTCACGAAGTCTAATGACTACTGAGGTCGCTGATATGGAGTAACTGGCAGTAGGAGGCACTAAAATGCACCTCATATGGAAAACGTATGTTTTGGGCATGTCCGGATATTTTTGATGAAATAGTGTATATCATTGTACGATTCATAGCTCACTATATATGACTTTTGCAAACTTTTTCTCGGTTACAAACTTAACGTCAAAGACGTAACATATTAAAACTCATTTGTAAGGTAATCAGATGTTTCAAGCTGTTTTATGCACGGGCATTCGATTCTTTGAAGAATCGAGTTTTAGTGATTGTAATTCTGGCACAGTACGCTCTGGGTATAGCGGGGTAACATATCATATCGCGTTTTGCGAAATGACAACGAGACAACCCGAGTGATTAGAGGTGATACGTAGATTTATACGTAAATCTGCCGTCAATCATTCTTCTCACGCACCATTCGAACATGGAAGAGGGAAAGCGGGGAGGGGGAACTAATAGTGGCATCAGAAGTAGCCCCGCTGTACATGGCAGAGTGATTCGTGGAGTGCAGGTGTAGATGTACATGTACATTTATTGTGGTAATATCAGCATCTTCCTCTTTTGAAGTAAACTAATTTAATTTTCGCTTCTGGAAAGAAAAAGCCGAAACTTTGTGCTTCCTATGATTTGTTTACCTTTACTTTAACTTCATTACCTGTCGCATTCGTTGGTACCCTACAACCATACACTACATAAATAATTATCCTTACTGCCGACAGGAAAAATCATAAACATAGAACCAACAACAAGGAAATAGGAGATTTATGGCGGTAAACAAAATAAGTTATGCAATATAGAATGTCGATGGAGGAAGACAGTTCCTCAATATTGGAACAATACGCAGCTGTTCTACTTTACCGGAGGGTATGTGGTGAAGATGTGTAAAAGTCTATGAATTTCCTCTCTTTACAAAATTTTTAAACCAAAGAAATTTTTAATCTGGTTGTAGAAGTAGAAACAGTGCTAAAGCTAACTCGCAAATCGTGAAGAAAATTATAGAGTGATGCTACAGCTTATCAACGGTCGCAGACATGGAACGAACTTTTAACACTATGTCACGCAAATGTGTAGCAAAATGCCTTTAAAAACAAGTACTTAATTCAATCTATCTTATTATACCGAAACACATATAGAGTGAATATGTAAAAGGATCGAAGTTCCAAATCCCACATTTGTCAGCAGAAACAAAAAGTAATCGATCTCTTTTTGAAAAACTTAAATTTATATAGAAAATATGAGAAGGCATGCTGATACAGAAAAATTATGCTCCCCACTTCATCAATGCAAAAAAAAGACAAATTACAAGATAAAGTAATTTATTGACAACATTGTAAGTATCATGAAGGAAATTGTCTTCTTCCTTGTGCCAACCCCAAATTTTTTGTTTCCGCGTTCCACTAATACAGAGGCATTAAGTTTTAGTTGTGATAAAACAAGTACAAAAATACACAACTAAAGCAGTAATACTTTAATTAGTAGAACTGTTGTCAATGAAAACCATTTCTTAATTTTTTTAAATTTTTGCAAGGGTGTAACGATATTATATTGAAACGAAAAGATCTCACAGTATTTACTTCTCTTTCTTACACACTTTCATTCTTTGGAACAGATGTTGCAATATATTGTGCTGTTGAGGAAGAAATGGCAACATCTCCTACAGGTCTTTCTCTCGTCCAACTGATGAACATCATTATCACCATTATCTTCACTTCGGACATTTCTGGTTTACTGCCGGCCGCTGTGACCGAGCGGTTTTAGGCTCGTCAGTCCGGATCCGCGATGCTGCTACGGTCTCTGGTTCGAATCCTGCCTCGGGCATGGATGTGTGTGATGTCCTTGGGTTAATTAGGTTTAAGTAGTTCTAAGTCTAGGGGACTGATGACATCAGATGTTAAGTCCCATAGTGCTCAGAGCCATTTTAACCATTTTTTCTGGTTTGCTTGTTACGGTAACCATCGCTTCCACTGTCCTCCTTGACTTCTCTTCCCAGCTGGCTTAAATATTCTTGTATACAGAGGTTATCTGTGAACATTTCTCCTTTCTAGATCACAAGCCTGAAATCCGCGGTTTGCGAGCTACATGCAGCTCTTTTGCGTCTGGCTCTTCAACATAATGTTTCGTGTGAGCGATTACGTGTATTTCCAGAGAGATAAAATGTGAATGCGTGTCGTCAAGTATCATCGCACTGTGTTCTACAGTGTATTACTACCGAGCACCTGCCTCTGCAGGAACGACTGCAACTACGGTTAAAGTTCCCCACCCCTCCGACGGGCAATTCTACCTGACTCTGTCCGAAGCGCTTTGCTTCCGCTCCAAGGTTTCCCCACAAGCGGCACTCTTTCATCCACTCGCTGCCTTTCAGCGCATTTACGGGCCACGAAGTTTCAGTCGGCCTGTACACAAAGGGAAGGCGAGCGATTAATGCGCGAGTCGAGTGAGCCACTCAGCCAGCAGTGTCCATTGTGGCGTGGCTAGTGCTAGTCGCGGCCGCAAATGCTACTCGAAACGTAAAGTTGGCGGAATTTTTCCGTTCTGCTGCAAATTTTCGTCAACAGTGTAAGAACTGTAAAGATTTTGTGTTGATGGCTTCATTATTACAAGGTGAAACTTTTTAGGTCCCTGTTTGACATGGCTTCAAAGAAGAAGTAAAAAAAAAAATGTACGACGAAATCCGTTAACTTAGGAATGAAAGGAAGGAAAGTTTCGCATTTATTTCGAAGTCAAAAGTCCTTCCGAAATGCTTTATTTGTTGGGAAAAATTGTTTCATAACAATAAATCAGATTTGGAGATACACTGTCATTTAGCACTCAACGTCCTGTATGTGGCGCATGGAAAAAAGAAGTTGGGGAACTTCAGAAGCGTCCATAAAAGTCAAGTATTGTATTTAATTACTTGGGTCAAATTTTCAATAACATTAACCCCCTCAAGTTTTATGGTTAGTGAAGAGATTGTTAAGAGAGGAAAAGCATATACAGACGGCGAAAATGTACGAGGACACTTTGCAAAGAAAGTTACACATACATAAAATATATTCGCAGTTGCGAATACGTACAACCCTTAGCTTATAAGAGAATGACAACAGTGAAAATTTGTGCCGGTTCAGGACTCGAACCCCGATTTCCCGCTTTACGCAAGCGGTTGGCTTAACCACTTTGACTACCCAACCTCCCATATGTCATCAGATCCTGTACTGGTACAAGTATTATGTAACTCCCGCACAGAGGCAAAATTCAAAGTCGCTGCCCGGTATTAGCGTTTGTGTTGTTATGAATAACGATGCAATGTTACTTCGGACATGTATACGTGTCCAAAGCAAAAACCACTGCAGCGACTAAAGCTGTTATGATATCCATGAAATGTATGCGCAGTTGCGAATACGAACAACCATCGGCTGTATAAGGCAATGAGGACAATGAAAATTTGTACCTGAACTGGATTCGAACCAGGAGCAGTCACCTCAACCGCTTTGGCTATCCGTGCACTACTCACAGTTAGAACCAAACTTCTACATGTCGTCGTTCCTGCGTCAGAACCTGTACTCATATGCCTATTATGTGATCCCCGTATCAGCGGATAAAAACGATATAACTGTACTTGTGTTGTTTAAAAGAACGATGTAATATTCCTTCGGACATGCAGCGCACCCTTGTCGGTATTCACAACTGCGTATGCATTTCATGTATTTCATAACAGCTGCAATTGCAGCAGTGCCTGTTCCTTCGGAGATGCATACATCCATGCGTATCCGAAGGATACTGCATGGTTGTTCTCCACAGTATATACCTTGGAATACCATAAAATTACACACGTCCTCACACCTTAAGACCATTACGCAACAAGAATGGGGCATTTTCGGGAGAGAAGACGTGTTCTGAATTTGCTGCTGGCGCAGTTCTGCTGCAGTACGGGTAACAGGCGCCTCACACTGTGGGAGTGAAATGGTGCGGCAACTGCGAACGTACTCCAAGTTGAACTACTCTGGTGAGTGTGATCCCTGCGGGCAAAACGTCTGAATGCCACACAGATTAACCGTGAAATTCTGATCCCATCTGGAACAAATGCTGTGTCGCCTACAGACGTAGTGAAACAGTGCCTACGAGACGGCCAAAGCTAGACAGATGTGGCAGACGAAAATATGCATGAAATCGAGGAAATGATTCGCAGGGATTGCAGATTTTCCGACGATGAGACGTTCACACAATGGTTTCCAAATGGCCCCATGACTGAGGAGGAAATTTCTATCGCCGAGAAACTGAATGATGGGCAGAACCTTCCGGTCGTTGTTTACAGAGACTTGGTGACGATGTTGAGCAGTGGTGTCACTTGTCTGTGTGACTTTGAAGTGTAGTGCACCGTTCAGTAAAAGTTATTTGGCTTCTACTTTTAGAAATCCTCTGTCAAAAAGGTCTTTGATAAATGCGTACAAATATCTTTTTCGGGAATTTAAGAACAACTTTACTCTAAAAGTTATTTATGAGTTACCATTTTTTGCTACAACAGTGAAAGATGGAACAGACATATCCTCTCCGACTATAACCAACCAGCAACTCGAATATGTTAAATTGGTTTCAGCTTTATCGATAGCAGCTGACGAGTCTTCTGACAGAAATGAAACACCGCGTTTCTCTTATTGTGCGAGTTATGTGCATGACATAAAGAAGGAACCTTAGGATTATTGCCACTCAAAGGCGGAGAGGAAGTATTAATTGCTGTAATTGAGAGCAATGAAATCATATTCCACAAGACAAATTTGTCTCAGTTTTAACAGGCGAGTCGGAAACTGTGACCGGCGTAAAGAAAGAGTTTGTTGCCATTTTGAAAAAAGAAAAAATTAATTACCATTGCATTATTCATCAAGAAGCGCTTTGTGCGCTGATACTTGCAGATGAAATTTGTAAATATACGTAAATCGTGATTAAGATTTTCGATCTCCATTGCAGGTAAAACTTTTAATCATCGCCATTTTTAAAGTGAGACTGAGTACTCATATCTTCTGCTGCATACCAAGATACTTTTATTGTGGAAAGAAAACATTCTGAAGTGTTTCGCTTTCTTACAAACAGGAATTGAAGCATTTTCTTTAGAAGGGTGTTTACTATTCAGAACTAATAATCAATGGATCCAAAATTTTATTTCATGATTGAAGTTACGTCTCATCCAAACCAGCTCAATCGAAAACGCAGGGGACACGAAGTAACTTTTTCCCATGTTAGGAGAAGTTATTTCACTCGAAAACAAATTCTGCCTTTTTGTTGAATATTTTGAAAGACAGACTGCTTTTCTCAGCAGGTTTCAGGACATTAGAAACAGCAAAGCGACGTCAGCCTATGTCAAAGGAATCTGTTATTGCTATTTTAACATAATTAAGTATTCCGCCTTTTAACAAAGGCAAGGGCAACTTTGAAATGGATTGTTGGATTTAAAAAGTGAAGGACTGAAGTCCTCGAAATTTGGAAATCTTTGTGCTGATAAAGAAGTAAAGGATAAAAACAAATGTAAACTTCGTTTACGGCGCAATTGGTCTGCTTTGAAAGGCCTGGAGAAGTAGAATATGTTGATTTTTAACGCCTGGAATAATACTCCTGACTCGCACAGTCAGCTGAAAAAACCAATGTGTGCTGTACTTTTCTTATACACGTCCAGAATTTTATTCGAACAATTATTGTCAAGGATGAACCGTATCAAGAATAAGTTCAGAAGTCGTCCGATTCATGAGAACTTAGAATGGTGGCTAAAATTAAAAACAACAACAAAAATAAATTATATCGTTATTTAATATGATATAAAGATTTAGTCAACGTACTTTACTAAAAAAATGTTCAGATGTGTGTGAAATCTTTTGAGACTTAACTGCTAAGATCATCAGTCCCTAAGCTTACACACTACTTAACCTAAATTATCCTAAGGACAAACACACAAACCCATACTCGAGGGAGGACTCGAACCTCCGCCGGGACCAGCCGCACAGTCCATGACCGCAGCGCCTTAGACAGCTTTTTTTTTTCTCGGCTAATCCCGTGCGGCTACAGTTCATTAATTTTAGGGAGCGCAGTGGAGAGAACGACGTATATGCTTTAGATAGGTATGTGCGGACGAAAGAATATGAGCCAGCAGTCTAAATGACAGATACACGAACCAAAAGCTCTGTTCCTACGTAAACCATTTTACGGATGGACGTCGGTTCGGTAGTAGTCGTTTGTGTAGGATGCCACTCGGAAAAGATAGCTCTGCAGAAATTACGCTGTTACAAAGACTTGCGTTTACTGTTGTTGGCTGAGGGGAAGACTTCTTCTCGTATGTATGACCTAAACGTAACACGAGGCGTAGGAGAACTCACTAGCGCATTCCGGTTGGCTCTTAAACCGTATTTCTTTCTTTCTCAGTTCTTTTGCGACACCTCTGCGCCGGGCCTTCGCCGTAGGCCTACGTCGCCACAGCGGTGGTTTGACCCCCGCCCCTGTGAAGTAGTTGTGCTGGCACATTTAACGGAATGAAAGCTATTATGACTGCTATAAACTGCGGCCGCATTTGTGTCACAGTGAGTATAACATCACACTGATTAATGTTTCCTGGTGAGAGAAGTGTGCGTTGTGCAGCGACATAATGAAGCCGGAAGGTAGTCTTACCTCTGAGATCAAGTTCTGTACAAAGACCTTGGGATCGCCGGACGCAACAATGTAAACCCGTCTATGGAAATTTTTGGTAAAAAGTCAATGTGATGCCTGGGGTAGTTGTAGAACGCAGTAGCTCAGGAACTCGGAAGAGGATATTGGGGTTACAGCTGCAGAGCGATGCATTTCTTTCTTAAAGGGATACCTGTGGTTTGCGGACAACGGCTTGTCAGATGTTACCCTATCACGGTAATGGGAGGCGGCACGGGGGACGAGTGACTAATATGAGCTCAATGCAACAGATTTTGGCGGGACAACAAATTAATGATTAAGAAGGCGGAACGTGTGTCTGAGTGAGGAAGCATTGGGGGGAGTACAGGCAGTCGGAGCTAGTTGGAACTGGTGACCACAAACATGAATGGCAAGTGCAGAGTGCGTGGAGAGGGATAGAGTGTAATCGTTACGAAGGAAGATGTTATCAGTTCTACGTTTACTAGCGGAGACTGGGAACACGTAGTGTTCGCAGTTTATTACGGGTTTTCAGTAACGGTACCCAGGAGCAGTTGTAGACTCAGATCACAATTTTGTAATGATGAAGAGTAGGTGGAAGTTTAAGAGACCAGTCACGAAGAATTAGTGAGCAAAGAAGTGACTGGCGGAAGTACTAAGGAATGAAGAGACAGGCTTGAAGTTCTCTGAGCTATGGATATTGCGATAATGAATAGCTCAGTAGGCATTTCATTGAAGTGGAATGGACACCTCTAAAAAGGGGAATCACAGAAACTGAGAAGAAAAACTTAGGTACAAGGAAAGCAAGCACGAACAAATCATGGATAACAGGTGAAATATTTGAAATGATCGACTAATGGAGCAAGCATAGAAATGTTCAGGAAAATTCGGGAATACAGAAAGGGAAGGAATAAATAGGGCGTGCGGGGAAGCTAAGGCGAAATGGCTCCTTGACAGTTGTGAAGAAATCGAAAACGAAATTATCTTCGGAAAGACGGACTCAGCATGTAGAAAAGTCGAAACAAGCTTCGGCGAAATTACAAACAACGGCGGTAACATTAGGAGTGGAATGGGAATTGACTGTTAAATACAGAGGAGAGAGTGGGTAGGCGGAGAGAGTACTTTCAAGGCCTCTATAACGGGGAAAACTTATCTGATGACGTGACAGAATAACAAGCAGGAATCGACAGCGAAAAGACAGGAGATCCAGTAATACAATCAGAATTTAGAAGACCTTTCGCAGACTTAAAATCAGTCAGGATAAGGGATAGATAACATTCCATCGAAATTTCTACAATCATTGGGGAAGGTTTAAACAAAACGGTTATTCACGTTGGTGCGTAACAGCTCATGCATCCAAGTCGTTGACAAGAATAACATATACAAGCATGGAAATGAAAATTAAGAATCTGTTAGGTGATGATATGTTTGGCTTTAGAAGAGATAAAGGCACCATAGAGGCTATTGTGTCGTTGCGGTTGATAATGGAAGCAAGATTAATGGAAAATCCAGACCCTTTCACAGGATTTACGGACCTGGAGAAAAGGATTCCATTATGTCAATCGGTGAAAGGAGGTCGAAGTTATGAAAATAAAAGGGGTAAGCTATATGGAAAGACGGGTAATATACAATATGTACAAGAACCAACAACAATAGTGGATCAGTAAAAGTGGAAGACCAAGAACGGAATGCGCCATATTAAAAATTGTGCAACGCACTGTTGTAGTCTTTTGCCCCTACTGTTCAATCCGGTTCAATGATGTAAATAAAACAAAGATTCAACAGCTAGATTCAGAGAGAAAGGATATTAATGACAAGATTGGCTGATGACATTCTTATCCTCAGTGAAAGTGAAGAAGAATACACGATGTGTTGAATAGAATAAAGAGTCTAATGAGTACAATATATTGATGGAAAGTCAATTGGAGAAAGACAAAAGTAATGAGAAGTAACAGAAATGAGAACAGCGAGAAAGTTTAAATCACAACTGGGGATCACGAAGTAGACTATGTTAGAGAATTCTGCTACTTAGGCAAGAAGAAAAAAAAAGATGGACGCAGCAAGGAGGACACAGGAAGCTTATTAGCACTGGCAAGAAGTGTATTCCAGGACAAGAGAAGTCTCCTAGTATCGAACATCAATCTTAATTTGGGGAAGAAATTACTGAGAATCTACATTTGGAGTTCAGCATGGTGAGACATGGATCATGGAAAAACTGGAAAATACACTCCTGGCAATTGAAATAAGAACACCGTGAATTCATTGTCCCAGGAAGGGGAAACTTTATTGACACATTCCTGGGCTCAGATACATCACATGATCACACTGACAGAACCACAGGCACATAGACACAGGCAACAGAGCATGCACAATGTCGGCACTAGTACAGTGTATATCCACCTTTCGCAGCAATGCAGGCTGCTATTCTCCCATGGAGACGATCGTAGAGATGCTGGATGTAGTCCTGTGGAACGGCTTGCCATGCCATTTCCACCTGGCGCCTCAGTTGGACCAGCGTTCGTGCTGGACGTGCAGACCGCGTGAGACGACGCTTCATCCAGTCCCAAACATGCTCAATGGGGGACAGATCCGGAGATCTTGCTGGCCAGGGTAGTTGACTTACACCATCTAGAGCACGTTGGGTGGCACGGGATACATGCGGACGTGCATTGTCCTGTTGGAACAGCAAGTTCCCTTGCCGGTCTAGGAATGGTAGAACGATGGGTTCGATGACGGTTTGGATGTACCGTGCACTATTCAGTGTCCCCTCGACGATCACCAGTGGTGTACGGCCAGTGTAGGAGATCGCTCCCCACACCATGATGCCGGGTGTTGGCCCTGTGTGCCTCGGTCGTATGCAGTCCTGATTGTGGCGCTCACCTGCACGGCGCCAAACACGCATACGACCATCATTGGCACCAAGGCAGAAGCGACTCTCATCGCTGAAGACGACACGTCTCCATTCGTCCCTCCATTCACGCCTATCGCGACACCACTGGAGGCGGGCTGCACGATGTTGGGGCGTGAGCGGAAGACGGCCTAACGGTGTGCGGGACCGTAGCCCAGCTTCATGGAGACGGTTGCGAATGGTCCTCGCCGATACCCCAGGAGCAACAGTGTCCCTAATTTGCTGGGAAGTGGCGGTGCGGTCCCCTACGGCACTGCGTAGGATCCTACGGTCTTGGCGTGCATCCGTGCGTCGCTGCGGTCCGGTCCCCGGTCGACGGGCACGTGCACCTTCCGCCGACCACTGGCGACAACATCGATGTACTGTGGAGACCTCACGCCCCACGTGTTGAGCAATCCGGCGGTACGTCCACCCGGCCTCCCGCATGCCCACTATACGCCCTCGCTCAAAGTCCGTCAACTGCACATACGGTTCACGTCCACGCTGTCGCGGCATGCTACCAGTGTTAAAGACTACGATGGAGCTCCGTATGCCACGGCAAACTGGCTGACACTGACGGCGGCGGTGCACAAATGCTGCGCAGCTAGCGCCATTCGACGGCCAACACCGCGGTTCCTGGTGTGTCCGCTGTGCCGTGCGTGTGATCATTGCTTGTACAGCCCTCTCGCAGTGTCCGGAGCAAGTATGGTGGGTCTGACACACCGGTGTCAATGTGTTCTTTTTTCCATTTCCAGGAGTGTAATAGAATTGAAGCATTTGAGATTTGGTGCTACAGAATAACGTTGAAAACTAGGTTTCCGGAGGGACTTTGTGTGAGGGCGCTACCAAATCGACCGTTACGTTTCAGAGTATGGAGATTATTAAACACTTTGATTTACAATGTACGGGTGATCAAAAAGTCAGTATAAATTTGAAAACTTAATAAACCACGGAATAAAGTAGATAGAGAGGTTAAAATTGGCACACATGCTTAGAATGACATGGGGTTTTATTAGGACCACCCCATATTGCTAGACGCGTGAAGGATCTCTTGCGCGCGTCGTTTGGTGATGATCGTGTGCTCAGCCGCCACTTCCGTCATGCTTGGCCTCCCAGGTCCCCAGACCTCAGTCCGTGCGATTATTGGCTTTGGGGTTACCTGAAGTCGCAAGTGTATCGTGATCGACCGACATCTCTAGGGATGCTGAAAGACAACATCCTACGCCAATGCCTCACCATAATACCTAACATGCTTTACAGTGCTGTTCACAACATTATTCCTCGACTACAGCTATTGTTGAGGAATGATGGTGGACATATTGAGCATTTCCTGTAAATATCATCATCTTTGCTTTGTCTTAGTTTGTTATTCTAATTATTGCTATTCTGATCAGATGAAGCGCCATCTGTCGGACATTTTTTGAACTTTTGTATTTTTTTTGGTTCTAATAAAACCCCATGTCATTCCAAGAATGTGTGTCAATTTGTACCTCTCTATCTACATTATTCCGTGATTTATTCAGTATTCAAATTTATACTGACTTTTTGATCACCCGGTATATCGGTGTGTCCTTTTAATAGTTCATCTTATCTTTTCTAAGTTTTCCAAGCACTTTGTGTTGTCGTTTCTTTCTGAACATGCACCATAACCTTTCTGTGTGTTACATATTACTAAACGGAAGAGATGTTTATCAAGTTTTATTTATTGTTGCCAATCTTACGGCGTTGACATGCTAACAGGTTAGTGACCCTACGAACGGATGGTGGGTCTTGGAGACTTACAGAAAAGCCTAATATTCGTATTTAATAATTCGACGATTCAATAAATTTCAGTTAGAGGCACGGGTGCAGGAAGAAAGAGGCGGCTGAGGGTGACTCTTTAGGCGACTAAATAAAGTAATAGAACATCACATAGTGTTTGGCATATTTCCAAGTTTATATACTGTTTGTGTAACTCTTAACTTGTTCCTCCATAAGTACAGTATGTCCATAAACTTCTGATAAACTTTAGTAAGGCAGTGAAAAGGAAAAAAGATTCCTACGTGAGTGTGAGGTTGAGGAGCTGAGAACCGGCGCGCCTGTTGCAGCTGCCTGGAGAGCCCGGATATGGTGTCGGTTTTCGACGGCCCCAGTCCGTCGGCGGCGGCGGTGGCGGTGCTGTGCGACGAGGCGTCGCACCTTGAGGTGCTGTCCACGGGCTCCAGCCTCTACGTCGAGCTGACAGCGCGCTCGCGTTGGCCCGGACAGGGCTTCCGCGCCTCCTTCCAGTTCCAGGGGCCGGGGGACGCCAACCACGCCACAGGTCAGTCCATACCCCAGCTTACTTCGTCTCACCGCACCAGGAATGCACAAGTGAACAGACAAAGCTGGACCCCCTGTCTCCAACAGAACATTAACGTGATACGAAAGGTAACGTGGGCGCTTATGTGAAAACTGAGGGAGTAAGTAACTTACGCATGATGTGTCACTGTTAAGTAAGATAGATGGATGAAACTTGGGCCACACATGTGTGGAAGTACTATAATGTAGTACAGAAGGTACTGAAATAAAGACGCAATGAGACGAACAGAATGACTCTTTTATTCAGACAATGATTACACTGAAGTCACCACGATTCGTGATGGTTTCATAGATATTAAAAACGGCTGAGCTTGGTTCTTAGTAGCGTGTGTGATCACCAAGGACGGACTGGGATACATTCCTCTGCAATATGCTGCCTTGCTAGCTACAAGGTAACGGGTTTTCAAATAAAAAATGTGGTTGCCCTCAACTACGTACCATCAGACTCAGAGTTGAAATATGAAACGTTTTGGCTGGTTTCGTTGTCTAGGGGCTGGGATACGTAGTTGCCGCATTACAAGCCAAATAGTGCTGCTCTACAGTATACAGTATGAATGGTCTAAGGTTCCCATCACTCGGCAATTGCGAATTTTGAATGTAACATAGAACTTTATAAATGAAAGACTGCAATTAAATAAAATGTGCAGGTACTATTTTAACGACTTTAAATGATGAGTATGATAGCAGAAATACCTTTAAGAATGCCGTTTATTACTATAAAACAGTTATTGGTGTCGATGGTCCAGCAATTAAATAAAATATAAGTTGAATAACAGGGAAACAATAGATTCCTAGTTCACGTAATTAGTTATGAGCAACAAAATAGCTCCCGAGGTATTCACTTCTAGACGAATACTACGTCTTCACTGCAGAAGCCACGGAAATCTCACAAGTGCACAAGTCTGCACTACGAAATATTTCTATCTCCTGCGACCACGCGCAAACTGCTCAACACCCTCCAAATATTTCCTGCGACCGTCCAACACTTCCGCCGTGTCCTGTGTGACCCGATGCTCTTCCCCCACTTCCCTACAGTCTCTCCATTGACTTCGGTAGTAGCTTACCATAGTAACGAACGCTGTGATTTGTTGTGCGCTCCCGCCATGTCTCCAAGCCAACACACACTCACAAATATATTGAAACACATACGAAATAATGGATTTACATTTAAATAATTTGAAATTAAATAAATATTCCTATTGTTGGAGCATAAACACGCTCTAAAAATTGGTTCAAATGGCTCTGAGCACTATGGGACTTAACATCTTAGGTCATCAGTCCCCTAGAACTTAGAACTACTTAAACCTTACTAACCTAAGGACATTACACACATCCATGCCCGAGGCAGGATTCGAACCTGCGACCGTAGCAGTCCCGCGGTTCCGGACTGCAGCGCCTAGAACCGCACGGCCACCGCGGCCGGCAAACACGCTCTAAAACATATTATTAAATACATAAACAAATCAAATAAACATGTAACAAAGGAATAGAAACATAAGTAGGCCAGTAGCGTAATGTCTCTGTGCTTTCAAATCACAGTAAATATTTGACCACTTTCTTCATGAATAGTATGTATCAGGTATAAACAAAGACAAAGACGTATAAATACATTTATAAGCATGCTGCTACCGTTTCTCAAGGAACTGTGGAGTACTTATGGCCTGACACGATCAACACTAATCAGCCACTTTGACCTCCAATAACTCGTGTACTATTAAAGTTACATGCCTGTAATTCATACCAATTTAGGTTTACACTAATAGCTTTCTAAAGACATGCCAATCGACAAAATCGGATGAACCGTTTAGATTTTGGAAATTCGTTGCTGGGTGTTACTTGTATAATTTACAGTCAGATACTAAACTTTAAACTAATAAAGATATTGAAAATCTGATTACACAATCAGAATTGTCGTGCATATAATGGTAATGTACATGTTTCTTTTTAAGGTATCATGATTCCCCTGGCTATTATTAATTTCTGCATGAACTGTGAAATGTCTGCTTTTATGGTTTCACAAAGTCCGCCATCTTTGGCACTCCCGGCATACAAATCTCCTTCATCGACACAAAGCACAGCCTTTGACACAGCGTCAACATGGAATTCCCAGCCACGCGGTCGGCCCTGCCCACTCTCTAGGGCTACCCCTCTTGCTCCGGCTAATGTTCAGCTCCATGCGGTCGCTGACGAGCCCCGGCTTGCCGAGCGGCCCGTGCGGCCAGGCCAACTGCGAACTCAGAATATTTTCAGGGTGCCACACTTCGCCCGTTACCTCACAAAGTTAGTAAGGAGCTGTTGACAACTGCTGCATGATCATTGGTACACGCGAACGTGCTACAGTATGTCTGGCTAACGCATCTCACACATATTCGATGGGTTATAAGGCCAGTCGATTCGCCGGATACCCTCTTCTTGGAATAGCTAGTTCGCCTGCGGTGTTCGATGGCGTCGCGCATTGTCATCCATAAAAATGACGTCAGCGGCGAATGGAAAAGATGCACATGGATTAAAAGTCCTATGTAATTATAACCGTGACGGTTCTGTACTGTGTTCAAAGATTTCGACGTCAGTATGCCAACGCAACATTGAGCCTTTGTACACCTTATCATGTGGAACACCAAAACGATCATGATCTACAAAATTCCTTGGTGCATTAGGAGCTCTCACCTCTCACCATATGTGGGTACGTCCAACATTATGCATCAACAACGATCCAGTAGTTGTCAACCACATTAGTGGATGAATGTTGTGGTCAACATAGGAGCCCATTCCACAACATGCTATGCTGTCCGTGGTAATCACACACCTATTAAGAACCATAAACCACGGTGACTTCAGTGTAATTATTATCTTTGAATAAATCATTTCTGTTGGCTAAAAATGGCTCTGAGCACTATGGGACTTAACATCTGAGGTCTTCAGTCCCCTAGAACTTAGAACCACTTAAACCTAACTAACCTAAGGACATCACACACATCCATGCCCAAGGCAGGATTCGAACCTGCGACAGTAGCGGTCGCGCGGTTCCAGACTGAAGTGCCTAGAACCGCTCGGCCACCAGCGGCCGGCAAATCATTTTTATTCGTCTGACTACGTATTTCTTTCGGTTACTTTCTATACTGTACTGTAGCAGTTCTTTAGATGTATGGTCCAAGTTTCATCGAGATATGTTACTTGGCAGTGGCGCACTATGCGAAAGCTTTTCCGTGCCATAATTTTCGCACCAGCCTATAATCCGTGAGCCATTACCACAGGGACTGATAGAGTGCAGTTTACATTAATGTCAGTCACTGCCTGTCAGAGTCCTTTCAGATGTAGAACCTAGGAGATATGCCTGTCTAAATGGGTTCGTACACGACACATTGTGTCATATTTTAATCTTACTATTCGTGTGCGATGTATACGAGGGGTTGAAAAAGTTTTTATATCACCTTGCAAAACATAAAGCTGTGCAATTACATTTTTATTTTGTGCTTCCTCATGTTTTCGAAGCGGAATGACTATCCCATTAAGTTTCGTGCTTGCAGCCACGTAAAACTCTCCTAATATTTCGATCATGCACCTCTCGCCCATCTTCAGAGTGAGCCTTGAGGCTGAAGCTACGAACTTCCGAGGGCTGAGATAGACGGAGCGAGTGCTGCAGCTTCAGCCTGTTGGCTCGCTCTGAAGATGGGTGAAAGGTACACGGTATTAGGTTAACGTGGCTGCACGCTAGAAATTGAATGACTTAATTTTTTGCTTGTTATCGTGTATATGCCTCCAACCCTGAACGACCGCCAGTATAGTACCGCAACAGCTGAGGCCACACCAAGAACGTTAGCCTCTTCTAAACAGTGGAATATCCTGCAATAATCCATTTTCTGAATTTCAAGGCGAACAGCACTGCAACAGTTCGTACTGATCTGGTATAAATGTCATGTCCATCAACAGTGCACCATCATATGACACTGTGGTTATATGGTGCAGGAGCTTTTAACGTGGGTAAACAGCTGTGCCTGACGAAGTCCGAGGTAGCCGACTATCTCTGAAGACCTGAGAATCGAAAAAAAAAAAAATGGAGGGTCTGGTCTTCGGAGACCGACCCACTACAATCGTTGTGAAGGACGAGAGAGACTGGAAATAAATCATGAATCAGTTGTCACTCTATCACGTCAGTTGGAACATGACAAAGTTCCCCGTTCGATAGGTTCCGCGACAGCTCACATCCATTTAGGATGCAGAACGAACCGAGGTGCAGCGGAAATGTTACCTCTGCTTCAGAACCAATCACCACAGAAGAGTGCTGGGTTAACGACTATGACACAGAGAGGGCGGTAATAGAATCGTTCTGCAGGCAGCTTCAGATGTCGGATCTCTAAATTTACCCAATGGTGTTCCTCGATAAGAAGTTCGCCTTGCCTCCACTTATTCCCATTTGCGTTCCCGAAGCATCTCCGTAACTTTTTCGTGTTGTTCGAACCAACTGGTAACAAATCAAGCAGCCCGCCTCTGAATTGCACAGATAGTGGAAGCATTAGGATTCTCCAGTGCTGAAAAAGGCGAAGACCCAGGCATCATCGGGAGGGTTAATGCTGACTGTTTTCGGAGACCCCAACATACCGAGTGCTTTTTCGCTTCAGTGTTCCCATACTGACCCCTTCTAATATACCACCCCGCCGAGTTGTGAAAACGGCCTCCAAGTGGCCCAGGTTTAGAATATCGGCATACACGAGTACTGGTTCTGCATATACTACAACTGTCGTTTCTCCACCTATTACCCGGTGAGTTTCCAGGGCGTCTCTTTTACGGTGGGTGGTACATGCTACCACTCCATCAAGTTAAGACATGATTCACTTCAGTCGTGTATATAATAATATTTTAATATCCATCTTCCACTGCATAGAGGAAGGGGCCCCTCCTACATCGTTGATATTGTTTGTAAATAATTATTGTAGGACGTTTCGAAACCAAAATGAAATTATTATTTGAACACATTGCTTATGAATTATTGCAAATCCCAAAGATGGTTCAAATGGTTCACATGGCTCTGAGCACTATGGGACTCAACTGCTGTCGTCATCAGTCCCCTAGAACTTAGAACTACTTAAACCTAACTAACCTAAGGACATCACACACATCCATGCCCGAGGCAGGATTCGAACCTGCGACCGTAGCGGTCGCACGGTTCCGGACTGCGCGCCTAGAACCGCGAGACCACCGCGGCCGGCTAAATCCCAAAGACATGGTTCACTTTAGCCGTGTATATATTAATATTTTAATATCCATTTTCCACTGCATAGAGGCAGAGCGCCCTCTGTGTGGGGCGGCGGAGGGGTGAAGTGGACTGCGGTAGTCGTCGTGGGGTTGTGGACTACTGCGGCTGCGGCGGGGACGGAGCCTCTCCGTCGTTTCTACGTCCCCGGGTAACATACAATACAATACAATACTATACAATAATAAGCAAAATGTCTTCAGCACACTGAAGAAAAGTTCAGTGAAACAGAATTTGATCGATCTTGCCACAATATATAAACTGAGGCAACGACAATAATAAATAAAATTTGTGCCGGAGACAGGAACAGAAAATTAATATAGCGTCTGCAATTAACCATTCGCGACTAAGACAAATTTTAGATTTAAAAGATCACCTACGTAGCACACAGCTAAACATTATTCTGTGTCCTCGGAGTCTTTGCCAGTGTCATTCTTTAATAAAATGTAATTTTATCAAACATTGTTCTATTCCTGCTCACATTAGCAGCTAGTCACTACCACAAGCTCCTGTCAAGTAACTTCAGGTCTCCCTAAACAGTTACCACAATACAATCTAGTCTACAATAAAAAAAAGTGATTCAGTCCCATAGAGAAAAATACCAAGGTATTTTCTTTGTACAAATGGCATGAACCAAATCGGTCACGCTCACTGCATAATAAAACAAGGGGACCTTCTTTATAATAAAACACCCAAATCAGTCACGGTCTCAGCGTGTAATTAACAATGATAATGACTCTCGCCCTTAGGAAACACATTCGCACACCCATAGTGCTACCACGTTGCACTATAAACACTGACTTTCCCTGCGTACTATGCTTCTTTAAGGAGTACTCTCAAAGCATCGCTTCCACTATCCACTGTACTCTATGTTGGATCACTGAACCACTAAGACGCAGTCGTCGGCTACTAAAACACGTAGGTTGTGTTTCTCCTCAAACACGGAAGCCCCTTGCTTGGCCTCCACTGGAATCACCATTCTCTGGTCTAGGTAGAGATACCACCCGCACCACCAGATTGTTTGTGATCACACAGAGACCGTGCTATGCAATGATCGTTAGTGATATCCCATAGACGGTTCCTTGTCGTACCAGCTTGGACAAAGCTTCTTGACCATACAGCAGTCAAGTCTACTGTGATGTTCGACGAAAAGAAGTATACATCGCTATCTACATTTACATACATACCCCACAAGACACGATACGGTTTGTGGCGGTGGGTACCACGTACCGTACTAGTAATTTCCTTTCCTGCTCCACTAGCAAATAGAATGAGGGGAAAACGACTGTCTATATGCCTCCGCATGAGCCCTAATTTCTCTTTAACTTCGTGGTCCTTATGTACGTGGGCGGTAATAGAATCGTTCTGCAGGCAGCTTCAGATGTCGGATCTCTAAATTTACCCAATGGTGTTCCTCGATAAGAAGTTCGCCTTGCCTCCACTTATTCCCATTTGCGTTCCCGAAGCATCTCCGTAACTTTTTCGTGTTGTTCGAACCAACTGGTAACAAATCAAGCAGCCCGCCTCTGAATTGCACAGATAGTGGAAGCATTAGGATTCTCCAGTGCTGAAAAAGGCGAAGACCCAGGCATCATCGGGAGGGTTAATGCTGACTGTTTTCGGAGACCCCAACATACCGAGTGCTTTTTCGCTTCAGTGTTCCCATACTGACCCCTTCTAATATACCACCCCGCCGAGTTGTGAAAACGGCCTCCAAGTGGCCCAGGTTTAGAATATCGGCATACACGAGTACTGGTTCTGCATATACTACAACTGTCGTTTCTCCACCTATTACCCGGTGAGTTTCCAGGGCGTCTCTTTTACGGTGGGTGGTACATGCTACCACTCCATCAAGTTAAGACATGATTCACTTCAGTCGTGTATATAATAATATTTTAATATCCATCTTCCACTGCATAGAGGAAGGGGCCCCTCCTACATCGTTGATATTGTTTGTAAATAATTATTGTAGGACGTTTCGAAACCAAAATGAAATTATTATTTGAACACATTGCTTATGAATTATTGCAAATCCCAAAGATGGTTCAAATGGTTCACATGGCTCTGAGCACTATGGGACTCAACTGCTGTCGTCATCAGTCCCCTAGAACTTAGAACTACTTAAACCTAACTAACCTAAGGACATCACACACATCCATGCCCGAGGCAGGATTCGAACCTGCGACCGTAGCGGTCGCACGGTTCCGGACTGCGCGCCTAGAACCGCGAGACCACCGCGGCCGGCTAAATCCCAAAGACATGGTTCACTTTAGCCGTGTATATATTAATATTTTAATATCCATTTTCCACTGCATAGAGGCAGAGCGCCCTCTGTGTGGGGCGGCGGAGGGGTGAAGTGGACTGCGGTAGTCGTCGTGGGGTTGTGGACTACTGCGGCTGCGGCGGGGACGGAGCCTCTCCGTCGTTTCTACGTCCCCGGGTAACATACAATACAATACAATACTATACAATAATAAGCAAAATGTCTTCAGCACACTGAAGAAAAGTTCAGTGAAACAGAATTTGATCGATCTTGCCACAATATATAAACTGAGGCAACGACAATAATAAATAAAATTTGTGCCGGAGACAGGAACAGAAAATTAATATAGCGTCTGCAATTAACCATTCGCGACTAAGACAAATTTTAGATTTAAAAGATCACCTACGTAGCACACAGCTAAACATTATTCTGTGTCCTCGGAGTCTTTGCCAGTGTCATTCTTTAATAAAATGTAATTTTATCAAACATTGTTCTATTCCTGCTCACATTAGCAGCTAGTCACTACCACAAGCTCCTGTCAAGTAACTTCAGGTCTCCCTAAACAGTTACCACAATACAATCTAGTCTACAATAAAAAAAAGTGATTCAGTCTCATAGAGAAAAATACCAAGGTATTTTCTTTGTACAAATGGCATGAATCAAATCGGTCACGCTCACTGCATAATAAAACAAGGGGACCTTCTTTATAATAAAACACCCAAATCAGTCACGGTCTCAGCGTGTAATTAACAATGATAATGACTCTCGCCCTTAGGAAACACATTCGCACACCCATAGTGCTACCACGTTGCACTATAAACACTGACTTTCCCTGCGTACTATGCTTCTTTAAGGAGTACTCTCAAAGCATCGCTTCCACTATCCACTGTACTCTATGTTGGATCACTGAACCACTAAGACGCAGTCGTCGGCTACTAAAACACGTAGGTTGTGTTTCTCCTCAAACACGGAAGCCCCTTGCTTGGCCTCCACTGGAATCACCATTCTCTGGTCTAGGTAGAGATACCACCCGCACCACCAGATTGTTTGTGATCACACAGAGACCGTGCTATGCAATGATCGTTAGTGATATCCCATAGACGGTTCCTTGTCGTACCAGCTTGGACAAAGCTTCTTGACCATACAGCAGTCAAGTCTACTGTGATGTTCGACGAAAAGAAGTATACATCGCTATCTACATTTACATACATACCCCACAAGACACGATACGGTTTGTGGCGGTGGGTACCACGTACCGTACTAGTAATTTCCTTTCCTGCTCCACTCGCAAATAGAATGAGGGGAAAACGACTGTCTATATGCCTCCGCATGAGCCCTAATTTCTCTTTAACTTCGTGGTCCTTATGTACGTGGGCGGTAATAGAATCGTTCTGCAGGCAGCTTCAGATGTCGGATCTCTAAATTTACCCAATGGTGTTCCTCGATAAGAAGTTCGCCTTGCCTCCACTTATTCCCATTTGCGTTCCCGAAGCATCTCCGTAACTTTTGCGTGTTGTTCGAACCAACTGGTAACAAATCAAGCAGCCCGCCTCTGAATTGCTTTGATGTATTCCTTTAATCGAACCTGGTACAGATTCCAACCACTCGAGCGGTACTCAAGAATACGTCGCAGTAGCGTCCCATATGCTGCCTCTTTCACAGATGAGCCACACTTTTCCAAAATTCTCCGAATAAACCGAAGTCGATCATTCGCCTTCCCTACCACAATCAACACAAGCTCGTTCTGTTTCATATCGCTTTGCAGCGTTACGCCCAGCTGCTAAAGCCGTGTGACTCGGTCAAGCAGGACACTGTGTCCGAACATTATAAGTTTGTTTTCCTACTTATCCGCATTAACTTGCGTTTTTATACATTTAGAGCTAGCCGCCGTTCATCACACTAACTAGAAATTTTTTCTAAGTCATCTTGCATCCTCCTATAATCACTCAGCTTCGACACCTTACCATACACCACAGAACTATAAGAAAACAACCGCGGGTTGCTGCCCATCCTGTCCGTTATTTACGCGTACAGAAAATAATAGCGGTCGTCTCACACTATCGTGTGGAACTGCTTGGGGTACTCTTTGTCTCTGACGAACGCTCGCCATCAAGGACAACATACAGGGTTCTATTACTTAACAAGTCTTCGAGCCACTCACATATCTTGACCCTTCTTTCATATGCTCGGCCTCCGCTAACAGCCTGCAATGGGGCACCGTGTCAACTGCTTTCCGGAAATCTAGAAATATGGGACGTGCCTGTTGCCCTTCATCCATAGTCCGCTGTATATCCTATGAGAAGAATGGAAGCTGAGTTTCTCACGAGCGATGCTTTCTAAAATCATGCTGATTCGTGGACATCAGCTTCTCCGTCCCAAGAAAATTTTTTTACATTTGAACTGAGAATGTATCAAGGACTTAGCAGCAAAGTTATGTTAGGGGTATTGGTCTATAATTTTACGGGTCCGTTCTTTTGCCCTTCTTATATGCAGGAGTCACTTCCACTTTCTTCCAATCGCTTGGCACTTGGCGCTGGGCAAGAGATTCGTGATAAATACAAGCGAGGTAATAGGCCAATGCAGTAGAGTTCTCTTTGTAAAGTCTAATCGGGATCCATCGGGACCTGGCGACTTACTTGTTTTCATTGTGCTGCCAGAAGTATCATTCTGTGGAGAGGAAATTTTGTGCCTTGCATTCCACCAAGTCCTTCTTTTATTCGATGATTACAGTCACATTATTAGTAAACCCATCAGAGGGAACTTTCTTGTGCTTTTGAAGTATGAATCTAATTATTCGTAAATAATACTACTAAGTACACAAGACGGTCCACATTTGACAATATACAAGATTACTGTTAGGCATGCGACCAGTAGAGCTTGTTCTAAATTTGCTAACAGACAAGTACGTGTTTCTGCTTGTGGGAGTTCTGCAGATAATGGATGTTGCTAGATACAACATATGATCACCTCTGATTTGCCCACCTATTAATTTGGACAGCAGCCGTTTCTGAAGTCCTAAGCCCACTCACAATACCCTGTCTTCTATATCTCCGTTTCTTTCAACAAGATAACATAAGAGCGGATACTGCCCATGCTGTACTGACGTACCTCTATACGGAGGGTGTTCGATTGATGCCTTGGACAGTGTGTTCTGTAGATCACTCACACACAGGTAACATTCAGTCATGAGCTGACACACCACAAAATCACACAAATACACTGCCGGAAGAGAAAGTCGCAAAACCAACAAGGTATTGTGCGACATAAAAGAATGTTGGCAGACGTTGTTCTGCATCTGAAAGATTACATGTATTCAAATTTCACACTAGTTGCATAACAGTGGCGTTAGTGTCAAAACAGATTTTCTTTAAATATACACTGCAACGGTCGTGAGAGCTAGTCACCTTTGAGATTCGATGTGGTGAGTTGATATTATTCAGTAATACCTCTAAGGCAACAAAGACGCCATCAACAACGCCTGTATGGGTTTGAATGAGATCGTGTATTAGGGCTACGAGAAGCAGGGTGTTGCTACTGCGATATCGCACAAAGGCGTGGCAGGAATGTAGCCACTGTACGTGACTGCTGGCAGCGGTAGTCACGTGAATGTACAGTGAAAATAAGACCGGGATCGGACAGCCACGTGGCACTATCGACAAGGAAGACCACTACGTTCAGCGTATGACTCCGGCGTGTCGTATTGCATCTGCAGCAGCAATGTCAGCACGAGCTGGCACCACAGTGACATAACGAATTGTTACAAATAGGTTACTTCAAGGATAGCTCCTGCAGCGTCCATTCCACTGACCTCAGACCACCGCCATTTGCGATTTAGTGGTGTCAAGCGGAGTTCATTGGAGGGCAGGGTGGAGGTCCGTTGTTTTTTTCTGATGCCCCTGACTGAAAATTTGTACGTCAGTTTGGTAATTCGACCTGTTATCCTGTCATTCATGAACAGAATTCCGGCGGGTGCTGTCCAACAGGATAACGCTCACCCACATACAGTAGTTGCACCCAAACATACTCTAACGAGTGACGACAGGTTGTCTTGGCCTGCTCGATGACCAAATCTGTCTCCATTCGAGCACATACGTGCCATCATCAGACGACAACTCAAGCGTCATCCACAAACAGCCCTACCCATCCCTCTAGAGTTTGACCAAGTGCAACAGGCGTGAAACTTCTTTCCACAAAGCCACATCCGGTACCTGTACAACACAACGCATGCAGTTTGCATGCTTTCATTCAACATTCAGGTGGTTACTATTGTACCAGCATTTCACATTTGCAATGGCTTACGTCGCTCTTACATTAACCTGTGATCTTGCAATATTAATGCCTCGCCGGATTAGCCGAGCGGTCTGAGGCGCTACAGTCATGGACTGCGCAGCTGGTCCCGGCGGAGGTTCGAGTCCTCCCTCGGGCATGGGTGTGTGTGTTTGTCCTTACGATAATTTAGGTTAAGTAGTGTATAAGCTTAGGGACTGATGACCTTAGCAGTTAAGTCCCATAAGATTTCACACACTTTTGAACATTTTGCGATATTAATCACTTAAATACGTTACCTAAACAAGTGTATTCCCGGGGTTTAAATACTCTACATTTCTGATGATGCAATTTTTTCCGTCGGTGTATGTAATCATATATTCCTCCTTTTGTACTCCTGTCAATCAGCACATTCGTTTTGCCCACGGGCATAGAGTCATAATTGATGGCGCGTCTCACTGGCGTCATACCGCCAGCACCACTGTGGCCGAGATGGAGCAGTGACGAACGGAATGGGAGTCTTTTGCTGCATGGCCAAGAATGAGAAGCTGGCTCTCCAAGCTGGCTCGCAGAGGAGCTGTGAATGGGACATGGCTAACGGGCAGGGCGGAGGGCGGCCGATGCGTAGACAACACGATCGAGCAAGTGGTGTCTTTTCCCGAGGCCAGAGAACGACGAGTTCAGTGAAGGCACACAATGGAGCTTCTACATTTCAAGAGGAACACGAGCTTGAGTAGGCGACGGCTGCATCCATTGCAGTGTACAACAAGCGGTGCACTGGGTGGATTGGTTAAAAAGTTATATATGCATGGAAGGTTCGAGGTTATAGAGCAACTTGTTTTGCTCGTTGTTTGATAGCATGCTGGGTGTGTAAATGTGTTCTATAAAGGCGAGATCCATTTTCATATGTTAATTCTATGCAGAAAGAGTCATTGTTATAAAGAAGCTCAACTCGTTTTATTACGCTATGAGCGTGACTGAATTGGTTCGTCATTTGAACAGGGAAAGTACCTTGTTATTCTGGGGAAGCGCAGCAGTTACTTGATAGTAGCTTGTTGTAGAGACTGGTTGTTGATGATAGTAGCCATAGACCAATGTTTAGCTGCGCAATATGTGGGTAATATTAATTATGTTAAGTGCCGCTCATTGTCAACTAGTTACATCCGAAACTCAGTGAGCTTTTCCTTACAAAAAAGAAGAACCACCTGAAACCTTGGCCGCAACCGGTTGATTGGAACTGTTTTTAATTTGTTTCTGGGGCAGTGAAGCGGAAAGAAAACAATGTTTTGTTCTGCGTTTATTGATTTCAAAGCGTATGTAGATTTTTTTTTGCATGAGTACTGGAATAAAGTTGATGTGCTTAACATATTTAGCGGTATATTTATGTGGACAACACGACTGCCGCAGCAGTAAAACTTTTTTCGAAGATGTTTTTATAAACGTTCAAAAAATAGTAAAGGGGTTTTAATAAACCTTCCTTTTTGCAACTGAGTGGCTGTTTGGTATTTCTATAGTAAAATTTATTCGCTATACGTATCCAATATGCATGGTCTTGTTCGCTTTTCTGAACGTTAATAACGTATGCTCACATCGGTAACTGTTTCGCTGTACATGCTAAATGTACACCGCCTGATAAAAAATATTCACCGCCGAGAAGAGGAGGAGCAATGGAAATCTATCTTCATGGGTTGAGAGGGCATATGGTTTTATTTTTGTGATTATAAAATCGTGTCAAATTTACAAACATCATTGTAGTGCGAGCCAGCTTAATCAGTATGACGTTTCACCCTCTGGCCAGGAAGCATGCTCTGATTCGTTTGGGAAAGGTGCCACAAAGCCGTAGTCTCCTCTCCTGAGGCATACTGGCCCACAAGTGTTGCAACTGGTCCATTACATCTTGGATATTGGCGCTGAGACAGAACCGATGTCCGATCTGGTACCATGCATCTTCTACGGGTGCCAGACCGGGGAATCTTACTGGCCATAGGAGTAGCTCAACATGATACCGACAATTCATAGACAGATGCCATGTGTGAATGAGCTTTAGGAAAAGTAAAGGGACGAGAGAGGCAATTCTGACGTTACGGCTAATAATGGAAGCAAGGCTAAAGAAAAATCAAAACACTTTCATAGGATTTGTCGACCTTGAAAAAGCGTTCGACACTATAAAATGGTGCATGCTGTTCGAGATTCTGAAAAAAGTAGGGGTAAGCTATAGGGAGAGACGGGTCATATACAATATGTACAACAACCAAGAGGGAATAATAAGAGTGGACGATCAAGAACGAAGTGCTCGTATTAAGAAGGGTGTAAGACAAGGCTGTAGTCTTTCGCCCCTACTATTCAATCTGTACATCGAGGAATCAATGATGGAAATAAAAGAAAGGTTCAGGAGTGGAATTAAAATACAAGGTGAAAGGATATCAATGATACGATTCGCTGATGACATTGCTATCCTGAGTGAAAGTGAAGAAGAATTAAATGATCTGCTGAACGGAATGAACAGTCTAATGAGTACACAGTATGGTTTGAGAGTAAATCGGAGAAAGACGAAGGTAATGAGAAGTAGTAGAAATGAGAAAAGCGAGAAACTTAACATCGGGATTGATGGTCACGAAGTCAATGAAGTTAAGGAATTCTGCTACCTAGGCAGTAAAATAACCAATGACGGACGGAGCACGGAGGACATCAAAAGCAGACTCACTATGGCAAAAAAGGCATTTCTGGCCAAGAGAAGTCTACTAATATCAAATACCGGCCTTAATTTGAGGAAGAAATTTCTGAGGATATACGTCTGGAGTACAGCATTGTATGGTAGTGAAATATGGACTGTGGGAAAACCGAAACAGAAGAGAATCGAAGCATTTGAGATGTGGTGCTATAGACGAATGTTGAAAATTAGGTGGACTGATAAGGTAAGGAATGAGGAGGTTCTACGCAGAATCGGAGAGGAAAGGAATATGTGGAAATACTGATAAGGAGAAGGGACAGGATGATAGGACATATGCTAAGACATGAGGGAATGACTTCCATGGTACTAGAGGGAGCTGTAGAGGGCAAAAACTGTAGAGGATGACAGAGATTGGAATACGTCAATCAAATAATTGAGGACGTAGGTTGCAAGTGCTACTCTGAGATGAAGAGGTTAGCACAGGAAAGGATTTCGTGGCGGGCCGCATCAAACCAGTCAGTAGACTGATGACAAAAAAAAAAAGTAGCACCACGATATTGTTGCATGGAAGAAATCAAGCGAGTGTGAAAGTTGTCAGAGCCATATAGTTGTTACTACCAGCCGTGACCTAAAGTCATACCCAACGGCCCCCCACAGCATGACGTCAAGAGTTAAGTCCGCTTTGCCTCTCCAAAACACTGGAACAGTGTGACTTCCTCTCAGTTCGCTGCCATACTCGTCGTCGATGGTCGACTGGTGCAGGGCAGAATTGCGATTCATCACTGAACATAATACGACGCCGTTCATCAGCAATCCATGCTTCCTGGTTACGGAACCACTCCAAACGCTTACGTTTGTGTTGTGGTGCTAACGGCAGCCTATAGGTGAGACGATAATTCCCTACACGAGCAGCAACTATCTTCCTATCAACGGTGCGGGACGACGCCGAACGTTGCATGGACTCCATTATACCCGGGCCGGTGAAACACGACATCTCGTGTGCGGTTCGCAACACTACGATTGCGAGGCTGCATTAGCTGCCACCGCACACGCCCACAACTCCGAAGTACCTTTTGTAAAATGTAAGCTGCAATCAACGTTTATACGTAAGTGGAACAAAGTACGTTTTTCTAACAATGGAGAGAATGACGACGGAGACTAAGCTTTTGATAGTATATGAAACCGGGAAATAAAAACACCTGAAGTTAATGACAATATCTATGAAAAGACGTTCCAAATCGTTACAGTAATAGCTGCATGCAAAAGTCGTATAATAAAGTAAATCTAAGCATACCAAATAACACGCTATCCGCACTCATAGAAAGAAATAAAGCAAAACATGCATAGCCTACCCAATTGCAGAGAGAAAAAGAATTAATTCTGTATACATTTACACTCACCAATTTACGATGTCAATGCCGCAATTCTATCCAGTTGTCCTTCACTATCATCGGAATCGGTGCCAAAACCGTTGTCTTCGTCATCATCATCATT
This sequence comes from Schistocerca nitens, assembly GCF_023898315.1. Lineage (NCBI taxonomy): Eukaryota > Metazoa > Arthropoda > Insecta > Orthoptera > Acrididae > Schistocerca > Schistocerca nitens. The sequence goes on along the minus strand of NC_064615.1, from coordinate 813,906,658 downwards.
AAGAGAAATCATTAATTGTTCGTTTTCATTTATAATGCCATCTATAGTCTGTGCTTCTTTTATCAGTTTAGCAACATGGTCTACTTTTTTCGCTCTATGAGGTAGCGTCTACAGTAGCAAGACCTTCGCGTAGCAGTCTTTCCACTTCTGTTATAGTAAAAGTCTGGTTGTTACTTCTAATGTACGCCTTGACTTCACTCAAAACCAATTCAATTGGATTAAAATGCCAGTGATAAGACGGTAGCCTAATTAGCAAGTGACCCTGTTCGCTTGGAATTTCATCTACGACGTATTTAGGCGTCACAGGCTTATTTTGTTTCACCAGCGAGTGTAACAGCAGCTTTGTCAGTCTCATGTCCGCAGCAATGTCTCTCGCCTGCAACCACTGCGCCATAGCTTCTTTACGGTCACTAGTGGTCGGAGTTTTATCTAAAATCACGGAATGGTACGGTGCATTGTCCATCACAAAAAACTGTCGGAACACTAAACTGGAGCAACAAATTTTTAAACCACTGTAGAAACAATGGGTGGTCCATATCCTCATGATAGTCACCGGTTTTTTTCGATCGAAAAACTAGAAGTCCTTCAGGCACAAAGCCGTTTGAAGATCCTGCATGGGCCACAATTAATCGGGATTCTCTTCCTGTTCGCTGATGACCGCTGCTATTTGGAGTATCATTTGTCCAGCATTTCTCGATTGATTCTCCAGCGTTGACCCAGGTTTCGTCTAACCATAAGACTGAGTGTATGTCCTTTCCCACAATTTTGTGTAAGAAAATTGTATGAGCTTTGTATAGTAACAGTTTTCGTCCATCTAACTTTTTTAAACGGAAGCCTATACTTTTTAATATCATCTTAAGTGACATTTTCCCGCCTGAGGAAAGTTCACTTTCTTTTAAAGAAATTAGCAACTTCTCTATTGTGAGGTATTCTTTCCTTTTATAGTATCCGTATATGTGCCGACGAATTGCATCGGATTGGAAAGAATCAATATCTGTAACATCAATAGGCTACTTTTTTTCTTTCCCGGAGTACCTAAAAACACACTGTTTCTTCCACAAGGGCTTTCTTCCACACTGTTTACTTCAGTGTCTTGTAAGTCTTGAATTAGCACCCCTTACCTTATATCTGTTCTTTCACTGAGTCCTAAAGCTTTCGAGGTACTCCCTAAAACTTTATCGGTAGGAATCGACGCATGCCCATGAACAGAAACAAATTCTTTTTCTTGCTCGTAAAACCCCCGCGTTCCCCGTAGCAATTCCAAAGCCTGATTATTTAATGGCACTCCACGGTCCAACGGACTGTTGCTTGGTGAACGACATCGTTTTGGTGACATTGTTTAACAAACAACAGTAGTCGAGGCGGTTACACAACACAACAGCAGGCGTTCGCGCACTAACATACAATGTTTACACGGAAGCCGGCAACGTGGTAGTGTCGGTGCTGTTATTGGTTCAGAAGACGAGGCGCCTCCCGTTCCTCACTTGTTTGTTAGTTGTACTACCAAGTCTACGGCGCTTGGGGAGTGACCTTGAAGTGACATGTTTCAGTGGGCCGGGAATACTTGTTTCTGGATGGCAGGTACAGACGTGAACGGGTAACAATATGCTTGGTGCAACAATATTTTTGGTAGTGAGACATGCTCGACTGGAACACTGAAGGTGAGAATGCCTGGCCTCATGTTTACAAGTAGTCTAACAACGAGCCACTGTCACATGTGAATGTCCCACAAATCTGGATGTTGCACGATTCTACCAGCCGGCCAAACGGAAATCGTCCATGCGGTCCCTCTCAATGTCTGTCAGTTGCTGATAACGCTGCTTTGCACCAATACGTGGCGTTTCCGTGCCTTTCACATTGATTCTTCAACATACGGCGGTGTTCAAGTCCCTTATGCACCCTACCAGGCTTGGCAGCACCGTTAAATGCGAATAACACAAATTCACTCCTGTGCCGTCCCATTTGTCAAAGAGAATTTCAGCTCTCAAAATTTACATATCTGCCAATGGTTTGTACGCACAGGAATTTACATCGACTTTCAACTTTGCCACTTTTTCATCAGGCACTGTATATCCTTCACAAAGTAAACTATTCACCCGTCATGGTCGCTATCTGATTGTAACTAATTTCAACTTCCTCCATACATAAAATCTCAACTACTCAATGTAAAACTTCGACTTTACCGAACTACACTAAAGCTTTCATTTGTTTCAGAAAATGCGCTCTTCATTAACTTACAGTACGGATTTTTAGAAGAAAAATATTTTCTTTTTTAACGAAATTATTAGGGATATTACGCCGCTTTAGTTTGTAACACTGCAAACAGAACTCGTCCCGAAGATAGGGCTTACACAGACAACTGAACCATCGATTTCATTTTTGTTAAAATGTTACAAAACCTAGCAGTGGAATATACAAAATGATTTCATTCAGATTCACAAGGTCTATAGAGATCTACCTCCTTTTCTTCTTCAGATTGTCTTTCAGATTCACATATCTCGCGCTGTACTTGTATTCTACGTATCATCTGCAGAATTTTACAAGATAACGACACATCACGAAACCAGCAAAAGTCAAGTGAATAATAACAGAATATAGAAACCACCATCTCCGAAATGGAAATTTGTCATAAAGTCTTATGGGACCAAACTGCTGAGGTCGTCGGTCCCTAAGCTTACGCACTACTTAATGTAACCTAACGTAACCTACGCTAAGGACAACACACAGACTCATGCCCGCGGGAGGCCTCGAACCTCCGACGGGGGTAGCTGCCCATACCGCGACAAGACGCCTGAGACCGCGCGGCTACCCCGCGCGGCCTACCATCTCCGAGTTTCAACTTACTTTATTACCAACTATAGACGTAATATTTATCGAAAAACAATTATTTCTATGTCTCGACTGAAATATAAGCCAGTCTCAACCCCCCTTCTTTTAACTTTAATGTTGTTAGCGCTTTCTGTCAATAGAGCATAATCAGACAAAATTTAAGGCAGCGGTGACACTGGCTTCAAGGAATTACCGAGACATTTCAGTCACATGGTGAGCGGAAGTGTACTCAGTGTACGTTGTTTTATTTCTTTCTTTTCTACTTTTATTTGAATATATCACAATCTGGACGAACTCCAGTTAGTAAGCAAATCATTATGCTTCAAGGCAAATGAATATATACCACAAGTAGTTATTAGACACGCCTCTGTCCTAACATCGCTAAAATGGGTTCCTACGACATATGAAGTGCCGTTCGTGAAGTGCTGATGTGTGTAAGTGCTCACGAGTCTGGATTTCTAGGACCTCGACTGACACAAAGCAACAGTGCAGCACCGTTATTCACCTAGACCGTACGCTGCATTTAGATGAGCTTAAAATCAATCCCGTACTCAGTAGCAAACACCCACAAACACACACACACACACACACACACACACACACACACACACACGGATACGCAATTAAATAGATAGAGACAGGGACTTGGAGACACGAGAGCGGGACAGAGGGTGTAAGACAGGGAGGGGCGAGTTTACGGGGTGCCGCGGCGCAGCGCGCTCATCGGTATGGACGCGGCCGCTCGCAGCCCCTAATGGAAATCCCGCCTCGGCTAATAGCCTGACGTCTGGCGCCCGATTTCGAAACAGACTGCGCGCCTGCCCAGCACTCCGCGCAGATAAACGGCTTCGCGTCCAGCGCTCTCTGCAAGAACCGATCTCCCCCGAACACCAGAAAAGCCGCCGAGAACAGGAAGTCCTGTAATGACCTTACGTGCGCATAGATCCGAGTGAGATCCAAACAGTAATGGAGAGCGCTGGAAATGATTTAGTATCACGGAAACCAACATCAAAAAAGCCCCATGGTATATACGAAAACCCAGCACATGGGCTGCTTTCAGAATACGATCCGTGAAGCTATTTACTGTAGTAAACGACCACTGCGAACTTCATTTAATCTGCAAAGCATTGCTCAGAGCCATGTGAATTGTTCTAGTCATTCTGTATCATACTATATTCATGTCTCAGAGGGAAAAAATGATAGCTTGTATATGTGTTTATGTGACTGAATCTCTTTTATTCCCAACATACAAGGGAAGGTCAGGTAGTATCGGATAGTGGATTATGTCGGACAAGGTTTCTATACGCTAGGGGTAGCGGGAGCATCTAAAGCGCCATTGCAGCGTGAAACATGGAGAAAAATACTATTCACGCGATTTTGATGAAAATAACTGTGCGTTTCGTAGCGACAACAAGTTGTCTGTTCCTAATGAGTATTTCAGTGCTCAAACTTAATTTTGGAGTGTTGATGTGTGTTTGCAATCAAGTAACATTATGTTTTCATTGTAATTTTATTGTTTTATTATTTCATTGTACTTTATATTATTCTCCATATTTTAGGCGGTAACAGTGCCAAGCTCAAACAATTATAATGGGAGTGTTTAACAATCACGGTGATACGTTCTGGTTGCAAGTGCCGAAGAAATTTCTGTTTCTCCTCAAGACAACAGACTGCACAGAAACTGACAGTTTTAATTTTTATTTATTTATTTAATTTTAACCGACACCTACGAAGAACTATTATACTGCAGTGCCTGTGTTCTTGCGATGTATTCTGCAACGTCCTTCAGACATGGATGCATGTCTAAGGGAACAGGCATTGCTACTGTCGACAGCTGTATGAAATACAAGATATGTATTCCCAACTAGGAACATAATCAGGTACCAGCTGTACAATATATGGCTTACAATGGAAATCTCTTCCGACCCGGACTCGAACTCCAAATTCCCGCTTTACGTTAGCGGTCGCTGTAACCACCACATGCACGCATGTCTGAAGGACACTTCAGAGTACTTCGTAAAAACACAGGCACTGCAATGTGGTATTTCATGTCAAGACGATGTTGTGACAATACTTGTAAGTCTCTCCCTGTACTATAATCACAGCAGTTGTGCGAGTATAGGACGTAGGCACATGGTGACGTATGGAAATTTGGGTCGGTCTTGGGGGCGTGCTGAGACCTCCGAGGCGGTTAAAGTGGCCGCAGGCATAAAGCGGGAAATCCGGGTTCGAGTCCCGGTCAAGCACAAATTTTCATTGTCACGAATGCATTGTGCACCTGGGGTCTGATCACATTCACAATTACGAAAATATTTTTTGCACGTATTGAGAAGTTGGGACATAAATGGTATGAAAATAACACAAATATAGTCGTAGAGAAAGTCAGACATCTTGAAACGACGATCAACGGAGCGAGTGACAAATATTCAGTTTCAAGATGCCATGAAACCTGCTTTAGAAAACAAGAACTTATTTTTCGAGAAAATTCAGTGGTGAACAGGAAATAATATTGCATTATCATATTAAAAATATAGGTGCTTTCGACTAAAGATGAGTACTTCAATGTAATGCACCTATATGGATGACAACCGAAAGATAAAGCATCAGTTCTGTAACACAAAGATGAAAGTGAATAAACACTTATAGTATGACTTTGGACCGGGCAGCTGATTTTAGAATGAAACAAGTTTACAGATACTTTCACAAACTAGGTGAGTGTCTTGAACAAGTTCTAGTTTATAACCATTTACGATCTAACTAAAAAATTTTTAACCAAAATGATTTTATACACTCTACAATTTCACGTGCCTTGGTACCTTCCAAAGATGTAAACGACCAAAGTGATGGGGGTGGAAAAAATGTAAATAAAGCATCAAAGATACAAATTCTTATGACATCGAGCTTCATAATTCTATTGCGTAGAGTATAACCATTATTTAGTATGAATAATATTCCAATACTTCTTTCAGAAAAAATATAATTTCTATAGTTATAGATGTACGGCACTACTCTAACTTGTGGAATCATTGTAAAGCCTGCTCCAAATTTCACTTTCAAAATTTACGCACTAGGGTTTCGTGAGAACAACATTGCAATTATTAATACGATTATCATTGAAGTATCTCAGCATCTATGACACATTTTCGGATACACTATCTTCGCCTGTTATGGTACTTGCGGCGCACCTCTGAAGGCCTCCACTGCTACTGTTTGTATTACTTGAGAAGGTTTACAACGGAATACGTCGTACTAGTTTTGGCGTGCGCTCTTCTTAAATCATGCGCTACACTATCCCAAATTTTCTTCTCTTTTAATTGAGCACTTCAGAAAAAAATTTGCATCACCTCGGTTCCCAGAGATCCGAAACCTGTACAGAAAAATTGGAATAGAGGTCAACATAAGCTTCATTTCCGCCATTTTTTATTGCTCATGAAAACCACACATTTCATGTTGTACCACCATACAGCGAGACCTTCAGAAGTGGTGGTGCAGATTGCTGTACACACCGGTACCTCTAATACCCAGTAGCACGTCCTCTTGCATTGATGCATGCCTGCATTAGTCATGGTATACCGACCACAAGTTCATCAAGTCACTGTTAGTCCAGACTGTCGCACTCCTGAACGGCTATTAGGTATAGAGGCCTTAGACTGCTTGCTGGGTCACGTCGTCCATAAACAACTATTTTCCTTCTGTCCCAGGCATAGGATTCATGTCTCAAGACCATGCTGGCCACTCTAGTCGAGTGAAATCGTTATCCTGAAGGAAGTCAATCACAAGATATGCCCGAAGGGGGCGCGAATTGTCGTCCATGAAGACGAATGCCTCGTCAATATGCTGCAGATATCGTTGCACTATCGGTCGGAGAATGACATTCACGTATCGTACAGCCGTTACGGTGCCTTCCATGGCCACCAGCGGCGTACGTCGGCCCAACATAATGCCACCTTGCTGCAATCGCTGGACACTGGGTCTCAGGCGTTGCGCCTGACCGGATTGCCTCCAAATACGTCTCTGACGATTGTCTGGTTGAATGCATATGCAACGCTCATCGGTGAAGAGAACGTGATGCCATTCCTGAGTGGTCCATTCGACTTGATACTGGACCCATCTGTACCGCGCTGCATGTTGTCGTGGTTGGAAAGATGGTCATCGCCATGGACGTCGGGACTAAAAAAAAATGGCTCTGAGCACTATGGGACTTAACATCTGAGGCCATCAGTCCCCTAGAACTTAGAACTACTCAAACCTAACTAACCTAAGGACATCACACACATCCAAGCCCGAGGCAGGATTCGAACCTGCGACCGTAGCGGGCGCGCGCTTCCAGACTGTAGCGCCTAGAACCGCTCGGCCACTCCGGCCGGCTCGGGAATGAAGCTGCGCATCATGCGGCCTATTGCGCGCAGTTTGAGTCGTCACACGACGTCCTGTGGCTGAACGAAAAGCATTATTCAAAATGGTGGCTTTGCTGTCAGGGTTCCTCCGAGGCATAATCCATAGGTTGCAGTCATCCACAGCAGTAGCAGCCCTTGGGCGACCTAAGCGAGGTGTGTCATCGACAGCTCGTGTCTCTCTGTATCTTCTCCATGTCCAAGCAACATTGCTTTGGTTCACTCCGAGACGCCTGGTCACTTCTCTTGTTGAGAGCCCTTCCTGGAGCAAAGTAACAATGCGGACGCGATCTAACCACGGTATTGACCTTCTCGGCATGGTTGAACTATAGACAACACGAGCCGTGTACCTCCTTCCTGGTGGAATGACTGGAACTGATCGGCTGTCTGACCCCCTCCGTCTAATAGACGCTGCTTGTGAATGGTTGCCGGCCGGTGTGGCTGAGCGGTTCTAGGCTCTCCAGTCTGGAATCGCGCGACCGCTAAGGTCGCAGGTTCGATTCCTGCCTCGGGCGTGGATGTGTGTGATGTCCTTAGTTAGGCTTAAGTAGTTCTATGTTCTAGGGGACTGATGACCTCAGATGTTAAGTCCCATAGTGCTCAGAGCTATTTGAATAATTTTTTGTGAATGGTTATTTACATCTTCGGTGGGTTTAGTGACATCTCTGAACAGTCAAAGGGACTGGGTCTGTGATACAAGATCCACAGTCAACGTGTATCTTAAGGAGTTCTGATGTGTGTATCATTACAAAACATAGGCCCTAGTTGCTTGAAACATACGTGATGTCATACAAATTTGGTAGTTAAATTGCAACATTTGATCAGTTATAGCTAATTATGGTTCTGCTTAGACATGAAAATGCTTCTGAATTAGCTGCATCGGTCACAATAGAGAGCGACGGAAACGTGTAATTCTTCATGTCCGTTCGGTTCGGAGAACGCTGTAGTCGGAAGTACAGTCTACCATTCCAAGAAGTGGTTTCAAACAGAAAATTTCCAAAACACCCCATGACCTACATTTTCACCATCTGTAGGACTGGATTAGGATATGGATGCTTCCGGTCTAGACTGTACAGAATCAACATCAATACACCGCTATTTTGTGACAGTGATCCTATTTTGTGCATACTCTGTGATGCAATGGATTGAAGATAATGACAGGAAGTCCTAATGAATCAAATATTACTCTCCCGACGGTATTGCAGTGCCGCGATTAGCAGTGAGAGCTCAAATGGGATCTCATGGAGAAACAATCAAGGTGGACTTGTTGCAAAGACAGCGCGCATGCTGTTGAGGACTTCAGTATAAAACTGATAAGTCCTACAATGCCGGAGCCGCAAAATACTTTACCAACCCTGAAATCTGCAGCACGTCGTCGGTAGGTAGCGTCGCTGACTTCTGCTGAATAGAAACTCTGTTTCAACCCCTGTCCGAGAATAAGTTCTGCCAAAAAAGTGCGACTAAGTCGCAAGACCGTCCGACTTCGACGAATATCAGATCCCGAATCCCATGCGCCCGAGCAACGCAAGAGTGAAGCCAACATTGCTCAACTCCCTACTTCTCTCGAAAACCGCAAATCAGCATTCAGTGCCGATTCCAAAATTCCCCCATACTGTCTCAGAACATCATTCGCACCAATAGCGACCGTTCCCTCCAATTTCGAGCAGGGCTTTATGACGTCAACTAGCCTCAGTTTAAGTTGACCAATCATGCCTCTGCTATTCAGCTGAGAGTACTGAACTTGCCGTTTGACCGGCTACGAAAACAACATGCCTAGACCACCGATTATTCGGCGCCAGACAGTTGCGCCCAGTAGGGCACGGTCCACAAGTATTCTCAGAATCATGAGGACAGTGCAGTCACTCGTCGCCAGCAGTCTTAGTTCCCGACGTGCCGTAACGGTAAACACATAAACTGCGGCGACAGACTTCTCGCAGGTCGTTTCGCTCTGAATACAATAGGAGAAACTCGACCGACGTCAGTCGTTCCACTGAAGTACGAGCGTCTCAGTATTCACAGAAGTGCAGCCCCCAACCGGAAACGCAGTGTGCCGCGACCACCGGTGCTCACCTTGCACAGGCCACCCAGGAAAGTAACCCAACATGCATAGGAATCAAGTGAAAAGTATTTTGAGCTCTCAGAACAAATACTCTCGTTACAATGACGTTAGTCGACCTGTTGCCACCGCGCAGTGACATAAAACATTAATAAAATTGACGAAAATGTGCGGCGACATGCAAAAGAGTGCATGGAACCTCTCATATTCAGAATGGTATCAAAAATTCCTCAAAAATTCAAGCGTAGCATGGAACCTTTTCTTTTGGGTGAAGGTCACGGTTAAAGCAGGCTCAGACATGGTAATTGGATGTCTCTATAGGCCCCCTGGCACAGCAGCTGTTGTGGCTGAGCACCTGAAGGATAATTTGGAAAATATTTCGATTAGATTTCCCGGCCATGTTATAGTTCTGGGTGGAGATTTTAATTTGCCGGTTATATACTGGGAGACTCAAACGTTCATAACGGGTGGCAGGGACAAAGAATCCAGTGAAATTTTTTAAGTGCTTTATCTGAAAACTACCTTGAGCAGTTAAGCAGAGAACCGACTCATGGCGATAACATATTAGACCTTCTGGTGACAAACAGACCCGAACTATTTGAAACAGTTAACGCGAAACAGGGAATCAGCGATCATAAAGCGGTTACGGCATCGATGATTTCAGCCGTAAATAGAAATATTAAAAAAGGTAGGAAGATTTTTCTGTTTAGCAAAAGTGACAAAAAGCAGATTACAGAGTACCTGACGGCTCAACACAAAAGTTTTGTCTCAAGTACAGGTAGTGTTGAGGATCAGTGGACAAAGTTCAAACCATCTTACAATATGCGTTAGATGAGTATGTGCCAAGCAAGGTCGTAAGAGATGGAAAAGAGCCACCGTGGTACAACAACCGAGTTAGAAAACTGCTGCGGAAGCAAAGGGAACTTCATAGCAAACATAAACATAGCCAAAGCCTTGCAGACAAACAAAAATTACGCGAAGCCAAATGTAGTGTGAGGAGGGCTATGCGAGAGGCGTTCAATGAATTCCAAAGTAAAGTTCTATGTACTGACTTGGCAGAAAATCCTAAGAAATTTTGGTCTTATGTCAAAGCGGTAGGTGGATCAAAACAAAATGTCCAGACACTCTGTGACCAAAATGGTACTGAAACAGAGGATGACAGACTAAAAGCCGAAATACTAAATGCCTTTTTCCAAAGCTGTTTCACAGAGGAAGACTGCACTGTAGTTCCTTCTCTAGATTGTCGTGCAGATGACAAAATGGTAGATATCGAAATAGACGACAGAGGGATAGAGAAACAATTAAAATCGCTCAAAAGAGGAAAGGCCGCTGGACAGAGTACGCGAAGGAACTTGCCCCCCCTTCTTGCAGCGGTGTACCGTAGGCCTCTGGAAGAGCGTAGCGTTCCAAAGGATCGGAAAAGGGCGCAAGTCATCCCCGTTTTCAAGAAGGGACGTCGAACAGATGTGCAGAACTATAGACCTATATCTCTGGCGTCGATCAGTTGTAGAATTTTGGAACACGTATTGAGTATAATGACTTTTCTGGAGACTAGAACTCTACTCTGTAGGAATCAGCATGGGTTTCGAAAAAGACGGTCGTGCGAAACCCAGCTCGCGCTATTCGTCCACGAGACTCAGAGGGCCATAGACACGGGTTTACAGGTAGATACCGTGTTTCTTGACTTCCGCAAGGCGTTCGAAACAGTTCCCCACAGTCGTTTAATGAACAAAGTAAGAGCATATGGACTATGAAACCAATTGTGTGATTGGATTGAGGAGTTCCTAGATAACAGAATGCTGCATGTCATTCTCAATGGAGAGAAGTCTTCCGAAGTAAGAGTGATTTCAGGTGTGCCGCAGGGTAATGTCATAGGACCGTTGCTATTCACAATATACATAAATGACCTGGTGGATGACATCGGAAGTTCACTGAGGCTTTTTGCAGATGATGCTGTGGTGTATCGAGAGGTTGTAACAATGGAAAATTGTACTGAAGTGCAGGAGGATCTTCAGCGAATTGACGCATGGTGCAGGGAATGGCAATTGAATCTCAATGTAGACAAGTGTAATGTACTGCGAATACATAGACAGAGAGGTCCCTTATCATTTAGCTACAATATAGCAGGTCAGCAACTGGAAGCAGTTAATTCCATAAATTATCTGGGAGTACGCATTTGGAGTGATTTAAAATGGAATGATCATGTAAAGTTGATCGTCGGTAAAGTAGATGCCAGACTGAGATTCATTGGAAGAATCCTAAGGAAATGCAATCCGAAAACAAAGGAAGTAGGTTACAGTACGCTTGTTCGCCCACTGCTTGAATACTGCTCAGCAGTGTGGGATCCGTACCAGATAGGGTTGATAGAAGAGATAGAGAAGACCGAACGGAGAGCAGCGCGCTTCGTTACAGGATCATTTAGTAATCGTGAAAGCGTTACGAAGATGATAGATAAACTCCAGTGGAAGACTCTGCAGGAGAGACGCTCAGTAGCTCGGTACGGGCTTTTGTTAAAGTTTCGAGAACATACCCTCACCGAAGAGTCAAGCAGTATATTGCTCCCTCCTACGTATATCTCACGAAGAGACCATGAGGATAAAATCAGAGAGATTAGAGCCCACACAGAAGCATACCGACAATCCTTCTTTCCACGAACAATACGAGACTGGAATAGAAGGGAGAACCGATAGAGGTACTCAGGGTACCCTCCGCCACACACCGTCAGGTGGCTTGCGGAGTATGGATGTAGATGTAGATGTAGAATAAAAAAGCGGATACATTATCCTCATCAAGCGAATTTTGTTTGACAAAAAATATATCCATACGTGTTTTATTAAAATGTTATTTTAAAACATGGCATTGTGTTACGACGTCTTTGCTCCTTTCTACTTGACGCTAAAACATTGTGAGTTGTTAGGACGCATTGCGTAACTCAGACAACATCATCCAGTGACACCAGTGGAGTCCTGAAACAGATGCCAGCGGAGGGATCGAACACCGAGCACTGAAGAAGTTTCTAGAGGAGTACAGCGCGGCCTAACGAGTCATATTTTTCCATCATTGAGAACAGCCCTAAAATTCTGCAGAACTATATCTTTTTTTCCACTCAAGAGTAATACAGAAGACAAGCATGCAAATTCTGCTGATATCACTTGATGGACAGTGAGTCTTCGTTTCAGTATCGCGTATTTCTCCCAGCGGAGGGTATCGCTGTAGTTATTCTGAGAATAAAAAGCTCATCCATCTTATTTCATGGACCACAGTCATGAAGTTTCTTGGGGCATTCTTTAGTTCGATAAAGCTTTGTCCTGACGTATCTAAAACCTTGTAGGGTCGTGAAGATCTAGAAATACGAATTTTTAAATCAAATGTGTTCAGTATCAGTAATAGAATTCGACCTGAGCACGCTTTTTAATGTTTGTTTTGCTGTTTTCGTATTGTCGGTGTCTTGATTAGAGAATGACTTTCCACCGAATCTTAACTCGTGTCACAACGTTTCTCCTTCCCATTTTCTGATGAACTGAAACCTGGGACATCTGTTTCACGAAGCACACATGTCTGCATAGAACAATGAAATAAAAGATCAGCACACTGCATTACAGCAAAATGCAGGTATCTTACGGAAGATGACAGATATGTTGTTCCACTTACACTCATTTGGTCTTCCGTTATCTCTTGGATACAGCGGCGGCGTCATTTGTCGGTGCTAAGTAAAACTAAAAAGGATAAGAATTCCCACTTGGATCACTAGCGTCAGATCATTAACAAATAAAAAGTCGCAAATAGACAAAATCTCGCACTACAGTGATACCTTACGAACTGATTCATACTTAACGAAGTTTTAAGGTTAGTGGGCGACTAGTCTGTCTCGAATATAGACTAACGGAAAAAACCGCGGCAGCAAGAAGGACTCATACGTCATAAATGAAAGTTGATATGTGTGTTTCTACAGCGGAAAGATGGTGTCTCTTCACATACGTGCCAGTCGCATAAGAGTGGTGCTAGTAACGTCACTATGACGATACAAATCACGTTTGCTGTAAATAAAAGCTGAAACGGTCGTGAACGTTAGTTACGTTTGAGATTGGACGTGAGGAGCTGACGTTAGTAAAGAATGCCTTCAAGGCGATAAAGATGACATTATCAACACCCCACCGAGTTTAAACAAGGTCGTGTGACAGAGCTACGAGAAACTGAACGTTTCTCCTGTAGTATTTCACAAAGACTTGGTAGGAATGTAACCAACGTACGTGATTTCTAGCAGCAGTAGTGGAGGTCTGTTGTGATTTCTGATGAAAACTTACTCTGCCTAGGTGACAGTGATGGCCTTGTTTGTGTCTGCATGCAAGACACACTGGAACTACGATATGATTTCGTATGACAGCAGGAGCACTCTCACGGTTATCTCACGCAACCTGACTGCAAATTTGTACGACAGTATGGTGACTCCATCTGTTCTACCTTTCATCAACAGTGTTACAGGTGGTGTTTTCCAACAGAATAATGCTCGTCCATATACCGCCGTTGTAACACGTGTTCTACAGAGTGTCGATGTGTTTCCTTGGCTTGCTCCATCACCAGATCTGTCTCCACTCGAGGACATAAGGGACATCACTGACCAACGACACCATCATCAATAAACAGCACCAACCGTCCTGGAATTGAACAACCAAGTTCTACAGGAATGGAATTCCATCCCGCTGACTGAAATCTGTACAACACAACGCAAGCACATTTGCATGCTTGCGTTCAGGATGCTGGTGGCTATTATTGTACAAGCCTTTCAGATTTGCAATGGCTTATCTCGCGCTTTCATTAACCTGTGATCATGCAGTGTTAATCACTTAAATATGTTACCTAGACAAATGCTTTCCTGAAGTGTCATTGCTCTACAATAATTATTTATAGCTGATGCGTTTTTTTTTTCTTTGCCGTCATTGTATTAATGTGCTGGAAAAGTTTTGTACACCACTGGCCATTAAAAGTGCTACACCACGAAATGACGTGCTACAGACGCGAAATTTAACCAACAGGAAGAAGATGCTGTGATATGCAAATGATTAACTTTTCAGAGCATTCATACAAGTTTGGTGCCGGTGGCGACACCTACAACGTGCTGACATGAGGAAAGTTTCCAACCGATTTCTCATACACAAACAGCAGTTGAACGGCGTTGCCTGGTGAAACGTTGTTGTGTTGCCTCGAGTAAGGACGATAAATGCGTACCATCACGTTTCCGACTTTGGTAAAGGTCGGATTGTAGCCTATCGCGATTGCGGTTTATCGTATCGCGACATTGATGCTCGCGTTGGGCGAGATCCAATATCTGTTAGCAGAATATGGAATCGGTGGGTTTAGGAGGGTAATACGGAACGCCGTGCTGGATCCCAACGGCCTCGTATCACTAGCAGTCCAGATGACAGGCATCTTATCCGCATCGCTGTAACGGATCGTGCTGCCACGTCTCGATCCCTGAGTCAACAGATGGGGACGTCTGCAAAACAACAACCATCTGCACGAACAGTTCCACGGTGTTTGCAGCAGCATGGACTATCAGCTCGGAGACCATGGCTGCGGTTACCCTTGACGCTGCATCACAGACATGAGCGCCTCATATGGTGTACTCGACGGCGAACCTGGGTGCCAGAATGGCAAAACGTCTTTTTTTTCGGTTGAATCAAGGTTCTGTTTATAGCATCATGATGGTGGCATCCGTGTTTGGCGACATCGCGGTGAACGCACATTGGAAGCGTGTATTCGTCAAAGCCATACTGGCGTATCACCCGGTGTGATGGTATGGGGTGCCATTGGTTACACGTCTCGGTCACCTCTTGTTCGCATTGACGGCACTTTGAACAATGGACGTTACATTTAAGATATGTTACGACCCGTGGCTCTACCCTTCATTCCATCCCTGCGAAACCCTAAATTTCAGCAGGACAATGCACGACCGCATGTTGCAGGTCCTGTACGGGCCTTTCTGGATACAGAAAATGTTCGACTGCTGCCCTGGCCAGCACATTCTCCAGATCTCTCACCAATTGAAAACGTCTGGTCAATGGTGGCCGAGCAACTGGCTCGTCACAATACGCCAGTCACTACTCTTGATGAACTGTGATATCCTGTTGAAGCTGCATGGGCAGCTGTACCTGTACACGCCATCCAAGGTCTGTTTGACTCAATGCCTAGGCGTATGAAGGTCGTTATTACGGCGAGAGTTGGTTGTTCTGGGTCTTGATTTCTCAGGATCTATGCACCCAAATTGCGTGAAAATGGAATCACATGTCAGTTCTAGTATAATATATTAGTCCAATGAATACCCGTTTATCATCTGCATTTGTTCTTGGTGTAGCATTTTGAAAGTCCAATGAATACCCGTTTATCATCTGCATTTCTTCTTGGTGTAGCAATTTTAATGGCCAGTAGTGTACTTAAATGCACGCTGATACCTTTCTAATCATCAACGTGCTTTTGTCGAGCCTTTTTATTTTTTTCCTTATGTTTCTTCGTACTGACTTCCAAATCATATGAGAATGAAGAAAATCTGTGTGAGCCAGTCCATTAGCTCCCCTCTGGAGCAGGCGACTGGTCCTAGAGTAGAGGTGCGGGCCACTGTTACTGAGCGAGACGCGCGTTGCGTTGCAGGCTCGGCGGACCCTCGCTCCTGCGACGTGACGGTGGACAGCGACGGGCGGCAGAGCGGGCTGGTGCAGTCGCCGCGGTTCCCGGCGCCCTACCCCGCCACCAGCCGCTGCCGCTACGAGTTCGTGGGCCGCGGCCGCCAGCGAGTCCGCCTGCTCTTCACCGACTTCCGGCTGGGCCCGCCCGACGCCTCAACCACAGAGTGAGTCGCCTCACCACCCAGCAGCACGCCGGAGGGAGTTCAATTGAAATTTTGCAGTTCTGTGCTACTCTATACAACACAATTTCTGACCGTTGCCTTGGGTAACAACTTGTCCACACCTACATACAAGGTGAACATTAATGAAACCTCCAACAGTCCACTGGTACACTGCCGGTTCATAGTGGAATTGCATTCCACATACTCAGTTGGACAGTAACTATACCCGCAGACAGGCGCATGAACAATATACGTAGATTTCAGCATTTGAGAGGGGATACGCAGTGGGGCTCGAAGATACAGGTTTGAATAATCGGCGAATCATTCGACATTTGACTAGGAGCGATGCCACTATTCGAAGATGCTGACAGGAATGGCTGCACCATGTCCGAACACAGAGCCAAGAAAGAAACCATCGACCAAGACAGATGACAGTACGAGTAGACCGAGCATTCGTCAGAGAGGCACTCAGAGCCCTGAGTTCATCATTATCATCGATCCGACATGCAACTGATGCTTCAGGACCATTAATAGGTGGCTTACAGAGAGGCGTCTGAACTAACGGCATCCCTTGCGGCGACTAAAATTGACTTGTGTACACCGACACGGCCATTTCCAGTGATGTCGGGCACATTCGGCCTGGAATCTTATGGACTGGAGTATAAATGTCTTCAGTAATGAGCCCCGCTTCGAACTGAGTGTTTCTGGAGAACCCCATGCAGTGGTGGGATACCAACCCGGATGTCTCCTCCATAAGGCCCTACAAACAGGAGTGATGGTCTAGGGTGCTATTTAGTTTCATAGCAGGCTCCCTTTGTTTGTCATCCGCGGCACCCTAACACAGCAGCGGTAACCTGGCGACATTTCGCGCACCTTTTTGTTGCTCTTCGTGGTAAGCCACCCTGGGCTTACATTTCAACGAGATAATGCCCACTCGTTGACGGCGAGAAATTCTGTTGCCTGTCTTTGTGCTTGCCAGACCCTATCTTGAGCGGTAATGTCGCCGGATCTCTCCCCAGTTGAGAATATTTAGAGCATTGTGGGCAGTGCTCTCTAACCAGTTTGTGATTTTTACTATCTAACACACTATTTGGACAGAATTTCTTACAATATCCCTCAGAAGGACATCGAACAACTCTGTCAATCAGTGCCAAGAGGAATAACTGCTTGCATAACGGCCAGAGATGGACCAAAACATTGTTGACTTGCTCAATTTGTGAAGCTCTTTCACTTGAATACAGCGTCCAGTTTTTCTAAAAAAATATAATCATTTATTTGTCTGTAAATATAATCACATCTACCACTTTCCGTCCAATTCGGATAATTTCTTCTTGGTGTGTTGTTTTTCAATTATTAATTTTTTATCTTAGAGTGAATAAAGGGTCGTCGTCAACTGCAGGTTCCTTATTTTGACTTAAATCTTCCGCTGTTCTGTCAAATTCTTCTGAAACTCTTGGCTCTATCAAATCTTGTTTTCTTTAATCTCGCATCTACACGGGGTCGAAATTGTTATCATCGGAATTGGCATGGGTAATTTAAGGGATGCCCTTCCTGTCGCCACCCCGTTACGCACCTAGAAGCGGTATGTGTGCCCCAACTGTGTGCGAACGTTATCTAAACGTTTTTGAATCGTGCAACTGAATCGGGACTTCGAGGCCAGTCCAGTATTCGCCTAGTCAGACGTGCGAAACGTGCCCGAATCGCCGAAGCGGCTCTTTAACACGCTCGGCTCTCCGGGATGGTGCAGAGATTATCGATTTACCATTTCATCATCTCCTGATGTGTGAGATTTTCACCAAGAATTAGTTTCTGTATCAAGTAGGATTTGGGACGCTTCTGGTCATGAATTGCTTTTCTTAAATGCATGCTCAAATAATATTGACGAAGGCGGCTACGTTTTCCCAAACAATTTATTTTTCATATCAGGAGCAACTGACTAAATCACATTATTCCTATTTATTGAACAAACTGTGGTTCCATTGTGAAATGGTTAATGTGGAACTATGTTGTCTACGGAGACTGAGTATGAAGCTGTACCATATCTTTATTGAATACTTGTGTGCCCCACCTCATGCGTACACAATTCTATTTCACATTCCCTTCTTCAAAATATTTTTTTTTTTCGAAACGTGGTAACGGAAAGGATACCCATACAATTGAAAACAGGTTCTCCCTTTAGTAGATCTGTTCGTAGGCTGAATATCGAACTTATTTTCACAGCAAGGAAACTAGTGGGAATGTCAACTCCTCCCACAAAAACTGGTTCTGACCAAGGTTTGCGAGTAGTATGTGTGCTAATATTTTTCAGAAGACTGTTTTCAATACGTCTATTTTCTAAGTACTATGAGCGACAATATAACTTCAGTCACAAACAGACAATTAACCACAAATTCCCTCTACGAACTGATCTGACTATTGAAACTGGCAGATTAAAACTGTGTGCCAGACCGTGACTCGAACTAGAGATTTTTACCTCCCATATTAGCGCAAATTCCACTGCCGAGTGAAAACGTCATTCTGCAAACATCCCCCATGCTGTGGCTAGGCCATGTCTCCGCAATGTCCTATCTTCCAAGAGTGCTAATCCTGCAAGTTTCGCAGAGGAACTTCTGTGAAGTGTGACAGATATGAGACGAGATATTGGCGGAATCAGAGCTGTGAGAAGAGGTCTTGTGTCATGCTAAGTAGATCGTTCGGTAGTACACTCGCCCGCTGAAGACGTTGGTGCCGAGTTCGAGTTTCAGTAGTTCTAATCTAGTCTCAGTAGTTCTAATCTGCGAGGTAGTTTCATATCAACGCACGCTCCGCTGCAGAGTGAAAATTTCCTTCTGATATGTGTATTGTTCTTCAAGTAAAGTCAATTTAAAAAAAAAATTTCTTGGTAGAATGTTGCTTCTGAACATATTTACCTCACAATTAATGTGTTTTCCATGCTGCTTTCAATAAAATTTGTTTCTGCGGATGTCCTACTGTTGTTTCATTTTTAATGGCCGTTTAAGTGTCAGAACCATTCAGATTCTTACCTGAAGAGATTTCATGATGAGCTCTTCCTATTTGTGAGTGTTACGCCACACTAATCGTATTACACCACAACAATATTTTGTTGTTGGTATTGCTTCCCGTTCTTCGTTGCAGTTACGTTTTCGTTGAAATGTAATTGAGGATTCATTCTTTTCTAAAGCCTAGTCTCAGGTTACTGGTACCAAGAGCAATAGCGTACTAAACTTTTGTAATCACATTTAGCTTGAAGTATGGTTTAAAAACCTCTAATTTATTGTAATGCTGAGAACTGCAGTGTGCGATCCATCTGCGTGTATTATCACGCTGCAAAAGAACAATATATGCAGATCCTATTAATAAATCCATTCTGCATAACGAGATGCATATGCGGTGAAATATAGGGAAGATTATTGATATCCTACCGTATTTGCAGATCCATTAGCTAATTCAGGTCATGGAGATGAGCTCATGAAAACTGGCACCAATAGTCGTCATCTGGCAGCCATAACATTCGTAATGATTTCCTATGCAGGGAACCCTCTCATGTCAAACAAATGCACGCACAAATACAGATCGTGTGGCGTGTTGTGGTGACGTAATCGGCGCTATTTTATTAAGGGGAGGTTTACTATCTTTGGCCCGAAAAAAGCATGTTCTTTGAGAATTTTTTTCTCGGGATGTGTTATAGATATCAATGTCAAATTTGGTCAAAATGTTTATTGGCATTTCCTCTACAAACTGGAATTTTTTCAACCGGAAATGTCGAAGAGTAAAGGCGAAGAGACGTCAGAACGAAACAAAATTTCGATGTAGACCTCCACGCTCTTTATGACACAGGTCAGCCGGCTCGTCTGAAATCAAACTTGACGTTAGCGAAGAACATAAGATTCTTTAGGAGTTGTACCACACTTAGGTTATTTATACCATAGGAAACAAAATGATGGCTATTTGAAAAAAATAGCGTTTTTCCATGGATTTTTCAACTTCGTCGGCCAAGTAAAAATATTTATAGTTGATGGATCGGAATAAAAGTGGTATAAGTTCAAAAATGGTTCAAATGGCTCTGAGCACTATGCGACTTAACTTCTGAGGTCATCAGTCGCCTAGAACTTAGAACTAATTAAACCTAACCAACCTAAGGACATCACACACATCTATGCCCGAGGCAGGATTCGAACCTGCGACCGTAGCGGTCGCTCGGCTCCAGACTGTAGCGCCTAGAACCGCACGGCCACTCCGGCCGGCTGTGGTATAAGTCCTAGACAATTTAGTTATCTTCGTCGGAAACAAAGAATCATGCCAATCGGTTCAGTATATTTAAAGTTACCATACCGCGCGATAAAAAAAACCATTTCGAGAAAAACGCGCTTGTAGTTTTGACTACATATAAATGCAATATTATGCAACGTACGTTCAATCTACTATTGCGGGTCCATAAACTAGTCCTTCCTCTTCCTGACAGAGGGCGTTCTGCTCGATCTGGGCCATCCTGCGCTGCTCCAGAGCCGCTCGTCCGAATCCTTGGCGAACTTCGCCGAATAGAGTCCCAGGGTGAACTCTAGCGTTGTCATGGTACTCAGAATTGCTGAATACCCTTCGTTGAAGCTGCTCACTGCTAGCAAAGTCGCAATGTCCACAGTCTTTGCAACAGAATGCAAATGCATGGGGACTAACTTCCAAATACACGCGTTCAAACTTTCATTCGAATTTTGTGGTTCCTCCCAAGCAAAAAAAAAAAAAAAAAAAAAAAAAAAAATGGATCGAGCACTATGGGACTTAACATCTATGGTCATCAGTCCTCTAGAACTTAGACCTACTTAAACCTAACTAACCTAAGGACCGCACACAACACCCAGTCACCTCCCAAGCACCAGTACAGTAACTAGTCCACCGAAAGAAAAAACTTGTCCATGTAAAGGCCGATTTCAGGGAGGTGCATTTTTTTGTTCAACTGCGAATAACAAACATTTCCGTTCCGTATTCGGAAAAACCGTTTCAGGGGTGGATTCTAAACACTTTTATGGATACAAAAATGCAATTTAAAAAATGGATTTTTTGAACCAAAAGGTAGTAAACTTCCCCTTAAGGACTGGAAAGGACTCTTCCAGTTTCCAGGAACTGGTTACAGTATTCCATTATCTAAAAGAACCAACAGTACGTACTTACTATGGATATTCTCACTCATATCGCATCATATTTCGGGTTAACCAATATTAAGATAGACGTTTTTGTCCTGAAAAAGGAGGTTACACACGGTGTCCGTCAGCCCGTCCCAGATGCTTTGGAATACACATCGTGACTTGGTACATTCTTTCCCTTATGACCCTCATTCCAGAAATAAAATGTCATACAGATGGAAGAGCACAGGACAAAATTACTATTTAACCGAGAAGTAAAAATTCATATGACTCCTCACTACTTCATTTCGAGTTTGTTATTGGTGACATGACTAAAGTAAAAACAAAAAATATCCTTTGTGCTAAACGTATCCGAACTGCTGTGTATTACTATCAACGTACAACTAAAACTACCAGAAATAAACAAACCCGCGATAGGACCAAGCATTACTGCATGCAAGCTTCAGGACGAACAATATATTGAGCATTACTGTTGTTAAGAGCAACTACTGTGAGAGGATGGGACACGTTTCTTCCCAAACAAGACGTACAGTGCATACAGTCTACTGTTATTCTGTTGTCAGATACTTCAGTGAATAGGCTAAGCCACAGCAGACCACGTGTCCTTTGTGACAAAATGGAAAACGTACCTAAACAACCTTCAGTCTCTGTAACACCTACGAAGTTAGTTAGTTGGTTGATGTTATGTACTACATTCTGCGAAGTAAATATTTGCATGTACTTTTAACGTAATACCGGTACCTATTCTGACGTGATGAACTCCTTACCGTAATTTAAAAATGTTGTACTTGATTTTAACTTAGAATTTTAAGACTTTTATAAGTTTTTAAAGCAATATTACACAGGAAATATTTGGAGAATGTAAATGGAAAATGTTGTAAGAGCCAAATTTCACATTTATTCGGAAAACAAAAGAGAAAGACCTAAAGTAACTATTGTAGTTCTTGTTGTATAGAAGTTATTTTTATCAAAAAGATTGAAAAGTTATTCTGATACCACAGAAATACCTTGCCCATCCCATCACTGCAAAAACGAGATAAATTTGAAATCTTATGATTTATTAACGGACGTCCTATGTGCCATAACAGGAAACTAACTGGTGCTAATTGCGAAGGCATGAATGGCTAGAATCCCTCGCAGGACAGGTTCAGTCGCCTAATTGGAAACGTTTCTCCTGATCTTCGCGCCCGCACGCACCTTTTCTTCGCGACGTATGAATGCAGTGTAAGTGTATCTAATGAAAGGGTTCGAATTAATTCCAGGACATTGGCGCATAGACTGGTGATCAGGGGCTTTACGCCACCACCCCTCCCGGCCCCTCTGCCATAAAAAGAAAGAGAAAATTGTCAAAAACGCGCGGCGTACCAGGGCAGTAGCCCATGGAGGTGCTGGCCTCGCCCGACGCTGTGTAACTTCGATGATCTGACGGGAACCGCTGTATCCACCTTCCCACGGTCGTTAAGGTTTAGCAGCTGAAGCAGAGCCAGTCTTCCAAATGAAGTAAGGAGTGGCATTCGTCGGCCATGGTCTTTCCTCTTTTGCATACATTGACATATTACAATTCTTCTCTTTCAGTACGAAAGAATACCTAGCGAAAACTGGTAGGCCTTTCACGTTCATTTCAAGGAAAATACGTATATGAACAATAAATCAGTATTAGACCTTCAACTTAATAAAAAGAAACTTAGTGTTGTTACTGAGAGTGGAAATTAAAAGCCATACACAATAGTTGTAAAGAAGGATACCTGAACAGCCTAGAGAAATTAAATACACTACAAGACATTAAAATTGCTACACCAAGAAGAAATGCAGATGATGAACGTGTATTCTTTGGTCAAATATATTACACTAGAACTGACATGTGATTACATTTTCACGCAATTTTAATGCATAGATAATGAGAAATCAGTACCCAGAGCAACCACCTCTGACCGTCAAAACGGCCTTGAAACGCCGGCGAATTGAGTCAAACAGAGCTTGGATGGCGTGTACAGGTAAAGCTGCCCATACAGCTTCAACACGATACCACACTTCATCAAGAGTAGTGACTGGCGTATTGTGACGAGCCAGTTGCTCAGCCACCATTGACCAGACGTTTTCAATTGGTGAGAGATCTGGAGAATGTGCTGGCCAGGGCAGCAGTCGAACATTTTCTGTATCCAGAAAGCCCCGTACAGGACCTGAAACATGCGGTCGTGCGTTATCCTGCTGAAATGTAGGGTTTCGCAGGACGAATGAAGGGTAGAGCCACGGGTCGTAACACATCTGAAATGTAACGTCCACTGTTCAAAGTGCCGTCAGTGCGAACAAGAGGTAACCAATGGCACCCCATACCATCACGCCGGGTGATACGCCAGTATGGCGATGACGAATACACGCTTCCAATGAGCTTTCACCGCGATGTCGCCAGATAAGGATGCGACAATCCTGATGCTGTAAACAAAACCTGGATTCATCCAAAAAATGACGTATATCCATTCGTGCACCTAGGTTCGTCGTTGAGTTCACCATCGCAGGCGCTCCTGTCTTTATCAAGGGTAGCCGCAGTCATGGTCTCCGAGCTGATAGTCCATTCTGTCGCAAACGTCGTCGAACTGTTCGTGCTGATGGTTGTTGTCTTGCAAACGTCCCCATCTGTTGACGCAGGGATCGAGACGTGGCTGCACGATCCGTTACAGCCATGCGGATAAGATGCCTGTCATCTCGACTGCTAGTGATACGAGGCCGTTGGGATCCAGCACGGCGTTCCGTATTACCCTCCTGAACCCACCGATTCCATATTCTGCTAACAGTCATTGGATCTCGACCAACGCGAGAGCAGCAATATCGCGATAACATAAACCGTAATCGCGACGGGCTACAATCCGACCTTTATCAAAGTCGGAAACGTGATGGTATGCATTTCTCCTCCTTACACGTGGCATCACAACAACGTTTCACCATCAACGCCGGTCAACTGCTGTTTGTGTATGAGAAATCGGTTGGAAACTTTCCTCATGTCAGCACGTTGTAGGTGTCGCCACCTGCGCCAACCTTGTGTGAATGCTCTGAAAAGCTAATCACTTGCATATCACAGCATCTACTTCCTGTCGGTTAAAAAATGGCTCTGAGCACTATGCGACTTAATTTCTGAGGTCATCAGTTGCCTAGAACATAGAGCTATTTAAACCTAACTAACCTAAGGACATCACACACATCCATGCCCGAAGCTGGATTCGAACCTGCGACCGCAGCGGTCGCTTCGTTCCAGACTGTAGCGCCTAGAACCGCAAGGTCACTCCGGCCGGCGCTGTCGGTTAAATTTCGCGTCTGTAGCACATCGTCGTGGTGTAGCAATTATAATGGCCAATAGTGTATTTATAATGTTACACGGATCTTTAGCGGCCGAAACCTGTAATTTATAATTAAAATTGTCAGTGATAGTGCTGGAAAATAAGTCTTTTTTTTTTCCTTTCAGAACACATCACTTATATGCACTCATAAATACATTCTGTATCAGTCAGTATCACGACTGGTATTACTGTTATTAGCAACAGCAGCAGCAGCAGAAGCAGAGTAGTAGTAATTGTAGTAGTTGTATCACACTAAGGGAGAACAAATATCGTGACACTAAGAAATTATTACTGTAGAGTAATGAATTCCTCTAGGCAACGTTTTTAAGTGGTTAACATTTCAATATTACAGGTTAATGAAAGTGTTCGATAAGCCACTGCAAATGTGATACGTGGGTACATTAATAACCGGTGTAAGCGACCAAAATCTTAAATGCAAGCTCTTAAAGGTGCGTACGTTGTGTTGTACAGGTGCTGAATGTCAGTTAGTGTGTGATGTCCTTAGGTTAGCTAGGTTTAAGTAGTTCTAAGTTCAATGGGACTGATGACCTCAGAAGTTAGGTCCCAGAGGGCTCAGAGCCATTTGAACCATTTGTCAGTTAGTGACACGGAGTTCCCCACCTGTGGCACTTTGTCGATCAATGCACGGACGGATAAAGCTGTTTGTGGAAGACGCAGAAGTTGTCGCCCGTTGATGTCTCATATGTGCTTGATTCGAGACTGATCTGGTGATCTAGCAGGCCAAGGCAACATGTCGACAATCTGTAGATAATGTTGGGTTACAACAGCAATATGTGAACGAGCGTTATCCTGCTGAAAAGCACCACATGGAATCCTGCTCTTTAACGGTAACACAACAGGTGAGGTCAACAGATTGGCGTACAGATCTGCAGTCAGGGTGCGTAGGATAACCACAGAATCAGCTTTCGTCAGAAAACTTAACAGGCCTTCACCCTGCCCTCCAATGAGCTCTCGCTTGAAATCACTGAAGTTGCAAATGGCGGTGGTTTGGGGTAAGTGGAATACGCGCTGTACAGGGGTCTGGCTCTGAACTATCCTTGAAGCAAGCAATTTGTAAGACTTCGTTGTTGTCACGTTGGTGTCGCGTGCTGCTCAAATTTCTACTGCAGATGCAGTACAATGTTCCATAGAAAAACGCTGAACACCAGGGACTTTCCCCCCGGTAGCGCCACGTGGCAGTCCGGATCCCGGTCTTCTGGAGACCGTACATTCTCGTAATCACCGCTGCCACCAATCATGCACAGTGGCTACATTTCTGCCAAATCTTTTTGCAGTATCGCAGAAGAAACATCAAGCTTTCGTAGCCCTATTACACGAACTGATACAAACTCAATAACGGCGTCTTTGTCGCCTTAAAGGTATTCTTGACCAACATCAACTCAGTACCTTTGCCAGGCACTTACGTGTGAATTGCACAGCAACCATGTACATGTAGATCTCAAAGATAACGAACACTCACGACCGTTATAGCGTATACTGAAAGATAATCTGATTTGCATCCTCAAAATGGCGCTACTAGCGCCACTCTTATGCGACTGCCAAGAAATTTGCATAGGCATTAGCTTTCAGTTGCCTGTCAACTTTCGTTCACGTCGCACAACTCCATCTTGTTGCCGCAATTTTTTTCCGTTATTCTCGTACTAATAGAAGTGCCGGAGTTAACGCTACTTCTTCTTAGTCAGTACTGACATTTGATACATACTAATCACCTGCCGCAGTGGCCGATCGGTTCTAGGCGCTTCAGTCTGGAACCGCGCGACCGCTACGGTCGCAGGTTCACTTCCAGCCTCGGGCATGGATGTGTGTCATGTCATTAGGTTAGTTAGGTTTAAGTAGTTCTAAGTTCTAGAGGACTGATGACCTCAGATGTTAAGTCCAATAGTGCTCAGAGCCATTTTTTGGTTTCATTTCATCATCTTGGACAGTTTCCAGCCACTGGCTGGGTCTGTCGGGAACACAAGCCTCTCCATCGTGTTCTGTCTTTCCACCATTCCCCCTCTTCCACCTCCGTCCAGTTCTCTCCTCTTCTCGTCACACATTCCTTCACTCCCTTCACCCATCTATCTCTTGGTCTTCCTCTGGGCCTCTTCCCCTCCAGTTGCAGGTCAAACATCCTCTTTGGAATTCTTCCCTCATCCATTCTCTTCATGTGTCCATACCACTGTAGTCTTGATTTTTCTATCCTGTCCTGTACTGGTTCCTCCTTTAGTCTTTCCCTCACATACGCATTTCGCAATCTGTCTCGTCTTGTTACACTCAACCTGCCATTTTTTGGTACTTACTAATAATTACTAATTATAGCAATAATTTTTAATTTTTTTCGTATCATTTCTTTATGGTTGTTCGACTGCAGAACTATCATTTCAAGTAGTCAAAGCCATCTAAGTTCTGGGAGTATGAGAGGCATTACCAGTGAGATAGGTGCTTGAGGAGTGATGGAGCTAGGCCATCAAATAAACACCATTCGAACAATAAAAGTTTCATTAAAATACAACACTGTTGCGCTAATTAAGTAACAAGATAGAGATTGTTACCCGAAAATTTACAATAAAGTTAATTTATAAATTCTAGCTGGCGTCCAGTTAGCTTCCTTTTACAACCAACCACGTGTGGGCGGGACTCATCCCGGCAGAACTGGACGCGCTAATCTACAGATCGCTACTCCGATACTGCAAACACTAATACTTCTAATACATGTGAATAGAACACATTTGACAAATGAACGATAACCAAGCCATAGAAGTGGGCGACACTCCAAAGATTCACAGGGTCACACAGTACATTGCCCGCACCCGGATATGTGTTTAAAATAACTTTTCACAATGCTAGTAAATAATTTAAACCCCACAAATAAAAATAAGTGAAAACAATAGTACTTGTGTTTAACGTCAGTATCTACTAACGCTTGAATAATAAGCCAACAACACCATGTCCAAAAAAAAACTCGTATAAGCGTAATGCCGCTAGGTTGAAATTTACAAGGAACAGTGCTGATGATGTATGCCTAATCGAACAGAACTAAACATAAGGTACAGCATCGACTAGGACAAGTTAGACTGAGGTGAAAAAAGCCATGGGATACCTCCTAATATCGTGTCGGATCTCCTTATGTGTGTGGCAGCGGTACACAAAGGAACCTTCGCCACTCGCCATAAGGTGGCTTGTGTACTATGGATATAGATGCAGATGTAGGTTTTATTAACATTCGTCATATTTAAATCACTGTCATTTTTAATAAAATTTTGTTTTCAAGATAAGTAAATTTTCAAGAAAATTTATAAAGAGCAGTACATAGATTAAGCCCAAATCCAACATACAATTTAACTAGATCCGCAAATAAGACATAAAAGGCTTTTAAGACTCTAGTCATATCGAAAATAATACTAATAAGAAAGAACATTTTAGAACAAGTATCCTTCTTCAACTGTCTAATACATGATATTAGTTTAACTGTAACGAAGACACTGAGAAGAAGGTTAATAAATATTAAGGTACATGCGGAAACATTGGAAGCACTTTGGGAGGAAAAACAAGCTGTGACAGGGAAAAGAAGAGAACCAGCGGAAAAATGCTTCTATCGGAGCACTTAGTGGCAGTGGGACATAGCTGACAGTGACAGAACAATGCCGAAAAAAAAAAATAAACGGTGCCAGTGGGAGAAGAATAAAGAGACGAAGAAAGTGGAAATGGGTGAGAGCCAGTGATAATAAGAGACAGAGTATGCGACAATAATAACGAGGGCAGAGAGAAATAACGACAGTGAGAAAAGATAGCAGCAGTAGGAAAGAAGGAATGATGTAAGAGGGGGCAGGAGGAAGACACTGACAGTGAGAGTAGACTGTAGTAGTAGGACAGAACGAAAGTTCTGTGGCTGTGATACGGTAGACAATGACAGAGACACTCAAAGAGATAATGACGACGAGCTGGGCGCAATATGTACTGAGAAACGGCAGCTGGGAGTGGATGGGCAGCATATGGACTATCAGACCAATTGAGTGATTGGATTGAAGAGTTCCTAGATAACAGAACGCAGCATGTCATTCTCAATGGAGAGTAGTCTTCCGATATAAGAGTGATTTCAGGTGTACCACAGGGGAGTGTCTTAGGACCGTTTCTATTCACAATATACATAAATTACCTTGTTGATAACATCGGAAGTCCACTGAGGCTTTTTGCGGATGATGCTATAGTATATCGAGAGGTTACAACAATGGAAAATTGTACTGAAATGCAGGAAGATCTGCAACGAATTGACGCATGGTGCAGAGAATGGCAATTGAATTTCAATGTAGACAAGTGTAATGTGCTGCGAATACATAGAAAGAAAGATCTTTTATCATTTAGCTACAATATAGCAGGTCAGCAACTGGAAGCCGTTAATTCCATAAAAAATCTGGGAGTACGCATTAGGAGTGATTTAAAATGGAATGATCATATAAAGTTGATCGTCGGTAAATCAGATACCAGACTGCGACTCATTGGAAGGATCCTAAGGAAATGCAATCCGAAAACAAAGGAAGTAGGTTACTGTATACTTGTTCGCCCACTGCTTGAATGTTACTCACCAGTGTGGGATCCGTACCAGATAGGGTTGATAGAAGAGATAGAGAAGACCCAACGGAGAGCAGCGCGCTTCATTACAGGATCATTTAGTAATCGGGAAAGCGTTACGGTGAT
Organism: Schistocerca nitens; assembly: GCF_023898315.1. Classification (NCBI taxonomy): domain Eukaryota; kingdom Metazoa; phylum Arthropoda; class Insecta; order Orthoptera; family Acrididae; genus Schistocerca; species Schistocerca nitens. Next base: position 813,877,370 of record NC_064615.1, on the reverse strand, counting down.
GACAGATAAACTCCAGTGGAAGACTCTGCAGCAGAGAGGCTCAGTAGCTCGCTACGGGGTTTTGTCGAAGTTTCGGGAACATACCTTCACCGAGGAGTCAAGCAGTATATTGCTCCCTCCTACGTATATCTCGCGAATAGACCATGAGGATAAAATCAGAGAGATTAGAGCCCACACAGAGGCATACCAACAATCTTTCTTTCCACGAACGATCGAGACTGGAATAAAAGGGAGAACCGATAGAGGTACTCAAAGTGCCCTCCGCTACACACCGTCAGGTGGCTTGCGGAGTATGAACGTAGATGTAGATGTAGATGGGTATGAACGACTTACAGTGATAGAATACTGGGTGTGAGTGAGTTACAGTTAGGGGAGATTGTGCGAGTTCGAGGTGACTTGCATGTCAGAAAAAGCTCGGATAGGTTCGCAAGCCAAAGTTTCAGGAAATCTTTTAAAGGTGCTGAAGAATATTAAACGAGGCAGCTGATACTCACTTTCCAATCAGAGTCTTTCAAATGAAGAGGAACACATTCGCTTTTTTTGAGCTCCGATAGGAACATTTCCCCGCTTATAAAGTTATGGCTGTATCTGTTCTTGTTTATGGTACCGCATCATTTACCTCAACGGGGTATATAAGGGACTGTAGTAAAATCGATGCAAGAAGGAATGTAATTATAATATCAGGTTTAGAAATCTTTTCGGTTGATGACAATATAGAATAAAATAGAACGAATGGGGGGATGATAGAATGATGGAAAGAAGAATGAATTATCGGCCGACTGGGAAGACGGAACCATGTAGACTTCGTCAGGGATGGATAGATGACAGAGACTGCAACGACTGTTAATAACTGGAAGAGGATGATGATAATGATGATGATTTTAAGTATTGATTGGCGACTCCATAGAGTGCTGTGTGCACAACGACCGTATGATAAATAAAGTTAGAAGGAAGGTCAGCATAGGCCGTAATTTTGATGATTTATTAACAGCAAAATCGATTTTCGATCACATAATGATCACCTTCAGTCCTTTGCGTACAAATTAAAGCTCGTAGGCACTGGTGTATAGTTATTAACAGTAACAGAAGCTATAAAACGATCACAATAATTATTTGCGATAAAAAATCGCACTTGCTATTCGTAAATCATCAAAATTACGTCCAATGCTGATCTTCCTTCTAATTTGATTTTAAGTGACTGTTATGTAAAACGTACTGTATGTATAAAGCGGCCGTCCTACCTAAGGTGAGAACATGGAGTCCCTAATCGATCAGGTTAAATAAATTAATAAAAAATAGCACTATTTTTAAACATGTGACTAATTTGGCCTCATAGTGATAAAATTGTATCATGAACCTGGGAAATTATTTTCAGGATTTGCCTCATCGTTGAACTTGCCCGCGGTAGAGTTCTCTAGTCACAACAAATAGTATGAAAACGCCTCAGCTCTCCCTGTTACGCTAGCAACCTGCACAGTGCTAAGCCAGCGACCTTGCGGAATACGAATTGCACGGACGTTGAGATTCGTGCATGGTACCACGGTGTAATGTAGTGAAGTTGTGGGCGCCCAGCAGTTGCGGCCTGTTCAGCAGTCGCGCGGTGCTGCGATGCGCAGGTGCGACGCGGTGGACGCGGTGTCGGTGCTGGCGTGGTCGGAGGGCCGCCAGGAGCAGGTGTGGAGCGCGTGCGGCGCCGGCCTGCACCAGCCGCCGCTGCAGCAGCCTCTCATGTCCAGCGGGCCGCGCCTCACCCTGGAGCTGCGCGCCAGGGGCTCCGGCGGCGTCGGCTTCCAGGCCAGATACACCTTCGTCAACAGTCAGTGAGAAACTGCCGACCTCATTTGGTTGTTCTGCATGCAAAGAATCAAGGAACGCTATGCTGTGAGTCACGATAGATGGTAGTTCGCGTGGGACGAGGCACAGGCGGGGATTGCATTGTTGGCAATTCCAAGCGGTACACCCATACTCGCATTTCGAGCTTGAGGAAAGCATGTGTCATGTGTATCATGTCTCTCGCTTGCTTATATACGAGGGTTGGAACTTTAATAGTGGCAACTATTTATTTACAGCTCGTACAAAATAGATCCTTGTTTCAAAGTTTTAATGAGCTTTAAACTAGTCATCAGCATTGTTTATAATTCGTTGCCAGCGATGTGGAAGTCGTAGGATACTCTTAGCAGCCGGCCGCTGTGGACGAGTGGTTCTAGGCGCTTCAGTCCGGGACCGCGCTGCTGCTACGGTCGCAGGTTCAAATCATGCCTCGGGTGTGGATGTGTGTGATGTCCTTAGGTTAGTTCAGTTTAAGTAGTACTAAGTCTAGGAAACTGATGACGTCATATTTTAAGTCCCATAGTGCTTAGAGCAGTTTGAACCATTTTTGAACACTTAGCAGTGCCAGTTGTGTTGACAGCTCGAGCGGCGCAGTCTATTGCCCGACGAATTTGTAACAATTCTGAAGCGAATGCCGTGAAATATTTCCTTCAGTTTATAAATCGAGTTGAACTTACAAGGGCTTAAGTCAGGGGAGTGCAGTAGGTGCTATAGCACTTAGCAGCCCCATCAGTCAAACAAATCAATAACAGCTTGCACTGTACGTACTTGAGCATTGTCCTGCAAAATAATGGTCAGGTCCTGCAGATAGTGTCATCACTTCTGTCTCTATGCTGTTCATTTTTGGAACACAACCTACGACCAGATTAGCGACAAAAGTGATGACACTTTCTGCAGCAAAAGTTTCAAATGGCTCTGAGAACTATGGCACTTAACATCTGAGGTCATCAGTCCCCTCGAACTTAGAACTACTTCAACCTAACTTACCTAAGGACATCACACACATCCATGCCCGAGGCAGGATTCGAACCTGCGACCGTAGCGGTCGCGCGGTTCCAGACTGATGCACCTAGAACCGCTCGGACACACCGGCCGGCTTTCTGCAGCACCTCACCATCATTTTGCAGGACGATGCTCAAGCACGTACAGTGCAAACTGTACTGATTTGTTTAACTGATGAGGCTCCTAAGTGCTATACGACCTACTGCACTCACCTGACTTCAGCCCTCGTGAGTTCAGTTCGGTTTCTAAACTGAAAGAAACACTTCACTGCATTCGCTTCAGAACTGCTACAAATTCGTCGGTCAATAGACCGCGCTGCTCGAACTGTCAACACAACTGGCACTGCTAAGAGTATCCTACGACTTCCACATCGCTGCCGACGGGTTACACACAATGCTGGTGACTACTTTGAAGCTCAGTAAAACTTTGAAAAACTTATATATTTTGTGCGAGCTGTAAATATTAACTATGAACTATAAACTATAAATATTAACTATAAATTATTAAAGTTCCAACCCTCGTAGAATTTATCGCTTACCATTACCATAATCGATAACAATTCGCAACAAACAGAATAAAAATTCATTACATAAGTATCTACGATCATGTTTAAAATTCGCACTGGCTACGATATTCACAGCAGAGTGCTCGTAACATTGCTGTCTGTTCATTTACTGTTGGGGAATGCGTCACGGAGGTGCGTAGAACAGAGCGCCATCGTTCGTGGCTCCAACTATAATATCCAGTAACTATGCTGCCCAATCAGCGCACTAGGTCAGATGCGCGAAATTCATCCAACTAATCAGATCAATTGGAACGGTCTTCACATCTCACAAAGAGGAAGTTACCAAGGTGAACTTTTTTAAAAATCACGAACGTTTCCAAGTGCATCTTCATGTCAATTCTCACACCAAGACGCCTTACCCTCCATCACTCCCCACCGTCCCTTTACCACAAACTTCTCTCCAAACTATTTTTTCTCTATGATGTTCGGATCTTTCTCACAATTATACCTCATCCTCAGTATCAACCACCGGCTAGAGACTGAAGTAGAATTCATTTTTGAAGAGCGTTGTATGCCGTTTATTCGTGGTACACGTTTAATGCTCATCTTTCCGCTGTAATTATAACCACTTAAGTATTGCTTGGAACGGAAAACATTCTGCTAAACCTAGCACATTGACGAACAGATTTAAGAATTCCGTAGATAATTTCTTGTGAAAATCTAGCTCCTGAGTGTGCTGTAATGTCTAAGGACAGCTAAGACTAAGAAGTTACATTTTGATCAAATTGCACTGAACTTCCACGAAATTTTCCGGTCCATCATCCATCGCCATTGCCATCACACTTTGTGGCACCTTGGAAACAAGTGACACTTCAGTCGCTTTGTAGCTTGCTTGAGTCGGTTCCATAACTCTGCTCTGCAAAGAAGGGTGATGCTGGCATATTTGTAGCATAGTAACGTAAAGATTCCGCCCACGACGCGAGTGGAATTGTTGATATTCTGTGCTGATTTTCGAAATCTTTAAATCACAAGTCTCTTTTTCCCATCTAAACCTGTATAGTTAGCATTATTCCTGTTCACTGAGTCCCTGAAGTATATGAAATATGAGAGATGACTCAAAGTTACATGTAATTATTATTCGAAAAGGCAGTGAGATTGGATGTTGACCCCTTCTTTAGTCTGCCAAGTACAGCCACCAAGAGTATTTTACTCTGCAAGCAAGTGTGAGCTTTACGAAACTTGGAAACATAAAGACTCTGTCTGAAATACATACTTTTCTCTCCAACACTGAAAAGAGACTTTGAAGAGGACTTCAGAAAAGTGTATGGATCTTGATCCAATGGTAACAGGACAATAGCGTACACCACAGTCCATCCACAATGAGAGGAGGCGCCTCAATCGTCTGCCCTATTGTACCAAATGGAAGCCAACAAAGTAACTCTGATACTGTTCGTGGATTTGTTATTATGACTAGCATGTTCATGTGCTCAAAATATTGACCATGCTCGCTGATAAATGTTATAATGCCATTTCATGCAGACAATATTGCATGTTTAATTACATGTGGACTTCCCGCAGTGCAAGACCATGTTGCACCTTATCCTATGTTTTCGGGAGCTATCGCTACGTTTTCGTAAACCTTTTAATTTAAATGTGGTGAGCTTATAGGCTGATAGATCGTAAGATAAGGAAATCTACTGTTACGGAAATCAGTCAAGAATGGGGGGGGGGGGGGGGGACAGATGTCGACGGCGGTACCACATGGCACATGGATTGTCTTTTGTAGAGTGGAATGATTTCTAATAACAGCAGCAAGGTATCCACTAAGAACTGTACATATACATTATATGCCTATTTAAATTCGCATCAGTAAAACGCAGCCAATAATACAATTCTTGAAGAGCCGCACCAGAAACTTAAAAGTCAAGGTCATTTTTTATCACTTTCTCTTAGCCGCCACGAGTGCTGAACTCAACAGCAGTGCACGCTGCATAAATTGATTCGCCACTGGTCTGTAAGCGATTCATCTACTGTACACACAACCTTGAATACAAATGTCTCATAACTTTTCAGTTATTGTTGACGTAATTCGGAGAACTGTAACCGATTTAGAAAGTCATTGTCTTATAGCTGTTAAGGGAGCGAAATGAGAAGTTTCAGATGCATTGGAAGGTAGTACCCGCAGAATATTCCGTTGACAGATTCCGGTTGCGCAACCTCGTAGTGATATGTGGACTGTGTGTTACCTCTCTTAAAATATTAGTTGTATTTCTCTCAACCGTTGCTATTCGACTTCGTTAGTGGTTTTTATTCTTCACTTTTATTTTATTTTTTATTTACGCTTTAAGTTCCATGGGACCAAATTGAGGAGCAAATCTCCAAAGTGATGGAACGTGTCAGTGCATGAAATTACAACATAAAAGTAATAACAGATAAAAATAAAATATTAAAAAACCCGAAAAATGTCAAGAAATACGTTTAAGTAAACGCAATCAACAATACAACGAGAATCAGCTTAATTTTTCAAGAAATTCCTCGACAGAATAGAAGGACTTACCCATGAGGAAACTCTTCAGTTTCAATTAGAAAGTGCGTGGGTAATGGTAGGTTATTGAAAATGCGTGCAGCAGTATACTCCACACCTTTCTGCATAAGAGTTAAGGAAGTCCGATCCAAGAGCGGGTTTGATTTCTGCGGAGTATTAACTGAGTGAAAGTCGTTTATTTACGGGAATAAGCTAATATTGTTAACAAGAAATGACAGTAAGGGAGAGAGAGAGAGAGAGAGAGAGAGAGAGAGAGAGAGAGAGAGGAGGGGAGGGCCAATGTGAAAATACCCACACTCGTGAACAGGGCTCAACAAGAGGTTCGTGAACTTACATCACTTATTGCCCGAAACGCCCTTTTCTGTGCCAAAAATATCCTTTAAGAATGGGGAGAGTTACCCCAGAATATAATACCATAAATATAATACCATACGACAAAGCGAATGAAAATAAGAAAAGTAGACTAATTTTCGTGTCGAAGGATCATTCACTTCAGATACCGTTCGAATAGTAAAAACGGCAGCATTAAGTCTTTGAACAAGACCCTGAACGTGGGCTTTCCATGACAGTTTACAATTTATCTGAACATCTAGAAATTTGAACTGTTCAGTTTCACTAATCATATGCCCATTCTGTGAAGTTAAAACGTCAGGTTTTATTGAATTCTGTGTTAGAAACTGTAAAAACTGAGTCTTACTGTGATTTAGCGTTAGTTTATTTTCTACAAGCCATTATCTTATGTCATGAACTGCACTATTTGAAACCGAGCCAATTTTGCACACAACATCCTTTACTACCTAGCGTCATCAGCAAACATAAATATTTTAATGTTACCTGTGATACTAGAGCGCAGCACATCATTTATATAAATAAGGAACGTGTCCTCAACACTGATGCCTGGGGCATCCCCCCCCCCCCCCCCCCCCACACACACATGACCGTACCAAACTTAGACCCCCACATCACAGCCATTCTCAACCATGTGAATTCTGACCTTTTGCTATCTGTTGCTAAAGTAAGAGGTGAATCAGTTGTGAGCTACTCACCGTATTCTGTAATGGTCCAACTTCTGGAGCAATTTTTTTGTGATAAAATCAATAAAACGCCTTAGTTAAATAAAAAAAACATGCCTAGCGTTCGAAACCTTTTGTTTAACCCATCCCGTACCTCACAGAGAAAAAAGAATATAGGATTTTCAGTTGTTAAACGACTTTTAAAGCAGAACTGTACATTCGATAGCAAATCGTGTGATATAAAATGATCAATAATCCTTATATACACAGTCTTTTCAATAACTTTAGCAAACACTGACGGCATAGAAATACGTCTAAGATTATCTACATTATCCCTTTCTCCCTTTTTATAAAGCGGCTTCACTACTGGATACTTTAATCGTTCAGGAAACTGACCATTCCTAAAGGAAAAATTACAAATATGGCTAAATACAGGGCTAACATGTGCAGCACAGTACTTTAATATTCTGCTAGGCACTCCATCATATCCATCACAGTCCTTAGTCTTCAGTGATTTAATTATTGACTCAGTCTCCCCCTTCTCTGTACCACAGAGGAGTATTTCAGACGTCTACCTTGGAAAGACATTTACCAAGAAAGTTATAAGATTCCCTGTAGAAACTAAATTTTTATTTGATTCACGAGCAATGCTCAGAAAATGATTGTTAAATACTGCACATATATCTGATTTATCAGTAACAGAAATATTTTCACTACGAACTGACTTTATATCGTCGATCTTCTGCTGCTGACCATACACTTCCTACACAACTGACCACATGGGTTTAACTTTATCCTGTGAATTAGCTATTCTATTTGCATACCAGATACTCTTTGCCTACCAAATAACATTTTAAGCACTTTACAGTACTATTTGTAATGGGCTACTGTAGGCTGATTGTTACTACTTCTAATATTTTGATATAATTCCCACTTCGTTCTACATATCGTTATCCCACTAGTCGGCCACCCAGGCTGTCTTTTACTGCTAGTACCCCGTTTAGAACGTACTAATGGAAAGCAACTCTCAAAGAGCATGATAAATGTACTGTATTAAGGAAAGCAACATCCCGCCACTGTTGTTCCTTGACGAGGTGTGAGAAACACTCTATTGCCATTGGATTAACTTTCCTACATAGTTTGCAATCGTATGTGACATTTGTTTGAGTACAAAAGCATTTTAGTGTTAAAATTTGTGCATCATGGTCTGAAAGGCTATTCACCATTTTACTAACAGAATTCACATCCAGTAATGAAGAATGAATAAAATTATTATCTGCGGCTCTGATACTGTTCCCTTGCACCCTAGTTGGAAAATGCACAGTCTGCAGTAGATCATATGAATTTACGAGAGCTACCAACATTCTTTTTCTTGCTTCAACATATACAAAATTTATATTGAAGTCACCACGTATAACTAATTTCTGGTAGTTCCTATAAAGTGAATCAAGAACCCTCTCTAGCTTAAGCAGAAATGCTCTGAAGTCAGAGTTAGGGGACCTATAAACAACAACAATTAGAAGTTTAGTTTCACTAAATTCAACTGCCCCTGCACAACATTCAAATATCTGTTCACTGCAGTGCCATGATACGTCTATGGACTCAAATGGAATACAGTTTTTTACATACATGGCCACTCCCCCACCCTGTAAGAAATTCCTTGAAAAACAGCCAGCTAATCTGTATCCTGGTAAAGGAAGCCTCTGAATTGTAAAATTATTTAAGAGGTGTTTAGATAAACCAATAATTTCAGAGTCAACATCTACAAGCAGTTCACTAACTTTATCTCTAATACCTCTTATATTTTGATGAGATATGCTAAATCCTTCTCTACTTGGAAACATGGAAACATGACGAACTCTGAAGGTGAGCCCTTAGTTAGAGGGACTTCCTTTAAGCAAGTATACCTGTCAGCTGACTTCAATCTATAAAAGGTGCAACTCTAAAACCAACTACTACAGAATTTTTTCCATGAGTGATCCCACCACCACCCACTACACTGTCACCTTTAAGCTTTGCCGCAGCTCCTTCCCAAACGAATCGAGGTGTAGGCCATGCCTAGTGAAACCCGATCTACTGATAGACTCAACTGGCACCACTGAAATGTGACCCATGCCCTCTGCCATCAGTGCCCTCTCTAGCCCCATGTTAACGCCTCTAACAGCCGCATTAAGATGAGGCCGGTTATGACGCTGAAACAGTTGCAAGAAATGCGCATTAGTGTCACCAGTTTGAGTAGCTATCTTTAGCTGGTCCCCACCAACATCATATTCCTCGTCCCTATTAAGACTGTTCCCTGCTCCACCCACTATCACTAGCTGATCCTCTTTCGTAAGATTCCTACATAACTCCTCTATGCTGTCAGTCACCTGAGCCAACTCTGCACTAGGCTTCACAGTGCTGGTGACCTGGTACTCACTCCCCAACACTTCCTGCAACTGCTAGCTCACACCTTTACCGTAAGAACTACCTAGCAGCAGAACCTTCTTCTTTCTGTTAGACTTTGCAACTGACCAAGGCCTCCTAACTGCTGAGGACTATTGCATGTTCCCTATACCTACAGCTACAAGAACCTCCTTTTCACTCATCTCTGAAAGTTGGTCAAATTTGTTGCATAAACCCAAAGTATAAGTATTTGAATACCTCCTCCTCCTATCTGCCTTCATGCCAAACATTCAGTTTCTGTGATTTATCATGACATTTGCAAACAAGATTCAAGAGGGCTTGGTACAAGTAGGATATCTTTATCCACTTTGTCGACTATGGCATACACTGTGAAAATCTAAATGGCTTCATGAGCGAGCAGTCTATTCGCTAGAACAGTAGATCACTGATGACTACCTGAAGCGCGCAGATAGATTCATAAAATGTATTTGAGTTAGTGTTGGTTTAGAGTTCGCACTCTATGGCATACATATGTGGGATCCCTTCCGGTGACAGTGGAAGTGTAATTTGGGAAGCTATTATTTTGCATTCACAGTTACTGAAAGAATCGCAACACCAAAAACATTTAATGTGAAGTAATGAAATTTCGGGAAAACAATTCTGTAGGAAATATTCGTAAGTGATTAACACCGCAAGATCACAGGTTAACGTGCGAGCAAAGAAATTGCAAATGTGATATGCGGGTTCATTAATGAACGGTGTAACTACCAGAATTTGAACGCTAGCATGCAAACTTGCATGCATTGTGTTGTGCAGGTGCCGGATGTCCGTTTGTGGGATTGAGTTCCATGCTTGTTCCACATGGTCGGTCAGTACAGAGATGGTTAACGCTGTTTGTGGATGACGCTATAGGTTTTGTCCGATGATGTCCCACATGTGCTCAATTGGAGATAGATCTGATGATCCAGCAGATCAAGGCAGCATGTCATCACTCTGTAGAGCATGTTGGGTTACAATAGCGGTTTGTGAGTGAGTACTGTCCTGTTGGAATTCACCCGTTGGAATGCTCGTCATGAATCGCAGCACTACAGGTCGAATCACCAGACTGGCGTTCAATTTTGTGGTCAGGGTGAGCAGGATAACCACAAGAGTGCTCCTGCTGTCTTACAAAATTGCACTTCCGACTATAACTCCAGGGCTAGGTCTAGTGTGTCTTTACGCAGACAGATTGCGTGCAGATCCTCAGCTGGCCTCCTCCTAACAACCACAAGGACACCACTAGCGCAGAGACCGAACCAATTTTCATCAGAAAACACAACCCTCCCCTCCAGTGAGCTCTCGCTTCACACCATTGAAGTAGCAGATGATGGTTGTTTGGGGCCAGTGGAGTGAACGCGGCAGGGTGCCTGACTAATATCTGTTCTTGAAGTAACCGATCTATAACAGTTCATTGTGTGACTTTAGTTCCAACTGATGCTCAGATTGCTGCTGCAGATGCAGTACGGTAACACAAAGCCATGTGACCAGTCTATCAGTAGTTTCAAGGGGCCGTCCTGAGCCCAGTGGTCTTGGATCTGCAAATTCTCGTGACCACTGGTGCCGTAAGTCATGTACAGAGGCTACGATCCTACAAAGTCTTTCTGCAATATCGCAATAGGAACATCCAGCCCTCTCGTAGCTCTGTTACACGACCTTGTTCAAACTCCGTGAGATGTTTATAAGGGTCTACTTGTCCCATAAAAAAGACGTTCTTGACTAACATCAACTCGCAATGCCCAATCTGAAAGGTAACTAATGTTCCCGATCGTTACAAAAAGCGTGAATTTATAACAAATCTCATTTGTATACTAATAGTGGTGCTACTAGCGCCATTGTTATGCGACTGGCGAGAAATCTGAATCGACTCATTTTTCAAATGTAAAACTATGCCTACCAAGTTTCGTTTACGTCGCACAACTCCTTCTTTGATTCAAATGGTTCTGAGCACTACGGGACTTAGCATCTGAGGTCATCAGTCCCCTAGACTTAGAACTACTTAAACCGAACTAACCTAAGAACAGCACACACATCCATGCCCGAGGCTGGATTCGAACCTGCCACCGTAGCAGCAGCGCGCTGCCCAACTGACGCGCCTAGAAACGTTCGGCCACAACGGCTGGCTCCTTCTTTGGTTGCGATATTTTTTCCGTCAGTGTATTTCCTCATGTACTACCCTGGTTATTTCGTTAAATTAGCCATCGTATATGGTGTGTGCATTTGCACGTCTATCACACCACTCGGGTTATTATTTATATCTAACATTAGAAGTGTTGTTCCTGAGATATACGTTTTCCGCCCGATTACAAAGCTACCTTCGTAGGCCTTTCCCAATACCGCAGAAAAAGTGTATTGCTCCATTAAGGGAAGTCGGTATCATAAACAGGCAGTTTGACATATTAAAATGTACTTGCATACTTCAAAATATTTGCCCACTCACCACTACAATTATTCGAACTCCTTTCCCCCTTGATAAACACTTGCTCAGAAAAATGTGAAGCACTGTGAAGAAACGGAGGTGAAGAGATCATACTTCACAGTTCGAGAAGGTATGTGATGTTACTTCGGTGAGTACAAAGCCCAGCCAAATTTATAACGTATTTGGCAGTATGAGGCTATTTATCAGTATGACGTAGCACTGTCTCTGTTCGGAATACATGCATTGAGTTGTGAATTGTATCATTAAGCCATTGGACACTGACCTGAGGCAAGCTGGCTCATACTTCTTGCAACTAGTCCTTGATATCTTGCATACTGGCTGTGGGACAGAGTTGATGTCCTAGCCGGTTCTCAAACATATTCTGTAGAGTACAGATGTGACGCTCTTGCTGACCACTAGAGTACCTCAAATCACGCAGACAGTTCTTTGAGATACATGCCATGAGTGGAATATCATTGTCCTGTTGAAAATGGCACCATTAAAAGTATCAAATGGGTCGTAATAAATGAGGGCAGAGAATTAAGTGTCCTGCATTCGGCAGAAAAGAACTAACAATCAAGATTGAACACACTTTATTATAACTAAAACGCCTTCTTGGTGTGCACTAATTTCCAAACGCTAGAACAGCAATAAGCACTGCAACTCTTGTGGTGGCAAAAGCCAGATGAGAGCACGAGACAATGAAAAGAAAATAACAACCAAAATACTATTCTACACAGTTACAAAAATACAACTTTCTACTGAATGCTACGGTGAGTGTCTACTCTACTAGAGCCGGCGTAGTGTTTATGCGGAAAGTCTGTTGTCGTTTGCATCCACTGGCGATGTTTCAACCTGAGCTGTTGAAGGGATATCGGCAGCCCACCTTACTTGTCTGTTGTGCGGGCCCTCTCACTGAAAAGGAACCGCTACGACATTCCTTCCCCTTCAAAAAAGATGCACAGCACTGCAAATGCCCATAGTAGTAGAGGCATCCTGGTCGACCGCCATAGGTTCATGGTTAGGCAGGGGCGGGCGGCGGCGATGGGGCAGGGGCAGCTGGCGGTGGAGGGAGTGGCTGAAGTAGAAGCAGAAGCGAAAGTGGAAGTTGTGTCACAGAGCAGCCGTCGACAAGCACTGGCAGCTCCCAAGGGGCGGTGTGGTCTACCAGATGGGGGAGGAGCTGGTTGAGGTGCCGGCTGGCGGCGGAACCATCGGCCCACCGGAGAGACACCATCGCTTGGCCGCAGAGCTTGGTAATGATGGCAGACGTCCAGCGTGCCCATGGGTGAGAGAAGATCTGCACCCAGACCTCCTCCTCAGTGCGGAGGGAGTGCGCCGGAGTGCGGGCGGGAGGGTGAGGGTGACAAGTCTCGGGAACAAGGACAGATAAGGAAGAGGGGAATGGTCGACTGTTAAATATCTCCGCTGGATTTTTATCAGCATGAGGGATGGGTGGTATGTAGCCAAAAAAAAAAAAAAAAAGAAGCACAACCTCCTGCAGCGGGTGACGGGTCAGCACCTTATTGAGCTGGGTCTTGAATGTCCTCACAAAACGTTCTGCCCGGCCTTTGACGTAGGATGAAACAGGGAGGTATGGACGAGAGATTTGTATTGGCAGCACAGAACTGCTTAACTCGGTCGAAGTAAACTGTGAACTGTTGCCCGTACGATCATTTTGGGGAGTCCCTGGAGAATTTTGATAGTCTCAGCAGAGACTTGATGCCAGTACGTGGGCCCACAGGTTAAATCTCTCAAATAACAGAACCATTGTACGTCGAGGCCAAATAAGTGTTCTACTTCGACTAACAGGGGCATTCAACACAACATCAAATGACGCACTATGTGTCGTCATGGGAATCTTCCCCATAGATATCACCATCAGGTACCGCGCAGCAATGCACTGGCTTAGGATGGGGAGAATAGACCAGGTTCGGCAGATCATTGGTGTACCGATTGAGACAACACGCCAACTCAGAGCATGGCGAGTGGATACCTGGCAGAGCGAGTGGGCCAACAGATATTGAAGCGTCCAGCGCGGATGATCCATAGTGTCAACCAAGTCAACTTCAAAGAACAGAGTGGAACAACCGACAAGAGGTGCACAAGTCACACGCAGTCCTAAAAACAGATTGCACCTTATATGTAAATAGTTAACAGCATCTCCATGTCTAATAAGAGCTTAAAGCTAGGTACCTCTTCAAGGGATCTATGCCTTCCGTTAAGTGGCAGCGCACAGCCTGCATGGAAGGATCTTAATTGTGGTCCCTCTCTTTTGAGCCCAACCCGACGGATACCTATGGTAGATCGGGGAAAACCACCGCTCAGGCTGTGTTGCTGGCGGGGCCGGAAGGTGCTAACTGCCACACCACGTATCATTGTAAGTCTCATTGGCTCAGCGTGAACTGTTTGTACAACTAACCTACACAGCCTATACCTCAACCACCACTACACTAACAACTTCTGATCTGAAGCTTAAAGTTAGGCACCTCTTCAAGGGACCTACGCCCCCCTGGTAAGAGGCGGCGCACGTCCTGGATGGAAGGATCTTAATTGTGGTTCCTGTCTTTTGAGCCCAACCCGACGGATACCTATGGTAGATCGGGGAAAACCACAGTCCAGGTCGTGTCGCCTGCGGGGCCGGAAGGTGCTTGCGCCTGACGTACTCTACTAGGAGCCTTGTAGGCTCAACACAAACCGTTAGCGTCATTACCTTATTACTTTTACCACAAGTACCCTTTCGTTAGCAACTTTGAGGCAAGCACAAAATCAGTTACCTCTCTATTGTATATCGTAAATAGTTTAGCAGGCTGGACATGGAGGTCTTAGTCTTAGTTTCTAGCTTTAACGTACCCTAATCTCTTCTAGTTAAGGTAATTTTTAGGATGGTAGATGTTAAAGGCGTGGTGAGCAACGGCCAGCGTCTTGAGGGTCATTCCAAGACCCGGGCCGCCGCCCACAACCAGGTGACGGGCAATATTATACCTATAACTTCTCTATACAGTTCTCTTCCTTCCTTCTTTCTAAATATTTAATTTCGTTTTGTTTATTAATATCTTACTTGATTTTGTATTAGTTATAAGTTTTTCTAATGCTGTACAAAAAATAAGATATCAAATGGATCTAAACAGAGCCCGCCTCCACGTGGCGGGACACGGGCAACGGTGTGAGTGGGGACGGGAGCCGGTGTGGTGTTACTTTCAGTCACTCCGGACCCCGGACCCAGTCACAACGGCTAAGTGGCAACATACGACCCACCATAAGAAATTAGACGGTGGGTCATAAAATATAAGCAGCTAGTGAAAAAAAAAAGTCTCAGCAGAGGTAGCGTTCATCATGCGGGATACGTAAGGGTATCTCGATCCAGAATCGATCAGGATGAGGCACTGGGAACCATGAAACGGCCCTGCGAAATACAAGTGGAGGCATTCCCATGAAGCAGCAGCATCCAGCCACAAACAATACTGACATGGGGGTGCTGCCTGACGTCTTTGGCACGTACTGCAGGTCTTTATCCAAACCGCGCCAGTAAAGATGTCAGTGGGCGAGCTGTTTGGTGAGGACGATCCCCCAATTGCCAGCGTGGAGGAGATCGAGGACACGGCAGCGCTATGCATGCGGTATGACCACCCCGGGAATGCCCGAATGACTACGCAAAAGAATGACGTCACTGCTGAAAAAGAGACTGTGCCGATGACTCCAAAAATACTGGACCACCGCATCGCGGACGCTACAACGGCTTAACGGCCAACCCGCTGCGATTTTTCGGCGGAGTGCTTGCAGTTTCTGATCCTGAGCGGTGGCCTGCCGAACCGCATCGGCATCCAACGGAAGCGCCTCCAGAACTGCTTTCATGTCCGGCTCCACATGGAAACAAACCAAGGGGGAGGCGTCAAACTCTCGATCCGCCCCGGCAGGCAGTCGAGACCGAAAACTGGCTTTTGAGTGCCATTCAGAGGTGCGATAGACAATATCATGGTTGAACGTCGCAGGAAGAGCGCCCCACGCTGGAAGCAGCGCGCCGTCTTCGTTTTCAATAAAACTATATTTGGTTTGAGCGTCTGTCAATTTTTTTGATGCAATAGCCACCAGCCTCTCAATGCCGTCGACCTCTTGCTAGAACATCGCACCCAGCCACAGTCTGAAGCATAGGCGGCGACGATGAGGGGCAGTGAAGGATCGTAAGCGGCCAGACAAGGAGGGCGGGAGGTAGCCAACTAGAGGCGTTTGAAAACCTGTCCACATGCTGGGTCCCAAACCCAACGCATACCCTTTGCAATAATCCGGTCCGGGGCGCCAAAATCTCGGCGGCGTGGGGTATAAAATGCCGATAATAGTTGATTTGCCTGAGGAAAAGTTTCAGTTGCTTCACATTGGTGGGAGGAGGCAAATTTTGAATCACCTCGACATACTCCTTAGAGGCGTGTACGCCGCAGGCATCAATCACGAACCTGAGATAACTGGCCTCCCGAGCAAAAAAGTCACCCTTTTCTATCCAGCAACGCAGGTTAGCCTCGGAAAAAATCTGAAACAGCCTATCCAGCTTGTCCGCAAGGTCAACCGCAGACGAGCCACCGACGATGACATCGACCAGATAACTGGCCGCAACGGGCACCTGACTTGTCAGGTGTTCCAAATATCGTTGGAAAATGGAGGGGGCGTTGGCTATGCCAAATGGTGATGCTTATACCGGGAAACGCCACATGGGGTATTGATGACTAGGGTCTGTTGCGATTCCTCATCCAACGGCAGCTGTAAATTACATCACGCAAATCAATTTCGGAAAAAAACGGTTGAGCCTGCAAGAGATGTATGTCATCCACTGATGGGATAGGGTATGGATCGATGACGGACTGAGAATTTACTCTGACTTTAAAATCGCCACAGATGCATAAAGCACCATTCTGCTTCTCGTCTAACACGACAGGTGTCGCCCAGCGATTGTGCGCGACGGGAGAAACGATGCCTTCGTCTTGTAAGCGGGGAAGTTCCACCTGGAGCCTGTCTCGGAGAGCAAGGGAGACCGGGTAGGCCTTAAAAAGAAACGAGAGACAGCAGAAGGAAGAAGCTGGACATGCGCGGTGAATCCCTTCACTCCTGATGTGGGGAATGAGAACAACGTTTCGTATTTGCTGAACAACGGGACGAGGTTGGTATCCGAGGAGGGGATCAAAACCGCCTGAACATTCTGCACTCACAAACCCAGATGAAAATGTCCACACCCAGAAGGTTAGCGGCGCCGGGAGAGCCGGCCACCAAAGCTGAGTGGTGAAGGAACGACAGTGTAAGAGATCTGTGTGGAAAAAACGCCGTCGACTGATGTAGGGTGATTACTGAAACTCCGCAAGGAGCGAGTGTATGGGGACAAAGCTGGCGAGCCCAAGCGTTGGTATGCGGCACCATCCACAACAGAAACAGATGATGTCGTATCAATTTGGAAGACCACCGGGATATGCATGGCCTCCAAGGTAAGGAGAAAACGGGCTCCCGACTGGAAAATGATGAATAATACTTGTCCATTAATGGAATGCGAGGTTTCCAGGTCCTGAGGTGACGATTCGTGACGAGCCTGTGCGTCTGCAGGAAGCGTGTCATCTACGTGATGTTTCTGCTAAGCCTGACACACAACGGCTATATGGCCCGTTCGGCTGCAAGCCGTGCACCTTGCTCGGAGGTGGGGGCACTCCGACCGTTGGGGAGTCCGGAAACAGTCCAGACATGGAAAACGGGCGAGAAGCTTTCTGTCTCGTTATTTACCAACGGATCGACAAGGAGCAAGAGCTTGGCGCTAGGCAACTGGCGAGCCGCAAAAACAGCCGGATCAAGACGACGCGGCTGTTGTAACCAGTGAGACTATTTAAACACACGAATGATCGGCAGACAGGTGTCGAGGGACGGGTCCTGTAACTTCAAAATATCAGCCAGAACACCTTCGTCTGGTGCGTGAATCACTACCATAATGCGAATCAAGGCATGAGATTGCTTCCAAGCAACATTGCCACACCGGAATTTGCAAGCACGGGAGGGACTCTGGAGTGTCGCAATACATTCCCGATATGTCTGATCTTGGGACTTAAGGCAAGAAAAAAAAGTATTACGGGCGGAGGTGATGTGTGTTTGTGCGTCAAAGTACTCAAAAAGGCAGCCTTTAATGTGAGTAAACCAGAGTTAGCGATGGGTCTGCTCAGGGCTCAGTAGTTGAATTAAACGATACATCTGTAGACTAACTGACGCTTATAAAATTAAAAAAAAAAAAAAAAAAACATTGACATCGATTTTCGTCGTGGATCCCATGTGCCAGTAATTGTTGTTCCAACCGTTCGACATAATTTGACCATGGTTCGACAGACCTATCAAAAGCCGGAAATGTCGGTGGAGCCATGTCCAAAGTGTTAAATTTACACGCAATGGAATCAACTCTACGAGCTACCTCTTGCAATGCTGGGGACTGAGGACGAAGTCCTGACCTTGTGACTGCTGCCTGAATCTGCTGTAGAGTTTCCACCAAGGACTGAAGAAGTTCCTCTGAAAAGGCCATTTCGTTAAAAAATCAAAGTTTTATCCTTGTCGTCAGTAAATGTAGTGTCCTGCGGTCGGCAGGAAAGAATTAACAATCAAGTGTGAACACACTTTATTACAACTAAAACGCCTTCTTGGTGTGCCCTAATTTCCAAACGCAAGAACAACAAGAAGCACAACAGTTCTTGTGGTGGCAAAAGCCAGATAAGAGTACGAGACAATGAAAAGAAAATAATAACCAAAATACTATTCTACACAATTACAAAGATAAAACATTTTTCTGAATGCTACGGCGAGTGTCTACTATGCTAGAACCGGCATAGGTACTGGCCGAAGCTGTTCTAGCTGCCGGCGTGCTTATAACGCCAATTCGGCGGAGTACTACACCTTGTCACATTTATTCCATTTGGAGGATCTCTTTCGCATGATTTGTCACGAAGTACTTCCGTGTTTATGCGGAGAGTTGTTTACATCCACAGGCGATGTTTCGATATGAGTTCTTGAAGGGAGGTCGGCAGTCCACCTTGCGGGCCCTCTAACTGATAAACGGCCGCTACGACACAGAATGTACATCACGTACCATTGTGGCATCCTAGTTTTCTCAATAATGACCAAACTGTCCAGATGACTCTCCATACCTTGACACCAGGACTAACAAGACTGCTGTGCCTCTTCAAAACAGCTTGCCACCATACATTCCGACGATGGTCATGTGCGATAGTAAGAACCACAATGCATCATTGAACACAATGCGATGCCATTCATCACTTGTCCATACTTCCTGGTCACGGCATTAATCCTAACGCAGCCGCTTATGGTGTTAACAGCTTAACTCCCTAGTCCGGTTGCTGCTGGACTCTGACCATAGCTGTGGGATAATATAGTATGTTGTAGGGAGCCTATTACTTGTTTTCAGATGGCAGATGCGAAGGGGCTACAACGTGCTTGGTGAACAATACGGCGATCCTTCCTTGGTGGTCAGAGGTAGTCGATCGGAACCTTAGAGGGTATGCCTGTCCTCACGTTACCAAGCACTCCTACATCGCGCCAATGTCACATACTAATGTCCTACAAATGTGGATTACTGTATGATTCGACAAATCACGGAAACGGATTCCAGCAATAATGACCCTTTCAGCCGGCCGCGGTGGTCTCGCGGTTCTAGGCGCGCAGTCCGGAACCGTGCGACTGCTACGGTCGCAGGTTCGAATCCTGCCTCGGGCATGGATGTGTGTGATGTCCTTAGGTTAGTTAGGTTTAAGTAGTTCTAAGTTCTAGGGGACTGATGACCACAGCAGTTGTGTCCCATAGTGCTCAGAGCCATTTGACCCTTTCAAACTCTTCCAAGTGCTGACAACGCTGATTGACAAGAGTAGAAGGCACCTCCGTGTTCTACACAGTGATCACTCAGCAACTGATCTTTTTATGGCCCTTAACTACCCTACCAGGCCTGGTTACCGCGTAAAATACGGTTTTTAATCATAAAATGGCGTACATGTGTACGAAGTGACATTGTCATCCTACGAAATCCTCTGGGTGCTTCCTTTTTTGTGTCAGGAAATGTATTTTCCCATTGTGGGACCTGTCTTAGCTGTTTCACCTCGCACTATGTAACAGTTGATCCCTCTATATTTAAGGAAAATTAAACATCATGGGCGGAATGCTGAAATCAATCATACACTTACGTCTGTTATTTGGGAGCTATCTCTAAAGTTCCGCATCTCATTTGTCTATGCGAAGCACGTTGGTTCCAAAATGCGCGAAAATTTTCAGTAGTAAACTTTGCAAAAGAGGTAATTACGGGGACATAGTAGCCTTACTTCTCCAGATTGGCATACTGGTTTTATCTCGAGTACTGAAACCAAAAGTTAACCTCTGCGTCAACTGTAAGATACCTGCTCATGCTGTTGCCGATAGGGTCTCCTTGTGGCAGCTGGCTGGCTCATTCATTTCACAACTACGAGAACATGACGAAAATGGTATTTTACAACAAGACAGACCAACACTGTATGTATATCAAAGTATTTCCTGGCAATACGCAGCCTCAGCGGTGGATCGGTCGTAATGTAATGGGTGTATGCAACTCAAATTGAACTATTAGACCCTGAAGTCACATGATCTTACAATATGTTGTGATTTTGTGTGTGTGTGTGTGTGTGTGTGTGTGTGTGTGTGTGTGTGTGTGTGTGTGTGTGGTGTGTGTGTGTGGGGGGGGGGGGGGGGGGTGGAGGAGGAGCTGTAAGGAACAAGTAACTCCATATGTCTCCGCTTCTATTAACATTGGGCGAACTCGATGCCGAATTGCAGTAGCAACACTTCTAGACATGATAGGAAAGGTATCGGGCGAGTTACATTATTGTCTGAATGTTTGTCGTGTGTGCAGTGGAAGGCTCATTGTGCTTCAGTGAAAGGTAAATGAAAGTGTTCATCGCGAACGTAGCTGTAAGAAGCATCTTAAGGCATTTTAAAAATAAAAACTTCGTTGTTCCACGAGCAAGCTGAAAAACATCCCAAGACTTTATGTGCATGCGTGTATTACACATCGGCTTGTGAAGCAGGTCAAATACACTATGTTATCAAAAGTATCCGCACCCCTTTCTGAAAATGACTTACAAGTTCGTGGCGCCCTCCATCGGTAATGCTGGAATTCAATACAGTATTGCCCCACCCGTAGTCTTGATGACCTCTTCCACTACCGCAGGCAAGAGTTCAATCAGGTACTGGAAGGTTTCTTGGGGAATAGCAGTCCATACTTCACGGAGTGGTGCATTGAGGAGAGGTATCGATGTCGTTCGGTGAGGCCTGGCAAGAAGTCGGCGTTCCAAAACATCTCAAAGGTGTTCTATAGGATTCAGGTCAAGACTCTGTGTAGGCACTTCCATTACAGAGATGTTATTGTCGTGTAACAACTCCGCCACAGGCCGTGCATTTTGAAGACGTGCTCGATCGTGTTGAAAGACGCAATCGCCATCCCCGAATTGTTCTTCAACAGTGGGAAGTAAGAAGATGCTTAAAACACCAATGTCGGCCTGTGCTGTGATAGTGCCACTTAAAACAAAGGTTGCAAGCCTCCTCCATGAAAAACACAACCACACCTTAACACCACCACCTCCGAATTTTACTGTTGGCGCTACACACGCTAGCAGATGACGTTCACCGGACATTTGCTATACCCACACACTGCCATCGGATCGCCACATTAGATACCGTGATTCCTCTTTCCATACAACGTTTTCCCACTGTTCAGTCGTCCAATGTTTACGCTCCTTACACCAAGGGAAGCGTCGTTTGGTGTTTACTGGCGTAATGTGTGGCTTATGAGCAGCCGTTCGACCATGAAATCCAAGTTTTCTCACCTACCGCCTAACTGACACAGTAAGTTACTTGCAGTGGATCCTGATGCAGTTTGGAATTTCTGTGTGATGGTCTGGATAGATGTCTGCCTTTACGCTCCTTACACCAAGGGAAGCGTCGTTTGGCGTCTACCGATGTGATGTGTGGCTTATGAGCAGCCGCTCGACCGTGAAATCCAAGTTTTATTACCTCCCGCCTAACTTTCATTGTACTTTCAGTGGATCCTGATGCAGTTTGGAATTCCTGTGTGATGGTCTGGATAGATGGCTGCCTATTACACATTACGACCCTCTTCAACTGTCGGCGGTCTCCGCCAGTGAACAGACGAGGTCGGCTGGACGCTTTTGTGCTGTACGTGTCCCTTCACGTTTCCATTTCACTATCACATCGGAAACAGTGGACCTAGGGACGTTTAGGAGTGTGTAAATCTCGCGTACAGACATATGACACAAGTGACACCCAATCACCTGACCACGTTGCAAGTCCGTGAGTTCCGCGGAGCGCCCCATTCTGCTGTCTCACGATGTCTAATGGCTACTGAGGTCGCTGATATGGAGTACGTGGCAGTAGGTGGCAGCACAATGCACCTAATATGAAACACGTATGTTTTTGGGGGTGTCCGGATACTTTTGATCACATAGTGTGTATTTAAAAATCAGTGACTTTCCTTGTATCGTTGTCACACGGTATCTGCTTGCAGTGTGTTATCACACAGTAGTGCAACTGCCAGTGCAGTGTAGCCACTCGGCTGAGGCTGTGGCGACGCGCCGTGCCGCAGACCTGGGCGTGTCCTCGGTGGGCGGCCGCCAGCTGTCGGCGTGGCCGTGCGCCTTCTCGTTCAACAGCAGCGTGGCGTCGGCGGGCCGCCTCTCCACACCCAACTTCCCCGGACTCTACCCCCGGGACACCGAGTGCCACTACTTCTTCCACGGCCGGCCCGGACAGAGGGTCGCAGTGCGCTTCCACTACTTCGACGTCGAGGGCGTGGAGCCGTGAGTATCCCACCTCACTCTCACTTCATACCTGCTAAAAGAAGTATTCACTGCCGACATTTCTGCAGGAAGTAACTCATCTTCGAATTTCATACTTAAGATACTAACAAGGGAACCTCCCCATCGCACCCCCCTCAGATTTAGTTATAACTTGGCACAGTGGATAGGCCTTGATAAACTGAACACAGATCAATTGAGAAAACAGGAAGAAGTTGTGTGGAACTGTGAAAAAATAAGCAAAATATACAAACTGAGTAGTCCATGGGCCACATAGGCAACATCAAGGAAAACGTGAGCTCAGTAGCGCCGTGGTCCCGTGGTAGCGTGAGCAGCTGCAGAAGGAGAGGTCCTTGGTTCAAGTCTTCCCACGAGTGAAAAGTTTACTTTTTTTATTTTTGCATAGTTATTATCTGTCCGTTCGTTCATTGACGTCTCTGTTCACTGTAATAAGTTTAGTGTCTGTGTTTTGCGACCGCATCGCAAAACCGTGCGATCAGTAGGCGAAAGGACGTGCCTCTCCAATCGGAACCGAAAACATTTGATCGCAAGGTCATAGGTCAACCGATTCCTCCACAGGAAAACACATCTGATATATTCTATGCGACACTGGTGACGGCATGTGCGTCACATGACAGGAATATGTTGTCGACCCACCTAACTTGTGCACTTGGCGAATGGGTAAAAGGATTCTTCTACCTTGCCCGATTTAGGTTTTCTTGTGGATGTGATAATCACTCCCAAAAAAGTGATGAAAACATAAGAGTTTTGTCACATAAACTGAAAATAAAAAATTAAAGTTTTCACTCGATGGAAGATTTGAACCAAGGACCTTTCGTTCCGCAGCTGCTCACGTTACCACAAGACCACGGCGCTCCTGCGCTCCTAGTGTCCTTGATGTTGCCTATCTTTCCACGAACTACTCATTTTGTATATTTTGCTTATTTTTTCACAGTTCCACACAACTTCTTCCTGTTTTCTCAATTTATCTGTGTTCAGTTTTTCAAGGCCTATCCACTATGCCAACTTATAACTAAATCTGAGGGGGGTGCGATGGGGAGCTTCCCTTGTAATTGAAGCCGGTGAATTACAGTCAAACATCCATAACAGTCTCAAAATGTTTGGTGAGTGCTATTACCCCTGAACTGAACTGATGGATTGCTCCAGTCTAGCGATGGGTGTTTTTAACGTTAGTACTTAACGATAGAGCCGAATCCCTTTCCATTATACTCGTTATCATATCTACATTGTTCATTATGCATCTGAAGAGGCGGATCGTATGCGGGATGCGACATTGATGCTCCAGTTTCTTTTTTTTTATTTTTTTTGTTGGCTGTCCTCAGTCTTCTGATAGGTGCGATGTGACTCGCAACGAATCCCTCTCTTGTGCCAGCCTCTTCATCTTACAAGGGGACCCTCCATACTGTAAATCACGGATGTTGATGCGCTTCAAATATGTTGTAGGGGCACTTACCCTGAGTACCAGGCTATCCGGTTTTTTTAGCGATGTGCCTTGGTTTTTGAGAAAATTGAATTTGAAGTTCTTTGCGTGCTGTGTATAGCCGTAACATTAGGTGTAACCCGAGAAAGTCAGCGTAGCGCAGTGGCTCAGGAGCACGGCTAACACGCTGGAGGTACCCTGTTCGAATCGTGGTCCCATATGGTTTTTTTTTCTTTTAATGTATGCAACACAGTCCAGAAAATTTGATCCTAATGTTCAAAAACGAGTAGACGAATTAATTGGGAAATACATAAATGTAGTCGAAATGCGGGAAGTTCACGGAACTAGTATACGAAGAATTTTTGCGTTCTGTAAATCTTCCGTACGTGGGACAGAAAATTTTTTTGTGCATTATCGATTCGTGGGGAGGGCAAACCGATTCAACTTTATACGATATTCACTGAAGAAAGGAAGGTGAGCACCTGCACCCTAAAAGTGGTCCCAACAAAGTGCACCCCTTATTGGCAGCCGTGCGACGATTATTTTTACCGACAGGTGAAAATTTTCACGAAAATTGTTCAGAATGGTCCCGACTTGATGGAAGACAACAGGGAGATCGCTTGTAGGGAATATTCGATAAAATTACAATCGTTAATCCTACATCATTTCAGGGCACCTAATTTTGAAAGCATGATTAAATAGTATGGTTCGCATCTAAATAGAGGTTGAAAGAGAAATCTTTATGAATGCAAAAGAATTGTGTTTCCCGGTATCGCTCATGATGACAGCGCACGCCAGCAAGACGGTTGCTTTCATAAAATGCGCGTGGTGATGCGAAAATTTGTGCTTCGGTTGTTTCTGTGATAAGTATCAGCCACAATATTGTCCTGGCACATCAAGCAATGTGGACGATGAAAAATAATATTTTGTAATATTGTATGAGAAAAAAAATTAATAACTGAATATATCTTTATAATTTCGCGCGCCTTACATTGTTTGTTGATATTCTTTGAAATAAAATTGAAAACTGCGGTCGATTTTGAAAAAAAAAGTACTCGGGCAGTATTTGAACACTCTACCTCCAGCGTGGTAGCCGTTAGCCTCTACCATTGCGCTACGCTGACTTACTCAGTGTACATTTTATGTTACGGGTAAACAAAGCAAGCAATGAAATTCAAAATCGATATTCTCAAAAACCAAAGCCCGTCGCTAATAAAACGGAAAGTCAGATACTCAGGGTAAGTGCCTCTGCATCATGTTTGAAGCGCATCAAAATCCGTGATTTACAGTATGGAGGGTCCCCTTGTTAGATCAGCACTTGCAATCTACGTCCTCAATTATTTGCTGGATATATTACAGTTTCTGTCTTCCTCCACAATTTTTACCCTCTCAGCTCCCCCTAGTATCATGGGAGTTATTCCCTGACGACTTATCAAATGTGCTGTCATCCTGTCCCTTCTATTTGTTAGTGTTTTCCAAATATTGCTTACCTCTCCGATTCTGCGCAGAACTCTTCCTTCCTTATCTTATCAATCCACCTAGTTTTCAGCATTCCTCTGTCGCACCACATCACAAATACATCGATTCCCTTCTGTTCCGGTTTGCACACACTTCATTTCTTCCTCAAATTAAGGAGTGGGTTTGGTAGTAGCAGACAGCTCTTGGCTACGAATGGCCTTTTCACCTGTGCTAGTCCCCCCCCCCCCCCCATGAACCATGGACCTAGCCTTTGGTGGGGAGGCTTGCGTGCCTCAGCGATACAGATGGCCGTAACGTAGGTGCAACGACAACGGATGGGTACCTGTTGAGAGGCCAGACAAACGTGTGGTTCCTGAAGAGGGGCAGCAGCCTTTTCAGTAGTTGCAGGGGCAACAGTCTGGATGATTGACTGATCTGGCCTTGTAACACTAACCAACATGGCCTTGTTGTGGTGGTACTGCGAACGGCTGAAAGCAAGGGGAAACTAGAGCAGTGATTTTTCCCGAGGGCATGCAGCTTTACTGTATGGTTAAATGATGATCGCGTCCTGTTGGGTAAAATATTCCGGAAGTAAAATAGTCCCCCATTCGGATCTCCAGGCGGGGACTACACAGGAGGACGTCGTTATCAGGAGAATGAAAACTGGCGTTCTACGGATCGGAGCGTGGAATGTCAGATCCCTTAATCGGGCAGGTAGGTTAGAAAATTTCAAAACGGAAATGGATAGGTTAAAGTTAGATATAGTGGGAATTAGTGAAATTCGGTGGCAGGAGGAACAAGACTTTTTGTCAGGTGAATACAGAATTACAAATACAATATCAAATAGGGGTTTAATAATGAATAAAAAAATAGGAGTGCGGGTAAGCTACTACAAACAGCATAGTGAACGCATTATTGTGTCCAAGATAGACACGAAGCCCACTCCTACTACAGTAGTACAAGTTTATATGCCAACTAGCTCTGCAGATGATGAAGAAATTGAAGACATGTATGACGAGATAAAAGAAAGTATTCACGTAGTGAAGAGAGACGAAAATTTAATAGTCATTGGTGACTGGAATTCGAGAGTAGGAAAAGGGAGAGAAGGAAATGTAGTAGGTGAATATGGATGGGTAAGAAATGAAAGAGTAAGCCGTCTGGTAAAATTTTGCACAGAGCAAACTTAATCATAGCTAACACTTGGTTCAAGAATCATGAAAGAAAGTTGTATACATGGAAGAACCCTGGAGATACTAGAAGGTATCAGATAGATTATATAATGGGAAAACAGAGATTTAGGAACCAGGTTTTAAATTGTAAGACATTTCCAGGGCAGATGTGGCCTCTGACCACAATCTATTGGGTATGAACTGCAGATTAAAACTGAAGAAACTGCAAACAGGGGGGAATTTAAGGAGATGGGACCTCGATAAACTGACTAAAGCAGAGGTTGTACAGAGTTTCAGGGAGAACATTAGGGAACGATTGACAGGAATGGGGGAAAGAAACACAGTAGAAGAAGAATGGGTAGCTCTGAGGGATGAAGTAGTGAAGGCAGCAGACGATCAAGTAGGTAAAAAGACGACGGCTAGTAGAAATCCTTGGGTAACAGAAGAAATATTAAATTTAATTGATAAAAGGAGAAAATATATAACTGCAGTAAATGAAGCAGGCAAAAAGGAATGCAAAGGTCTCAAATATGAGATCGACAGGAAGTGCAAAATGGCTAAGCAGGGATGGCTAGAGGACTAATGTAAGGATGTAGAGGCTTATCTCACTTTGGAAAAAAGAGAAGTATGAATATCAAGAGGTAGACGGAAACCCAGTTCAAAGCAAGGAATGGAAAGCAGAAAGGTGGAAGAAATATATAGACGGTCTATAAATGGGCGATGTACTTGAGGACAATATTATGAAAATGGAAGAGGATGTAGATGAAGATGAAATGGGAGATACGATACTGCGTGAAGAGTTTGACAGAGCACTGAAAGACCAGAGTCGAAACAAGGCTCCGGGAGTAGACAACATTCCATTAGAACTACTGACAGCCGTGAGAGAGCCAGTCCTGACAAAACTCTACCATCTGGTGAGCAAGATATATGAGACCGGCGAAATACCCTCAGACTTCAAGAAGAATATAATAATTCCAATCCCAAAGAAAGCAGGAGTTGACAGAAGTGAAAATTACTGAACTATCAGTTTAATAAGCCACAGCTGCAAAATGCTAACGCGAATTCTTTACAGACGAACGGAAAAACTGGTAGAAGCCGACCTCGGGGAAGATCAGTTTGGATTCCGTAGAAATGTTGGAACACATGAGGCAATACTAACCGTACGCCTTATCTTAGAAGAAAGATTAAGGAAAGGCAAACCTACGTTTCTAGCATGTATAGACTTAGAGAAAGCTTTTGACAATGTTGACTGCAATACTCTCAAATTCTAAAGGTGGCAGGGGTAAAATACATGGAGCGATAGGCTATTTACAATTTGTACAGAAACCAGATGGCAGTTATAAGAGTCGAGGGACATGAAAGGGAAGTAGTGGTTTTTGAAGGGAGTGAGACAGGGCTGTCGCCTCTCCTCGATGTTATTCAATCTGTATATTGAGCAAGCAGTAAAAGAAACAAAAGAAAAATTCGTAGTGGGTATTGAAATCCATGGAGAAGAAGTAAAAATTTTGAGATTCGCCGATGACATTATAATTCTGTCAGAGACAGCAAAGGACTTGGAAGGTGCTACAGACGAATGCTGAAGATTAGATGGATAGGTCACGTAACTAATGAGGAGGTATTGAATAGAATTGGGGAGAAGAGGAGTTTGTGGCACAACTTGACAAGAAGAAGGGACTGGTTGGTAGGACATGTTCTGAGGCATCAAGGAATCACAAATTTAGCATTGGAGGGCAGCGTGGAGGGTAAAAATTGTAGAGGGAGACCAAGAGATGAATATACAAAGCGCATTCAGAAGGATGTAGGTTGCAGTAAGTACTGGGAGATGAAGAAGCTTGCACAGGATAGAGTAGCATGGAGAGCTGCATCAAAACAGTCTCAGGACTGAAGACCACAACAACAAACAACAAATTGACAGTACTGACACTCATCAAGATGCAATAAAATGGTGGGTATTCGACTGAAGATCAAGGATCTCAATTTGGATTTGCTCTTAACATACGAAGCTTCTAATGACAGGCTTTCCAGACAACAGTTAACAACAATGTTTGACTCCATCGGAAACCTCTTCTGGTACTAGGTGATTTTAACGACCTCCATCCACTATGGGGCTGCAGGAATGCAAACGCAGTGGGAAAAAAATGCTAGTAGACATACTAGATTCGGAAAATTTTGTGGTACCAAGTGGTGTCTGCCTTACACTTCTTGAGTATTTTATAGGAACGTGCTTTGAAATCTATGATGGCAAGTCTACACTAATGGTCATTACTCGCCACAGCATATCACTTCCGCAAACAGTGTAATTGGCACAACATAATTTTCCTGTTGTAAAAACAACAAAATATCTAAGGATGATTATCGATGATAAACTAAGATGGGGTCATTATATCCGACATAAGCAGGCAGTCTTATCATATCTACGAGTGGAGTATAGTGGGGCTCCGATCGGCGGACAGCGATGATTTTATATCGGCCCCTGCTAAGAACACACTTTGATTGCGGACACATGTACTCCGTATCAGTATCAAACAGCACGCTCAAAAGACTCGACACTTTGCTGTACAAAGTCTGGAGCGTTCATGTCAATTTCAACCAAAGCACTACTTGTTGGAGCGAATGAACCACCGTTACAGCTGCTACGAACATTTCTCGGCAACAAATTCCTAATGTGGCTCTGTTTCGACGAATATGGCCCCCTTGACGAAGAAATACGGTAATTAACATGGTTCTGTATGTGCGACAAATACTGCTAAATAAGCAACTATCACCCGTTGTAGCTAAATATATGAAGATATATGCATTAAGGCACCAAGCGTGGTAAAGTCCTCTTCCACCACATTACAACAGACCATACGGAACATCCACCTTAACCAACTGATGCCAGGACCAATTTAACGTTTTAAAACCAGGATGCGGCAATGGAATTCTTGTCTCAGTCTCACGCTGCGTACGTGATATACACAGATATTCCTAGTGACAGCGCTAATAGCGTTTATTGGGTAACCTGAAACAAACGACAAGGATTGTACAAGATGGCTCCACACTTCAACACTTCAGTACTATGACAGCGCAGCTGACTGTCGTTTTGGAACCCCTGATATTCGCACACATGACCACAGCAGACACGATAGTCATAATCTTTCATAGTATGTCAGCCCTATAACCGATTAGAAACCATCATGATAACTGTGGCCACTTCATAATTGTTTCGGCTGCAGAGGAAGTATCGCAGAATAGCGATGATATTGATGGAAGGCCACTCTGGGATACGAGGAACTGAACAATTAGATGTCCTAGCAAAGCTAGTATCTCTACACGAAGCTATTAAACATAATAAACTCTGTCTCACATATGTGATACCCGTGGTCTAAAAGCAGTTGTCGGCGGGCTGAAAAGAAGAATGGTTGAGGACTACTAAAACCCAAGGGAGTCACGACGCACTAACTCATCACTTGGTTCCACAATTACCATGGTATAATGATGCACAAATATCAACAAGCTTCAGGACAGTTATAGCACAGGCGAAATTTAATCACTGGAAGTTCAACGAACACCTCTGTCGGCTCAATCTAAGCGCTACCCAACTACGTGTTTGCATATATTCCTACAATTCCTAGGAACACCTATCACATGAACGTACTTGCAAGTAATCTTCGTGCTCTTACTCATCTGATCCCAAGTAACCTCCAAACCTTGTTAGCATCCAACGACATACCAACATATAAAAAACCACACGAGATCGTCAACAATGCCCACATGCCGATGTAGCTCATGGTAATTAGAATGACAGGGGAAGGCAAAACACAAATTACTATATTGCCTCTATTACTCAGCAGTATATGGAAAGCTCAGCCTATAAATGTATGTCACTATGTACTTCCTATGTACATATTTCTGAATACGGGTGTAACCATACCTGTGGCTGTAATACCCAAATGTGGTTCTAATGTTCTAATGTTATGTGAAGATGGTAACTAGAGGCATTCTCAAATATTCAGTTCCCTATCCGCAGTTTTGGAAACAATTTTTAAGTATATAAAAATTACATTTTATCGTTAATTTAGATGCATAGACGTTAATATGGACTGAATAGGAATATCCCAAAATGAGTACCAATGGCGATTCGTTATTTGTGATTGTGTTATCATAGGGCTTTTGTAGCATATTACCTTTATGTACGAGGGCCATTCGGAAAGTACGGAACGATAGGTCGCTAAATAGAAACCACAGTGAAAATCAACATTGTTTTATTTGCAAAGATTAGCTACATCTTCCAGCTACTTCTCTACACAGTCGCCAATCAGACTTAGAAATCTGTCGTAGCGTTGTACCAACTTTTCAGTTCCCTCGTTATAGAAGACAGCCGCCAGTGCTTTTCGACAATTTTCTACTCTGGACTGCAGTTAATTGTCTGTGTCATAATATTGTCTTCATAGCGAGCGGTTCATTTGAGCAGAGATGAACCTCAGGGGTAGCCAATTACAGGCTGTATTGTGGGTGATCAAACACGTCCCATCGAAGAATCTGCAGGAGTATCTTCATTGCCCCTGCAGAGCGCGGCCGAGAATTTTCGTGTAGAACAAACAGCATGGCAGTTATGTTAGGTGGATTGCATAGCTTCAGGCGAAATCTTTCGCCAGGCCCTCATACTTGCAGGAGACGCTAATTTCTATCCATCTTTACATTCTCACTGTGAGCTCAGTACTAAAAAGACGACATGATGCCATCGACGGGCGTACAAGACACAGTGCCCAACGCATCTGTGCAAAGCTTCATCAGACTTTCACTGTATTATCAATTTCGCGATCGATCGTTCATTACTTTCCGAATAACCACCGTGTACATTAATCCTATGTACCTCTATACCGGATTTCGACTGAAACTAATGTACGCTCTGAACTGTCAAAACGAACCGTAGTATAACACTTGCAGTGTTGAGATGACAGTGTAGGCATCTTCCGAAGAACGTCAGTTTCCCGCGGTGTGATACCTAGCAGGGGCGAGGGTAGATATACAACGTGAGATTAAAATAATCGTCTCTGAATATCGGTCGCACTTTGCTGATGAGATTCTAAAGATTTACGCAGTTAGCGACAGAGATGCGTAATATACTTCGACAAGTTTACGGGAGCCTGTAAAGACGAAACTGAGTGGGCTTTCACGGTTTGTTAATACCACCCAAGGGTGAATGACGGAAGGTGTGGACCAAAGGGATTTGGGGCACTTCCTTCACTGTTTATTTTTTTACAACACACTTCTCTATTAATAACATTGATAATACTTTTAAAAGGAAACAACACAACAGGCCTTGTAAATCGCCTAACTTCATAAGTGAACTACTAAAAATAACCTTTAATGTGTTTAGGAACACAATAAACTTCAACTCACAAATAGCATTCAGTTGTTTACTAATTAATTAAATGTCTGTTCAAGGCAATTTCCCCACATAATCAACATAATTCAAAACACTTCCTTGCTATTAAATGTCTGCATAAATTAATGGCCATACATAGTGACCTCTGAACAACAATTCAGTTGACTTAAAAAAAGAACACAACCACCTAAACATGTTTACACAATTATGGAAAAGAAATGCATATACACCTTCTGTTTAGCAAATGAACCACTTTCGGCCTGAGCCACCAACAACATAAGTCGTTCTTGTTACCCACATAGAGCCACTCCGAGGTACTGGAAGCAAAATATAAGTCTTCCACGTGTACACCAAGGGTACGGGTTCCCAGACTGCAAGCCGTAAGAAACCAGTCAACACGCTCCCGCCACCAGGTACAGGAAGGCGTCGGGCTAGTAAACAACGCCCGCTACGGTGGACGGGCGCGACTACGTAACTGCTTGCCACAGTGGGTCGGTTCCTCCCGCAGCCTCTGCGAAGACCGGTGGCGAAATTAATGAAATTAGCACCACCTGTGACACAAAGGGCAAGCAACTCACCAACGTAATAAGGACATAAATTATTTGCATGTACAACGTGTCCAAAACAACTGTCTATCCACTACTTCCAGCATCTCAGAGGACACCACTTAACGCACTGAATTCAGAGTCATGTAAACATACAGCGCGATCTGCGCAAAACCACATAAACTTCCTGCATGAGCGCACTACGCTTAAAATGAGGAGTATTAACTTAACACAACATACAACTTCTAAATCTCCAGGTGACTGGCCTGGACTCGTGAAATGGATCTACCAACACATCATCATGGCCAATAAACCGCCGCCGCTCTCCACTTGCGAGGCACAAATAGGACATGTCCTGCAACACACTAATTAAAATATCTAAAACAGTGTTCGTTACAAGATTAACAGTCAATGTCACAGGGAAACATTAGTCAGATACCGACATCGGTTCATTACAATAAACGCACAAATTACGCAGCTGAAAAACACAACCAAGTCAGTGGCACATAATAAGGTTAGTAATAGTAAGGCCCTTTATCATTTTCCCATTCAGAGGGGCATAAAACAATAACACTTAAGCAGAAAAGTATGAATGCATTTGAGCAATTCAGTGACTGACGACAACTAAGTTTTTAAAAGCAGTACGCAAGTCCTCACAGGATAAACGCGGCTTTATATGTATAATAAGGTAAGGAATAATGAGTAGTGGTTAGGGACTCTGATTTGTGGGAAAGGATGTTGGAAACCAAGAATCGTACTTTAAGAATTATGAAACGTGTGTAGATGCGTGAATGTATTACAATGTTGTCGAAAATTTTTTGGACACTGTTATATTTATAGGATTTTGTTTCTACACATTTGTAACGCAAATTCTCGACCTGTGAAATTTTTTATATGAGACTGTCACTGCTGTCGTAAATATTTCGGTAAGAAAGTTAAGTGACCTTCACGTAATGCGTCATGGACTCCTCATAGTAAGGTCAAGCGTCCAAAGTACACTGCTCAATAAATACACAACGGCAAGCACACTCAGTAATCCCCAGAACGATGGACATTGAGAACAAAATGCTGCTTATATCCACAGAAACTGTGATCGCAATGGCATCACATCAGCCACAGAGCCATAGAGACGAGAATGTAGTCACTAGAAGCAAACGGTAAATCCATCATAAATACGGAAGCAGCATGTTCCCGATAGCATCGGCGCCTCTACCCACCAAGTCCGCCGCAAACGCACAAACACAATCAGGTTCAAAAAATAGTTCAGATGGCTCAGAGCACTATGGGACTTAACATCTGAGGTCATCAGTCCCCTAGCACTTAGAACTACTTAAACCTAACTAACCTAAGGACGTCACACACATCCATGCCAGAGGCAGGATTCGAACCTGCGACCGTAGCGGTCGCGCGGTTCCAGACTGTAGCGCCTAGAACCGCTCGGCCACTCTGGCTGGCCACAATCAGGTAACGTGGCAAACTTTCCTCTTGCCACCACACACTGCGTCGGCAGACACGCCTTCACGCTCCGCACACTACTGCCTATCTCACTGTTTCTGCTCGCACCCCAAAATCCAACAACTCCGCTGTCACAGGTGCCCGCCGGCTTCCCCCACGAGGGGGGCGCCACTTCTCCTTTTCTCTGCGATACAGCGATAATATTATACACGGTACGTTCGATAGATCAAACCCGAGCCGCCACGGCTCAGAAACGTCGTGGGAAGCTGCCGAAAATCAACGCTTTTACTCCATGACAAGGTCGCAGCTTACTGCATACAGGACACACATTACATGCTGCTTCCTTGGGATATCAAATTTCGCCTCACCCCCGTATTATTGTTATAAAGCACCCTGTGTCTTCGTCCTCCTTCGCATGAACGATCATTACAGGCAGGTAGTTTCAGAATCATGACCAGCTGATGTTTAGGCCTAAACAGGCAAAATGCAGGCTTCCATAACTAAGTTCTTAGCCAAATCATCCAATGAGTATGTAGAGGAGGGCAAGCACCAAGTTTCATGGTCACTGACCGATTGTTTGATATGATAATTACAGAGCCTTGTGCCAGGTGCAATTCTGTAGTAACCATCTTACATTGCCCAACAGTTCGCGGTG
Organism: Schistocerca nitens; assembly: GCF_023898315.1. Classification (NCBI taxonomy): domain Eukaryota; kingdom Metazoa; phylum Arthropoda; class Insecta; order Orthoptera; family Acrididae; genus Schistocerca; species Schistocerca nitens. The sequence continues at coordinate 813,842,679 of NC_064615.1, read as the reverse complement.
TTCCCACTTTTGTAGGAACGTACACGTCCCAGAGAATAGCTGAGGAAGAGTGGACACGCAGTTGCCTACGCGGAAGGTACTAAAAAGCCTGAGAGGCACAGATTTACAGCAAAAAAATAGTTGTCTTTTATGTTATAGATTCTAGACAGGTACGGGAGCCCCTATTTGCACAAGCTGCGACATGGTCGCGAATGTAACAGTGATGCAGAAAGTGTAAAATAATTTTCTTTACTGCTATGATCACAAATTTGATAGCTCCTCAGACTACTGGTTTCGATCAGCAACGACCACCTTCATATCTGCAGCATCTCAGGAAAATACAAATAAACTAGCTCTTACCATACGAACTGTATGGGTGTTCTGACTAAACTTATGTTAACCAGCAGCTCAACATGTGAAAGTCCCCTTACAAAAATTATACATGACGGTGCTTAAACTGGCACACAATATTTTTAACGCAACGCACTCTGACTTTTAATAATCCCAACAAAAGAATTTCCCTGACTAACAATAACCTATACCTTTCACAAATCACTTACCTCACAAAAATCTTCGTTACTCGAACTACTGCAATACAGCGTGCGCCACTATTGCCAGCTAAATAAAAGATTCTAACTACTGAAGGCACTAACTACTGTTAGGCATAGTTAGCAATTGAAAGATTTTGATAGAGAAAAAACAATGTATTTACCTTAATAGTGTTCAAAAGTCGACATCCAGTCTTACAAATGCACTGTCTCTGATGGACACACGTCCATATCATCCGCTCTCAAAAATCAGCCATCTCACTTCCCCACAGCCACCACTGCTGGCGGCTCACCTACAACTGCGCAACGCTACGCGCTGTTAACTGCCAACAGACTTTCGCCGATAGTGAACTTATTTATGTGTTTTTCTGAACCAAGTTTCAGAGTGTCCATTTGTGTTGAAATCGTATCTACTGTGTCCTTTAAGTTTTCCTTAGTTTTTGCAAGTTGCATAACCGAATCGGTAGATGCAACTGAGTCAATTTTAGCTTGCAAGGTGTCGTGATTTTCATGAACAATAGTTTGCAGTTCCTTAATGGCTGCTTCGTGATTCTGTAATGCATTTTCATGACGCGAATAAATAGGTTGGAAATGCTCACAAATTTGTGTTTTTACGTCATTACAGACTTTTTGACATTTCGATTCGATTTTATGTAACTCAGTAGTTAAATCTTCACGTGTTTGTTCAAGTGTGGTGTCTAACTTTTGAAGATTTTGTTCCATTGCGTCTGACTGTTGGTGTGTTTGTCTCTGGTGTTGTTCCATTGTGTCTAACTTTTGAAGATATTGTTCCATTGTGTCTAAGTTTTGCTGTGTTTGTCTCTGATTTTGTTTCATTTGTTGCATTATTTGCAACAATAATGTATTGGTGTCTGGAATCTGTTCCTCTACGCTTTTCGGCAGTGCATTTGCACCGGCAACATTCACATTTTGACGAACAGAAAATGTGTCTTGACTTATTTGAGAAGACGGTGAAGACGCAAAACCTGAATCTACAGTATTTGCAAGATTGTGTCCTGTCATTTCGGGTTCCTGAGGCGAACTGTTGCCGACCGATCGATCGATAATGCTTCCCTGTTCACTAATTGTTTCACTGTCTACACCATTAGTTGCAGCCCGTTCCATTTCCCTATGCACAAGTACCAAATTACTACTTCGAACATTAGTTAATTCACTACACAGTGGCGCTAACGCTCTGCTTTCGTCTTCACTGTCATTTCTCAGTTTACTTTGGAGCCTAGTATTACGTTTTTCACACGCCATTATTGTCACAATATTTCACACGATAACACATAAAAGCAAAATTTGAAGAGCAAAAATAAGAAAACACATTAACATAGCACTGAAAATAATATCTAGTTAATTGCAAGCGCAGCTGCGAAGTACTTGGTGCAAATCTACATGCATGCCACAACTGTTTTACTGTACAACAATGAAAAACTACAACTACGAAAGAAATTCTCTCTACAATTACGCGCTAGCAATAAACAATAGCTACATTGATTACACAAACTACGAGAAAAAATCAGAAGATTCCAGTGAGGTATCCTCGGCTAAGGGTCGACATATGAAAGTCCCCTTAGAAAAATTATACATGACTGTGCTTAAACTGACACACAATATTTTTAGCGCAACGTAATCTGACTTTTAATAATCCCTATAAAAGAATGGCCCTGACTAACAATAACCTATACCTTTCACAAATCACTTACCTCACAAAAATCTTCGTTACTCGAACTACTGCAATACAGCGAGTGCCACTATTGCCAGCTAAATAAAAGATTCTAACCACTGAAGGCACTAACTACTGATAGGCATAGTTAGCAAATGAAAGATTTTGATAGAGAACAAACAATGTATTTACCTTAATAGTGTTCAAAAGTCATAATATACACTCCTGGAAATTGAAATAAGAACACCGTGAATTCATTGTCCCAGGAAGGGGAAACTTTATTGACACATTCCTGGGGTCAGATACATCACATGATCACACTGACAGAACCACAGGCACATAGACACAGGCAACAGAGCATGCACAATGTCGGCACTAGTACAGTGTATATCCACCTTTCGCAGCAATGCAGGCTGCTATTCTCCCATGGAGACGATCGTAGAGATGCTGGATGTAGTCCTGTGGAACGGCTTGCCATGCCATTTCCACCTGGCGCCTCAGTTGGACCAGCGTTCGTGCTGGACGTGCAGACCGCGTGAGACGACGCTTCATCCAGTCCCAAACATGCTCAATGGGGGACAGATCCGGAGATCTTGCTGGCCAGGGTAGTTGACTTACACCTTCTAGAGCACGTTGGGTGGCACGGGATACATGCGGACGTGCATTGTCCTGTTGAAACAGCAAGTTCCCTTGCCGGTCTAGGAATGGTAGAACGATGAGTTCGATGACGGTTTGGATGTGCCGTGCACTATTCAGTGTCCCCTCGACGATCACCAGTGGTGTACGGCCAGTGTAGGAGATCGCTCCCCACACCATGATGCCGGGTGTTGGCCCTGTGTGCCTCGGTCGTATGCAGTCAGGATTGTGGCGCTCACCTGCACGGCGCCAAACACGCATACGACCATCATTGGCAACAAGGCAGAAGCGACTCTCATCGCTGAAGACGGCACGTCTCCATTCGTCCCTCCATTCACGCCTGTCGCGACACCACCGGAGGCGGGCTGCACGATGTTGGGGCGTGAGCGGAAGACGGCCTAACGGTGTGCGGGACCGTAGCCCAGCTTCATGGAGACGGTTGCGAATGGTCCTCGCCGATACCCCAGGAGCAACAGTGTCCCTAATTTGCTGGGAAATGGCGGTGCGGTCCCCTACGGCACTGCGTAGGATCCTACGGTCTTGGCGTGCATCCGTGCGTCGCTGCGGTCCGGTCCCAGGTCGACGGGCACGTGCACCTTCCGCCGACCACTGGCGACAACATCGATGTACTGTGGAGACCTCACGCCCCACGTGTTGAGCAATTCGGCGGTACGTCCACCCGGCCTCCCGCATGCTCACTATACGCCCTCGCTCAAAGTCCGTCAACTGCACATACGGTTCACGTCCACGCTGTCGCGGCATGCTACCAGTGTTAAAGACTGCGATGGAGCTCCGTATGCCACGGCAAACTGGCTGACACTGACGGCGGCGGTGCACAAATGCTGCGCAGCTAGCGCCATTCGACGGCCAACACCGCGGTTCCTGGTGTGTCCGCTGTGCCATGCGTGTGATCATTGCTTGTACAGCCCTCTCGCAGTGTCCGGAGCAAGTATGGTGGGTCTGACACACCGGTGTCAATGTGTTCTTTTTTCCATTTCCAGGAGTGTATATAGCAGTTCATGACATCCAGTCTTACAAACGTACTGACTCTGATGGACGCACGTCCATATCATCCGCTCTCAAAAATCAGCCATCTCACTTCCCCACATCCACCACTGCGGGCGGCTCACCTCCAACTGCCCAACGCTACGCGCTGTTAACAGCCAACAGCCCAACACTACAATAGCCAACAACAATGCAAACCAGCCACAGACTGCACACAGCACAGCCAGTGATTTTCATACAGAGCGCTACGTGGCGTTACCAATATAAAAACCTAAACACCCAACTTACATATGCTACCATAAAGTCAAATGTCTTGCTGCATTAGTCAGCGGCTAAATAACTCCAGACATATAGTTACAGTTAATGCAGTGTCTGTTGACAGTGTCTGTATAGATCGATGCACATGCCCTACGTATACACACTGCTGACGATCTACAGCTGTTTTAAATTATGAAATGTATTCGCAAACTGCGATTACAATATTGTGTCACTTGTATAGTTTGCTATTAAAATGCGTGCCTGTCTGAAGGACATTTGAGTAGAGCTATAAAGACACTGTCAAATACAGACACTGCACTAAGTGTATTTCAAGGGAAAGCAAGGCAAATTGGCGAGAAAAACGATCTCTCTCCCTATGAAAAAATCATATGAACGGTGTGCAAGAGCTATGAGCCGTAGACGTTATGATAGATGGAAGTTCGGGTCGTTGCATGAGGTTTGCACGAATAGCCGAAGTTTTTAAGGCGAGCACTCGTAATAAGGTGTAATTCAGATTGGAGTCGTGGTCCGGCACAAATTTCCTTGTGTCTACAGTAAACCATAGAAATATATGTAGTACATTGTTCGCAATTTGCGAATACATTCCATAATCTTCGAAATATCTTTCTCCCACAGGCAATATAAGCTGTGAGGTTTACCTGAAAAGTCGGGGGTGTTTGGGAAGTCGGATGCGGCTATTGGTTTAGCCAGGTTCTGAATTGGGCCATATCGGCGCAGGCGAACACTTGTCGCCCACCTGCTCTCAGAGGTACTTCGACGATATGTATGGAAACTGCCGTACGGGTACTACGTATGTTTCACTGCCACCTAAACTCGCTAAATACTAAGACACAATTCAAGCCGTGGATGGTTCTTTGGGTGTAGGCGTTCACGCAAAGTTAAAAAAAAAAAAACAAATGCTCAAATGTGTGTGAAATCTTATGGGACTTAACTGCTAAGGTCATCAGTCCCTAAGCTTACACACTACTTAACCTAAATGATCCTAAGGACAAACACACACACCCATGCCCGAGGGAGGACTCGAACCTACGCCGGGACCAGCCGCACAGTCCAAGACTGCAGCGCCCTAGGCGCTCGGCTAATCCCGCGCGTCGCAATCTGCAGTGCGACAAACTGGAATATGGTGTTTTCAGGGAATCAAAGAACTCGAACGGACGTCATCATCCAGCACATAATTAAAAGTAACTATTAGAATAAAAACAAATTTTTAGTATACCATGTTTTTAGTTGGCACTAAAACGTATAAAATAATTTTTTCCAGCTCCACATAGATCTATTATCCCACACAGGTATCCTGAAAATTTGTAATTATGAATTTTCAGATGCTGTGAAAGTATTTGTAAGATTTAAAACGCAATCGTGGGGTGCGTGCAATACATAATTGATGCGTGAATAGTTAGCTAACTTATTGTTACACTACTTGATGTTTGATGCATGAATAGCTGACCTCCTAAGAGTTACCTTTTGTATGCTCCCCACGTTTTTCATTTTAAAACTTACAAGTATTTTCAGAGCTATTAAAAATTCACAAACACAGATTTTCAGAGCTACGTGTATGGATCAATCTGTATGGAGCTAGGCTACCTTTTGGTCCAATTTAAAAACGTAGTATATTAAAATTTATTTTTATTTCAAAAAATTATTACTACAATTTTATTGGGTCCCTTTCTTGTTTGTGTTTCTGGTCGATCTAAATGTTGCAATTCATTTCACTTACTTTTTCGTTTTGTGGGGTACAAAATCTGACGACTTTAGACGTATAAACTAAGTTACCAATCTACATATCAACTTAAAATTTTATTAAGAACCTAGTGAATATCTTTGCTGTATTTTTTTCGACGGTACTTACTACCGCACCATCTGCGAGAACTCTGAGATTACTATTAATATTGTGTGGTAGGCGCAACATACAACTTCATTCTACTATCGATGACTCTCCATCCTAGATAATCTGCTGTGTCAACCATATCAAGAAAACCTCAATAAAGTCACAAGTTTCGCTTGATACCCCATACAATTGCACAAATGAAGTATTCAATTAAGTGCTTATTGAATGTCGAAAGATACTATATGTACGTAACTGTCTTGATACGTGGCTTTCAGGATATCATGAAAATAAACTGCGAGTTACGTTCAAATAATCAGTGTTTTCGGAGTTAATGCTGGTCCGCATGGAGGAACTTATCCTGTTCTACAAACGTCATTACCTTTGAGCTCAGAATACCTTTCAGGTTTCAACAAGAAATGTATGTAGAGAACACCGGACGGCAGTCTTGTGGATAAATTCTGCTGTCCTCCTTGTAGGCAAGTGTGACCTGTGCTTCCTTCTAACTGGACACGATTTTTATTCCAGGGTTATGGTTAAAAGTAGGTACATATTTCCGACATACTATCTGATAGGACAGCGACCACCACAGTCCCAAAAAATATGTTTTAGTCTAGAGCCCCAAATTTTATTTTGCGGTCAGGTTAAAGGCTTTGATGCACAGTAGTATCGTCAGACCACTCCCTGTCACGCAAACGACACGCTCGCCTCCAGAGTACGTGTGTCGGACACACAACTTACCAACTGACACTTACTTGGGAAGCGAGTGTTGCCATTGCGAGCCAGAGGGTGGCCTGAGGGTGTATCGAAACTGGTAACCTGTAATCAAAATTAAAAAAAAGCGTTGTTAATATTTAATAAACTTCAAAGGTCTTATGATTTAATGGGATTCACAATGAATGAAGACTCTTGAAACCGGTTTAGCTGTTTTGTGGTCCTTTGTTGGGAAAACTAATGGTTTCACACCGTTACAGATGCATCCTTAACGGTTTCACACCGTTACAGGTGCATCCTCAGATGATCCAATATATCGCTCAACCAATCGGAAAGTTGCGATATACCTTAGTTTGATTGTAAATCGAAAATGCTAATCCATTATAGGCTTTTGCCAACGGTAAATTTGGCATTGAGCACCAGTGGGTGATTGTCAAACATATGGTGTGATTAGACCATTAAGCAACTGTGGAAACGGTGACAGCTTGTTATGTCAATGCTGTTGACAGGTAACTGGTGGTTTCTGTAAGAAGCTCATATTGACAAACATCCATCCCGGGTTTGTCAATATGAGCTTCTAAAAGAACACCATTAACTACCAATCAGTAGCGTTGGCTTAACACAAGACAGTCGCCGTTTTCACTTTTGTTTAATGGTCTTATCACTCCAAGTCTCCAGTTGGACATTCACCTACTAGTGCTTAATGCCAAATGTACCGTTGACAAAAGCATATAATGGATTAACATTTTCGATTTACAACTGAGCTGTGGAACATCGTAGTTTCCCGATTGGTCGAAGGCTATCACTGCCTCACTTTGGGGTGCACCTGTAACGGTGCGAAAGCGGTAGTGTTCCCAATAAAGAACTACAAAACAGCTAAAGCGCCTCAGAAGCTGTGGTTCCCGTTAATTCGCAAGACCTTTTTAGTAAAAAACGCATTTGAAGATTCTTAAATATTGACAATATACTTCCTTAGCTGTGGCTGCCGTACTCTCAAACTAGTATGTAAAGAAACTGAAATTCCACTAATGCCACGATCTGTTGTAAGTAGAACCTCTTGTGATTTTATTATATGTGAAATATCTGTAGTTGTTCATTAGTACAATGCTTCCGTTAGCACACATGTCGCATATGTTTCGTTACAAACAGGGACTCCAGAATTTTGTTTCGAATGTGTGTTCTTGGTGCTTTGTTTGCAGTCGTGAGTACAATCTTAGAAGCCTCTCCATCCAACAGGTGTGAAGCGGTCTCGGCCAGCGACTACGTGGAGCTGTCCAACTACATGGGCCGCGACCGCAAGTTCCCGCGCTTCTGCGGCCAGAGGCGCGGGTTCGACGCCGTCTCGGACGGCAAGTACTTTCGGCTGACGTTCCGCTCCAACGGTCGTCTGGACGCGACGGGATTCAACGCCAGCTTCCGCTTCTTCGGCCCCGGCACCGATAGCCGGCCCGCCAGGAGGGAACAGGACCAGGAGGCAGCCGCAGCGAGGGCCTCCGGTAGGTCTGCCAACCCTTGTTAAAGCAGTAGTGCCATCAATTCGCGCTTTGTAAATGTAGAACGACCTTTTCTTAAATGTAGGGTATGTCTGAAAACTGTTTCACAACAATGAAAACTGAAAACTGGTGTAGAGCTATTCACGTGGCTTATAGACCTGATTTTGGTGGGTTTTTTTTCGGCGAAGTGTATGAAGTTTTTTTTTTTCACTTTTTAGCTAACCGAATGGAATGTTATTTGCAGCTGTTATGTGTCACACAACCCATCTAAAGTCAGTTTATTGCCGCGCTCGCTGTAGCACGTAAGGCATAATTTGTTCAATAGCTGCGCAGATTCGTGCCCTGAGATCTGCTAGAGAAGTCGGTAAGCGTGCTACAACCACATAAAAGTCATGACGTATAAAATCCAGCTATCGTGGAAGCCATGTGATCTGTGCACCTCGAGCAATCCATTTTCCTGGAAAGCCGCTATCGATGAAATCTCAGACGTAGGTAGTGCGGTAGTGCGCGATCTTGCATGAAATGTACGCTGCGTTCTTGTCAGACACGCCAATCAGAAGAATTAAAACATTTTCCAGAGAATTATTTCGTTGGCTGAAACTTCCTGGCAGATTAAAACTACACTCCTGGAAATGGAAAAAAGAACACATTGACACCGGTGTGTCAGACCCACCATACTTGCTCCGGACACTGCGAGAGGGCTGTACAAGCAATGATCACACGCACGGCACAGCGGACACACCAGGAACCGCGGTGTTGGCCGTCGAATGGCGCTAGCTGCGCAGCATTTGTGCACCGCCGCTGTCAGTGTCAGCCAGTTTGCCGTGGCATACGGAGCTCCATCGCAGTCTTTAACACTGGTAGCATGCCGCGACAGCGTGGACGTGAACCGTATGTGCAGTTGACGGACTTTGAGCGAGGGCGTATAGTGGGCATGCGGGAGGCCGGGTGGACGTACCGCCGAATTGCTCAACACGTGGGGCGTGAGGTCTCCACAGTACATCGATGTTGTCGCCAGTGGTCGGCGGAAGGTGCACGTGCCCGTCGACCTGGGACCGGACCGCAGCGACGCACGGATGCACGCCAAGACCGTAGGATCCTACGCAGTGCCGTAGGGGACCGCACCGCCACTTCCCAGCAAATTAGGGACACTGTTGCTCCTGGGGTATCGGCGAGGACCATTCGCAACCGTCTCCATGAAGCTGGGCTACGGTCCCGCACACCGTTAGGCCGTCTTCCGCTCACGCCCCAACATCGTGCAGCCCGCCTCCGGTGGTGTCGCGACAGGCGTGAATGGAGGGACGAATGGAAACGTGTCGTCTTCAGCGATGAGAGTCGCTTCTGCCTTGGTGCCAATGATGGTCGTATGCGTGTTTGGCGCCGTGCAGGTGAGCGCCACAATCAGGACTGCATACGACCGAGGCACACAGGGCCAACACCCGGCATCATGGTGTGGGGAGCGATCTCCTACACTGGCCGTACACCACTGGTGATCGTCGAGGGGACACTGAATAGTGCACGGTACATCCAAACCGTCATCGAACCCATCGTTCTACCATTCCTAGACCGGCAAGGGAACTTGCTGTTCCAACAGGACAATGCACGTCCGCATGTATCCCGTGCCACCCAACGTGCTCTAGAAGGTGTAAGTCAACTACCCTGGCCAGCAAGATCTCCGGATCTGTCCCCCATTGAGCATGTTTGGGACTGGATGAAGCGTCGTCTCACGCGATCTGCACGTCCAGCACGAACGCTGGTCCAACTGAGGCGCCAGGTGGAAATGGCATGGCAAGCCGTTCCACAGGACTACATCCAGCATCTCTACGATCGTCTCCATGGGAGAATAGCAGCCTGCATTGCTGCGAAAGGTGGATATACACTGTACTAGTGCCGACATTGTGCGTGCTCTGTTGCCTGTGTCTATGTGCCTGTGGTTCTGTCAGTGTGATCATGTGATGTATCTGACCCCAGGAATGTGTCAATAAAGTTTCCCCTTCCTGGGACAATGAATTCACGGTGTTCTTATTTCTATTTCCAGGAGTGTATGTGCCGGACCGAGACTCGAACTCGGGACCTTTGCCTTTCGCGGGTAAGGGCTCTACCAACTGAGCTATCCAAGCACGACTCACGTCCCGTCCTCACAACTTTACTTCTGCCAGTACCTCGGCTCCTACCTTCCAAACTTTACAGAAGCTCTCCTGCGAACCTTGCAGAACTAGAACTCCTGAAAGAAAGAATACTGTGGAGACATGGCTTAGCCACAGCCTGGGGGATGTTTCCAGAATGAGATTTTCACTCTGCAGCGGAGTGTGCGCTGATATGAAACTTCCTGGCAGATTAAAACTGTGTGCCGGACTGAGACTCAAACTCAGGACCTTTGCCTTTCGACTGCAAATGCTCTACCAACTGAGCTACCCAAGCACGAGTCACCCCTCGTCCTCACAGTTGGTAGAGCACTTGCCCGCGAAAGGCAACAGGTCCAGAGTTCGAGTCTCGGTCGGGCACACAGTTTTAATTTGCCAGGAAGTTTCATATCAGCGCACACTCCGCTGCAGAGTGAAAATCTCATTCTGGAAACATCCCCCAGGCTGTGGCTAAGCCATGTCTCCACAGTATCCTTTCTTTCAGGAGTGCTAGTTCTGCAAGGTTCGCAGGAGAGCTTCTGTAAAGTTTGGAAGGTAGGAGACGAGGTACTGGCAGAAGTAAAGTTGTGAGGACGGGGCGTGAGTCGTGCTTGGGTAATTTAGTTGGTAGAGCACTTTCCCGCAAAAGGTAATGATCCCGAGTTCGAGTCTCAGTCCGGCACACAGTTTTAATCTGCCAGGAAGTTTCATATCAGCGCACACTCCACTGCAGAGTGAAAATCTCATTCTATTTCGTTGATTATTTACTCTTGGAAAATGAAATGGAAGTAATTTTTTCTCTTGCTCCATGCACAATATAATTTTAGGCTATTACAAACGTGCTCCAAAGTTTGTCGTGGATTTTCATTTCCCCAAATCCCATAGAGTACTTACATAAATAACAGTCCAGATCTGAAATTTATATAATCGCCATCGTCATTATGAAAAGGAATATAGGGTAACGGACGGTAAGAATACGCACCTAAGTGATGTTTGGTGATACTTCGGTTAATGCGAAAAATGTCAAAGTCAAAATTTTTGCAAAAATTTCTCTATTTATCAGTCAACAATGTAAAAAATTACTGTCAATTTTTAATACAGCAATTGGAAGGAAATAAATTAAAAATGAAATACTTATTCTCGTATTGAGAACAGTTCACTCACTATGAAGAGCAGAATATACAGTAGTATTTCTCCCAAATCAAAGGGACACTCCCTTCACAATTTGACCTTTCCTTGTACCATCACCCTTTGGATAAGCAGTAGTGCACCGTATCCTCAGAATACCAGTTTCTTCTGAGCAAATAATAGATTCGTTCTCTTCTTCTTCGATATTTCGGGCCGCAATTGCAGAGGATTTTCAAACAGCATTTTCAAATTGCAGCAGTTTTTTCACAATTGCTTCCTTATCATTCTCCCTAACATGTTGCGCTTTTTCCTTTATAGAACTTTCTCCAATTATTTTTAATTTTGGGTCCTGTAGCTGCTTTTATTTTCTTTCCTTCTCTTTAGAAGACATGTTTGATTGAGTAAGAGGAAATTATTTGTCATTATTTCGTGGGTCTTCTCCTCTTTTCGGCTTCTCTTCTTTACCTTGATTTGAGGAAGCGGAAACTTGTGCGTAATACGTCTACTCATAACGCAACTCTCATTTTGCGAGGGACTCGATGGTATTGGTCTAATGATTTGTCATTTTCAGCTCTGATCGGCCGGTTTAGCTGTACAGCAAATACAGCTGCAGTTTCGTTACGATGTTTTGCAGTTGCGTACGCCCGGCTTCCCGGGTAGCGGTTTACAAAATCGCCGCTGGGTGCCAGGCTCGATCACATAAAAAGCTTCAAATTTTCCGTTGCTAATTAATTCTAATTTACTATGATGTGGGGCACAAAACCTTACATTCATACAACTGCAAACTGTTTAAAATCACGGAAATCGTTTTTTACCCTCTGAACACTAAATGAAAGTCAGGCATAATTCAGCGTAACTACTGCTGTAACGTCACATGATACACCTTCAGCTAAGTTACCAAATGTACTAAATTACGTTGCATACCCACAGTCCATCTTTTTGAAATAGAAACTACATATCACTAAATTTTCACCTCTGACACAAGGAGGTAATCTAGTCACGTAACACATAGTACGTACTGGACTCCTCTTGAGTTTTAGGATTAAAACAAAATTCGATAAACAATGACCAATGTAGTTCAACGGCAATAATGAGTGGCACATTCTCAAAACAATTAAGTTAATACTCATTTTTATGATTCATCAATTACTGCGTTGTGGAGTTTCTCAGACATGTGTCACTCTCAGGAAATGGTCAACACTACCTTACTATGATAAAGGTATTTTATGGGAATTGTTTAAGTGCAATAAACCATTATTAGGGAATGTTCTCCACGTACGTGAACAGGCAAAAGTATCATATTTCCATCTGTTTTTGGCACCCTTGACACCCTATGCCGGATCAAGTCCTCCTATTTAACCTATCTATTAATGACTGTAGCCAGCAACATGCTCTTTTATAGCTTCCGCACCTTTGTTAACTTTAACTAACCATCATATAACACATCTTTGTATCGGTCATTTGTTGTATCTTGCATACAGCATTTACTTCAATATAATTATAGTAGTGACTGCGTCTTCTTCCAAGACCAATGTCCTTGTTTTCATATCTCTGCTAATACCCCCGATATGCTTCTCTCCATTGCTCTCAGAGCAATGCTCAGGTTCTTCTCCCTGTTTTTGTAAAGGTATGTATTTATTCAAATCCCTTATTAGTCAATCTCCTCTTTCCTCTTCTGCCGCTCCATTTTCTCCTTCCTCATCCCTCCATCCATCTCCTCTTAGCCCCTCTTCCTGTCAGTCTCCTACTACATTTCTTGGGCCATCTCCTCCAACCTCCACTCTCTATCCATTTCCTCTCCCTCTCTTTGTCCATTTCCTTCTCCCCTGTACCTCTTTCCCCGTCTCTCCGTCCACCTCTTCCACCACCCTCTCTCTGTTCATCTTTTCCTTCCCCTTCCCTCCGTCCTCCTTCTTCTCCTTCCTCTTCCTCTCCATCACCTCCTCTTCTCTTTCGCTGTTCATTTCCTCCTCCCAACTTTCTACCCATTCCCTCCAACCTTTCATTCTCTCCTCCTCTTTCCTTCCTCTGTCCATTTCCTCCTTCTTCCTCTTCTGACCTATCTTTTCACTCCTCATCTCTCCATCCATCTCCTCTTAACCCCTCTTCCTTCTCACCCTACACCTTTTCTCTGTCAATTTCTCTCTACCCATCTCTCATCTCCTCCTCCTTCTATCTCCTTCTCCCATACCTCACTCTGTCCATTTCCTTGACGCCCTGCCCTCCCCACCCCAGTAGGAGGTTGATGGTTCTTACACCCACACTACTCGTGAGTATTTCCTGATAGTAATACGTGTAACAAGTTTGGTTGAAATCTATCGATAGGTTCAGGAGGAGCTTTTTTACCTCTGGCGTTGCCCACATTCGCACTTGTCACACATAACATATAACTCATTTCACTCATCATTCGTACATATGTTTCACCCTGAAATTCCGTTTTTAAGCAGGTCTGTGTTTATGATGGCATATCTCCTGAACTATATGTTGTACAATCATATAATTTTGCAGAGACATCCAGTGGATAATGCCCGCAAAATGTACTGGAATAAAGGTAGTAATAATGAAGCAGTAAATTAAAATATCATGCATGATACGGCACAACTTCACTGCACAGCGAAAGTGATAATCTTTTTTTTCTTTTTCTTTTTCTTTCCTTTCATAATTTGGGGTTGGGTTCCAGCGAGGAAATGTACGTGAGGATTTGAAATTACGTGTAAAATTTTGTTGAAAGTCACTAAGTGCTCACATTGTCAAATACTGGATGTATTTAGTCCGGCTATTTGCGCGCCCAACCCCACCCCACCCCTTTGATAGGGAGATGGTTCTTACTCCCTCATTGTTTCTTTCCAGACAGCAAGTAATAAGTGTTCTAAGTTTGTTGAAATCGATGTAGTCATTTAGGTGGATATTTGGAACACACATACATATATCCACTTTTAGAACATGTATGGCTTACTATCCATTTCTGAGTGCCCTATGTTAAAAGTGGTGATGCAAGTTGCCTGTACATATTCCTCTTCAGATACATTAATACACTCACTCTCCAAACACTGTTTATTTACGAAAAATAATCACGCCAGTTTGGATCTGTATAAGGTCCCTCAAATGAAAACTGGATAGGAAGAAACATGTAATCGTCGAAACTATTAATACATTTATCCCACTTTGAGACAAGACGGTCATTTCCACATTTAATAATGTTTGTTGTTGCCTATGTAACTGTGATTGTGCACAGGCAGTCATCTTTTTCTGCGAAGCAGATCTACGCCATGAACGTCTTTCGTCACGGTTCCAAAAATATGTAAATCACTTGGGAGAAATCAGAACTGTTTAGAAGATGTGTAAGGCCTTCCCAGAGAAACTTCTGCAACGTAGTCGAAACAACTTAAACAACATGTGGGCGAGTTTTCCCTGAATGCAGTCCGTCAGCATTTCTGGGCGTTTGTAATTGATGACACGTTTCAGCTTCTGCAATGTGTCGGTCCCCCTCCCCCGCCCCCTTCTCCTACTGCTGTGCGTTAATTGCGGCGTCGTGTTCCAGAAAGCCAAAGAGCATCAGGCCCTTGCAGTCAAAGGAAGGGTCATCGTGACTTTCCCGGTGTTGGTGTGCACGGGTTTGGATTTTTGCCGGTGCTCGCTCTCCAGCTCAAGTTGATGACACCATATTTCATCTCTCGCGCTAATATGGAACAGAAAATGTTTTCATGACGATACCGTTCCAGGAGCTGTGGTGATGTCGAGATTCTGATCAGTTTCTGCTCCTTTGTCAGGTTGTGGGGAACCTAAGTGCTGTGTCACAGCGGTAGCGGTACCCTAACAGATGCCCGATATGTCCTACTGCCTTCCACAGTTCTGACAGCATCATCCACCGCAGAAATGAGGCGATGAGCTTCTCCTGGCCGACTGCTGTCTTTCAGTGGCAACCGATCTTCTCGAAATCGTTTATTCCGCGCTCACGTGATCTGCTGTGTCCGCTATACAATAAGACATTCGGACACGGATTTCACTTCCTGACACTTCTTCCGCAGTCAGGAATCGCACTACACTTTGCTGTTCCAATTTCCGGGCCTCCATAGTAAGCCGGACGTACGTACTAACAGATAAATCGTACGTTAACAGATAAATCAAACGGCCGTGAGCGTTCATGCTATTCTTTCGTGATACCCTATGAAGGGCGCTTCTCCAACTTCGTTCTGGTGAAACACGCGACTCTGAAAATTAAAGAAAGCACTTACGCATTGGTGTCTTTTGAAATCTGCTGTTGTATAAAGAGTGACATAGAAGAACGGGAATGTTTGTGGTGACTAGTTGCAGCCATGGGCAGGTGGCAGTACTGAGGGTTCGTGACAGTAAACAATCAACCACTTCAGTAATCATGGTACAGTGGAACGGAAAACAACGTGCGTTGGCCAAAAAATGTTTTATAAAAACACTGATAGTTTGGTGGCGGTGCAGAGGGAGTCAGGCCGACCAAGAAGTGAGCGTTCTCCAGTGAACACTGATGTTGTGCCCGAGTCTGTCTTACGGAGCCCACGGCTTTCAACTCGTAAGCAAGCAGCAGTGGTTGGAATGTCCCGGGAGAGTGTTCGTAGAATTCTTCATCTTGATTAAAAGTTTCATACGTAAAAACTAGCGATGTTGCAACGTTGAAGGACAACGATTACTGGTTACGATTAGGATCCTGTCAACAAATGACAGCAAAAATAAACAATGACGATGAATTTGTAAACAAGTTGAGGATGTCAGATGAGGCACATTTTCATCCCACAGGTTATGTAAATAAACACAACTACCGTTACTGAGCAAACACAAATCCTAATGACGTTCACGACCGCCCTTTACACGCTAGTAAAGTGACAGTATGGTGTAGTGTTTCATCACATGGGATTATCGGACCGTATTTTTTCGCAAATGAACAGCGCAACACAATAACTGTCAATGCCGATCGTTACGTGGAGATGTAACGAACTTTCGTTACACCTGCATTGAACAACTTTCCAAACGTTCAAAAAGCCTGGTTTCAGCAGGACGGAGCGACATCACACGCTGCACCGCGGACATTGGCATATGTGCGAGAATAGTTTGACAACCGTGTGATCTCACGATCACTGGATGAGTTAAAACAGAGAATTCGGGATACAATTCACAGTATCCCAGCTGAGATGTTGCAGCGGTCAGTGACGAATCTTAACAGCAGATTTCAGAATGTATTCGTACAGAAGGACACTATCTAAAGGATGTAATTTAAAAAAAAAATTAAAAATGAAATCAATCTTTCGTAAATGGCAAAGTTGTATGGTTTCAATTACTACGAATGCAATTTCTTTCCTTCGTCACTTCTAGTTTTATTGGATTGTGGAGATGTTCCCGATTTCTGTGTCACCCTTTACAACCCCCGCGTATGAAGGCAGTATTATTAACTGTATCACCCTTATTTTAGGCGCATAAAAATCACGATCACTTCCACAGGAGGAGGTAATCAGACAACCGCAGTCACTTCGTCTGCTCTGCCTATTGCATGAGCGAGTACATCTACATCTACATGATTACTCTGCAATTCACATTTAAG
Organism: Schistocerca nitens; assembly: GCF_023898315.1. NCBI lineage: Eukaryota > Metazoa > Arthropoda > Insecta > Orthoptera > Acrididae > Schistocerca > Schistocerca nitens. The sequence continues at coordinate 813,825,708 of NC_064615.1, read as the reverse complement.
TGCTTGGCAGAGGGTTCATCGAACAACAATCATACTATCTCTCTACCACTCCAATCCCGAACAGCGCGCGGCAAAAACGAACACCTAAACCTTTCTGTTCGAGCTCTGATTTCTCTTATTTCATTTTGATGATCATTCCTACCTATGTAGGTTGGGCTCAACAAAATATTTTCGCATTCGGAAGAGAAAGTTGGTGACTGAAATTTCGTAAATAGATCTCGCCGCGACGAGAAACGTCTTTGCTTTAATGACTTCCATCCCAACTCGCGTATCATATCTCCCTCACTCTCTCCTTTATTATGTGATAATACGAAACGAGGTACCCGTGGTCTAGGGAGCCGGCACGGTAGCTCAGCGTATTCGGTCAGAGGGTTTAGCTACCCTCTGTAATAAAAAACTGAGTGAACGGATCAACGAACAACCCGAACGAGTGTCATTGGACGTCCGCCAGGAACAAATTCAACGAACAATATAGAACAAAATAAGATTAAAAAAAAAAGGGGTAGCGTCTTGGATTCATAATCAAAACGTCTTCGGTCCCGGGTTCGATCCCCGCCACTGCCTACATTTTGATAAATAATCAGCATTGGCGGCCGAAGACTTCCGGCATAAGAAGTCAGCCTCATTCTGCCAACGGCCTTGTCAAAGAGGGCGGAGGAGCGGATAGAGGTTCAGGGCATTCTCTTGCCCTAGGGGTGGGAAATTCCCCCTAAAGGCGGAAGAATCAGCAATGATAAACAACATGAGGATGCAGAAGACAATGGATACCACTGCATTAAAGATACGTAACGTGTATCCACAGGACATGTAGCCTGTAATTGAAGAAGTTTCATGATTATCTCTTCATTGGCAAAGGATTCCGGAATAGTCCCCCATTCGGATCTCCGGGAGGGGACTGCCAAGGGGGAGGTTACCATGCGAAAAAGATTGAATAATCAACGAAAGGATAACGTTCTACGAGTCGGGGCGTGGAATGTCAGAAGCTTGAACGTGGTAGGGAAACTAGAAAATCTGAAAAGGGAAATCCAAGGCTCAATCTAGATATGGTAGGGGTCAGTGAAGTGAAGTGGAAGGAAGACAAGGATTTCTGGTCAGATGAGTATCGGGTAATATCAACAGCAGCAGAAAATGGTATAACAGGTGTAGGATTCGTTATGAATAGGAAGGTAGGGCAGAGGGTGTGTTACTGTGAACAGTTCAGTGACCGGGTTGTTCTAATCAGAATCGACAGCAGACCAACACCGACAACGATAGTTCAAGTATACATGCCGACGTCGCAATCTGAAGATGAACAGATAGAGAAAGTGTATGAGGATATTGAAAGGGAAATTTAGTGGCTCTGAGCACTATGGGACTCAACTGCTGTGGTCATAAGTCCCCTAGAACTTAGAACTACCTAAACCTAACTAACCTAAGGACAGCACACAACACCCAGCCATCACGAGGCAGAGAAAATCCCTGACCCCGCCGGGAATCGAACCCGGGAACCCGGGCGTGGGAAGCGAGAACGCTACCGCACGACCACGAGATGCGGGCAGGGAAATTTAGTATGTAAAGGGGGACGAAAATCTAATAGTCATGGGCGACTGGAATGCAGTTGTAGGGGAAGGAGTAGAAGAAAAGGTTACAGGAGAATATGGGCTTGGGACAAGGAATGAAAGAGAAGAAGGACTAATTGAGTTCTGTAACAAGTTTCAGTTAGTAATAGCGAATACCCTGTTCAAGAATCACAAGAGGAGGAGGTATACTTGGAAAAGGCCGGGAGATACTGGAAGATTTCAATTAGATTACATCATGGTCTGACAGAGATTCCGAAATCAGATACTGGACTGTAAGACGTACCCAGGAACAGATATAGACTCAGATCACAATATAGTAGTGACGAAGAGTAGCCTGAAGTTCAAGACTTTGGTCAGGAAGAATCAATACGCAAAGAAGTGCGATACGGAAGTACTAAGGAATGACGAGATACGTTTGAACTCTAACGCTATAGATACAGCAATAAGGAATAGCGCAGTAGGCAGTACAGTTGAAGGGGAATGGACATCTCTAAAAAGGGCCATCACAGAAGTTGGAAAGGAAAACATAGGTACAAAGAAGTTAGCTACGAAGAAACCATGGGTAACAGAAGAAATACTTCAGTTGATTGATGAAAGGAGGAAGTACAAACATGTTCCGGGAAAATAAGGAATACAGAAATTCAAGTCGCTGAGGAATGAAATAAATAGGAAGTTCAGGAAAGCTAAGACGAAATGGCTGCAGGAAAAATGTGAAGACAACGAAAAAGATATGATTGTCGGAAGGACAGACTCAGCATACAGGAAAGTCATAACAACCTTTGGTGACATTAAAAGCAACGGAGGTAACATTAAGAGTGCAACGGGAATTCCACTGTTAAAGGCAGAGGAGAGAGCAGATAGGTGGAAAGACTACATTGAAATCCTCTATGAGGGTGAAGATTTGTCTGATGTGATAGAAGAAGAAACAGGAGTCGATTTAGAAGACATAGGGGATCCAGTATTAGAATCGGAATTTAAAAGAGCTTTGGAGGACTTACGGTCAAATAAGGCAGAAGGGATAGATAATATTCCATCAGAATTTCTAAAATCGTTGGGGGATGTGGCAGCAAAACGACTATTCACGTTGGTGTGTAGAATATATGAGTCTGGCGACATACCATCTGACTTTCGGAAAAGCATCATCCACACAATTCCGAAGACGGCAAGAGCTGACAAGTGCGAGAATTATCGCACAATCAGCGTAACAGCTCATGCATCGAAGCTGCTTACAAGAATAATATACAGAAGAATGGAAAAGAAAATTGAGAATGCGCTAGGTGACGATCAGTTTGGCTTTAGGAAAAGTAAAGGGACGAGAGAGGCAATTCTGACGTTACGGCTAGTAATGGAAGCAAGGCTAAAGAAAAATCAAGACACTTTCATAGGATTTGTCGACCTGGAAAAAGCGTTCGACAATATAAAATAGTGCAAGCTGTTCGAGATTCTGAAAAAAGTAGCGGTAAGCTATAGGGAGAGACGAGTCATATACAATATGTACAACAACCAAGAGGGAATAATAAGAGTGGACGATCAAGAACGAAGTGCTCGTATTAAGAAGGGTGTAAGACAAGGCTGTAGCCTTTCGCCCCTACTCTTCAATCTGTACATCGAGGAAGCAATGATGGAAATAAAAGAAAGGTTCACGAGTGGAATTAAAATACAAGGTGAAAGGATATCAATGATACGATTCGCTGATGACATTGCTATCCTGAGTGAAAGTGAAGAAGAATTAAATGATCTGAAGAACGGAATGAACTATCTAATGAGTACACAGTGTGGTTTGAGAGTAAATCGGAGAAAGACGAAGGTAATGAGAAGTAGTAGAAATGAGAACAGCGAGAAACTTAACATCAGGATTGATGGTCACGAAGTCAATGAAGTTAAGGAATTCTGCTACCTAGGCAGTAAAATAACCAATGACGGACGGAGCAAGGAGGACATCAAAAGCAGACTCGTTATGGAAAAAAAGGCATTTCTGGCCAAGAGAAGTCTACTTATATCAAATACCGGCCTTCATTTGAGGAAGAAATTTCTGAGGATGTACGTCTGGAGTACAGCATTGTATGGTAGTGAAACATGGACTGTGGGAAAACCGGAACAGAAGAGAATCGAAGCATTTGAGATGTGGTGCTATAGATGAATGTTGAAAATTAGGTGGACTGATAAGGTAAGGAATGAGGAGGTTCTACGCAGAATCTGAGAGGAAAGGAATATGTGGAAAACACTGATAAGGAGAAGGGACAGTATGATAGGACATCTGCTAAGACATGAGGGAATGACTTCCATGGTACTAGAGGGAGCTGTAGAGGGCAAAAACTGTAGAGGAAGACAGAGATTGGAATACGTCAAGCAAATAATTGAGGACGTAGGTTGCAAGTGCTACTCTGAGATGAAGAGGTTAGCACAGGAAAGGAATTCGTGGCGGGCCGCATCAAACCAGTCAGTAGACTGATGACAAAAAAAAAATGAAACGAGCTGCCTTTTTTTGCACCCTTTCGATGTCCTCCGTCAATCCCACCTGGTAAGGATCCCACACCTCGCAGCAATATTCTATCAGAGGACGAACGAGTTTAGTGTAAGCTGTCTCTTTAGTGGACTTGTTGCATCTTCTAATGTCCTGCCAATGAAACGCAACCTTTGGCTCGCCTTCCTCACAATATTATCTATGTGGTCTTTCCAACTGAAGTTGTTCGAATTTTAACACCCAGGTACTTAGTTGAATTGGCAGCCTTGAGAATTGTACCATTTATCGAGTAATCGAATTCCAACGGATTTCTTTTGGAACTCATGTGGATCACCTCACACTTTTCGTTATTTAGCGTCAACTGCCACCTGCCACACCATACAGCAATCTTTTCTAAATCGCTTTACAACTGATACTGGTCTTCGGATGACCTTACTAGACGGTAAATTACCGCATCATCTGCGAACAACCTAAGAGAACTGCTCGGATTGTCACCCATGTCATTTATATAGATCAGGAACAGCAAAGGTCCAAGGACGCGTCCCTGGGGTACATTCCTCTCCTATCCATACAAGTCTATAGGTTTAGTTATCTACCGAAACAAGTTTTTTTGAAAATGCGGATGCCGAAAAATTTGTAAAATTTAAAAAAAATAGATGCTCGTAAGCTTCCTGGATTTCGAAGACGTTATTACTTCTTTTTTATATTTTTGCGCTAATTCATCTACTGTTTTTTTAACTCGGAGGCTAACGTTACCTGTTGCATCTTGTAAACAAACAAATACTTGAGGTAGGACTTTTCCAGAGAGAGTGAGAGCTACTGAGCGCTGTATGAATGTGTCACTTCATTAACATGCCTTCTGACAAAAATACACTCCTGGAAATTGAAATAAGGACACCGTGAATTCATTGTCTCAGGAAGGGGAAACTTTATTGACACATTCCTGGGGTCAGATACATCACATGATCACACTGACAGAACCACAGGCACATAGACACAGGCAACAGAGCATGCACAATGTCGGCACTAGTACAGTGTATATCCACCTTTCGCAGCAATGCAGGCTGCTATTCTCCCATGGAGACGATCGTAGAGATGCTGGATGTAGTCCTGTGGAACGGCTTGCCATGCCATTTCCACCTGGCGCCTCAGTTGGACCAGCGTTCGTGCTGGACGTGCAGACCGCGTGAGACGACGCTTCATCCAGTCCCAAACATGCTCAATGGGGGACAGATCCGGAGATCTTGCTGGCCAGGGTAGTTGACTTACACCTTCTAGAGCACGTTGGGTGGTGTACGGCCAGTGTAGGAGATCGCTCCCCACACCATGATGCCGGGTGTTGGCCCTGTGTGCCTCGGTCGTATGCAGTCCTGATTGTGGCGCTCACCTGCACGGCGCCAAACACGCATACGACCATCATTGGCACCAAGGCAGAAGCGACTCTCATCGCTGAAGACGACACGTCTCCATTCGTCCCTCCATTCACGCCTGTCGCGACACCACTGGAGGCGGGCTGCACGATGTTGGGGCGTGAGCGGAAGACGGCCTAACGGTGTGCGGGACCGTAGCCCAGCTTCATGGAGACGGTTGCGAATGGTCCTCGCCGATACCCCAGGAGCAACAGTGTCCCTAATTTGCTGGGAAGTGGCGGTGCGGTCCCCTACGGCACTGCGTAGGATCCTACGGTCTTGGCGTGCATCCGTGCGTCGCTGCGGTCCGGTCCCAGGTCGACGGGCACGTGCACCTTCCGCCGACCACTGGCGACAACATCGATGTACTGTGGAGACCTCACGCCCCACGTGTTGAGCAATTCGGCGGTACGTCCACCCGGCCTCCCGCATGCCCACTATACGCCCTCGCTCAAAGTCCGTCATCTGCACATACGGTTCACGTCCACGCTGTCGCGGCATGCTACCAGTGTTAAAGACTGCGATGGAGGTCCGTATGCCACGGCAAACTGGCTGACACTGACGGCGGCGGTGTACAAATGCTGCGCAGCTAGCGCCATTCGACGGCCAACACCGCGGTTCCTGGTGTGCCCGCTGTGCCGTGCGTGTGATCATTGCTTGTACAGCCCTCTCGCAGTGTCCGGAGCAAGTATGGTGGGTCTGACACACCGGTGTCAATGTGTTCTTTTTTCCATTTCCAGGAGTGTAGTTTTGCTTACTTTGTCAGCCAGAGTCTGTTACACACCAACTGATACTAACATCCTGGAAAGAGAAAACAGCCGAAATTGAAGTATTTTGTCGGAGAATCGCAAAAATGGACAGCAAAATTAACCTGTAAAAACTCTGCAATAATTTGCCTGTCTAGTCAGTGTTGATAACAAAATCTTTGTTGTCATTCATTATCAGTTTGATCGTCTGGGTTCGTAATGTCTCAGCAGGAGCAAAGGTTTCTTCGATCGACGCTGTTCCTTTCGTTTCTAAGCTGCTTTGTTTATTTCCGTTGGCAGACTCCCATGCTTATTTTTGAATTTATGAACCCAGCTGTCAGAAGCTTTAAACTCAAAAGCTATAAATTCTTGTGCTGCTGCTAAATCCCACTGTTTAAAATTTCGAGTATTCACTTGTTGAAAGTTCTCTCGGACTTCAACAAATCAATCGTTTGTCCAGGAGTTGATTGTTGCATGCTTATCAGATTGTTTCCTTCTTTTTTATTGTTTCTTCGCACATGGGTAAATATTCCTTCTATTTTAACCGGCAACATCCTTTTTTTTAGTTATTTGTAGTTCCTAGGTGGGCGAGTCTTTGCAGTACTAACAACTTGAATTTTGCAATGTGAAGAAAGATGTTCTGTTTCCTCCCTTCTGCCCCCCTTTTTCTGTTCTTGTCCATCTGATCAGCTATCGTCTTCCCCTTTTTCCAAAGGTTCCCAGCCACAGTTTTCATTTTCATGAGTATGTTAATCATCAGTCAGAAGTATTATTTCGGCCAGCATCTCCAGAGTCTGTTCGCAAATTCCTTCAGGAGCAACTGACGTTGAATGTATCGATGTCAACAAACTATTGTCAGTGAGAAAGCTTACGTAATATACGACCTAATTTTTTGCCCTCACCTTCGACATTTCACTGTATAATGAATCTTGACTGATTTCATCTGCAGATTCTGATGCATTCGCTAAACCTTTCTTAACATTTTAATTAACAATATTTTAAAAATTACTGTAATATTTCACGTCACAGAACGCTCCATTCTCTGCGAAGTCAAGACCGAATTGTGTTTCCAAAGGAAGAAGGATGGGTACAACTGTATATACCGTACTTCAGCAGGTAAGGACCATTGGTCAATTGCTTCCTTGAGGGTCTTGACACTTTCTGACCATCTGCCTGTTTGTATGTACAATAGGCTAACAGCTGTGCTCTCCTCTTCCATGTAGAAACCGATTCCTCAGATTCACGACGAATGTTTTCAACCTCTCTACAGCTTATAATATCGTCAAATATCCAACAACATTTTAATGATAATAGTAATTAAAGCTCTAACTTACATCCATTAAAATGCATTTGAAATTATTAGACTTTTTTAAATGAACATAGAAATTAGTTTGATGTAGAAATCAGCCAGAATTGCGAAATTCTGTTGTATGTTGTCCTGTCATAGGTCATTGAAAAACTTGAGTTAGACAACAGCATGTACATTTTTAACATGGTCTGGAAGCTAACATGGAATACTCCAATTTTTTTCTGTTTCGATGACTTGAGAAAGGCTCCTGATACCCGAAACTGATCACTAGTTTGTGAGCGTATGAGATTTTCCAGATTTTTGTAGCCAACGTTTGGAAATAAAATAATTTCGTTAAGTGGACGTGAAATATCGTATCAATGTTGAATATAAACGAACAAGTTTTATTAGTAGAATTATATGCATCTTTTGTTATCCAGAATAATCGTTCGGAATACAAAGTTTTAATTATTATGTAAGACGTTTCATCAGGGTACAAGTCCTGTTTGTGTGTTTTATTATTTGCGTGAGATATTCCGCCTGGTCTCCGTAACTTTCCAAGAGAGTTGAAGACGCACTTGGAATCTTGGCGGGTAAAGTAGTGAAAGGCGGCAGAGAGTCTTCTGCGCCAGCCACGCTGTCGAGGAATAACAGTGACCAGAAGTTTATATCAATAATGTATATATGTATGTATCGAAAAACCGCTTGTTATTCGTCACCCAGAATGTCCCCTGTAACAAGATACTTATCATTTAATATATGTCGTATTTAAAAACGCAGTAAAAGCCTTAAATGACCGGAGTTGTTCAGTCCTAGTTTTTAGTGAAAATTAAGTAATTCGACAGATAAGAAGAATATGTGTCAAGTCGTGGGTTATCAGACTGCTCCGAGCTTCATATCCCCACTAGATATCCTAAAATATAAACGGACCTTCTTAAGTTACATAAAAAGAACTGAATTTCGCCACTATGGGTGTTTAACGCAATATGATTCCTGTCATTAACCAAGCATTCTGGAAAACTACAAATATTAATTGTATTTCTTACTTTATATTAACTAGTTATAACAGTCACTTCATAAATAAAGTAAAACTCTTTGTGGTTTAACTGATAATATTATAGGATATTAACTTTATTTAAAAGTTGCTGTCATTTTAAAACAATAAAAAAAATAAAAAGCTACCTAAAGTTAGAACTGAACCTGGGTCTTCTGCGTGTCAAGCGAGTCCGCTAAAGGCGGAGCCATTTCGCTGTGCTGCCAAGGCGCAAAATTTGGCCGGTAAATGAGCTGCGAGTAAAATTTACAAGCCTTTTTCTTGGAATGTTCTGGCTAGTGCGCTTTAAAAGTTTTATGGTTGGACGCCCTTGAGGTATACTACAAACCTGAGAAGTCTCACCACCAACTGAATTTCCTATACCCTAAGGTCCCCTTGTATGTTATAGAAGTTCACTTACATTCTTAACATGATTAATAATAAATATCTACCGGTGAAATAAATGCGTACACACTATACAGAACACGCACGACGCAACAGTGCACGTGGTTTAATACGTTGTCTCAGCACAGCGTCATTTCCTATGCATGTCATCTGAATCGTTACAAATCTCTGACGCGTGGCAACTGCGATGAAGTGCTTGTTGCTATAAATTTGCAGCAGTGTTTCGGTAGTACGTATTAGAGATCTGTTGAGCTCGTCCATAGGGGGTTAAATATAACAACACATCAAGTAGTTCTAAGATTTCATTACCAGGCTGTACTATTTTCTATTCGACGAGTTGATTTTAAACTATTTTCATGTCACTATAATTGTGTCACAAACTGGTCTGTTGAACATTTATTTGGCATACACAAATAGCGTGAGGAAATACATTATGTTACTTAAATTAGATGTATATGGTCAGGTAAAAAAAATTTTTACAAATTTCAAAATACAGTACTTTACAATTTAGTATCATTACCTTGGAAAGTTGCATGTGTTTTAAAACTTAAATACTACAATGATGTTCCAATGGCTGTAAAAATGATTGAATATTGCAATATTTCATGTGAAATGTCTAAAAAGAATTTCTTTTTGGTACAAAGCATCGAACAATAACACATTTTCCACACTTAACAGTCGAAGCCTATGCATACATTTTCCCTCTTGTGCATATCAATGTGAATCAAACATAATTTTCTGGCACAGGAGATAATGTTTTCTTCTTCTTCTTGACTTATTTTCCATCCAACAGCAATGTGACCCGTAAGAATTCTCTATCACATTTGTATAACAACTTACCCTTATGACTTCCTCTTCCCGTTCATAAGAAGTTTGTGTTATTGAAGAAAAAGGAGAACCATAAAATCAAAAGAAAATGCTCCGCTGGTAACTGATGCTCACATAACCTTGCATAGTGCCTGCTAAAGAAGTACACTATTGAGAAACTTTTCACCAGAGAGGACAGAATATCGTTGTAAATTAGACCTTAAATGTTTCTTACAAGCACCACTGCCCATCCAGACCAAAACGGGAAACGTATTGCAGAAAACAGTGTGCAGTTTTGACGTTGCTAGAGGGAAATATTGCCAAATAAAAGGTTAAATAGTACCATTTTGAACCAAGATGGAGACGAAAGGTAAAAGGTAAAAGGAATTTGTTCCTCGTAAAACAATATCTATGCTTAAAAGAGGCTTAGGACATGTCTTTATGTCGTCTAAAAACGAGTCGGATGGGCATCTGCAGCAACAGTCTATGGTCTCCGATGTTAAATTGCGGGTAGGAGGCCCTTCATCCCATACATAGTGTTGGTGGCGTCTAACGTGTGAACGTTCTCCTGTCCCATCAGAACTCTGTTCCAGCGGTATGCTCCCTCTTTCCTCAGCACACCAACATACATCTTCCCATAAGGAGATTGACAAGACAAAGATGAGGTTCTGTACCTCACCTTCTCCCAGAATTCAGATTGGACTCTACTTATGACACAGTGCGCTTCTTCTAAGTGTATCTCCATTACCAACAATTACTCTAATATTTTAATTAGTTTATTGTTTAAGCTCCTGATTGCACCAGAGAGTTCGTTGCATTCTCCACTCACATTCATCTCCGCAATACACTTCCACATCCTCTACCTGTTGCTTGCTCGTCAGTGTTTATTACATCCTACTTGTCGAAAACAGGAGGCTACAATTCAAGTACTCTGAAAGCCTTCACGTCAGGTCGTCACTTTACGTTTTGTGCAATTAGTACACTCCACTTCCCAAGTGGCAGTTGATGGTTGGAGTGCTGACACATTATCTGCGTATCCAGTAATGCTGGAAACTGATGGGTTATGCATGGGGATCGTATCAACCTGTACCGCGTGAAAAAAGCTTGAAGATGACGCAGTGAAGCTTTGAAACTGGTAGCGACAAAATAAAGTCATAAGGACGGCTGTAGGTGTTTTTATTTTTTGTCATGTTTAGGCCGTCGTCCCAGAGACCTCCTGCTAAAAGGATGGACATACAAAATTTAATAAGACGTCTTTTTCTTTGTGCAAGCCCAGTTCTTGGCCAGCACTGACTCAAGATCATACCGGGTTATCCTGATCAGAATTATTAAGATCGATCACCCTCTTGACTAGTTGTACGAGAATTACTCTAAAAAAATATTCTTGATGAACTGATGACCTACTCTGTTTCTGGAAGTCTGCTGAAAACATCGAAATTAGAATCCTTTGTGGGAAATATTGTTACCAATTGTACATTACTTCCATTCTCCATTCACTAAATCAAAGGTCTAACTAATCACAACTGTCACCGCATTCCCCTCCAATTTGCCAGAAACACAATGCTGCGTTATTAGCGCTCCTTAAGAAATGGAATATCGAAAGCATCACGGTTCCTAATTAGATTTCATCCTCTCACTTTCTTCGTGCTATGCGCTGCTTTCACCTTAGATGTATGTGGTAAGCTAAAACAGGGCATATTATCGACGTACTGTCTGTTGTAACAGCGAACAAAACGGATCCAGACGACTAAAGACGTCATCTGGATTGGCTTGACAGAGCTGCAATATTTCCTCTACTGCCAAAAATAAAATACGAATGCGGCGCGATATAAGACTTCATCAATGGACAGGATCATTTCGTTTTCATTCCTCTGTGGCACAGATATTTCTATGCGCTCGAAGACTGCAGACATGTAACTGCAAATGAACAAGAGCTTACATCACACAGATTTACATGCTTACAGTCGACAGCGAGAGAAATCACAGCGTTAAAAGTTAGCGTGATACTGCTTGCATAGCAACCACATCCCTCTCCTAACTTATATGCTACATAGAACTTTTTTTTTTTTTTTTAGCTCAGGGAACAAGTTAAACTTGCTAACACCACGTGCTGTTTGTACATCACTTGTTTTCGTTTGTTCATGTTCTCTGTAGATATCTGCATCTGCTTGGAGACAGCTCTTTACCGCAGTGTAAATATATCTTCGAGAAATAAAGTTAATCTGTGTTTGTTTTCACTAATTTTGGAGTAGAGTGTGTTTAGAATATTCTGTAACTTACTACTGTCCCTACTGTATCGGTCAAGGCAGCATTTGGTCTACATTCAGCAACGATCTATGCTTCCATATTCCAATGGCGTTGTTTAAATAATATTCAGACGTTTCAAACTGAATTTTCTAAATATTTCACATATTTCAGTTATTTTCTGTCATTCACTTTGAACATGTCATAAAATTTTAGTTAATCACACAAATTTTTACGATTTGGTATCATAATCGGCAAAAATTGAACTCTTATATGATCACTTTCAAAGTTTCTTACCTCAGTGGTATAGACGGAAACCTTATTAGATCACGTTCTTGTCCACCTGTCTATCTGTCCGACAGTTAAAAAAACTTTTTCTCATGATCTGCTAGACGTATCAGTTTCAAATTTACATCACACACTAAGGCCCATGGTCTCTTGGCAGTATAAAAAAATTTAATTTTTAAGCCAATGCAGTCAAATGATAGTGCCATTTATGTCATATATTTTGATATTAGCAAACTCACTCATCAAAACCTATAGAGTACTTCTCGTTGACCCAGACTCATGAAATTTTGCAAGACGCAAGGGGTTCGCAGTGAGACTAAGGGAGAAACCGAAAATTGTGAAATTGTAATTATACTACACGATTCTTTATTTATCATTCGTTATCTGACTGTCTGTGTGTCCAACCGTCTGTTAAGACCCCTTTATCTCAGGAATTGGTAGACTATCAAGTTGCCATTTATGTCACCAACTAAGTTCTATGATAGCTTGGTTCTTCAATAAATATAAGCTTCTAAGTTAATGTAGCCATAAGATATGACAGTTTAAATATTTAATAGTCTCAAACACACTTATCAAAATATATGGCTTACTTCCTGTTCACCTAGAATCATGAAATTTGTTAAGAAGAGGGGTTTCACAGCACAAGTAAAGAAACAACTCCGAAAATCGTGTAATAGTATCTATATCATATAAAAATATCTTTTTGCCACTTTCCACCGATCATCATACAAAAGCATGTAAGATAAAAATTTGGAAGGTAAATAAAAATACTGTATTAAATTTCTCTCTCTTTATATAAAAACTAAACCCCTGTCCTTTCTTCTTTTTGTATGACCTGAACACTTTCTTAAATACTGTAGAGATTCTGAGATTTTGGAAATTGCCAGGACCGATATCCTGCCAGTATCGGCATCGAACAGTCAGAAATCGTCAAGATTCTCGATTCCAGGAATGCATGAACTGTCTATTTATACGTTTGTACGGAACCGTAAGTGCAAGAGTTCTGCTTGCACTTGACTCATTTTAAATTTAGTATTTCAATCTAGCTTTGTCCCAAAACAATTCACTCTACACCAATATAAACTTTTCATTCGTATAATCTGACACAGAACGGCGGTGCACTGGCACATCCTTACGATGGGCACGAAGTCTACTATCGAAATACACACATCAAAAAAGGTTTTACATCACCTCGGTTCCAAGAGTTCCGGAACCTGTAGAGAAAATTGGAATATAGATTAATATAAAAATCATTTCCACCATTTTTATTGCTCATGAAAACCAAGCATTGCATTTTGTATCATCATACAGCAAGACCTTCAGAGATGATGGTCCAGATTGCTGTACACACTGGTACCTCTAATACCCAGTAGCACGTCCTCCTGCATTGGTGCATGCCTGTATTCGTCGTGGCATACTATCCACAAGTTCATCAAGGCACTGTTGGTCTATATTGTCCCACTCCTCAACGGCGATTCGGCGTGGATCCCTAAGAGTGGTAGTTGGGTCACGTCGTTCATAAACAGCCCTTTTCAATCTATCCCATGCATCTTCGATAGCGTTCACGCCTGGAGAACATGCTGGCTACCCTAGTCACGCGATATCGTTATCCGGAAGGAAGTCATTCACAAGATGTGCACGATGGGGGCGCGAATTGTCGCCCATGAAGACGAATGCCTCGCCAATATGCTGACGATACGGTTGCATTATCGGTCGGAGGATGGCATTCACATATAGTACAGCCGTTACGGCGCCTTCCATGACCACCAGCGGCGGACGTCTGCCTTACATAATGCCACCCCAAAGCAGTAGGGAACCTCCACCTTGCTGCACTAGCTGGACAGTGTGTCTGTGGTGTTCAGCCTGACCAGGTTGCCTCCAAACATGTCTCCAACGATTGTCTGGTTGAAGGCATATGCGACACTCATCGGTGAAGAGCGGTCCATTCGGCATGTTGTTGGGTCCATCTGTACCGCGCTGCATGGTGTCATGGTTGCAAAGATGGACCTCGCCACGGACGTCGGGAGTGAAGCTGCGCATCATGCAGCCTATTGCGCACAGTTTGAGTTGTAACACGATGCCCTGATGTTGCACGAAAAGCATTGTTCAACTTGATGGCGTTGCTGTCAGGGTTCCTCCGAGCCATAATCCGTAGGTAGTGGTTATCAACTGCAGTAGTAGCCCTTGAACGGACTGAGCGAGGCATATCATCGACAATTCCTGTTTCTCTGTATCTCCTCCATGTCCGAACAACATCGCTTTGGTTCATTCCGAAAGGCCTGGACGCTTCCCTTGTTGAGAGCCGTTCCTGTAACTAAGTTACAATGCGGACGCGATCGAACCGCGGTACTGACCGTCTAGGCATGGTTGAACCACAGACAACACAAGACGTGTACGTCCTTCCTGGTGGAATGACTGGAACTGACCGGCTGTCGGACCCCTTCCGTCTAATAGGTGCTGCTCATGCATGGTTGTTTACATCTTTGGGCGGTTTTAGTGACACCTCTGAACAGTCAAAGGGACTATGTTGTGATACAGTGTCCACAGTCTACGTCAATCTTCAGGAGGTCTGGGAACCGGGGTGATGCAAAACTTTTTTTGATGTCTGTAGTTTTCATTTCTGAAATGATAGTTACTACTTTCACCCAAGAAATTTTCACTGCTGTTGTATGCCTCGTAATTCACTTACTAATTTTGCTCTATCAGTCGCTGCATTAAACACTGCACCGTCTTTGCTTTTTTGAACGTCAATAACAAATTTTCCCTCTTGTCCTACGACATCAGCCTCGTTGTTGTTGGATGTATGCGTTCCAGTGATACTGTTGTTCACAGGTTGCGTGGGCCTGTGGGCGCTTGCTGTGCTGGTCAGCAGGCTTCTGCAGCGGTCTTGCTCCACACCGCAACAGTGGACCGTGGCCTGAGGAGTGCCACACACACACACACATATCACACACGCAAGAGGGAGCTTCTCTGCACTTCACAACCGACAATACAATAATGGACGCTGTTTCGTCAGCTCGACCCTCAGGAGCAGCAATGTTTGTACTTAACCGTTTTATATGACAATTTTGTACAAAATTCTGATAAAAAATTGAAGACCTGGTAGAAAATATCGATCGTTTTTGTATGCTGACAATCAAAAGCGAAATAAATATTTCATAATAATTGGTGTTTGGATATTAAATAGTTACCTTCCTCCCATTTTAATCGTGAATATATTGCAAGTATATGGAGGACATTTCATTATCGATTTATACACTGTGCTTCCTTACATACGAACTCCTGCAACTCAGCCGTAAGAGGTTCTGTGCATTAGTTTATTGAGTGAGACTGAAACTTCACGAAACCGCTAACAAATAAAGGACAAATGTGACTTACGTTCTCCAGTTAGGTTAATGGTGAGAATACCTTGGATAGTTTCACCAAAGCAGAGCAGCACTTGATTTTAAATAGTGTATTCCTGTACAGTTTATATTATCAGATACCAAACGATAGGGGACTGATGACCTTAGCTGTTTAGTCCCCCTTAAACATCCCAACAACCACCACCACCACCAAACGATAACTTTGCTGTATCTTTCGCTTTGTGTGAGAAAATTTATTGTTATACAGTACCGTGACTGAAACGTTGGTGTCTCAGTGTAGTTTTTTTACAATATGACGGGTTGCCATACTCAAGATACTTACATGTCAACTGACGCTGTTCACAGAAACCTATGCAATTAAAATTGTTTTCGTTGAGTAGAAATACAATCTGGATTTTTTTTTCAGAGTGCTGCACTGCCCACTCCCTCTCAGCTATCACAGAAAATATTTTTCTGATAATGCCAGTTTCAACGACAATTAAAAAGAGGTAATGAAATATAGTTTTCATATACTTATGATTCTAATCCAGCAGATTATGAGCATTTTAGTCTTCAACATTCAAATCATTGTCAGTGGTTATTCTAACGCCACCAGCGTCGTGTGGGAAACCCAGCAGACAGACTTCGGTCACCACCTCCAACTAAAGATGTTGGCGTATTGTACTGAGCAGAAATCCGGGATTGGAGCGACATTGGTAGGACGTTAGAGAAAACTGAAGCGCCATTTACGAGGGAGGCGGCATCATTTGATCGCAGGAATAAATAAATGCCCACACATCCTCAACTGTTAAAACACTCTCACACACACTGACATACAGGCTGCGCGCACGCGAGCGCATGCACACTCACCATCAGATACACCTCACAAATATTCAACACTCCCACCCAGAGTATCGACTGTTCAACTCACCACCATCTTGTTTTCGTGGTTTTGTTAACACTGAAAATGAAAAATCTACAAATAACAGTTTTTACAGTGAAGGTAATGGGGAAACCAGGAAAAGTAAGTTTAACATATTGCGTAAACGGACACAAAATATTCACACAGAGTTAATTCATAATAGGGCTAACCATTATATATCCAGTCGTAAATTTTTAAAGTAAATAAATTTTCTGCGTTAAGTTCTATTCGGTTGCCCATGACTAATTGTGAAAGGAAAATAACTGTAATGCAAAACACGAATAACAACGAAAACCATTACATGTGGTAACAAGGTATAAATAAAAAATCTTCTATGTTTTCAAATTTATAAATACTTAAGAACTTGTGTTTATGCATGACATTAAGTAAAGATCATTTTCTTCCTGTTTTTTAATAGAAAGAAAAATATTCCCTGATGATTCCGTAAGTTCAGCAAGCACGTCTGGGGTAAAGGAGTAAAATTTTTGTTTTACTCAACGCGAATCCCACCCAAAAACAAATTTATTTGTAAGTCATCACCTACACAAGAGTTACAAACTAAAATTGAATTTTAATACTATTGCTCGACCTCAGCACTGCAACTAAATTCTTCAGTCAGTGCAATGTGATTGGTGCATCGAGAAATGACCTTTTGTTCCCTAGAAGAACGGCTGAATTTTTTTACGTACATGAACTTTAAGATCAACGCAAGTTGCGAATCTGAAAATGATTGGTACATCAAGGATAGTTACTCCAGCGTTATCTATTTTCCACCAACCCGCACGTCTGATGTGGATGTGAATTAACAACTAACAAAAAACCATACGGTTATTTTATTGACGGTAATGCAAAAGCGTCTAAGACAAGATAATGAGGCGTATCTGAAGACAGGACAGAACTCCAACGTCGACTGTTTCCTTCGTTCACCTACCCCAAGTAACGTAGCAGTACTTTGTCATAAGAATGAGAATATCAAGATCAACACTGCCACCATGTACAGACTACAATAGTGATTTACAGTACTGAATGCGAGCTAAGGTATCTGGTCAGTCGATGCACTTCTTTGTAAGGTTTAAGTTTTGCGTTTGTGAAGTGATCCGCATCAGATGCCACTGACGCATCCGCCGAAAATGCCAAATGATCTTACAGTTTCCTCGGATTTTGTAATGCCATTAACTGTGGCTCGGAGACGAGTTATATGTAACAAATGGTTCAAATGGCTCTGAGCACTATGGGACTTGACATCTGAGGTCATCAGTACCCTAGAACGCAGAACCACTTAAACCTAACTGACGTAAGGACATCACACACATCCATGCCCAAGGTAGGATTCGAACCGTAGCGGTCGCGGGGTTCCAGACTCAAGCGCCTAGAACCGCTTGGGTACACCGGCCGTTTATATGTAACAAACCGCATGATGAATAAGAACTATTTTTTTCCCCGCAGGTTATTGGTATTTGTCGAAATTGTATTGGAACTCCAACAGCCCTTAACATGAAGCACCTTTTTTAGCAACGTGTTTCATAGTACCTGGTCATCATTTCTCTCTTTTTAGTTCTCACGCGTGGTTACAGCAGTGATGGCTAAATATAGCCAGACGTAAAAATATCGATCCGTTAAATGTTATGTTGACAATGAAAGCAGAAGTATGACAATGTTTTCAGCATTGATAAAATATTGTAAATATACACTGATGAACCTAAACATTACGACACCTGCTTAATAGCATGTTTGGCTGCCTTTGGAAAAAAAAAATACATGACCGATTCTGCGTATTAGGGATCCGAAAGTTCGTTGGTAGATTTGTGGAGGTATGTGGCATCAGATGTTTGCTCACAGGCCACGTAATTCGCGGGCGGTTCTAGGCGCTTCCGTCTGGAACAGCGCAACCGCTACCATCGCAGGTTCGAATCCTGCCTCGGGCATGGATGTGTGTGATGTCCTTAGGTTAGTTAGGTTTAGGTAGTTCTAAGTTCTAGGGGACTGAAGACCTCAGATATTAAGTCCCATAGTGCTCAGAGCCACTTGAACCATTTTGAATGTAATTTGCGTAAATAATGGGCCGCTGATTTTCGTACGCGTTGATGATGCCAGCGACCCGGATGGATCCATAGGCTTTACATCAGGTGATGTTGATTAACAGACATCAACCTGAGTTCACCAGAATGCTCTTCAAACCATTATAGAACGGGTCTCGCTTCGAGCCACGGACAATAACACTGGTGAACGATGACATCGCCTTCGGGGAAGACATCAAGCGTGAAGGGATGCAGGTGGTGTCTGCGATTATTAACAAATGTCCCTTGAAAGTACAGGAGATTGTCGATACTGCACCCACTAGCCTGCGTCCGTGACGCGCTGCCAGTTTAGAGCCGCCGTTCACCTCGTTGACGGCGTTTGTGGAGACGACCATCGACGTAATGTAACAAAAATGTGATTGATGGTCGAATCGGGATGGTCTCGTGCTCAATGTAATCCTAATTGACGATGTCGTTGGGTCAACATGTGAACAAAAAAAAAAAAATGGTTCAAATGGCTCTGAGCACTATGGGACTCAACTGCTGTGGTCATAAGTCCCCTAGAACTTAGAACTACTTAAACCTAACTAACCTAAGGACAGCACACAACACCCAGCCATCACGAGGCAGAGAAAATCCCTGACCCCGCCGGGAATCGAACCCGGGAACCCGGGCGTGGGAAGCGAGAACGCTACCGCACGACCACGAGATGCGGGCAACATGTGAACACGGGGGTAAATAAAGTGTAAATGTCGTGCGACTAGGGCCTCGCGTCGGGTAGACCGTTCGCCGGGTGCAAGTCTTTAGATTCGACGCCACTTCGGCGACAATGGGGATGAAATAATGATGATTAGGACGACACAACACCCAGTCCCTGAGTGGAGAAAATCTCCGACCCAGCCGGGAATAGAACCCGGGCCCTGAGCATTGACATTCTGTCGCGCTGACACTTACCTACCTGCGGCTCACAACACATGGGTAGTCTGCTCAGGATGTCCATGTTCAGCAATGTGCGATGAACGGTATGCTGCTAAACGCTGGTGCCTGAACCAGAATTGTGGGCTTTCGGCAGAGATAGCACAGATCACCATACTCGTACATCGTAATTTACAGAGCAGACACACCTCGGAACGCTATGATGTGTGAAGAACCGTGGACCTCCAACCCTTTTAGTTTCACTGTCTTTCTACCTATTTCCATAGATTCTCACCACAGTAGCACGCGAACATTCGATCAGCTTCGCCGTTTTCGAGATACTCGTTCACGGGCTCTACGTTATAATAATGTGCCCTTTGTCAAAGTCCCTTATCATAATCGATTTCCCCATTTGCAGCCCATATCTTCTCTAGGATGATCCCCCGCCCTTGTCTTCTCCACTTACATACTTTTGTTATCGCGTCACGTGCCCCGTCGCCACCAGGTGGCATCCAACGTCGCACTGGGCAGCAATCATAATGTTTTGGCTTACCAGACTGCGCTGGATAGAGCACCACACATTGTGGAGCATTGGATATGTTGACAATACGGAGATCTGCCTTTGATTTGTGTTTAAAGAAAGGTTGCTACTTTCCCAGCTAAACATGTTGTGGGCTGCTATCCGCAAATCCCACAAGCTTCAACATTAGAAGTCTTCTGTCTACATGCAGTTCATGGAGAGTGCAAAACTTGTTCTGGATTACTCGCTGCTGGAAAAAGGATATTATCTACGCTCGAATTTAGTTGCCTCACAATATTACCGCAATCACATTAGAGAACTAAAATACATGAAACACAAAAATGTCGGTGTGGAGTGGTACATCTGCTACGGTGGACGAGTTTCGTGCCAGTGAAAGTACCCACGACAAAGACGTTCCCACTAAGAAGTTCAGATCGGACCTTTCATCGTCCATCTGAGACTCCCTGGGACGATGAACTACCGTCTGTCAGTCAATACCAGGTCGCAGCCTTCTAGGTCTGACGACTGCTTTTCTTTAGTAACGGGATCGGCTTCCAACAGAACTTCGATATACATCGTAGAGTGAAGAGCCATATATTATTTTCCGACACACTTTTCACAATTCCCTTAACAGACAGCAGGTTCCTACAGTCACAAATGACTATCTTTAGATCCGTTTGCTACACAGGAGGGTCATGCATTGTCACAAACAGCATAGAGCGAAAGTCTCGTTCTTGTTTTTATTGCGCCTCTCTTCGACCATACCTTTTTTCTAGTTGTTGCAGTTATCTCGGTGCTTTCTCTCATTTTCGTTTCAAATGGCAATATTTAACAGATGTATGACAAATGTTCTGCAACTAGTCGCACATGATCTACAGCAAATTGTAGCCATTTCATTTTCGTGTCTAGTTTTTGGATACATTGTCAGATTTCGACGAGCAACTGAAATATAAGTAGCTGCTCCGTGTTGGAAGGACAGCGTCCCAGTTCCCACGGCGCACGCACTACTCAAGTGCCACCAGACGGCCATATCGTCAAGCCTTGTACTGGTCGTCTGTCGCGGGATGGTCAAGACACATGATTATCGACAAATTTTACCGTCTTGCCTGCTATGTTGTGAACGACGGCAGTACAAGACTGAGCGTAGTGATAAAGCCGTTCACACGATAAAAGGAACAAAAGTTTCAGCGTGATGGACACAAACTTTTTGTACCATCTATGAGATGAATGACGATGATTACCCGCTATCCAAACGATCACCTGGCATAATAAAGTGGTCTGGAGATGGTGTAATGTGGCACCGAAATCGATTGCAAATAAAACTAGACCTATAAATACACCTGAAGGTGTGAACCCTAAGCAGGGTGCAACAAAAAGGTATATCCAAACTTTCAGAAAATATTCCTCACTTTCAGAGGACAACAGGTATACGAGGTGCGACAATAAACTAATGAGACTGATGTGAAAAAAAAAAGTTGCTTACCACTTTAGTCAATTTTAGTGTTGTCTCCTTCAAAGTAGTTCCCTTCTGACTGCATGCATTTTTTCCAGCGCTTCTACCATTGACGGTAACATTTCTGGAACTCATCTTCTGTAATATCCTCCAAGACCCTGGCCACATCTTTTTGGACATCCTGTGTTGTTTGAAAACGGTGTCCCTTTACCGCCGTTTTGAATCTTGGAAATAGAAAAAAGTCGCATGGAGCGATATGTGGTGAATAAGGTGGCTGTAGTAGTACTGAAATTTATTTTGAGGTTAAAAATTGCTGTGCTGACAGAACAGTATGAGATGGCGCATTATCGTGATGCAGAATCCAATTATCAGCAGTGATGGCACGGACACGAAGAATCCTTTTACGAAGTGTTTCTCGAATTTCTTTGTAGTAATATTGGTTAACTTTTTGTGCAGGAGGCACCCACTCTTTATGAACAATTCCCTTGGAATCAAAGAAGCACACAAGCATGCATTTCACTTTTGACTTTGAAATGCGAGCTTTTTTTGGTCTGCGTGATCCCTTTGAGCACCATTGTGAACTTTGGCGTTTTGTCTCTGGATCATACTGAAAAAACCAACTTTCATCACCAGTGATAACACGGCTGAACAATTCTGGAGTTAATTCCGTTTGCTCTAGCAGATCGGCTGCCACATTTTTCCGTGTTTCTCGCCTGTTATGGTGTGAGATTTTTGGGGACCATTTTTGCACAAATCTTTCTCATACCAAGATCTTCAGTTATTACTAGACGAACCGTTTCTCTATTGATCTTCATTTCTTTTGCAATCATTTTCACGGATAATCTTCGATCAGATCGTACGACTTCACGCACCTTGGCTAAGTTGACATCCGTCCCTGAGGTCGATCGTCGTCCACTGCGGTCTTCATCTTCAACATTCGTTCTGTCTTAACTAAACATTTTATGCAAACGAAAAACTTTATCTCTTAACGTAACCTCCTCTCCAAAAGCCTTCAGAAGCTTACCATAAGTTGTCGTCACGTTTTCACCCAATTTAACGCAAAACGAAATGGCATACCGTTGCGCAATATTATGCGGTTCCATTTCCGTGACGTGAGACACAAACACGTGTTAACTTATTACAGCACAACTCACGGCTTAGCAGTTGCATCGATGTGCCATTTGGACTAGAAGCAGCTTATAGACCAAGGTCAAATATATTTTGCCTGCGCAAGCCTGCAGGGTTGCCACATCTTGCAAAGAAAATCAGTCTCATAACTTTATTGTCACACCTCGAAGATATTGAAGATTTCTCACTTCCATGTCATTGTGCGGTATTAGTCATTAGCTCACGTCATTTAAGTTAAATTTGGTAAATAATACTTTTATCGGAAACAAGGTGTTAAATGGCATTACTGAAAATTTATATTGTTAGTTCTATTTCTACTTGTCACTTTTAAAATTTTCGTCTGATGTTTCGTCCTCAAGACTCAATACATTCACCATATTCAATTTGGGTCAAAACTGTGAAATATGACAGGTGCCACAAACGTGATAGACACAAAAGGTGCGGCCATACTGACAGGAAACATTTATGGAAGTAGATGAAGACAAAGCTTGAAATACACCCAGCAAGTAATTGAGAACGTACATAAGTTTCAAGTGCTATCTGAGAGGAAAAGTTTGCCACAGCAGAGGAATTCGTGCATGGTCGCATCAAACTATTCAGAAGATTGATGACTTACAAATAATAGTACCTGGCTCCGGGAACCCTTTATTTCCATGTTGGCGCCCATTGTCTGCTTCCCTCTATTATCGTATTAATCATGACAGACACACATATATGAAACGTTTAGTTATAACGTACGGTAAGTTATGAACACCGAACAAATTTTCAACTGCCAAGATCGTCAGTAGTGATAAATGTGAACACTTGTAATAGGCCCAAAAGCGTGTTTGAACGTAGTTGTTATATTAAAACTGACATGCCGAATTCTAGCAGAGCTCTGATACGAACAAGAACATTATTGCGTAGCGCAATTTGCTGTGCTGAAGGAGAAGATTGTATAATGATGTAAATATATATCCGAAGATAGCACAGAGAATTGCTGAAACCAGTAATATATATGAAGACAAGATTTCAGCTATCTTGGCAGATGAAAATCTGTTCCGTGTTCATAATACACTGAAGATGTCCAAAGTGTGTACAGTAAGTTGAAATTCTTAGTTTCGCCACCAACTTTTGATGTTCCATTTGAACGAAAGTAACTCTGATGTGTGTCTCATTTCGTTGCTTATATTGACATGCGACTAGCATTGAGCACGTGGTATTAGCCGTGTGGTGATCACCACGCACTTAGTTTCTGATACAGTGCAATGGATATGTGCTCAAATGCGGAGTTGTCAGACGTCCATTTGCTGGCAGTATTAGTAGATTTTAATGGTCGCGGAGGTCGACACTTATATCGACAGAGATTTCCAAAACAAGGCCCCGACAGGAGGACGTTTGAGCAGTTAATGGTGGTCTTCACTGAGCACGGAACGATCGAGCCTACTGTTCATGACTGAGGGAGGTCTGTGAGAGGAAGGACACCCGAAATGGAGGAGGAACTTCTTCGTGCAGTTGATGGCAACCCTAGGGTTTGCGTAAGGGAATTAGCTGCAACAAGTAATATTGATCACATGACAGTCTTAAGAATGCTATTTGAGAACCTGCTGCATCCATATCATGTACAGCGAGTGAGCGTATGTAGGCAATATCAACATATGTCCTTACACCTGTAAGAACATAACGTGACATGTACTGATGCTAGTCTGTTGAATTGTAACTCAAATGCCCTAAAGATGGCTCTTTGTAGCCGAAATCTAGATTTGCAAGAATATTAAAAATTAATACAGTTGCGACTGACTGCTTTGTGCCTCTCCTTCCTTGTAATCTATGATCGCTGTGCTAAACTGTTTTTTATGGAATCAAAATTTATCGTTCTGCTTATATTTCTGATTATTATACATATTTTGTTTCTTAGTTTTTGGATCACACTTTCTGCTATATGCCAAGGATTTCTGGAAAGTATTATGATTCTCATGAGGGGTAGGGAAAACGTTACTGTAGCTCATGCGCACAGTATGCATTGTCATGTGGAGACTGTGCGAAACTTTACTTATATATAATCCAATCAATTATTTGAAAAGCGCAACGGAAATTAATATCGACACTTAAGCCCAATGATCCAGGGAGTGGGTTTTATGGAGTATTCGTTATTAATTTCTGAAGCGGGGCCCCTTGCATCAGAGATTTCACATGGGATATAGGAAAATAGCAGAATGCACATGCCGGAGACGACGAGTGAATTACATACAATGAAAGAAATATTTGTTAGCCATACAGATATTTGCACTCGATTCACACATCATATGCCAAGAATTATGATGTTAATACGGTTTCATAAGAGTGGGAGAATTTAGCTTAAACATTTTTTACATTTAAAATTAGCAAGTGACCTTTGCTCAAAGATGGTAGGATATGGATGTATGAGAACACAATAAACTCTGAACTTCGAAAAGCACAACACTCGTAAAAGCGAAACCTCTGGGAGAAGGTTGCATGGAGTTTGCGTACCAGCATTCACTATCACTACGGATGGATCTACAAGGAAACAAGAAGCTAAATCCGCCATACTGACTAAAGGTCTAATAACTCAATAAATCTTCTGTGGTTTGTGAGTATTCATTCTGATCACGAAATTGTACAAGATACAAACTGGATAGTCTTAGAGGGATCCTTTGCCACTTTCTTGACGCGTGTCGGACGCATCAAAGAACCCGTGGTAATGGGATGACAGCACTGTAGCTCAGTGTGTTCGATAAAAGGGGTGACTATCATCTCTAATAATAATCTACATTTACATCTACATGATACTCCGCAAGCCACCTAATGGTGAGTTACGGAGGGTAATTTTGGTGCAAATATCTGATCCCTTCAACCCTGTTCCACTCACAAATAGTGCATGGGAAGAATGATTGTCGGTAAACCTCTGTATTGGCTCTAACTTCTCGAATTTTCTCTTAATAGTCAATACGCGAGATGTATGTGGGAGGAAGTAATATGTTGTCTGACTCCTCCTGAAAAGCGCTGTCCCGAAATTTCAATAGCATATCTCTCCGTGATGCACAATGTCTCTCTTGTAACATCTGCCAGTGGAGTTTGTTTAGCAGCTCCGTAACGCTCTCTCGCCCGCTAAACGATCCCGTGACGCAACGCGCAGCTTTTCGTTGGATCTTCTGTATCTATCAGTCCTACCGTATAGGGATCCCAGATAGATAAACAATACTCAAGAATCGAGCAAACAAGCACCTTATAAGCCACTTACTTCGTGGATGAGTTACATTTCCATAAGATTCTTCTGGCGTTGCTACTTTGGTATAAACAGCTGCACCATCTCCAAATAGCCTTAAGGAGCATCCGACGCTTTCTAATAGGTCATATACACTCCTGGAAATGGAAAAAAGAACACATTGACACCGGTGTGTCAGACCCACCATACTTGCTCCGGACACTGCGAGAGGGCTGTACAAGCAATGATCACACGCGCGGCACAGCGGACACACCAGGAACCGCGGTGTTGGCCGTCGAATGGCGCTAGCTGCGCAGCATTTGTGCACCGCCGTGGCATACGGAGCTCCATCGCAGTCTTTAACACTGGTAGCATGCCGCGACAGCGTGGACGTGAACCGTATGTGCAGTTGACGGACTTTGAGGGAGGGCGTATAGTGGGCATGCGGGAGGCCGGGTGGACGTACCGCCGAATTGCTCAACACGTGGGGCGTGAGGTCTCCACAGTACATCGATGTTGTCGCCAGTGGTCGGCGGAAGGTGCACGTGCCTGTCGACCTGGGACCGGACCGCAGCGACGCACGGATGCACGCCAAAACCGTAGGATCCTACGCAGTGCCGTAGGGGACCGCACCGCCACTTCCCAGCAAATTAGGGACACTGTTGCTCCTGGGGTATCGGCGAGGACCATTCGCAACCGTCTCCATGAAGCTGGGCCACGGTCCCGCACACCGTTAGGCCGTCTTCCGCTCATGCCCCAACATCGTGCAGCCCGCCTCCAGTGGTGTCGCGACAGGCGTGAATGGAGGGACGAATGGAGACGTGTCGTCTTCAGCGATGAGAGTCGCTTCTGCCTTGGTGCCAATGATGGTCGTATGCGTGTTTGGCGCCGTGCAGGTGAGCGCCACAATCAGGACTGCATACGACCGAGGCACACAGGGCCAACACCCGGCATTATGGTGTGGGGAGCGATCTCCTACACTGGCCGTACACCACTGGTGATCGTCGAGGGGACACTGAATAGTGCACGGTACATCCAAACCGTCATCGAACCCATCGTTCTACCATTCCTAGACCGGCAAGGGAACTTGCTGTTCCAACAGGACAATGCACGTCCGCATGTATCCCGTGCCACCCAACGTGCTCTAGAAGGTGTAAGTCAACTACCCGGGCCAGCAAGATCTCCGGATCTGTCCCCCATTGAGCATGTTTGGGACTGGATGAAGCGTCGTCTCACGCGGTCTGCACGTCCAGCACGAACGCTGGTCCAACTGAGGCGCCAGGTGGAAATGGCATGGCAAACCGTTCCACAGGACTACATCCAGCATCTCTACGATCGTCTCCATGGGAGAACAGCAGCCTGCATTGCTGCGAAAGGTGGATATACACTGTACTAGTGCCGACATTGTGCATGCTCTGTTGCCTGTGTCTATGTGCCTGTGGTTCTGTCAGTGTGATCATGTGATGTATCTGACCCCAGGAATGTGTCAATAAAGTTTCCCCTTCCTGGGACAATGAATTCACGGTGTTCTTATTTCAATTTCCAGGAGTGTATATACTGTAAACAGCAGCGGTCCTACCACACTTCCCTGTGGTACCCCGGTTATTACTTTTACACCTATCGATATAGAAGTGTTGAATTCTATCTGCAAGAAAGTCTTGAATCCATTGCAGGTCTGCTCCGATACTCTGTAAGCTCATATTTTTTTCGTTAAACGGCAATGCAGGACGATGTCAAATGCCTACTAGAAATCAAGGAACACGACGTCAACCTGAGCGCCGTTGTCCACTGCGCTGTGTATCTCATGGAGGAACAGAGCGAGCTGAGTTACGCAGGTTCTCCGTCAGCGGAATCCATGGTGAATTTTATAGAGGAGATTTTCATTTTCCAAGAACTTCATAATTCTTGTGCATAAAACATGTTCCATAATTCTACAACAGATTGACGTCAACGATATACGTCTATAATTGTGTGGATCTCTCTTACGGCCTTTCTTAAAAACGGGAATGACCTGTTCTTTTTTCCTGTCGTTAGGTACCTTTCGTTGCTCAAGCGATCTACGATATGTTACTGCTAGAAGGGGAGCAAGTTCTTTCGTAGAATCTAATAGGTATCTCAACTTTCCCTGAAGCCTTTCCGCTACTAAGCGATTGTAGCTGATTTTCATTGGCCGGCCGGGATGGCTGAGCGGTTCTAGGCGCTACATTCTGGAACCGCGCGACCTCTACTGTCGCAGGTTCGAATCCTTTCTTGGGCATGGATGTGTGTGATGTCTTTAGGTTTGTTAGGTTTAAATAGTTCTAAGTTCTAGGGGACTGATGACTTCAGAAGTTAAGTCCCATAGTGCCCAGAGCCATTTGAACCATTTGCTTTTCATTTCCGCTATCGGTTATCTCAATATCTGCCATTTCGAAGTTCGTATGACGATTGAAAGGAGGGACAGTGTTACGATCTTACGCCGTGAAACAACTTCGGAAGACTACGGTCAGTATTTCTGCCTTCTCTGTGTTATCTTCCTTTTCGGTGCCGGTGTGGTCGCTGAGAAAATGAATAATTAATTTTGACCCTCTTAGGTCTACTGATTTCACATACAACCAAAATCTCTTAGGGTTTCTACTCAGGTCGGTTGACAACGTCTTACTTTCGAAATTATTGAACTCATCTCTCATTCTCCTCCTTACGCTCATTTTCGCTTCGTTCAGCTTTTGTTTGTCAGGTAGGTTTTTACTTCTCTTGAATCTGAGATGAAGTGCTCTTTGTTTACGTAAAGCTTTTATAACACGGCATTTAAACCACGGTGGATCTTTCCCATCCCTTAAAACCTTACTCGGAACATGCTTGTCTAGGGAATATTGAACGATGCCTTTGAATTTTTTCCATTTGTTCTCGACATCTTCGTCCTCATCGCTGAATATTTGATGCTGACTGCTGACGTACTCTGAAATTTTTATCTTTTCACCTTTGCTAAGCAACTATATCATCCAGGGGACTGATGACAGACGTTAAGTCCTATAGTGCTCAGAGCCATTTTTGAACTATATCTTCCTACCTTTCTTAGCATTTCTTGTTTTACCCGTCGTCATAGATGCTGTCACAGCCTTACGATCACTGATACTTTCCTCTACGTTAACTGATTCGGTAGGTTCAGGTCTGTTTGTTTCCAGGAGGTCTAAGACGTTACCCTCACGAGTTGGTTTACTAACTGTCTGCTTAAGGTAATTTTCGGACAAGACATCTAGGAAAATGCCACTTGATTCTGGCGCCAGTTTTGACGGCATAAAACTCTCAATCTGTACTTGGCAAGTTGAAGTCACTCCCTATTACAACGGCATAATCAGGAAAATTACTAATGACATTATGCAAGTTCTGTTTGAAGCGCTCTACAACTACAGATCCTGACCCAGGTCGTCTATAAAAGCACCCGATCACCATTTTTGGTCCGTTCTTTGACACTCAGTTCCACCCAGGTAAGTTCACATTTGGAATCCGTAATAACCTCGCTAGATTTTATGGATATTTTTACTTGCATAAACACGCCGCCACCATTGGACTCACCTGTCCTTATGAGAAACATTCCAGTCTGAATTTAAGATTCCGTTGTCATTGACGTCTGGTTTCAACAAGCTTTCTGTTCCCAATACTATCTGTGCATTATAACCTTCAGTAAGCGATACTAATTCTGGGACTTCTCCTTGGATGCTCCTGCAGTATACTAAAATCATATATTAATCTTTTCTATCTCTGATCTGTGAGGAGCAAGATAGATACCTGTGGCTGATTTAAAAAGTAAATCGTCTTTGCTCCCAAGGTCCTCTAACCTAAAAAAACCCGATGGGCAGTCCACATGTACTCCGCTACCCTAATAGCTGCTTCCTGCGTGTAGTGCACGCCTGACCTATTAAGGGGAGCCCTAAAATTCTGCGCCGGATAGCAGAGGTCGAGAAATTCGCACCCGATACCGTCGCAGGACCGTCTGAGCCTCTGGTTTAGAACTTCCATTCTGCCCCAAACCAGAGGACCGCAATCAACCCTGGATACGGTGCTACAAGTAGACAGCTTAGCCTGTACCCCGCGTTCGTTGCTAGTTGCCTTCCCCAAATCAGCCAACCGCCAAAAGGAGCAGAGGGTGGCCTCAGAAACCAAGCGGAAGGCGTCCTTCGTGCCGTCATGTGCCACTACATGCAGCCGGTTGCACCCAGTGCGCTCGATAGCCGTTGGCAGGGCTTCCTCCACATGACGATGATACCTCCCGGCAAACGTACCGAATACACACTGGAATTCCTTCCCGCCGTGCCTGCTATATCCACGAGTGGCTCCGTTACCCGCCTAACATTGGAGCTTCGGATGACTAGCATACCCACTCTCTGTACTTGTCCGGACTGGGCAGGAATATCGACCCCTGGCCCAACAGGAGAGGCTTCTCGTGCTGGCTAAGACTTACCATCAACACTGGGTAGCACCTCGTACTTGTTTCTAAGACGTACGGAGCCAGCCGCACGGCCTGCTCCCTCTTTTGCCTTCCACCCAGTGACATTCGAAACCCCACCAATGTCTGCCACCCACACTGGAGTGAGGACGGACGGGTCAGATGTTGCGTATCGGAAGCTGCAGCGACGTCCGGGTCACCAGGGGATTCCAGTGGCACCAAAGGTGTCGCAGGTTTCGTTTCTGGCGCCCCAACGTCACCGCAACTTTGATCATTAGCTAGAAGCTTGTCGATGATAACCAGCGCAGTTTCCAGCTGTTTGCGGACAGGAGCCGACTCTCCTTGCGTCCGCTCACAAAAAGCACAGTCCCTAGTCAGAACGTATTGTGTATTGTGAGTTTGAAAATATACCAAAGGAGATTAAAGTAACATTAAAAGTTACTGTGCAGGTTTCTCACTGTACTCTGAGACCGCAAGCTATTGCACAGAAATAAATTTCTCTACTAAACTTGTTGTATTCTCAGATACCTGTTATTAGAAATCCTCTTTGCCGAAAAGTTACTGCACGAGATAAACATTCATACTAGAATGCACTGATCTAAACTGTGAGCTGCCTGCTAGCACAAAATTAAAACTTAGTGGCGTGATGGAGTTTCTGGTGCCAGGAAAATTTACGCTAGGAAGAGTCCCACACAAGGATATTTACTTGACTTACGCAACAACGAAAACTATGATTAATTTTCTAGCCACTACTCTACACAGGAAAATACACACATACAGTTCACTTTTTTTGGAGAAGCACGTGAACAAAAAACAAAGACTAAATTAATTTACAGTTTATCAGACAAGTGCTGATGCTGCTCTGCTGCGCGTCCTCTCGACTCTGAAGATAATAGTAATAATAATAATAATAATAATAATAATAATAATAATTAACCTAGTGAAGCTTTCGGTGATTAACTTGCACAGATGTCATGTGACGTCCGCCCACATAAAATGCCGAGAACAGTAACTGTCAAAACGAAGAAAGGAAAAAAGGGAAGGTAGCGTCTTGATTAGTAACCAAAACGTCCAGTGTTCCAACACCGCCACCACTTTTACTTAGAACAAATGCTATTAGGAATAATCGTTGAAAATTTCAGGCATAAGAAGTCACCCTCATTCAGCCAAAGGCCGTGTCAAAGAGGGTAGGCAGTTCAGTTAAAGAGGAATGGAAACCGCCCCCAAGAGCGGAAGAATCAGCAATGATCAACAGCGTGAGAATACGAAAGACAATGGAAATCACTGCGTTAAAGACACGTTATATTTATCCACAGGACATGCTGGCTATACTTGAAAAAATGCCTTGATGATCTCTCCATTGGCGAAAGATTCCGGACTAGTCCGTAATTCAGATCTCCGGGCTGAGACTGCCAATGGGGAGGTGACCATGAGAAGAAGACTGAATAATCTACGAAAGGATAACTTTTTACGAGT
This sequence comes from Schistocerca nitens, assembly GCF_023898315.1. Classification (NCBI taxonomy): domain Eukaryota; kingdom Metazoa; phylum Arthropoda; class Insecta; order Orthoptera; family Acrididae; genus Schistocerca; species Schistocerca nitens. The sequence continues at coordinate 813,794,058 of NC_064615.1, read as the reverse complement.
CCGTGTGTCGAATGTGAGAAGTCTTAACGTGATAGGGAAACTTGAAAATCTGAAAAGGGAAATGTCAGGGTTCAGTCTAGATATAGCGGAGGTCAAGAAGTGAAATGGAAAGAAGACAGTAATTTTTGGTCAGGTGAGTATAGCGTAATACCAATAGTTGCAGCAAATAGTATAACTGTAGTAGGATTTATGATAAATAGGAAGGTAGGACAGAGAGTGTGTCACAGTGAACAGTTCAGTGCTCGTATTGTTCTTATCAGAATCGACAGTGATAGTTAAGTTATACATGCTGACGTCGCAACCCGATGATGATGATATTAAGTATATGAGGATATTGAACGGCTAATTCATTATGTACAGGAAGATGAAAATCTAATAATCATGGAGGATTGGAATGCAGTTGGACAGTTGTAGTGGAAGAAAAGTTCAGGCGGATATGGGCGTGGGACAAGGAACGAGAGAGGAGAAAAACTATTTAAGTTCTGCAATAAATTTCAGCTCGTAATAGCGTATACTCTGTTCAAGAATCATAAGAGTAGGAGGTATACTTGGAAAAGGCCGGTTGATACAAGAGAATTTCAGTTACATTACGCATGGTCAGACAGATATTCAGAAATCAGATACTGGGTTGTAACGCGTACCCAGTAGCAGATGTAGACTCAGATCACAGTTTAGTAGTGATGGAAAGTAGAATGAAGTTTAAGAAACTAATCAGAAACAACTGATGCGCAATGAAGTGGCATACGGAAATAATGAGGAATAAGGCGATATTCTTGAAGTTTTCCAAGGTTGTAGACACCGCTTTAATAAATAGCTCAGTAGGCAGTTCAGTTAAAGAGGAATGGAAATCTCTAAAAAGGGGTATTCGTAGAAGGTGCAAAGAAAAATATAGGTACAAAGAAGGTAACTGCGAAGAAACCATGGGTAACAGAAGAAATACTTTAGTTAATCGACGAATGAAGGAAGTGCAAAAATGTCCAGTGAAGTTCAGGAATATGGGAATACAAGTCATTTAGGAATGAAATAAACCTGAAGTGCCAAGGGAGATAAGGCAAAATCGGTGTAATATAAATGTTAATAAATCGAGAAAGAGATGTTTGTCGGAAGGACTGACTCAGCATACAGAAAACTCAATACAACCTTCGGTGAAATGGAAATCAAGGGTGCTAATATTATGAGTGCAATGAGAATGCCACTGTTAAATGCAGAGGAGAGAGCGAACAGGTGGAAAAAAAAACGTTGAACTCTGCTATAAGCGGGAAGACTTGTCCCAGGACGTGACAGAAGAAACAGTGGTTGATATTGAAGGGATAGGGAATCCACTATTAAAATCGGAATTTCAAAGAGCTTTTGAAGAGTTAAGATTGAGGAGGGCAGAAGGGACAGATAACTTTCCGTCAGAATTTCTAAAGTCACTTGAGGAAGAGGCAACAAAGCGACTATTCACTTTGGTGTGTAGAATGGATGAGTCTGGCGATGTACCGTCTGATTTTCGGGAAAAACATCATCCACACAATCCCGAAGATTACAAGCGCTGACGAGTGCGAGAATTATAGCACAATCAGCTAAACAGAAGAAAAACATACAGAAGAATAGAAAGAAAAATTGAGTATGTGTCAGAGGACGATCATTTTGGCTTTAGGCAATATAAAGGCACCATAGAGGCTCTTCTGAAGTTGTGGTTGATAACGGCCGCAACATTATTAAAAACAAAAACAAGTTCATAGTACGAGTCGTATCCGGAAAGTAAGGTCGACTAGGCGCGAAATGGAAATCACTGTGAAAATCCGATGTAACTTTGCACAGATGTGTTGGGCAGTGTCTTTAGTGTGCCTTTAGATCGCTTTAAGTCGCTCTTTTCAGTTCAGAGCCAAAGTTACCACGTAGAAATGCCTAAAAAACAACAGTGTCTCCCACCAAGTATGTGGATCTGGTGAGAGATTTCCCATAAAGCTATGCAGCCCATATAACATAGGCCTTAATTGGAGGAAGAAAGGTCTGAAAATGTACGTTTGGAGCACAATATTGTGTGGTACTGAAGCATGGACTATGGGGAAACAAAACCACGAGAGAATTGAAGGGCTGGAGACGTGGCGCTACAGAAGAATGTTGACAATTACGTGGACCGATAAGGTAAGGAATGAGGAAGTTCTGCACAGATTCGCCGAGGGAAGGAATATATGGAAACTGCTGACAAGAAGAAGGGACAGGGCGATAGGACATCTGTTAAGACATCATAGAATGATTTCTTTGGTACTAGAGCGAGCTGTAAAGGGTAAAACTGCAGAGGAAAAGAGAGATTGGAATACATCCAGATAATTGAGGATGAGGGTTACAAGTGATCGTCTGAGATGAAGAGGTGGGCACAGACGAGGAATTCGTTGCGGGCGGCGTCAAACCAGTCGAAGATTGATGACTAAGAGAAAAAGCGCATTAATGTAGCATCCAACATCACCCCAACCCCTCCAATCCCATACTCATGCAAACATCACATGTGGGCCTAAGAAGCATACACACACTTTGCTGCTTCGTACCAAGTTTCGTCGAATGGCTTTGACTCCCTAGTGGCTCTATCCTGTATGCCAGACCAAGAATTGCTGTCTCACCATATTCCAAGGCGGTGAATTACATTAAATGTGGTTGCAGCACATTATGTCCTTAAAGAAGGGTTGAATCGTCCATGGGGTGTCAGCAGCGTTTAGCGTAGTCATGAACACCGTTCTGTGGCCCGTCGCACTAGAGACTGCCGTTTTCGACCACGAAATGTGTGCAAATGAATGCAACATGGGAGGAAGTGGTTTCATTGACACGCTTAGTGTCACTTCATGAGACCTTTTCGTGGTGATTTTGAGCAGCATCGTGTCTGTAACGTTTTAATTAGCCACTCGAAAGGAAACAGCTTCATTTCAACGCTGATGTGGTACTGACTTCCATCGCAGTGGTACCAAGAAAAGTGGTGCGACGTAAGTAAGGGGAGGTGTGGCGACCTTCCCATCGTGCCATATATAACCACGATGACTTTGGGAAGAATTGGGATGAAGTGTGGTGCCTTACACTTCATATGAAACTCTGATCCCTGGTCTTTTTATCGCATGTGTCGACACCGTTATGTCTAGGTATTTCTTCTACTCAGAAAAAAAGGGAGTTGACATTTATTTGGATGACAATTTGATGCAGAGGTCATACTCACGGTTCGCAAAAAGGAAACAACAAAATTTAATAAAATATCTACTTCACATGCTACCCTAGAGCATTAACTCCCTTGGTTGATAATTTACGTACAAGCCAAAACTACCTACACTGAAAAGCAAAATGTTTAATGGCTCCTGAGCAGAATGGACACCTTCACTAAGCGTACACCGGCGAGCACGATGGACTCACCACACCGGAGCAGTGACTTATAAAAACCCTCTAGATTCCCTCGCTAGCCACTGTTGCCAGTCACATCTTTACGGAGTGGAGGGTGGCAGACCTATCACTTACACGCCAAAGAGGCGCCAGACATTTGTCCAATCGGGAGGCGGCTACGAAAAGGCGGGTTCCGGTGTTTTAGTCCCACACCAGTTTACCGGGAAACATTTTGAGTAGAGTTGACTTCTTTCACCAGTTCCCACATCAACCATGAGGCAACGAGCCACTTTTGAACAAGATAACGGAAAGTTCCCAAGACTCTACAAAGAGAAATAAGGAAAACTACCTTCATAACCAGTGACATATGTGTACACCCAATTACCTGTATATCCAGGCTCACTCAAGACAGGGATTATGGAAAAAAGGGTAAATCTCGTGGATGATGTGAAACGCACAACCCTTCGCCCAGCATAGTTACACTTACGAGGTGTGGCTAGAAAAAAACCGGACTAGTACTGGTGAAACAATAAAACGAATGCAATAAGGCTGAAAGTCGCGTGGCCTGTCACGTGACTCTCGCTCCGCCTACTGCTCGAGTTTCATCTGCCTCCTGCACTCAGTCTGCCCGTGGCGTCTGTTTTATGTAGTTGTTTTGTCTGTGCGTCGGAAAATGTTGAGTGTACAGAAAGAACAGCGTGTTAACATCAAATTTTGTTTCAAACTAGGAAAATCTGCAACTGAAACGTTTGTAATGTTACAACAAGTGTACGGCGATGATTTTTTATCGCGAACACAAGTGTTTGAGTGGTTTAAACGATTTAAAGATGGCCGCGAAGACACCAGTGATGACACTCGCACTGGCAGACCATTGTCAGCAAAAACTGATGCAAACATTGAAAAAATCGGTAAACTTGTTCGACAAGATCGCCGTTTAACAATCAGAGCAGTGTCTGAGTTAACAGGAGTTGACAAGGAAAGTGTCGAACAAGTTTACCGATTTTTTCAATGTTTGCATCAGTTTTTGCTGACAATGGTCTGCCAGTGCGAGTGTCATCACTGGTGTCTTCGCGGCCATCTTTGAATCGTTTAAACCACTCAAACACTTGTGTTCGCGATAAACAATCATCGCCGTACACTTGTTGTAACATTACAAACGTTTCAGTTGCAGATTTTCCTAGTTTGAAACAAAATTTGATGTTAACACGCTGTTCTTTCTGTACACTCAACATTTTCCGACGCACAGACAAAACGTCAACTACTTAAAATAGACGCCACGGGCAGACTGAGTGCAGGAGGCAGATGAAACTCGAGCAGTAGGCGGAGCGAGAGTCGCTTGACAGGCCACGCGACTTTCAGCCGTATTGCATTCGTTTTATTGTTTCACCAGTACTAGTCCGGTTTTTTTCTAGCCACACCTCGTATATAATAACAAAAATGAAAGATAGTACAGAGGACCCGTTTGCTAGTCCAGTTACGGGAAGTTATGTATTGCAAATGATATTTGCGTGAAAGAGAATTAAAAGAGTCCACTTTTACTTGTCCTTTTTCTTCTTCATATCCATTACATACATTCTTTATAGCACCACATCTCAATAGCTTTGTTGCTTCAACGGATATTAAAAATTGCGGTCTATACAGGCAATTAAATATTGACTATGCCGTCACTTATTTGCTCAATATATTCCAATATCTGTCTTCCCTGATTGTTGTACCTTGTATAATGCTTGAAATGGCTCTAAGCATTATGGGACTTAACACCTGAGGTCATCAGTCCCCTACACGTAGAACTGCTTAAATCTAACTAACCTAAGGACATCACACACATCCGTGCCCGAGGCAGGATTCGAACCTGCGACCGTAGCAGCAGCGCTGTTCCGGACTGAAGCGCCTAGAACCTCACGGCCACAAAGGCCGGCTACCTCGTATAGTTCCGTGCAGAACTATGTAAGTTATTTTTCCACATTCAAACAGATGTCCTGACTCGTTTTTTATGCCCCCCATATGCTGCTACTCATCCCAGTAAGACGGATAAAATGTTATTTCTTTTCCCTGCCCCTGCTTTCCAGCGTTCCACTGCATCACCAAATCTTAAACTCTTCGATCGTTATCCATTCCGGTTCATCCACAATCCATGACTCTTTTTACCTGTGCTTCTCTGCTTTTTATGCCACTGGTTTGTCCGTCGTGCATTATTTTATTTCCAAAGCAAAGTTCCTTCCTACATCTACATCTACATCTACATTTATACTCCGCAAGCCACCCAACGGTGTGTGGCGGAGGGCACTTTACGTGCCACTGTCATGACCTCCCTTTCCTGTTCCAGTCGCGTATGGTTCGCGGGAAGAACGACTGTCTTAAAGCCTCCGTGCGCGCTCTAATCTCTCTAATTTTACATTCGTGATCTCCTCGGGAGGTATAAGTAGGGGGAAGCAATATATTCGATACCTCATCCAGGAACGCACCCTCTCGAAACCTGGCGAGCAAGCTACACCGCGATGCAGAGCGCCTCTCTTGGAGAGTCTGCCACTTGAGTGTATTAAACATCTCCGTAACGCTATCACGGTTACCAAATAACCCTGTGACGAAACGCGCCGCTCTTCTTTGGATCTTCTCTATCTCCTCCGTCAACCCGATCTGGTACGGATCCCACACTGATGAGCAATACTCAAGTATAGGTCTGACGAGTGTTTTGTAAGCCACCTCCTTTGTTGATGGACTACATTTTCTAAGCACTCTCCCAATGAATCTCAACCTGGTACTCGCCTTACCAACAATTAATTTTATATGATCATTCCACTTCAAATCGTTCCGCACGCATACTCCCGGATATTTTACAGAAGTAACTGCTACCAGTGTTTGTTCCGCTATCATATAATCATACAATAAAGGATCCTTCTTTCTGTGTATTCGCAATACATTACATTTGTCTATGTTAAGGGACAGTTGCCACTCCCTGCACCAAGTGCCTATCCGCTGCAGATCTTCCTGCATTTCGCTACAATTTTCTAACGCTGCAACTTTTCTGTATACTACAGCATCATCCGCGAAAAGCCGCATGGAACTCCCGACACTATCTACTAGGTCATTTATATATATTGTGAAAAGCAATGGTCCCATAACACTCCCCTGTGGCATGCCAGAGGTTACTTTAACGTCTGTAGACGTCTCTCCATTGATAACAACATGCTGTGTTCTGTTTGCTAAAAACTCTTCAATCCAGCAACACAGCTGGTCTGATATTCCGTAGGCTCTTACTTTGTTTATCAGGCGACAGTGCGGAACTGTATCGAACGCCTTCCGGAAGTCAAGAAAAATAGCATCTGCCTGGTGCCTGATTTTGAAGTTTTATCGTTATCCAATTTCTGCAATCCTCCGTTTAATCTCAGTCCATAATCTGTGGAAATTAACCTATATTACATCTAGTAGATTCAGTAATTTTTCCTTGCCTTCACTGGCAATATAAACGCCATCGCCGAAATTACCCTAAATTTTATTGCCACTCCTGAACCTTCCTTTTGTTTCTGTCAATGATTCCTCTATCTATGAACTATGTTGTATACAGTAAATATTGCAAGGTATGCATGAGAGCTTCTACGAAATTTGGAAAGTAGGAGACGAGGTACTGGCAAAATTACAGCTGAGAGGACGGGTCGTGATTCGTGTTTAGGTAGCTCAGTTGGTAGAGCACTTGCCCGCGAAAGGCAAAGGTCCCGAGTTCGAGTCTTCGTCCGGCATACAGTTTTAATCTGCCAGGAAGTTTCATATCATAGCACACTACGTTCCAGAGTGAAAATTTCACTCTGCAAATACTTATTTACTAATCATATTTTATTAGCACCGAAAACTGCAGACGATGTAGAAGCGTCTCCACTCAGCACCCCTACACTTGATTCCATTCACTTCACTAACGCCCCCTATATCTACACTGGATTGCATCATTTCCCTTTCCAGATTTTCTATGTTCCCTATCACATTCATACATTTCACCCTTCGAATGTTACCTGTTAACGGGATATTCAATCTCTTTCACTTAGTCATCTCTCCTTTGGCATTCTCATCCCACAAAACTACAAAGGAGACCAATCTGAACTATTTCGCCAATGGAGAGATTATCGTGACACTATTGCCGTTACATGCCATATGTTTTGCTTGTATACTCATTTTGTGTACTTAATGCAATAGTTTTTATTGCCTTCTGTTGCCTCAAGTTGTTTATCATTTCTAATTACTCCATTTTGTCAGGCAGTTTCCAGCCTCAAGGACAGTAGGATGCTTCACACTTATGTCCTCTCTTCCGACATACTTGACAAGACTGTTGTTCGAGTGAGGGTGACTCCTGAGCCGTCTATCGGCTCGTATCGATAAAGGCCTTTCCTCTATAATATCTTTGGCGTCGTTACTTAGCACCGTGTGTTATAGTATCCCAGTGGAGGTGGCGCCGTGGCCTACCTGACCGATATAGAAGCAGTGCTCGGAGTGTTGCTCTCATAGTGTCCCCCGCTGCCGGAAGCTGGAGTCTTCACGCGGCGGCTGATCACAATAAACGACGGCGTGCAGAGCCGCTGCGTTGCGCCACGCTGTTCATATTGGCCCGCTGGAGGGAACGTGCTATAGCTTGAATAATTGGGCTAGGATAGAACGAAGCCAGCTGCCCCTAAGGATTTGCTGTTTCCGATTTCAACCACTGCGCCACAATTGGAACACCGAAAATAATTAATTTGGTGATAAGTATATTAACAAACACGCTTTCTGCTGTACTGTGGGTTACAGTGAGTGATCCGTGTTTTTGCATAAGCCGAACCTTAGCTAAAATTATTCATCTTTCCGAGCTTCATTGAGCTCTTTAATGCCGTGGCAGGGCACTCTGACTGTAGTGGTGCTTCTGATATAATTAGTGAAGTCGCTAATCGCTGCCATGGCGCTTAATTTGTACGTTATATTTTGGTATTGGCATTAATTAATGCCTGCCCTATGCCTTTCAAATGTTAAGGGTTCTTTCATGTAATATTATCCGATTTTCATAAAAATTATTCAGAGCTCTGAAATTTTTTGGTTTACGTGTTCTATGTGTAATCTGAAGTTATCTGTGTTAATATGATTGTTATTGTGTACGTTTTAACATCTCATGTTTTATGAGACCTTTTCCTCTAAATGTGATAGAAACCATGTATGACAGCATTACTGGATGGAATTATCAAGTTTTATCAGGCGTCCATTCTTGGTGATAATATACAGTTCTTATGTGTACTTGACTGCATTAACACACGTTGTTATAAATTCTTCAGGGTCTAGTGTGGCACATCATTAATTCCGGATACGTAATGTTAAGCATTAACATGTGCAGATTTTATTGTTTTGGTCGATTACTCTCACAAAAAAGAGAATTACTTATATCTTTGCGATGAATATTTTCTTGCACTGACAACTTACACACACCCCTGATTCCCACCCTCTGAATGGTAGCAGAGCATAGTTGCTACCGAAACATTGCTAATAATTAAGATTTTAAGTGTGTTAAGAAAAAGATATCTCTGTTTTTTGGGGTTGTTAAATGTCGCATGTATTTTCAGAGTTCAGTAATGATTTGTCCATTGTCAACCTAAACAAGGTGACATGGCCGATTTGTATGCATTGCTCTGCGGTACGTTGGATTGTCTGCTACAAGTCACAATGGCTGGCGTTGTCAAGGAGTGTGCCATTTGGTTCCACCTTACTCGCCGTTGTGCGGAAAAACAGGGAGTTCTTAGTATCGGTGGGCTGGAATGGTAATGTATGTCATATGATAGTAAGAGCGAATCTTTTCCAGGAGAGGTCGAAAGTCACGAGTCTGTAGACAGATTGTTGAATGGTGGCGGTATAGATATGTTTAGACAATTTAACAGATTAGCAAATCCTATTGTGACCATGGTTCACCATATTGTTAATTTATTCACTGGTACCTGTGAAGGAATTGTTAAAAATCTTGTCGTTCTCTGTTCAATCCAAACAACATGCCAGTATACTTCAAATTTCTCATTCAGTCATTCTTCGATTAATACATCCATTAACTCAAGGTAGTTTGATTAGAGTTGTTGCTGAGGTCTAGTATAATGTTGCCACATTAAAAGACTTACCTCAGAAGGTTGTAAAGGAGAAATTATCCAGCAGGGTTACGAATTAGCTGGCGAACCAGTGTTCTTTCTGGGTACAGACTTGCCATAACGCACTTGTCCAATATATGTAGAACACGTTAACAACTGGTATTTCGGCCCCGTGTTTAAAGATTACCGAGGCAGAAGCTGTCAGTAATATTTTGGAGGGAATGTGTCCCAAATATCGTACATGTAAACCCAGGACTTCTGCTGAGCTCGACAGGCTTGTCTCAGGTATCTAGACAATATTTGTTTTAGTGATAAGAAGCGTAACGCTGTTGAACAATTTCGCGGCAACGCCTAAAAAAAATCATTTTCTTCATAAACAAAGGCGAAGCGCAGCTCGAAAAATAAAAAATTATTATCATCGTAATAAACGAAGACTGTTCTGGTAATTGCTCGGCATGATGTGAGAGACCTCGGAACTGGAACAAGAACTTGAACAGCAAAAGGAACAATGGTTAGCGCAGTGAGGATGCTCTTGAAAGGATATAATAAATTAAGAATGGTTTCGAAGTATTCTCTATTTACATGTGACCATTAACCGTGAAATCATGCACACCCTCCTGACTCGTGAATCACTATTTCCGTCTTGGACTATGAGTGGTACCCTAAGTACCACGATATAGAGGTTACTTCAAAAACGCTTTTACAAAATTTGAGGACTGGTTCCTTATAGCGAAACAAGATCCAACTGGTTTCTCGAAGCGAAGCAATATCCGTCTTTATATTAACATATGTCCTAAAATGCTTCTTTTTGGAGTTATTAGTGGAAGCTTACAGTTCAGGTGATTGGATATCATCAACACACAAACTCAGAACAAATGATCGAAATTGTGGATCCTTAAACTCGTCTACTACAGGGTGTCAAGGAAGCTGTTTTCTCGGCTAGCTAGACAACATTCAAGCAAATCTTATTAATGTAGTTTATTACAGTAAACAGGAATTGACAATACTTAACATGCGTAGGTCACAAGAAAATGGCAACATGTGATTAATCAATGTCCTTCGATGTATATAGTTTCCATACAAGCAGTCATACAAGTTCACAAGCCACTGGTATAGAGTTTATATCACAGCTCGTCTTCCTGTCCGGCCGAGGGTAGTTGAAGCGGCGCTTATATTTTCTTCGTATAGGTGCCGCTCCTGTCGTGGTGTCCTCCAAGTGAGCGTTCTATTGGCCTTCTATGCTATAACGTTTCGGGCCAACGCGCCGGCGCTTGATGTTACGCCTGAATAGAAATGCTCTTGTCTTTCTTCTAAAACTATCTGCAATAGTAGAATCACGGACTCTCGCAGCCTTTCACACACTCACTGACAGTTTAGAATGGTTGTGCTGTCCTCCATGATAAGACAATGAAGAGTTTCTGCATTTGTGTGGCCTGCTGTATAAAACAATTACACACATCAAAGAAAGATTTGCATCACCTCGGTTTCGCGTTTTCCGGAACCTGTACAGAAAATTGGAATACAGATCAACATTAACATCATTTCCGCCCTTTTTTATTGCTCATGGAAACAACACATTGTATGTTGCACCGCCATACAGCGAACCTCCAGACCGGCTGGTGCAGATTGCTGTACTCACTGGTACTTCTAATTACCAGTACTACGTCCTCTTGCATTGATGCATGCCTGTATTCGTCATGGCATACTATCCACAAGTTCATCAAGGCACTGTTGGTCCAGATTGTCCCACACCTCTACGGAGATTCGACGTAGATCCCTCATAGTGGTTGGTGGGTCACGTCGTCCATAAACAGCCCTTTTCAATCTGTTCCAGGCATGTTCGATAGGGTTCATGTCTGGAGAACTCTAGTCGAGCGATGTAGTTATCCTCAAGGAAGCCATTCACAAGACGTGCACGATGGGGGCGCGCATTGTCGTCCATGAAGATGAATGCCGCGCCAATATACTGCCAATATGGTAGCACTATCGGTCGGAGGATGGCATTCACGTATCGTACAGCCGTTACGGCGCCTTCCATGACCGCCAGCGACGTACGTCGACCCCACATAATTCCACCCCAAAAGGCGTTCAACCTGACGAGGTTGCCTCCAAACACGTCTCCGACGATTGTCTGGTTGAAGGCATATACGATACTCATCGGTGAAGAGAACGTGAAGCCAGTCCTGAGTGGTCCATTGGCAATCCGTACCACGCTGCTTGGTGTCGTGGTTGCAAAGATGGACCTCGTAATGGACGTCGGGAGTGAAGTTGCCCATCATTGAGTCTATTGCGCACAGTTTGAGTCATAACACGACGCCCTGTGGCTGTACGAAAATCATTATTCAACATGGTGGCGATGCTGTCAGAGTTCCTCCGAGCCATAATCCGTAGGTAGCGGTCATCCACTGCAGTAGTAGCGCTTGGGCGGCCTAAGTGAGACATGTCATAGTCAGTTCCTATCACACTGTATCTCCTCCATATCGGAACAGCATCGTTTTGATTCACTCCGAGGTGCATGGACACTTCCCTTGTATACAGCCCTTCCTGGCACAAAGTAACAATGCGAATGCGATCGAACCACGGTGCAGACCGTCTAGGCATGGTTGAACTACAGACAATACAAGCCATGTACCTCCTTCCTGGTGAATGGAACTGATCGGCTGTCGGGCCCCCTCCATGTGATACGCGCTGCTCATGCATGGTTGTTTACATCTTTGGGTGGGTTTAGTGGCATCTCTGAACAGTCTGTGGGACTGTGTCTGTGATACAACATCCACAGTCAACGTATATCTTCAGTGGTTCTGAGAATTATCCGTACTGGAGTGAAATAGGTAGATGTAATATACATGAACAGACAAATTAATCATTACAATCTCTGGGAAAAGGAACAATGTATTCAAGAAAAAGAGCTTCAAAAACTGAAGAAGTCAGTAACGTGTTGGTCCACCTCTGGCCCTAATGCAAGCAGTTATTCGGCTTTTCTTTGACTGATAGAGTTGTTGGATGTTCACCGGAGGGATATCGTTCCAAATTATGTACAAATCGTGCGTTAGACCGTCAAAATCCCGAGCTGTCTGGAGGACCCTGCCTTTAACGCTCCAAGCTTTCTCAAATGGTGAGAGATCTGGCGACCTACTTAGCAATGGTACGGTTTGGCAAGCACGAAGACAAGCAGTAGATACTCTTGCCGTGTGAGGGCGGGCATTATCTTGCTCAAATGCAAGCTCAGGGCGTTTTGACGTGAAGGCCAACAAAACTGGGAGTAGAATATCGTCGACGTACCACTATGCTGTTAAAGGGCAGCAGATGACAACCAAAGGGGTCCCTTTATGAAAAGAAATGGCAATGCAGACCATCAATACTGCTTGTCGGGCTTTATGATGGGTGGACAGTCAGGCTGGTATCCCACAACACAAGCCATGTACCTCCTTCCTGGTGTCCAGTAAATCAGATTCCGGGCCCAAACTGCAATCATCTGTATGTCTGTGCATTTACACCACATATACCGATTTCAGTCCCATTCGGATAATTCCTTCGTCGTGCACCTTTTCTTTTATTTTACTTTCAGAACATTTTTTTTTCCTTTTTGCCTAAGGAACCTGTCCTCAAAGTTTGTAAAAATATTTTAACACTCTCTATGTAAACTCTCTCTATTAAAAGGTACTAGCCAACAATTCCGGACGGTCAACGGCCAACTCCAGACGGAAGAAAATGTCTTCCTTAGTGCTTCGGACTGTGTGACTTTAATATCTGCGACCATCAGCTACAGCGGTAGCACCTCAGGGGAGACAAGGAAAAATTGCACTGATTCATCATTAGGGCTGAATGTTTGTAGCAGACTCTCCTGGTGAACATCAGCAGAGGTGAGACAAAAGAAAAGGCACTTATCCAAAAGACTAATAGTTGTTTTTGTTGTTGTGGTTTTCAGTTCCTCATCCCTCCAGTTCTGTTCAGTACCTCATCATTAGTCACGCGATCTGCCCATCTATTCTTCAGCATTCCTCTGTGGCACCACATTCCAAAAGTCTTTATTCTCGTCTTGTCTAAACTGTTTATCGTCCATTTTTCACTTCCACACATGGCAACATTCCAGACAAATACGTTCTGAAAACGCTTCCTAACACTTAAATCTGTATTCGATGTTAATAAAGATCTCTTCGACAGAAACGCTTTTCTTCCCATTGCCAGTCTACATTTTATATCCTCACTACTTCGTCCATCATCAGTTATTTGGCTGTCCAAATAGCAAAACTTATCAAAAGCGTTTAGTGTCTCGTTTTCTAATCTAATTACATAGCATCACCCAAGTTAACTCGACTACATTCCATTATCCTCGCTTTCCTTTTCTTGGTTTTCATCTTTTATCCATTTTTCAAGACACTGCCCATTCTGTTCAGCTGCTCTTCCAAGTACTTTGCTGTCTGTGACACAACTACAATGTCATCGACGAACCCGAAAGTTTTTAGCTCTTCTCCCCGAACATTAATTCCCACTCCTAATTTTATTTTGTTTTCTTTACTGCTTGCTCAGTATATAAATGGAATAACATCGGGAATAGGTTACAACCCTGTTTCACTCATTTCTCAACCACTGCATCTCTTTCAAGTCCTCGATCGTGTATCTGCTGTTTGTTTTCTGTTTAATTTCCAAATAGGGTTTTGCTCCCTGTATTCTATCCAAGTTGTCTTCATAATTTCATAGAGTGTTCCGGTCAACATTGTCAAAATCTTTCCCAAAGTCTACAAATATTATAAATTTAGTTTTGCCTTTCCTTGATCTATCTTCTAAGAGGAGTCGTATAGTCTGTAGCACCTCGCGTGTTCCTGCATTTCTCTGAAATCGAAACTGATCTTCCCCGAGGAAGGCTTCAACCAGCTTTTTCTATTCCAGGGACCTTGTGTCCACTTACGTCTATCAGTGCTCTGTCAAATTCTTCTCACAGTATGGTATCCACCATCTCATCTTCATATACGTCCTGCTCCCTTTCTATAATATTTCCTTTAAGTTCATCTACCAAGTATAGGCTCCTCTATATGTTCCTTCCAAGTTTCAGTTCCCTTCTTTACTTAGCACCGCTTTTCCATCTGAGCTCTTGATATTCAGGCAGCTGCTGCCCTGTTCTTCAAAGGTCTCTTTATTTTTCCTAGTGAAATATGCATATGACTTCTTACATTTGTCATCCAGTGATTCCTGCTTTACCACTTTTCTCTTCCTGTTGGTCTGATTTGGTAAATTAAATGTACTTTACTTCGACGGAAACATAAATTCTCTCACGGTTAAGAGTTGTCACGTTGTTGAAGTTGACTGGGAAAACATACGTGCTTGAGAATAATGCACCAAACTGAACAAGAATTTTGTTTTCACCAGTGAATAATACTATCATTTAAAATCAGTTTTGTAGATACGTCAATTTGCAGTAGTTCAGGACCAGAAATTTCTAATGCAAACCAAGCTTGACTGATATATCAGCAGGTATACGTAATAGTACCAGTATACCGACGGACTGTCGTTGTCGCAAAATTCATTTAAATTATCGTATAACATAGTGTTTGCTCATTAAATGTTAATAATTCAGTTTCGTTAATACAGTCTTAGTTCTAGACAGCGAGAGATGTGCTAAATATCTTGTCACATAACGACTGAATAGAATCGACACAAACTGTTTATTTTTTAAGTAAGTTAACGTATGTCATTGTGATTTCAAATTTGTGCATATTTCTTTCTTATGGCGCTTGTCAAATACAAAGGAAGGTCTGAGGCTAGTAGTCTATAGGCTCAACGGAAGCATTAATCTTGTATTGAACTGAAGAGGTAGCATTCAGAGTGACTGTTGCAGACAGTGGCAGAAGTTAGTGATTCTAGCGTTCTCAGAGACATTCGAGCATACAAAAGCAGTAGTCGAGGGTATTTAGGCAGACAGTCTGTATCATTAAACCATAATATTGTAAGTTTGTAAGTACTATTATTTTAACCCCCCCCCCAATGAACCATGCACCTTACCGTTGGTGGGGGGGCTTGCGTGCTTCAGCGATACAGATAGCCGTACTGTAGGTGCAACCACAACGGAGGGTATCTGTTGAGAGGCCAGACAAACGTGTCGTTCTTGAAGGGGGACAGCAGCCTTTTCAGTAGTTGCAGGGGCAACAGTCTGTATGATTGACTGATCTGGCCTTGTAACACTAACCAAAACAGCCTTGCTGTGCTGGTACTGCGAACGGCTGAAAGCAAGGGGAAACTAATGCCGTAATTTTTCCCGAGGTCTTGCGGATTTACTGTATGGTTAAATGATAATGCCGTCCTCTTCGGTAAAATATTCCGGAGGTAAAATAGTCCCCCATTCGGATCTCCGCGCGGGGACTACTCAAGAGGACTTCGTTACCATGAAAAGGAAAACTGGCGTTCTACGGATCGGAGCGTGGAATGTCAGATCCCTTAATCGGGCAGGTTAAATTGGATATAGTGGGAATAAGTGAAGTTCGGTGGCAGGAGGAACAAGACTTCTGGTCAGGTGAATACAGGGTTATAAATGCAAAATCAGATAGGGATAATGCAGGAGTAGGTTTAATAATGAATAAAAAAATAGGAGTGCGGGTAAGTTACTGCAAACAGCATTTCTTTTTTTTTTTGGTCATCAGTCTACTGACTGGTTTGATGCGGCCCGCCACGAATTCCTTTCCTGTGCTAACCTCTTCATCTCAGAGTAGCACTTGCAACCTACGTCCTCAATTATTTGCTTGACGTATTCCAATCTCTGTCTTCCTCTACAGTTTTTGCCCTCTACAGCTCCCTCTAGTACCATGGAAGTCATTCCCTCATGTCTTAGCAGATGTCCTATCATCATGTCCCTTCTCCTTATCAGTGTTTTCCACATATTCCTTTCCTCTCCGATTCTGCATAGAACCTCCTCATTCCTTACCTCACCAGTCCACCTAATTTTCAACATTCGTCTATAGCACCACATCTCAAATGCTTCGATCCTCTTCTGTTCCGGTTTTCCCACAGTCCATGTTTCACTACCATACAATGCTATACTCCAGACGTACATCCTCAGAAATTTCTTCCTCAAATTAAGGCGGTATTTGATATAAGTAGACTTCTCTTGGCCAGAAATGCCTTTTTTGCGATAGCGAATCGGCTTTTGATGTCCTCCTTGCTCCGTCCGTCATTGGTTATTTTACTGCCTAGGTAGCAGAATTCCTTAACTTCATTGACCTCGTGACCAAAAATCCTGATGTTAAGTTTCTCGCTGTTCTCATTTCTACTACTTCTCATTACCTTCGTCTTTCTCCGATTTACTCTCAAACCATACTGTGTACTCATTAGATTGTTCATTCCGTTCTGCAGATCATTTAATTCTTCTTCACTTTCACTCAGGATAGCAATGTCATCAGCGAATCGTATCATTGATATCCTTTCACCTTGTATTTTAATTCCACTCCTGAACCTTTCTTTCATTTCCATCATTGCATTCCTCGATGTACAGATTGAAGAGTAGGGGCGAAAGGCTACAGCCTTGTCTTACACCCTTCTTAATACGAGCACTTCGTTCTTGATCGTCCACTCTTATTATTCCCTCTTGGTTGTTGTACATATTGTATATGACCCGTCTCTCCCTATAGCTTACCCCTACTTTTTTCAGAATCTCGAACAGCTTGCACCATTTTATATTGTCGAACGCTTTTTCCAGGTCGACAAATCCTACGAAAGTGTCTTGATTTTTCTTTAGCCTTGCTTCCATTATCAGCCGTAACGTCAGAATTGCCTCTCTCGTCCCTTTACTTTTCCTACAGCCAAACTGATCGTCACCTAACGCATTCTCAATTTTCTTTTCCATTCTTCTGTATATTATTCTTGTAAGCAGCTTCGATGCATGACCTGTTAAGCTGATTGTGCGATAATTCTCGCACTTGTCAGCTCTTGCCGTCTTCGGAATTGTGTGGATGATGCTTTTCCGAAAGTCAGATGGTATTTCGCCAGACTCATATATTCTACACACCAACGTGAATAGTCGTTTTGTTGCCACTTCCCCCAATGATTCTAGAAATTCTGATGGAATGTTATCCCTTCTGCCTTATTTGACCGTAGGTCCTCCAAAGCTCTTTTAAATTCCGATTCTAATACTGGATCCCCTATCTCTTCTAAATCGACTCCTGTTTCTTCTTCTATCAAATCAGACAAATCTTCACCCTCATAGAGGCTTTCAATGTATTCATTCCACCTATCTGCTCTCTTCTCTGCATTTAACAGTGGAATTCCCGTTGCACTCTTTATGTTACCTCCGTTGCTTTTAATGGCACCAAAGGTTGTTTTGACTTTCCTGTATGCTGAGTCTGTCCTTCCGACAATCATATCTTTTTCGATGTCTTCACATTTTTCCTGCAGCCATTTCGTCTTAGCTTTCCTACACTTCCTATTTATTTCATTCCTGAGCGACTTGTATTTCTGTATTCCTGATTTTCCCGGAACATGTTTGTACTTCCTCCTTTCATCAATCAACTGAAGTATTTCTTCTGTTGCTCATGGTTTCTTTGCAGCTAACTTCTTTGTACCTATGTTTTGCTTCCCAACTTCTGTGATGGCCCTTTTTAGAGACGTCCATTCCTCTTCAACTGTACTGCCTACTGCGCTATTCCTTATTGCTGTATCTATAGCGTTAGAGGACTTCAAACGTATCTCGTCATTCCTTAGTACTTCCGTATCCCACTTCTTTGCGTATTGATTCTTCCTGACTAATGTCTTGAACTTCAGCCTACTCTTCATCACTACTATATTGTGATCTGAGTCTATATCTGCTCCTGGGTACGCCTTACAGTCCAGTATCTGATTTCGGAATCTCTGTCTGACCATGATGTAATCTAATTGAAATCTTCCCGTATCTCCCGGCCTTTTCCAAGTATACCTCCTCCTCTTGTGATTCTTGAACAGGGTATTCGCTATTACTAGCTGAAACTTGTTACAGAACTCAATAAGTCTTTCTCCTATTTCATTCCTTGTCCCAAGCCCATATTCTCCTGTAACCGTTTCTTCTACTCCTTCCCCTACAACTGCATTCCAGTCGCCCATGACTATTAGATTTTCGTCCCCCTTTACATACTGGATTAACCTTTCAATAACCTCATACACTTTCTCTATCTGTTCATCTTCAGCTTGCGACGTCGGCATGTATACCTGAACTATCGTTGTCGGTGTTGGTCTGCTGTCGATTCTGATTAGAACAACCCGGTCACTGAACTGTTCACAGTAACACACCCTCTGCCCTACCTTCCTATTCATAACGAATCATACACCTGTTATACCATTTTCTGCTGCTGTTGATATTACCCGATACTCATCAGACCAGAAATCCTTGTCTTCCTTCCACTTCACTTCACTGACCCTACTATATCTAGATTGAGCCTTTGCATTTCCCTTTTCAGATTTTCTAGTTTCCCTATCACGTTCAAGCTTCTCACATTCAACACCCCGACTCGTAGAACGTTATCCTTTCGTTGATTATTCAATCTTTTTCTCATGGTAACCTCCCCCTTGGCAGTCCCCTCCCGGAGATCCGAATGGGGGACTATTCCGGAATCTTTTGCCAATGGAGAGATCGTCATGACACTTCTTCAATTACAGGACACATGTCCTGTGAATACACGTTACGTTTCTTTAATGCAGTGGTTTCATTTGCCTTCTGCACCCTCATGTCGTTGATCATTGCTGATTCTTCCGCCTTTAGGGGCAATTTGCCACCCTAGGACAAGAGTGCCCTGAACCTCTATCCGCTCCTCCGCCCTCTTTGACAAGGCCGTTGGCAGAATGAGGCTGACTTCTTATGCCGGAAGTCTTCTGCCGCCAATGCTGATTATTTATCAAAATTGATCCCGGGACCTAGACCACGGGTACACCCTCACAACAGCATAATGAACGCATTATTGTGGCCAAGACAGATATTAAGCCCACGCCCACTACAGTAGTACAAGTTTATATGCCAACTAGCTCTGCAGATGACGAAGAAATTGATGAAATGTATGATGAGATAAAAGAAGTTAATCAGATAGTGAAGGGAGAAGAAAATTTAATAGTCATGGGTGACTGGAATTCAATATTAGGAAAAGGGAGAGAAGGAAACGCAGTAGGTGAATACGGATTGGGGGTAAGAAATGAAAGAGGAAGCCGCCTGGTAGAATTTTGCACAGAGCATAGCTAAATCACGGCTAACACTTGGTTCAAGAATCATGAAAGAAGGTTGTATACATGGAAGACTCCTGGAGATACTAGAAGGTATCAGATAGATCATATAATGGTAAGACAGACATTTAGGAACCAGGTTTTAAATTGTAAGACATTTCCAGGGGCAGATGTGGACTCTGACCACAATCTATCGGTTATGAACTGCGGATTAAAACTGAAGAAACTGCAAAAAGGTGGGAATTTAAGGAGGTGGGACCTCGATAAACTGACTAAACTAGATGTTGTACAGAGTGTCAATGAGAGCATAAGCGAACAATTAACAGGAATAGGGGAAAGAAATACAGTAGTATAAGAATGGGTGGCTTAGAGGGATGAAGTAGTGAAGGCAGCAGAGGATCAAGTAGGTAAAAAGATGAGGGCTAGTAGAAATCCTTGGGTAACAGAAGAAATATTGAATTTAACTGATGAAAGGAGAAAATATAAAAATGCAGTAAATTAATCAGGCAAAAAGGAATACAGACGTCTCAAAAACGAGATCGACAGGAAGTGCAAAATGGCTAAGCAGGGATGGCTGGAGGACAAATGTAAGGATATAGAGGCTTACCTCACTAGGAGTAAGATAGATACTACCTACAGGAAAATTAAAGTAACCTTTGGAGAAAAGAGAACCACACCTATAAATATCTAGAGCTCAGATGGAAGCCCAGTTCTAAGCAAAGAACGGAAAGCAGAAAGATGGAAGCAGTATATAGAAGGTCTATACAAGGGCGATGTACTTGAGGACAATATTATGGAAAAGGAAGAGGATGTAGATGAAGATGAAATGGGAGATACGATACTGCATGAAGAGTCTGACAGAGCACTGAAAGACATGAGTCGAAACAAGGCCCCGGGAATAGACAACATTCCATTAGAACTACTGACGGCCTTGGGTGAGCCAGTCCTGACAAATCTCTACCATCTGGTGAGCAAGATGTATGAGGCGAAATACCTTCAGACTTCAGGAAGAATATAAAAATTCCAATCCCAAAGAAAGCAGTTGTTGACAGATGTGACAATTACCGAACTATCAGTTTAATAAGTCACGGTTGCAAAATACTAACGCGAATTCTTTACAGACGAATGGAAAAATTGGTAGAAGCCGACGTCGGGGAAGATCAGTTTAGATTCCGTAGAAATATTGGAACACCTGAGGCAATACTGACCCTACGACGTAACTTAGGAAATAGATTAAGAAAAGGCAAACCTACGTTTCTAGAATTTGTAGACTTCGCTTCTGACAGTGTTGACTGGAATACTCTCTTTGAAATTCTGAAGGTGGCAGGGGTATAATACAGGGAGCGAAAGTCTATTTACAATTTGTACAGAAACCAGATGGAAGTTATAAGAGTGGACGGACATGAAAGTTAAGCAGTGGTTGGGAACGGAGTGAGACAGGGTTGTAACCTATCCCTGATGTTATTCAATCTGTATATTGAGCAAGCAGTAAAGGAAACAAAAGAAAAATTCGGAGTAGTTATTAAAATCCATGGAGAAGAAATAAAATCTTTGAGGTTCGCCGATGACATTGTAATTCTGTCAGAGACCACAAAGGACTTGGAAGAGCAGTTGAACGCAATGGACAGTGTCTTTAAAGGAGGGTATAAGATGAATATCAACAGAAGCGAAACGAGAATAATGGAAAGTAGTCGAATTAAGTCGGGTGATGCTGAGGGAATTAGATTATGAAATGAGACACTTAAGTAGTAAAGGAGTTTTGCTATTTGGGGAGCAAAATAACTGATGATGGTCGGAGAAGATATAAAGTGTAGACTGGCAATGGCAAGGAAAGCGTTTCTGAAGAAGGGAAATTTGTTAACAACGAATATAGATTTAAGTTTCAGGAAGTCGTTTCAGAAAGTATTTGTATGGAGTGTAGCCATGTATGGAAGTGAAACATGGACGATAAATAGTTTGGGCAAGAATAGAATAGAAGCTTTCGAAATGTGGTGCTACAGAAGAATGCTGTAGATTAAATGGATAGATCACACAACTAATGAGGAGGTATTCAATAGAATTGGGGAGAAGAGAAGATTGTGGCACAACTTGAGAAGAAGGGGTCGGTTGGTAGGACATGTTCTGAGGCATCAAGGAATCCCAATTTAGTATTGGAGTGTAGCGTGGAGGGTAAAAATCTTAGATATTAATACACTAAGCAGATTCAGAAGGATGTAGGTTGCAGTAGGTACTGGGAGATGAAGAACCTTGCACAGGATAGAGTAGAATGGAGAGCTGCATCAAACCAGTCTGAAGACCATAACAACAACAACAACAACAATGAAATACTAACGGATATCTAGCGGTTATCAGACCAAAGAGCAAAGTAAAAACCACAAAATCTCCTGGATGTAATTTAGGCGTCAGGGGTTGCATCAGATTCGTGAATGAATATAATTACTAAGCTTCCGAAAAACTTAACCGCAGAAATCTGTTAGAGAGTACTTTATCACAGAACGGAAGGAAAATTTTACACGATGTATAAGATTTTTTGCAGCCAAGATGGAATGCTGAAATATATTTGTTTCCTTAATTAATGTTTTTAACAGAGCCTAGCTGTCATATTCTGATCTACTTTATGCCAGGAGAGAAACGCCGGCCGCGGTGGCCGTGCGGTTCTGGCGCTGCAGTCTGGAACCGCGGGACTGCTACGGCCGCAGGTTCGAATCCTGCCTCGGGCATGGCTGTGTGTGATGTCCTTAGGTTAGTTAGGTTTAAGTAGTTCTAAGTTCTAGGGGACTTATGACCTAAGATGTTGAGTCCCATAGTACTCAAAGCCATTTGAACCATTTGAACCAGGAGAGAAACATTACTGTGACGTAATTGTGCAGCCAGTAAACAAGTGCAAAAACGTATTCATTCACCATCTGGAAAAAATGTTACTGTGCTTGAATCACACAACCATAACGAGAGTACATCCCCTTTATAAAATAAATGCCCCAGATTGGTTGGTGAAATAAATTAAACAGCTAAATAAAAGTCCATACGACAGTGTACCCCGGCGTGGAGGCAAGTTCGTTCGTGGAGCCCCTATAGCCACGGCCCCTCAGGAAAGACTGAGGAGCCGGTTGTTGCGACCGAACGGTTCTAGACGCTTCAGTCCGGAACCACTCTGCTGCTAAGGTCGCAGATTCGAATCTAGCCTTTGGCATGGATTTGTGTGATGTTCTTAGGTTAGTTAGGTTTAAGAAGTTCTAAGTCTAGGGAACTAATGATCTCAGATGTAAAGACATCTGAATCATTTTTTAAAGACTGAGTGGACATGCAGCAGAGGCGTCAATGAACGGTTACGTGCTTAGTCTGCAGTGGCGAGAGTGAGCATTAGACCGACATTTAAATATTCTTTGAAATACAACACCGTACTCGCGACGCACATTGACATAGCAATGGTTATTACATAACGAGAAAATTATCCATAGAGCCATGCGAAAACAACCATAAGCATACGGTACGGACTGTCAGTTCCTGAATCACCTAAACAATCTATAGAATTATATTTTACACTCCTACGTACCTTTATAGCTTACTTACACATGCAGATGAATTATGTTCTTGAAAGTATCAATACATATAGGCCTAGTTCCTAAATTTACAGGTTCATCTACAAACTATACCGACGACCATTCAAGTGTAATGTCAGTAACAGTTAACTAAAAAGTTACATGCCAGCCCTATAACCTTAGAAGTACAGCCACAACATTCTGATGTTCTTGAAAAAATAATGTCGACATTATCAGCAAATATCAGCAAAAAGGACGACTTAAAGAAAATTTTAACATAAACAAGTCAGAGTAAACCTACATTGCATTCGAAGATATAGAGAAGAGTGTTGTTAACGTGGCAGCGAGGGATCAAACGGACTGATTCATTCTCTTTATGCGAAACCCTCTGGAGAGTTCAGTACTGTTGAAATGATACACAGAGAAAGTGTAAGACAGTTCTTCATTCTCAGCACTAACTTGATTTTACTGCAGAAAACATAACAAGGACGGTAAAGGACTATCTCAATATACGAGTGGCTTCTCTTGAACAGAATATCAACATCATATCGTTCGCTGTAGTTGCCGAAAGTAAACAGCAGTAGAGTCGAGTGAGTAAGAAGGCTGAGGTAATGTAAGGAATAAGCACATACTGGATGGCTGTATGAAGCTCTTAAAGAGCTATATGAAATTTGTTCCTCGGAATAGATAGAGAACAAAGAGGCGAGAAAGATATAGCAGCAAGAATTACTTGAAAAAAGAGACAGCATTGGTCGTATATTTTTTACTATTGCAAAATCGATTTTCTGTCACTGAGTGACCATCTTCAGTGCTATATTGTATAACTTAAATTGGGATGCATCCCAATTTAAGTTATACAATATAGCACTGAAGTTGGTCACTCAGTGACAGAAAATCGATTTTGCAATAGTAAAAATATGCGACCAATGCTGTCTCTTTTTTCAAGTATACCTGTTATCTGGTCGTAGTGCACAAGACAACATGGAGTCGCCAATCAAGCAAGAATTACACAAAGGAAAAGTAGTTTCTCTTAAGCAGCTGCTAAAATCAAAAAATTTCGACCTTGATAGCAGAACGTATCTATTGAAGAACTACGTTTAGAGCATAGCTCTTTGTGAGCAAGAAATATGGACGCTGGCAAAGAAAGGTCTGTATCGGTCAGAAGCTAGTGAAGTGCGGTACTGAAGCGCGTCTTCATTTACTTCGCTTTCTTCAGGTATGCACTTCAACAACACACTGTCCAGAATTTGATAAACTGAACAAGGAAGGAATTAGGATTTCAACAATGAAATGACTAATATTTAGATTCAAAACTAAGCACTTAACACAGTGATAACAAAACCAACACTGCATCGCCTGACATTTGCTTTTGTTCGAAAGACAACGACCAACACTTCACGAATACGTCCAATATTAACACACTTGCATGAAATATTAAGATAAATGCAAGTCTATTTCCCACTAGGCGTTTGAATACAGGGAAAATACGTAAACGTAATAGAGATTGAATTCATTACTAAAATAAAAATCGAAAAATATTAAATATGAATGATTATATCTTTAGAAATGTTTCCACCCACTTCGGTGCACTTCTTAGCTAATTTTTCTGCGACACACCCTCTTTAGTTCTTCACTTTTACTATAATTTTTCTCTTCATTTGACGTTCCACAGTACCTCCGTAGTCCTCGCATTTGATCAACTTCGGACTTAAAAATTTCTGAGACCTCGGAGAAAATTAAGTACAGACATATGAACGTATAGGTCATTCGGTGGAAGATCACTGGATATACCTGCTGGGCCACTTCACGTGTGTGAATGCTTCTTCAAACAGCAAGAACCTTTATTTGCTACCGTTTGTGTGGCTTTATACGGCTTATGAAAGAGATAGGCGATATTCAGAGCTATTTTTATTTCTTCCTCTTGTGTTATGTACATAAAGCTAATTCTGTGGTCTAATAAACATCCTCCTCATTTATCAGCTAGCTTCTTACTCATTCTCAATCTGAATTAAACGTTAAAAAAACGTCCATATCATCACTGCCTGGCAAAGCTTTGATGAATTATAGTAACATACCATGTTGAAGCTAATATTGTCGTAGTCAAATGTGCACTCCGGTATTTAAGACAACTCGTGATGGACGGTGAAAAGTCGATCTCCGCATTGTTATTATGTGGAAACCTAATGGTGTATTTTTCGTTATAATGTTTACTTGAAAAATGGGCAGTATAATACGGTGCATATATTCCAACATCACTCCTCAACATTTATTTTCTGCAAGCGTAGCTTGATATTATCTTTTCCTAGGAAGCCTGAGGAATAAATGTGATCCCATAAGTTGTGTGGGCTGATAAATTGCTCGTCCGTCCACCCGGGAAGCTCACACCCTCCTTCAACCTTCTGGAGCGCAAAGAAACTTGTAGGTCAAACAGGCTGCATATCTTAAGACACGCCATTATCTTCATCATTTTCCTTCTTTTATCTTAATACCAAGTGTTTATCTTCGAGTAGGCGCCAATGAACTTCACAGTCCTTTTTTCTGAAAACTGTCTCTCTATCCATGAAACTCAGATTACACGTAGAACTCTTTTTACACGAGCAAACAGATGTTACGGTTATTCGATATAATAGGTCTGATGATAGTCCAGTTTCTCGAATCAGTTATCCCAGAAAGAGGAAGGTGAATCTTTCATTGGCTGGCAATAACATGCTGAAATTTGTTACAAAATTCATTTCACGTAGTCTCCTTTTCGGGAAATGGACATTTCACGGCGTTTCTCCAAGAAAAAAATATTTTGCTTTAATACGATTCTCGTAAATCTGCAGAAATATTCACCAACTTATAACAAATCATTTACAAAATTACAATTAATGTTAGCCTTTTTCCAAGATTAAGTGAGCGTGATCCTGTGGCTAAGGGATTAACGTCCCTGGACTGTTAAATTCGTTCCCAAACATTGCATTGTCTTAAAAACAAAGACGGCATATATGTAATCATTATTAGAATACAGGTTCATTAAGCAATACGAATAGCATGTAATCGGAGAAACAAAAACAGTTGTCTGTCCAAATCAGACAATTTCAGAGTAGTCATCAATATCTTCTGTTTTTTACATTCAGAATTCAGAAATAAAGTGTATAAAAAAAAGAAATTGGCGAGAATATGTCAGCAACAACAATAAATTACAACCTCTACAAAGATTCCTACCATGGAGCATGAACAAAGTAAAACTTTCCACACCGTAACGTTTACTAATTGATCAGCATAATAAACAAAACGCCTCTTCAGCAAAACTTCATCATTGGTCACCACCATTTCTAGAACATGTGGACCCTAGGCCTGTGATATCATTCAACAACACTTTTAGTAACACATTTCATAAGCAGAAACGTGTAGCACGCATGTTAAATTTTGTAGCACTAATTTAAGACAATGTAATTTCAGATCAATATGAAAAATAAACCAACTATCTTCTGTAGGTATCTGGTTTTTAGATCATGTTGAGCTATTCATGAAATGCAGTACTTTTTACACTGATTTAATAATTTCACTCACGCCATTGAGCACTTTAATTACTAACATTACCGTCAGTTCAAATAATTAAGTTCGCATTTATGGAACGTCAAAAACATTCAGCATCACGAACAGGACCGTAACACAGGCTGCGACACTTAGGAGTGATGTTACACATGATCATTGAATTTTTGCAAGTGTAGTGATATACTGCAATGAATTGGCTTATTCATGCACTGTTACAAGTCTAAATGTCTGTACATTGGCTGTAAATGTCGAAGTAATGATCTACGGAGGCAATAGTGCTGCAAAGTATTATACAATCGTGGCTCTTCCTTCGAATTGCAGCCCGCATCTCGTGGTCGTGCGGTAGCGTTCTCGCTTCCCACGCCCGGGTTCCCGGGTTCGATTCCCGGCGGGGTCAGGGATTTTCTCTGCCTCGTGATGGCTGGGTGTTGTGTGCTGTCCTTAGGTTACTTAGGTTCTCGTATGTATACAAAATACTGCCACAGTCCACTAGTGCAAACACTACAGTTCTTGCACAGGGACACGAGGAAGTTGAACATTTGGTATGTAGTGGGAACGTAAAGCAGTGGCTCCAGGATCAGTCTTCGATCGGCTTTTCCCATTTTCTAGAGAATCATAAAACTTCTTAGATCTTTCGTATATGGACAATAGTCTCTGCTACTGCAGCTCGGTTTGCGACCTCATTGAGTGTTAATCTTCAGCATAAGCTTTTCACACATGTAACAAGTGTCTTCTTTGCGTCTTCCAAAAGAAAGTGACAAATTTTCGCGAAAAACCTTATTATAGGTCTCTTATTTCACTGGCGATTTATGATGCTTAGCATTAAAAAGTCGGTACAGTTTCTTCACAGATGGTTCGCAGTGTAGGTAGCGCATAGTGTTGCTGCCATGACTTTGCCTGATGGGAAATGATCTAATGTGGTCTGTAATTTTGATGGAATAGGACTAAAATTCTTAGCACTGTCCCTTCCATTTCAAACAACCGAGGTCGCAATTGTACGGCATTTGTTGTGATGAGCGGTTACAGAAAACTACGTTGCCTTCGTCAGATCTTCTGCAGTGCATTTCACTGAATCTTGATCAAATGCATATTATACCGTGTTATGTCGTAAAACTGTACTTCATGAACATGAGAACAATATATTTGTATTCTACTAATGTATGAACATGATCCTGTATTATAGTGCAAGATGTACGTTGTTCTATGTAATACTTATTTTATGCTTGACGTACTGGTATACTGTTGTTCTCATGTTCATGAAGAATCGTTCTGTGATACGAAGCGGTATAATATGCATTTGATCAAGATTCAGAGAAATGTAATGCAGAAGATCTGACGATGGCAACGTAGTTTGCTGAAACAGCTCATCACAATAATTGCTCTACAACAGCGATCTTGGCTGTTTGAAGTTATACTTCTGTTTCTACATTAGCATAGATCGCCTCTAACTTGATAATGTCAAGCATATATAACTTAGAAAAGCTGGTCTACGTAACTCAAATCGTTCGTCTCCAACCAGGACAAAAGTAGGTAAAAGATTTTTCACACCTGTAGCCCCTCCGTTATTTTGACGGTGTCTTTTTACATTACTAGCTATGATTAGTCCTTGCAGGGAAAGGTCCTAATCGTTCTTGTGCTCTATGTTCAGGAAATATGTTAAAGCAAGGGTTCTGTTGTTTATGCAAAAACACTAAAACAGGTTCTTCGGCACTTCGGAAATGCTTTGCCTCTCTAATTCACTTGTTCTTCTTCGTGAATTCTAGCTTTCTTCGTAATATTTCTCTGATATTCCGAAGAATGTTTCACACTTTTCTTGGCATAGCTGTTTTGTGCAAGACTCTTCGTCCATTTCGACAAGAATACTTAGAATAGGAAAACCAGTTTCTTCTCCTCAGTTGTACCACACATTATTGTAGTACCAACAGCTGAGAGGAAAAATAATAAAAAGTCTTGGAGTTTGGGTCTTTCAGCGCCTAGCTCACACTTCCTACCTTTGTTTACATGGCAAGAAACGATGGTTGTTTTTGTGCACTTTCTGGAGGAACTACAAGCAGAGAATGTTTTTCTGCCTTTATCTCACTTTTCATCAAAAGTGGACTTTCGGGGTTTCTGCAGTAAGCGATTCAGTTCTAGTTACCGGTTCCCTATGCAATGATCAGAGAAATCACGAAGTGTACTTTTTTTAATTACAGAAGATCCATTAATGACATTATTCTAAAACAATATATATGTCTGAAAACAGTCAATCGAAATAAAATATTATTAATTACTTAAATTATTGATGTAACAGGAAGTGTATGGCTGGGTTGAGGGATGAGTGATCTTAATTTTAAATCTTGTGTTTAACAAGACGACACAGTTTAGTTTACAACCTAACATGAAAGACTTATAAGACAAATAAATTAAAATAGACCAACAAGATGCTAAATAACAACAAACACTCACTAATGGACCCACATTTAACGCAAAACGCAAAAACCATTAGGGTAACTTAAAATCCAAAACCAGGTAACAGCCGCAAGGATAACATATAGAAATTACAATGTATCAAGCCACGGAACGAGAAGAATTTAAAAACACGTATTACGCTCAAAAATGAATTGATTGCACATGTGTCAGAACATCAAGTACAATTTCACAGTAACAGTGAGAAAATTATGTATCTAAAGTTTGCTATGGATGATCGCGTCCACAGTCCCTGCCAAATAACACAATGGTAATAAATCAGAAATATAATGGGTCATAATGAATTTTTTTTTACAATTCAAAATCACAAGGGGATGAGAGAACGTTTCCAAACAGCTTCCAAAACTGCTTTAGGTGTTGTACCAAAAACAGTCTTTATGGGAAACTACATATGTAGGATTCAAAACACCAGAGTGGCAGCTACAAAACTAGATCAAAGGCAACGAAGTTATTTAGTTAGTTACGTGTTCCACTGATCAATAGCACGGAAAACCGGTATGATGTGGAACGTGTCAAACGCACAAGAAATGCGCACAGGAAACAATTTTTATTTTGTTTACATTATAGTGTAATACCTAAATATTTCTATTATCTATCCCATTCCCTTAAATGGCACAAAATGCATATATTATATCCCCAGATTTATTTACTCATATTCAAGAATTCATCTATGGGGTAGAATGAGTTGTCAAGGAGGTATGATTTCAATTTGTTTTTGAAACTGTAACTGCTGTCTGACAGACATTTTATTTCATCTGGTAATTTATCAAAAAGTTTTATAGCAGCATATTTTACCCCATTGTATGCCAACGATAGGTTAAGTAAAGGATAGTGTAGGTCTTTCTTTCTTCTGGTATTGTAATCAAGAATGTCGCTGTTTATATTAAACTGGTCTATGTTGTTGAGAAAAAATTTAATTACTGAGTAAAAGTACTGTGAAGCATTTGTAAGAATTCGTAACCTTTTAAACAGATGCCTACAAGGTGTGTGACTATGAACCCCACACATTAATCTAACCTCTTTCTTTTCCGCAGTGAATACCTTTTGCCTAAATGTTGAGTTGCCTCAGAATATTGTTCCATATGACATCGGAGAGTGGAAGTATGCAAAGTATGTTAGCTTACTAATTTCTACATCCTCAAAATGGGCAATTATTCTGATTGCAAAAGTTGCTGAACCTAGTCGGTTTAGGAGATCCAAAATAAGAATTTTCCAAATAAGATTCTCATCTATATATACACCCAAAATCTTAGTATGCTCTACCCTGGCTACTGACTTCTTTTGATGTGTTATGTTCATTGAAGAAATTATAGTTTTGCTGCAGAAAATTGGATGTACTGTGTTTTTTTCAAAGTTCAGAGCAAGCCCATCCGCAGAAACCAATTAATAACTTTTCCAAAAACCTTATTTGTATCAAAATGAGCCAAAGGTTTTCTTCACTGAGTTGTGCTTATATTACCTGTCCAAAGATATAATATAACGTGACGGTGCTTCACTGCATGCAACTGCCCACTGGATGAAGTGATCACATTACAAGAAGATATAATTAGGGGTATTCTATTCCAAAAACGCTTAATAGGTAAGCACGGACTGAGAACCTATACAGGGTGTTACAAAAAGGTACGGCCAAACTTTCAGGAAACATTCCTCACACACAAATAAAGAAAAGATGTTATGTGGACATGTGTCCGGAAACGCTTAATTTCCATGTTAAAGCTCATTTTAGTTTCGTCAGTATGTACTTTACTTCATCGATTCACCGCCAGTTGGCCCAATTGAAGGAAGGTAATGTTGACTTCGGTGTTTGTGTTGACATGCGACTCATTGCTCTACAGTACTAGCATCAAGCACATCAGCACGTAGCATCAACAGGTTAGTGTTCATCACGAACGTGGTTTTGCAGTCAGTGCAATGTTTAAAAATGCAGAGTTGGCAGATGCCCATTTGATGTATGGATTAGCACGGGGCAAAAGCCGTGGTGCGGTACGTTTGTATCGAGACATATTTTCAGAACGAAGGTGTCCCGACAGGAAGATGTTCGAAGCAATTGATCGGCGTCTTGGGGAGCACGGAACATTCCAGCCTATGACTCGCGACTGGGGAAGACCTAGACCGGCGAGGACACCTGCAATGGACGAGGCAATTCTTCGTGCAGTTGACGATAACTCAAAAGTCAGCGTCAGAGAAGCTGCTGCTGTACAAGGTAACGTTGACCACGTCACTGTATGGAGAGTGCTACGGGAGAACCAGTTGTTTCCGTACCATGTACAGCGTGTGCAGGCACTATCAGCAGCTGATTGGCCTCCACGGGTACACTTCTGCGAATGGTTCATCCAACAATGTGTCAATCCTCATTTCAGTGCAATTGTTCTCTTTACGGATGAGGCTTCATTCCAACGTGATCAAATTGTAAATTTTCACAATCAACATGTGTGGGCTGACGAGAATCCGCAATTGTGCAATCATGTCATCAACACAGATGTTCTGTGAACGTTTGGGCAGGCATTGTTTGTGATGTCTTGATTGGGCCCCATGTTCTTCCACCTACGCTCAATGGAGCACGTTAGCATGATTTCATACGGGATACTCTACCTGTGCTGCTAGAACATGTGCCTTTACAAGTACGACACAACATGTGGTTCATGCACGATGGAGCTCCTGCACATTTCAGTCGAAGTGTTCGTAAGCTTCTCAACAACAGATTCGGTGACCGATGGATTGGTAGAGGCGGAAAAATTCCATGGCCTCTACGCTCTCCTGACCTCAACCCTCTTGACTTTCATTTATGGGGGCATTTGAAAGCTCTTGTCTACGCAACCCCGGTACCAAATGTAGAGACTTTTCGTGGTCGTATTGTGGACGGCTGTGATACAATACGCCATTCTCCAGGGCTTCATCAGCGCAGCAGAGATTCCATGCGATGGAGGGTGGATGCATGTATCCTCGCTAACGGAGGACATTTTGAACATTTCCTGTAACAAAGTGTTTGAAGTCACGCTGGTACGTTCTTTTGCTGTGTGTTTCAATTCCATGATTAATGTGATTTGAAGAGAAGTAATAAAATGATCTCTAACATGGAAATTAAGCGTTTCCGGACACATGTCCACAAAACATATTTTCTTTTTTTGTGTGTGAGGAATGTTTCCTGAAAGTTTGGCCGTACCTTTTTGTAACACCCTGTATACACACCAATTAACTCTTTCCAATAAGCACGATACCGGTTGTTTAAAGGAGAGAGTTAGCACACCATACAGCTCTGGACCCTGCCCAGTGCCGTACTTCCATTGTTCGGACAGCACACTCTTCATCTCGGCTGCTCACCATATTAGAGCTGCCCCGGCTTCCAGCTGAATCCGTCCTGTTCGGCTGCTCGGCGGTAATCCATGATTCCCTCTCATGTTAGTCGCTCGGTCGTACTATAAAGTACTGCCCCGTGTAACTGGTGTCACATGCTGACTCACGCCAGCGCTAGTGTCGCGGCGATACTGCTGGCAGCATCCTCATGGAGTCCCGCTGACACAATCGCAACTCAGTTCGCGAAATTTCCAAACTGCCGTGGCTGAGTGACTTATTGTTATGGCACACGGTGGCACAAAAGTGTTATTTTCACAGCATTAACGAAAAAATGTTGGTGTTACAAATGGCTGCGGCAACCATTTCAATGTACTGAAAACGTTTCGCTTACACATATTTCTATATATTCTGACAGGGCCGCGAAATGTTGAAGATATTTATTTCTATAAACATTGAAATATATTTAAATCAGGTGGGGGAAAATCTTCTGCATAGGCTAGCATTACTGGTAATTGTTACTTCAGAGCCCTTCGTTTTGATGTTGACCTAGCACTTTCAAACACAAGTTCTATGTCCTGACGCGTGATGGTTTTGTTATCAGCCCACACATCCTTTCACAATTTTTTTGCGGCTCATCTGGTCCAGGAGACATGAGATGTATTCGTCAATTATTTACAAGATATCCAGTATAAATAACTCGTCTGGTTATGATAATATTTGTGGCAGATGAAACTGACTTCTATTTTCTGGAATATTGTGTATCACAGTAACAAATCGAAGCATCACATCAGCTGGGTTTTCTTTGCTTCTCACTGAACACCGATTGTTTCCCTCGTAAGACACTTTTACTACAGCCGTGAAATACTTTTTGCATTCGTCTGTTGTTACCTTGCTGCAATAAACTAATGTGGTATTCACCTTTGTCGTGATAATTCTATATGAAGAACTAGTTTAGAGCCCGCTGCTTTGCTCGCGTAGTCTGTACGGACTGCACAGGTTTATTTGGTTTCCTGTAATCTAATTTTTATGTTGTTCACAAATTGCAACACTTTCTAAACTCTTCACACTAATTACAGGCGCATCGCCTACTCCGAATGTATATCTGACAAAATTCGGTTCTAGCAGCTATAGCCCACGGCTTTTGTTAAATCATACCTTTTGATATTTTGTGGTGATATTTCCATCGGAACATTCATTCCTCAACGCATATGTCTTTGTATGTAAGCGGGAAGTGAAATGCCAGTTTTCATAATTTAGCTTTAAGATTTTTTTAAAATAACGAAGTACTTTCTTAAAAACTTTCTCCAATTATGTCATCCTCTGATGGCTCAATTTCCGAAAACAATTTGACACATTTTTTTTATTTTTAATGGAGAAGTAAAATACAGATTCTCACAGATATGGCTTTGAAAAATTTTCGTAATGATATAATTTCATTTTACTTTTCATCCCTTATTTCACCCCATAGGAGTTCAATTTCCAGAAATGCTAGAACATGCAGTTCTTTATTTCTGACCGAGACACCAAATACCGATTTTCGTAGGTGCGGCTTCAAAATTGCATTAATGTCGACATATTTCGAGAAACATTTCATCACCTATTTCTCACCCTTAGGGGTGGAATTCCGAAAAATCCCTTCTTAAGCGACGCCTACTGTATAAAATGAACACCCCTTCCAAATTTAAAGTGTCTATCCTTAGCGGTTTGGGTTGGACGATGATGAATCAGTGTGCGAGTCGGTGAGTGAGTCATTTATGTAGAGAAATATAACACTCTCTTTCTTTTGATATATTGAGAATAAAAGGTTAAACTAATTACAACCCCTTATCAACTTCGAGCCAAATTCCTTTGTCAAAACGTCCAAAATTTATGATTTCATTACAGTATGTATTCGATTTAAAAGTAGTACATAGAGCGACATGTCTTAACTTACTTTATCTTGCAACAGTCAGCGATATGTCTCCAGGAAAATTTAATTCCATCACATCAATAGATCACTACTCTTTAGGTACAGGAAGAATTTCAGCATTACGTACAAAACTCGGGTGCTATTCAAATGTCTGAAAGCATAGGCAATACTGATGATTTATGAAGGGGAAAATGGCCTGAACATGCGAATTGAAATCTACATTATGGAGAGCATTGGACTAGGGTACTCAGTGTAGCTCAAGTAAGCACAAGGCTAAGGTGCTGTAGTGATCAGCCTATTTGCCTAGTAAGCAGGAGAACTTTAACTTTGAACTGTGCCAAAAATTTTAATTCGTTGCTTCAGCTTCTGTCCTTATCGAAGATAAAGTTAAGACTCATACATTTCCAGGAAAATGTAATTCCATTAGATTTCATTATTTTATTGCAAAGAGCATGTCACAAGGGGTTTTAATTTTAATACAACAAATGTAATACATCAACCTTTTACTAGGACCATCTAATATCACATAACTAAAAATATTTTTAATAAATAAAAAAGTAATGATGTTTTAAATATTTTATTTAGGTAGGAAACGGAATGACTTCTTTGACTTTTGTTCATTGTGTCGGACTTAGTACTCCCTACAAACTCTTTCCAACTGGATGGGGCACTAGAATTTGTTTTACTAACATATATTAGTAAGAGCACCAATAGGTGGTGTAATGACTACACATGGGGACAGAAAGTCTGTAATTTATCTTATTTTATTAATATGTGAAAAGAATTGCATGCAGCAGTAATAATTTCATATCATATTGAATCCGCAAGTTGGTGGAGAACAATGCTGCATTTCTTCACTATAAGGTTCATAACAGTGGGAACAAATTACTTTGATCATACGTCTAACTTCAAGCAATGTTAACAGGAGAGAGGTACAAGTTAGAAGACAACCTAACGCTAACGATAAAGGAAAAGATCAACGATATAGTTAATATGGGGATAATATCCTGGATAATCACAGAGAAAATTTTAGTTAAAATTAGGTAAAGAACTTATTTAACATACACACTGTCTGGGCAATTTGGCTGTCGTATTGCAGTGCCCCCAAGAACGACAGAAACCATCTGAAGGATTATTTTCTGGAGTCATGTGTGCACTCGCTACATAACATTTTAATCAGTCAGTCTTTATTTCACATGTATATTATACAGTTTTCACATGAAATTAAATAACTGGATTCAAATTGTCTTCACTGAATCACACTAGCTAGAAGTCAATACCTAGTGCTCACATAATGTATAATAATAAAAAAATGAAGTCAAGAAGGTAATTTCCACGCACGCTTAGTTCACTTTTGCTAAGTGTCCTCCAGGCAGGGTTACACTTATACACAATGTTATCATTGTTATAAGTGCTGTCTTTACTGTGTACCTAACTGAATGACTGATAGGAAATCTTCATGTTCATACACTTGTACACTTACTTACTGACAATATGAACGTGTCTGGCTATACAGATAAATACTTACTTACTTAGTAAAAACTGCACTATTACGATAACGTTCTAATACGGATTTAAGTGAAGTTTTCAATATTTGTACATTCGCCACCACTGCACCACTTATGTAATCGATTAAAAAAAGCATTTAAATAGTATTTTTAAATATTTAGCTTTGTTATTGGCTTTATTGGAACTTATTTCAGTTTTGGGTTTCGATTTATTTTCTTTGTGCATATTTTGTAATACATTTGCGCACATTATTCATTTCCCTTGTCTTGATAGCCTTATTGCTGCGCTGAGTTGGTGTAAGTTCCGTCTTTCGCCAGAGGGTCCGCAGGAAGCCAGTGCAAAAAAGTGCCGGGAGGACGCTCCAATAAGATATTACCCATTTTTTGTACGTGTTAGTATGTATATTCCTGAAGAAAAGTCGACAAGTCAAGAGGGGTAGTACATTTACAGTTTCACCGATGCCCTTCCGTGGAGGCGAAGTGGTGCCCCAGCTCTCGGGCAAGGGGTATTTGACGTACAGAGAAATAAACTACAATCGTGCGACAAGGGTTATCAGTAACGAATATAGGGTTCTGTCGTAAAGAAAATGTTATTAATGCCCAAGTATTGGCCTCTTAGACTCAGTTTTACTGATTGAGGTACTAGCAAAACGAAATATAAATATTATCAACTTCACATGTGCAATTAGGTTCTTATGATATTAGAAGATAAAAAGAAAATTGCAGTTCATTTCTCTTATTACATTCAAACATAATTAGGCATGTCTTCATCACAAGTGACTCGTAAAAAGTTTACGATAACAACGCAGTTCGTTATCAAACAGGCAGTAGATGTGATCATAGCGTGTGGCAGTAGACACACCTGTTGAATACAACTAAGATCCCCCCCTCCAACCACCGTGTTTCCCGAGAATTACAGAAAAATAAGCATCAAAACTTAAACCATACAGTTAAAACTAATTAACAACTGCTCAACATTTTAAAGACAGACGAGCAAACAATTTTTAAAAAAGCATGACAAATCGTTCATTTCAGTAGGTGGCATGACCACAGCCCAGAGTCTGCAAAATTAACAAATGACACACTTCATTACAAAGTTATCATGCAATTAATAATCATTCCACGTTCTCATATAAGAAATAAAATAAATTTCAGATTTATGAATTTCTCCTCTTACAAACGGGCGCAAGATCCCCCAGTAACAAGATGACGCCAACAGCGGCCGCCGTCAGGCTGCCTAAAACAGAATAAACAGAAATTCAACACCCAAACAATTATAAAAACAATAACACCAAACCCATGCCATGGGTGAGGTAATTTTAAAACTTATTTTAAAAAACGTAAGAAACTTCAAAACCTTAATAAATTTGCAGTAACACCAGCAAGTGGGCTGTAAAATCAGTTAAATGAATGAATGCTTCATGATTATGGTCGTGCTCAAAAACCAAATTCACTCGGTACCATAAACTGCAAATTAAATTTAGCTTCCAGTAATTCACTTGAGAACTGCAAAATCACACCAGGCTTAAACATTGAAAGCTCAATTAAATCAATTCATCTTTCATAATTGTGATCGTACAAAAGAAGTCAGATTTAGCAGTAGCACAAACTGCAGATTAGATGTAGACAGTTTGTATTCGCTTAGCAACTGCAAGGATCACCAGGTTTAAACACTCTGAGCTTATCATTTAAAAATATTTAAATGCCTTAAAACATCCAGATTAACACCATTTGCGATCAAAGAATATTACTACTCAAACAGGAGCCAC
Source organism: Schistocerca nitens (assembly GCF_023898315.1). NCBI lineage: Eukaryota > Metazoa > Arthropoda > Insecta > Orthoptera > Acrididae > Schistocerca > Schistocerca nitens. Next base: position 813,756,432 of record NC_064615.1, on the reverse strand, counting down.
CAAACCATTCCCGGAGCCGACAAGCCTAACACTTGCATTCTACCACTATGTAAGGACAGCGCTCACCACGATCATTGGTGCTGTGAAGTACAACTCAAATGACTCCACCAAACTCGCTGTCCACGCATCCTGAAGCCGAGGTAAGACCAGTATAATACTGTAACCTCGGCAGAACAGCACCTTTTCTGAAGCACAACGTCAAGGCCGTCCCAGTTAAGCAGACTGCCATGTTTACAATTGCACAGACGCCAAATAACGGACAAACCAACAGCCATGGACGCTTGTCGCTATAAAACGTACACTGCAACAGGTTCACGTAACTTCACTAACACTACTAATCACATATCCAGTTCCACATAGCACTTTCCACAGCATCTATCGCCAAATACGAGTACTCTACCAGAAAAAAACACTTTCAGGCTCGCTTGACGCCCTGGACACACACGGTCAAGACATTCCGCATGCGCTCTCCAAATCTCTGCAGCCCAACCCCGCCCCTATTGCTGAGGCAAACGTCGCAGGTAAGGAAATTATCACTGTCACCGACCACAGACTATCTCAACCTTGCTCATTAAACCAAAACAACTGGGAGGTTTGCTTAACATTAAGAGTATCATTGCTGTCAGGCTTCATTTCAGTGATATTTGCCTGCGTACGCTTCTTGGTTTTAATACGCTGCACTCAGAAATTGGCACGTGAATCATTTGCACTACCTTACACGGATCCACAAAACGAGGGAGCATCCTCTGTGTAATCCCACGACTGCCCTTACTTTGACCCCAGAAGTTACACACGTAAACTACATCTCCCACCTGCAGATTGCACTCCCGGCGCCCTCTGATGTACCTCACACCATGTCTCTCATGCACTCGAGCAGTGTTATGCCAGGGCACATTCCACTTGATCTTAAAACCAAAAGGACGAATCTCCTCTGTCAGGAAACCACCAATCGACCACAGATTCGAAAGAGGGGAGTTTATGGAACAGCCCAACATCAACAAGCCTATGTGCTTCCTGAAGAGCGGTATTAAAAGCTAAACAACATAACCGATATAACCCAGCACGGTTGACTCTTGGCACGATATATGATGAAAGCAGCCATTAAGTGGCGGTTAACGTGCTTGGCGGAGGACGACTAGGGACAACACACTCTTATAGCATAGTCCAAATAAAAATCTGAGGGGCTTTGATGGAACGAAATTGGAGAAAATACTGGTGAAGAGTTAAATGGTGGCACAACCTGTGACTGATCTATCGGGAATAAGCCATAAAAAGCAACGAAACAGCGGCCATAAAGACATATGGATTAATCGTCTGTTTTTTTGGATCATCACTCTTCTCACTGGTTTGATGCGGCCCGTCACGAATTTCTCTCCTGTGAAAACCTCTTCATCTCAGAGTAGTACTTGCAACTCACGTCTGCAATTTTCCAATCTCTGTCTTCTTCTTCAGTTTTTGCCCTCTACAGCTCCATCTAGTACTATGAAAGTCATTCCCTCATGCCTTAACAGGAGCCAAATGATTATGACCCTTCTCCTTGTCAGTGTTTTCTACATATTCCTTTCCTCTCCGATTCTACGCAGAACCTCCGCTTTCCTTACCTTATCAGTCCACAGAATTTTCAGCATTCGTCTGTAACACCACATCTCAAATGCTTCGACTCTCTTCTCTTCCAGTTTTCTCACAGTCCATGTTTCACTACCATACAATGTTGTAATCCAAATGTACATTCTCAGAAATTTCTTCCTCAAATTAAGGCCTATGTTTGATACTAGCAGACTTTTCTTGGCCACGAACGCCCTTTTTGCCATTGCTAGCCAGTTTTTTATGTCCTCCTTGCTCCGTCCGTTGGTTATTTTACTGCCTATGTAGCAGAATTCCTTAACTTGATCTACTTCGTGACCATCAAACCTGATATTAAGTTTCTCGCTGCTCTCGTTTATGCTACTTCTCATTACTTCCACCTTTCTTTGATTTACTTTCAATCCATATTCTGCACTTATCAGTTAGTTCATTCCATTCAGTAGCTAATGAAATTCTTCTTCACTTTCACTCAGGACAGCAACGCCATCAGCGAGTCGTATCTTTGATATCCTTTCACCTTGAATTTTAATTCCACTCCTGAACCTTTCTTTTATTTCCCTTATTGCTTCGTCGACGTACGGGCGAAAGACTACAATCCTGTCTTACATACTTTTTAATCCGAGCACTTCATTTTTGGTCGTCCACTCATATTATTCCCTCTTTGCCATTTTACATACTGTGTATTACCCGTCTCTCCGTATAGCTTACCCCTACTTTTCTCAGAATTTCGAACATCTTACACCATTCTACATTCTCGAACGCTTTTTCCAGGTCGACAAATCCTATGAACATATCTCGATTTTTCTTTAGTCTTGCATCCATTATCAACCGCAACGTCAGAATTGCTTCTCTCGTGCCTTTACCTTTTCTAAAGCCAAATTGATTGTCATCTAGCACATCCTCAATTTCCGTTTCCATTCTTCTCTATATTATTTTTGTCAGCAACTTGGACGCTTGAGCAGTTAAGCTGTTTGTGCGATACTTCTCGCAGATGTTAGCACCTGCAGTCTTCGGAATAGTGTGGATGATATTTTACGAAAGTCAGATGGTACGGCCGGCCGCGGTGGTCTAGCGGTTCTAGGCCCTCAGTCCAGAACCGCGCGACTGCTCCGGTCGCAGGTTCGAACCCTGCCTCGGGCATGGATGTGTGTGATGTCCTTAGGTTAGTTAGGTTTAAGTAGTTCTAAGTTCTAGGGGACTGATGACAACAGATGTTAAGTCCCATAGTGCTCAGAGACATTTGAACCATTCAGATGGTACGTCGCCAGACTCATACATTCTACACAGCAACGCGAAGAGTCGTTTTGTTGCCACTTTCCCCAAATTATTTTAGAAATTCTGATGGAATGTTATACATTCTTTCTCCCTTACTTGATCTTAAACCTTGAAAAGTTATTTTGAGTTCTGATCCTAATACTGGAGCCCCCACTCTACTAAATCGACACATGTTTCTTCTTCTACCACATCGGACAAATCTTCCCCGTCATAGAGGACTTCAGTGTATTCTTCCCACCTATCTGCTCTCTCCTCTGCATTTAACAGTGGAATTCCCGTTGCACTCTTAATGTTAGTACCCTTGTTTTTAATGTAAGCGAGGGTTGTACTGACTTTTCTGTGTGCTGAGACTGTCCTTCCGATAGTCATTTATTTGTGGATTTCTTCACATTTTTCATCCAGGCACTTCGTGTTTGCTTCCCTGATCTTCCCATTTCCTTTTTTTTTTTTTTTTTCATCAGACTACTGACTGGTTTGATGCGGCCCGTCACGAATTCCTTTCCTGTGCTAACCTCTTCATCTCAGAGTAGCACTTGCAACCTACGTCCTCAATTATTTGCTTGACGTATTCCAATCTCTGTCTTCCTCTACAGTTTTTGCCCTCTACAGCTCCCTCTAGTACCATGGAAGTCATTCCCTCATGTCTTAGCAGATGTCCTATCATCCTGTCCCTTCTCATTATCAGTGTTTTCCCCATATTCCTTTCCTCTCAGATTATGCGTAGAACCTCCTCATTCCTTACCTTATCGGTCCACCTAATTTTCATCATTCTTCTATAGTACCACATCTCAAATGCTTCGATTCTCTTCTGTTCCGGTTTTCCCACAGTCCATGTTTCACTACCATACAATGCTGTACTCCAGACGTACATCCTCAGAAATTTCTTCCTCAAATTAAGGCCGGTATTTGATATTAGTAGACTTCTCTTGGCCAGAAATGCCTTTTTAGCCATAGCGAGTCTGCTTTTGATGTCCTTGCTCCGTCCGTCATTGGTTATTTTACTGCCAAGGTAGCAGAATTCCTTAACTTCATTGACTTCCTGACCATCAATCCTGATGTTAAGTTTCTCGCTGTTCTCATTTCTGCTACTTCTCATTACCTTCGTCTTTCTCCGATTTACTCTCAAACCATACTGTGTACTCATTAGAATGTTCATTCCGTTCAGCAGATCATTTAATTCTTCTTCACTTTCACTCAGGATAGCAATGTCATCAGCGAATCGTATCATTGATATCCTTTCACCTTGTATTTTAATTCCACTCCTGAACCTTTCTTTTATTTCCATCATTGCTTCCTCGATGTACAGATTGAAGAGTAGGGGCGAAAGGCTACAGCATTGTCTTACAACCTTCTTAATACGAGCACTTCGTTCTTGATCGTCCGCTCTTATTATTCCCTCTTGGTTGTTGTACATATGGTATATGACCCGTCTCTCCCTATATATTCTACACACCAACGTGAATAGTCGTTTTGTTGCCACTTCCCCCAATGATTCTAGAAATTCTGATGGAATGTTATCTATCCTTCTGCCTTATTTGACCGTAAGTCCTCCAAAGCTCTTTCAAATTCCGATTCTAATACTGGATCACCTATGTCTTCTAAATCGTTTCCTGTTTCTTCTTCTATCACATCAGACAAATTTTCACGCTCATACAGGCTTTCAATGTATTCTTTCCACCTATCTGTCTCTCCTCTGCATTTAACAGTGGAATTCCCGTTGCACTCTTAATGTTACCACCGTTGCTTCTAATGTCACCAAAGGTTGTTTTGACTTTCCTGTATGCTGAGTCTGTCCTTCCGACAATCATATCTTTTTCGTTGTCTTTACATTTTTCCTGCAGCCATTTCGTCTTAGCTTCCCTGCACTTCCTATTTATTTCATTCCTCAGCGACTTGTATTTCTGTATTCCTGATTTTCCCGGAACATGTTTGTACTTCCTCCTTTCATCAATCAACTGAAGTATTTCTTCTGTTACCCATGGTTTCTTCGCAGCTACCTTCTTTGTACCTATGTTTTTCTTCCCAACTTCTGTGATGGCCCTTTTTAGAGATGTACATTCCTCTTCAACTGTACTGCCTACTGCGCTATTCCTTATTGCTGTATCTATAGCGTTAGAGAACTTCAAACGTATCTCATCATTCCTTAGTACTTCCGTATCCCACTTCTTTGCGTATTGATTCTTCCTGACTAATGTCTTGAACTTCAGCCTACTCTTCATCACTACTATATTGTGATCTGAGTCTATATCTGCTCCTGGGTACGCCTTACAAACCAGTATCTGATTTCGGAATCTCTGTCTGACCATGATGTAATCTAATTGAAATCTTCCCATATCTCCCGGCCTTTTCCAAGTATACCTCCTCCTCTTGTGATTCTTGAACAGGGTATTCTCTATTACTAGCTGAAACTTGTTACAGAACTAAATTAGTCTTTCTCCTCTTTCATTCCTCGTCCCAAGCCCATATTCTCCTGTAACCTTTTCTTCTACTCCTTCCCCTACAACTGCATTCCAGTCGCCCATGACTATTAGATTTTCGTCCCCCATTACATACAGCATTACCCTTTCAATATCCTCATACACTTTCTCTATCTGTTCATCTTCAGCTTGCGACGTCGGCATGTATACCTGAACTATCGTTGTCGGTGTTCGTCTGCTGTCGATTCTGATTAGAACAATCCGGTCACTAAACTGTTCACAGTAACACACCCTCTGCCCTACCTTCCTATTCATAACGAATCCTACACGTGGTATACCATTTTCTGCTGCTGTTGATATTACCCGATACTCATCTGACCAGAAATCCTTGTCTTTCACTTCACTGACCCCTACTACACTCCTGGAAATGGAAAAAAGAACACATTGACACCGGTGAGTCAGACCCACCATACTTGCTCCGGACACTGCGAGAGGGCTGTACAAGCAATGATCACACGCACGGCACAGCGGACACACCAGGAACCGCGGTGTTGGCCGTCGAATGGCGCTAGCTGCGCAGCATTTGTGCACCGCCGCCGTCAGTGTCAGCCAGTTTGCCGTGGCATACGGAGCTCCATCGCAGTCTTTAACACTGGTAGCATGCCGCGACAGCGTGGACGTGAACCGTATGTGCAGTTGACGGACTTTGAGCGAGGGCGTATAGTGGGCATGCGGGAGGCCGGGTGGACGTACCGCCGAATTGCTCAACACGTGGGGCGTGAGGTCTCCACAGTACATCGATGTTGTCGCCAGTGGTCGGCGGAAGGTGCACGTGCCCGTCGACCTGGGACCGGACCGCAGCGACGCACGGATGCACGCCAAGACCGTAGGATCCTACGCAGTGCCGTAGGGGACCGCACCGCCACTTTCCAGCAAATTAGGGACACTGTTTCTCCTGGGGTATCGGCGAGGACCATTCGCAACCGTCTCCATGAAGCTGGGCTACGGTCCCGCACACCGTTAGGCCGTCTTCTGCTCACGCCCCAACATCGTGCAGCCCGCCTCCAGTGGTGTCGCGACAGGCGTGAATGGAGGGACGAATGGAGACGTGTCGTCTTCAGCGATGAGAGTCGCTTCTGCCTTGGTGCCAATGATGGTCGTATGCGTGTTTGGCGCCGTGCAGGTGAGCGCCACAATCAGGACTGCATACGACCGAGGCACACAGGGCCAACACCCGGCATCATGGTGTGGGGAGCGATCTCCTACACTGGCCGTACACCACTGGTGATCGTCGAGGGGACACTGAATAGTGCACGGTACATCCAAACCGTCATCGAACCCATCGTTCTACCATTCCTAGACCGGCAAGGGAACTTGCTGTTCCAACAGGACAATGCACGTCCGCATGTATCCCGTGCCACCCAACGTGCTCTAGAAGGTGTAAGTCAACTACCCTGGCCAGCCAGATATCCGGATCTGTCCCCCATTGAGCATGTTTGGGACTGGATGAAGCGTCGTCTCACGCGGTCTGCACGTCCAGCACGAACGCTGGTCCAACTGAGACGCCAGGTGGAAATGGCATGGCAAGCCGTTCCACAGGACTACATCCAGCATCTCTACGATCGTCTCCATGGGAGAATAGCAGCCTGCATTGCTGCGAAAGGTGGATATACACTGTACTAGTGCCGACATTGTGCATGCTCTGTTGCCTGTGTCTATGTGCCTGTGGTTCTGTCAGTGTGATCATGTGATGTATCTGACCCCAGGAATGTGTCAATAAAGATTCCCCTTCCTGGGACAATGAATTCACGGTGTTCTTATTTCAATTTCCAGGAGTGTATATCTAGATTGAGCCTTTGCATTTCCCTTTTCAGATTTTCTAGTTTCCTTACCACGTTCAAGCTTCTGACATTCCACGCCCCGACTCGTATAACGTTATCCTTTCGTTGATTATTCAATCTTTTTCTCATGGTAACCTCCCCCTTGGCAGTCCTCTCCCGGAGATCCGAATGGGGGACTATTCCGGAATATTTTGCCAATGGAGAGATCATCATGACACTTCTTCAATTACAGGCCACATGTCCTGTGGATACACGTTACGTGTCTTTAATGCAGTGGTTTCCATTGCCTTCTGCATCCTCATGTCGTTGATCATTGCTGATTCTTCCGCCTTTAGGGGCAATTTCCCACCCCTAGGACAAGAGAGTGCCATGAACCTCTATCCGCTCCTCCCCCCTCTTTGACAAGGCCGTTGGCAGAATAAGACTGACTTCTTATGCCGGAAGTCTTCGGCCGCCAATGCTGATTATCAGAATTTAGGCAGTGGTGGGGATCGAACCCGGGACTGAAGACGCTTTGATAATGAATCAAAGACGCTACTCCAAGACCACGGGTAGTGACTTGTCGTTCTGTAGCCCTGAGTTTCAATGAACATTTTTGTTCTTCCTCCTTTCATCGATCAACTGAGGTATTTCTTCTGTTCCCCATGGTTTCGTTGCACTTAACTTCTTTGTACTATGTTTTTCATTGCAACATCTGTAATGATCCTTTTTAGAGACGTCCACTCCTCTTCAACTCTACTGCCTACTGAGCTATTTCTTATTGCCGTGCCGGCCGTAGTTGGCCGAACGGTTCTAGGCGCTACAGTCTGGAACCGCGCGACCGCTACGGTCGCAGGTTCGAATCCTGCCTCTGGCATGGATGTGTGTGATGTCCTTAGGTTAGTTAGGTTTAAGTAGTTCTAAGTTCTAGGGGACTGATGACCTGAGATGTTAATTCCCATAGTGCTCAGAGCCATTTGAACCTTATTGCTGTACCTATAGCCTTAGAGGACTTCAAGCGTCATTCTTTACCCGGTCATAAATTCTAAGCTGCTTCCTTTGACAGGTCTCTGTCGCTTTCCTTCCGTATCCTTCCTCTATCCTAACTTGGTCTCTAATAACCCCGTCACCGACAGCTAATCTTCCTTCCACTCTTCCCCCGCCAAGTGGACATTAAACATCAAAATTCTTCTTGAACCTTACATACACTTGTAACCTGTTATTAATCAGAATTGCAGATGTTATCTCTTTACCTATTCAAGAAGTCGGTTTCTCTATATTCCAAAACTATAGACGGTGTTGCGTAAAAGAATCCCACTTTGTATCAGTGGTCTTTGGTCTGTCAATGGTCTTTGCACTGCAGTGTACGGTACTAATATGTTCCATAAAACCGCGTGCGGAAATGAGATTTTTATTGGCGCTCATTTCTGGGATTCTATTCATCACAGACATTTTGGGCCAAGTGCCTTGGACAACCCTCGGCCTAGCGATCATTGGTGTGCAAAGTCGGAAAAACCCTCATGTGTTCGTAAGACGACATCCAGGGGATATGTCGAAACTTTTTTCGATATCATTATTCATTACTGAAATCCAGAAGTTCAACGTTACCGTACTTACGCAGAAGCACCTTTTTAGCCTTTCTTGCACCGTGAGCCGCAATTATCTAAATAGTTAACATAAACAATTGGCTCAAATTTTAACTGTACATTATTAAGACATTCGTGTAGGAACGACAGTTTCACGTTTTCGAAATTCTGTTTCCATTATCAAGATACATCCAGAAAATCATTATTTTTTGGGTATGAAAGGTACCTATTCTGGGGCTGGCCATATCTATAATTTTTATTCGTGGAAAATAGTCAAAATTTTTACCATATGTTCTTAAGATGATATTCAGAGCAAACCTTGAAACAGTTTTCGATATCATTATCCGTTCGAGAGATCCAGGGATTCAGAGTTACCGTACTTACGCACTTAAAACATGCACGTAATTTCCGAACTAAGGCGTGCCTCTAGTTTTAACTGTTGTAGTGAACACGTGGCAAGGATTTCATGATCATCGCTATGGTTCTGAGGTTACTAAACTATTTTTTTAGTCAGCATTTTCACCAACTACGCCCAAAGTAGCACTGCACTGACAAAAAATGCCTGCAAAGAACTTAAAACGACTTGCAAAAATTTTGTACCACTGGAAAGACTTTAAATCCAGTAAAATATTTCTCATAACGTTTAAGATACAAATCACAAACTGGGCGTTTCCCATCAATTGCGATCGATGAGCAAAGTATCCACAAATAATTTAAAGCGAACTCCCTCGTGTTAACCTAATGTTGTGTATACTTATCTTTTGGTTATACATTTCGAAGAATATAAATGTGTCGAAGTCTACAAATAAATTGTCGAAACATTACTGGTCTGTAGAATTTCATTTTATATAAGCATCTCATCGTACTGTAGCAGGGAAAATACAGGAACCAGCCGAAAAACGCCCTTCTCAAAGCACTGAAAATTCTAATATTCTACTCTTTAACAACATCCTGACAGAAAAGTGTGTAATCGGTGACACGATCTCCATTCCCCCTTCTGCACAAAAAAATTTTGGCAGAAGTGTTGTGTCGGTTACTGCGGCAGTCACCACCGACAAAAACAATGAAGGAGAGAAGTTGCGATGACCGGTGGCTGGCAACCAAAATGATGTATGTATACCGGTAGAACTCTCATATTTACAGAATACTTTACTTCTAAAAAAGAAAGAAATTTAAGTTTACTTCTCGTTATGAAGTGGGTTCCTGTGCTACCTGTGCCTCCTACATACAATTGTATGTACTCTCTATTACCAAAAGCAGAACGCAGACTTAAGTATCGTGTTCCTATTACTCAGTAATGATGCTCTCGAAGAAAGAACCTTCAACATCGCAGCGCATCAGCAATCGCTCGTTAATATATTAAAAAACTAGAAACCATCCTCGATTGCGAAAAAAGCTCCTAGTGTTAATCTAGCTTTCGGCGTAGATAACTACACCTTTTTCAGAACAATAAAAAACACAAGTGCCTAAGAAGACCTTTGTCAATGATTAAAAGAACACCATAGCTATATATTTATAAACGAAAAAAAAGGAAAACACAAACAGTACATACGTACAAAGTCAAAACCACTACTTAACTTAATGGTGTACGCTCCACCTCACACCGGCCCATGTTCGATGGGCCATGACCCGCCATAAACCCACCATAAACTGCAGCTCTCGAAGAACTGGGGCTGATCAGCGATGGGTGGCTGGTTAAGTCAGCGTTTAGGGGAATCGCTGAATTCTGTCTTCCTGAATTGTGGCGCTGCTCGCTCTTTCCATTGGCGCTGCGTTGGTCGGTGTCGAGTCGATGCTTTAGGACTCCACAGAAAGAGAGTAATACAGAGGCAGTGACGGTGGAGGAGAAGGGGACCTTGCCAGTGGGATAGAGGAGATAATGATGGCATGAGAGAGAAAGTAGCATTGAAAGAGAAAGAGAGATGAATGAAAGCAATAGTAGTGGCAGGCAAAGACAGAGGAGATATTCGTGGTCAGTGGCAGTAAAAGAGGAAGAGATATGGATGGAGATAGTATCAAAGGTAGAAAAACTGAGAGGAGACAGTGGAAATGAGAAAGACGAGTGGAGTCCATACATAGGTTTGGGGGAATGGTCCCACTGAGACCAGTGAACATCAACCGGTAGGTACGGGGGAGGGAGCATTTGGGACAGAAATCTTAAAACACATGGATACAGGGATTCGTCAGAATATTCGAGCTGCTAAGCTATGATGGAGCCAGTGTTAATGGAAGAGAAACACTAAAGGAGACAGGAACAGAGATGTGACACTGGCAGTGGTACATACTATAAATCAAGAGAGACACATAGACAGTGACAGCGAGAGAGATATTATGAATGTGACAGCTTAACTACCTAGGGAGACTAGGTAAAATAACTTAGAACGTTCACGGTTAAAAGAGCGTGAAGATGTTTGCATGCGAAAATTTTTGGTGAGGAAGATGAAATAAGTATTGAGGCGCCTGTTCCACACATTTCTGTCAGAGTCTTTTAAAAAGCAGCGTACTGACCTTCTTTGTACTCACAAAACCTCTTTTTTTTGCCTAAAAAATTTATATTCCTCTTCTGGCTGAAAAGATATACGATCGTTCTACCTTTTTTTTCGGTTTGCTCCAGAATGTAGTCACAGGAAGATTTATTTCCAGAGGCAGTCACCATAATAAAGAAATATTCTGGCTAAAATAAGAAATCTGCAACTTTCTGAAAGTAAAGAAAAATACAGTAAATCAAAGATATTCCGGAAAAATTAATGTTCCTTCTGTCGCAGAAGACACAAAGAAATGCTGTTTCTAACAGAAACTGTCACACAAAACGATGACGCTGGAGTTTGCATTTTTGATATACTTGAAAGGAGAGACAGCATTGGTCGTATATTTTTGTTTATTATCGCAAAATCGATTTTCGGTCACTTAGTGACCATCTTCAGTGCTGTAATATATAACTTAAATTAGTAAGCACTGGTGTCAATAAGCTTACGGCGATCACATAGACTGTCTATGTGATCGGCGTAAGCTTATTGACACCAGTGCTTAGTAATTTAAGTTATATATTACAGCACTGAAGATGGTCACTAAGTGACCGAAAATCGATTTTGCGATGATAAACAAAAATATACGACCAATGCTGTCTCTCCTTTCAAGTATACCCATTATCTGGTCGTAGTGCACAGGACACTATGGAGTCGCCAATCAATAAAAGTTTGTATTTTTGTTTGCAGTTATCTTTGAAGTGGTCTGCGGTTACTTTTTTCCTTGTTTTACATCCGTGCAGAAACTCAGCGAAGAAAATGCGCTACACATTACAACTCTTTACCACAGCGAAAAGCGTGACCACTCTCGAAAATTTGACACCGTGGGTAGGGTCTGGACACGCACTACGGAGGTTTAAGATTTGTAAGAAATCTCATTCAAGAGTAATGCCGTACGATCTACCCTCAAAATCCACTTTAAATCTCGATAAACAAAATGTTTGAAATCCACCTTTAAATAAAGAAAGACCATGGAAGAATTCCTGTTAGTCGTAACAGGAGATTTTCCTGCCACTGTAATATTGTACAGTCCTTAGAGAATTTCTACAGCGTTTTGCGAATTGGTCTTGCTGTAACTGGCATAATTCTATTTCGAATAACAATTAATTAAACGATACGACGATTTAATTTCGCATTGTATAGAGTTCTCTTGTCTCTTGTCGCAGGATACAGATTAATCCTCAATTCAAATATTCGTGAAATAACATCGCCATGTTTACTATCAATTCGTAGGGACACCACAAAAATTCCTTATTTTAATCATAGGCTCAGCGTTATAATTTTTTTTTATTTTAATGTAATATTCTTGTTTTGCTAGCGACACAGAGGTCAACAAGGAGATTATTGTCTGAATAAGCGCAGAAAATCATCTGTATCACCGAAACTACACTCACTATCTGAGTCATGGAAGTAGCTACTAAATGTAACCAATAGTTTCGCCCACTCATTACGAGTGCGCTCTAACGCTCACGTGCTCCTAACTGATTAGTTTCGCTCCTACGCGTTTCAATATTCTGCTATGATTGGCAGCCAATATTACGTCATCCATTGTTAGTGAACGGTAATTTCACGGTCTGTAAACGGATAGTACGCCCCAATACTCACGGATGTTGGATGGTGCTAATGTGATACAGGGTAGTCAAATGAATTATGCGCAATTTTTGTTTCTAATCATCTTTAACAAGATAAAACTTATAGATTTCAGTCTTATTTTTTATACAAAGATAGGCTGGTCATTGCCGCTATTAGATTCAATTGTGGAATCTGGAACAAAAGAGATGCCTTAATCAAACCAGTTACATCGCACTAAATATCAGTAAAAGTTGTAACATTTCTGGCTTTGCAGCTATCATATTCAGGTAAAAGAAGCTCTACTTAGAGCTGATGAGAAGGCAGAAGTGGCAAGACGTTGTTATATGGTGTGAGGTACCGATGACAGATGGTGCGTTCGGTACGGGTGTCGTGAGAAAGGGCGCCTAGATTGTGGTCCTTCTCTGCGATTGGCTGCTGCGTTTTGTACTTGCGCGCCAAAATGATAATTTTCAGCTATTAATATTAGACAAGCTAATAGCGTATTTACTTGCATGTCATATTTAAAGCATCTCTCAGTAGCGCGCTATCATTCCGTTATTTCAGAAGTATTAATAACCAGCCGAATAATAAACAACTGCGAAACAAAAAGACAGACAAAGCACTTCGGTGATCTTCGGATCGCGCCTAACTTGGATGGCGGCCTAAGTGGTTCGGCTATAAGATCAGAGCTGGTTCGGTAGTCCCGGAGGACGGACATGTTGTTTTAGTAGTTAATACTTTATCAGCAATGCATGATTACTTGGAAACATACTTGAGAAAATTGCGATACTAATTACGGAAATATACAGTTTATTAATTTGCTGAAGAATAAAAATCATTTGTGACTCTAAAAAGGAACGTAATTGTGCAGTTTCTCGTCTTCAGCCAATAAAAAGCGAGTGGCAAACTGATTGGAAATTTAATCATTTCTAAAATAACAGTTTCTCACTGAGAGTTTCTTACTGCCTCAAGATTACGGATTCACAACCTAGGTTTTTTTTTCTTTTGCGCAGGGAGCAACAACTGTAGAACACTGCAGGTTAGTGAACATTTGTTGGAACTTATGCATTCCACTCAGGCGGTGGAAGAAAATAGCACCTCGCGTGTACTGCAATCTTAGTACAAATGAGATCATAGACACGTTATCAGTGGTAACACAAAGGAGGTATGAAGAACAGAAATGTTCTTGAGGCTAGAGGTTTATAATGCAGACACATATATCACTTCTCCCTCACTATATTTCACCTTGCTGTGAAGTTCTGCTATTTAATTAACATGGAAGGAGTTAGTCATTAATAAATTAATGTTTGTGGTAACTGCAAAACCCAGAAAAATTACTCTCATTTATCTATTTCGCGGTATTTAGTTTAATTTATTTCACTTCGTAAGGTTCCAACTCAGGAGACCTTATACCTCATATTATTATTATTATTATTATTATTATTATTATTATTATTATTATTACTATCGTTAATTCCTCTTTAAGGAGAGTGTTGAAACATAATTAATTTTCATGGCAGTTTGTCTGTATCATTCTTTTTTCTTATCAAAAACCTCTCATATACCCACTAGTTTTCTTCTTCCTCCCTTCTGTCCACTTCTTTCCTGTAGTTTTTGTTTCCTGATTTTTTCACTATATTTCTCAACGTCTGCCATATCTTCTCTGGAGATGTTCAATTTCTTGAGATCTTCCTCTATTTCCTTTACCCAGTTTCTCTTCACTCTATTGGTTGTCACTATGTTAAAAATCTGCTTAGTCAGTCTGTTTTCGATCGTCCTGTGTATGTGTCCGAAGAACTTCGGCTTTCTTTTCCTGATGTTGTTTGTAAACGTCTCTGCCCGTTCGTAAAGTTCTTTTGTTGGTAGCTTTACCCAGATCCTCACTTCTTGAACCAGTCCGTAGATCTTTCTCAGTCTTTCACTCTCTTGTTTTCGATCTCTTTGATTTTCGTTTTTCCCTTGATCACTAGTATTTTTAATTCTTAAGTTGACTAGTACCGTCTTTCAACGTAAATGTGGGCGCAGTGTTATGCTAACGACACAGAGGTCAACAAGGAAATTATGATGTGAATAAGCACCGAAGCCAAATAATAAAGAAGAGGTCTTGTGCTGTACAACGCAAGGACGTGAAACTATACTAAACATATCATGCTTAACCTTTTAAAAAACTGTGTTCCGCTCTGTGCAATGCCGCGACACACATAATCAGAGAAATGACGAGACGGTGGTAGAATTTGAATTTGCTAAATGATTGAAACTAATGTACCCTTCAAAAATCTGCATTACGAAGACTAGTAGTCATTTCGCAACAATTACAATGATCTTTAATTAAATTATCCTTTAGAACAAAAACTCTTCCAAGAAATTAGTTACTGAAAATGGTAAAAGAGTGGTAAAACCACCTTCTGAGTGCAAGCCTGAACAATTAACTAACTAACCCAAAGCAATAAAAAGAAATTCCCCTAAAACCACCCATCATAAAAGCACATCATAATTATTTGCAAGAAAGCAATACAACCTGGGAATCTTCACATCTCAAATTACGCTTTACCAAATCACATTTCAAAATTTATCCTTCTCCGTATTTTTATCTCTATGCTCTGTAAGCTGTTCTCGTTCATGCAGTAGCATATCTAACACCCGACTCTTCCAGAACGCTAACTCCAACAACAATGCTACCAGCAGTATTTACTCTCAGAACCTCTGTGGCGTAACACACCGACTATCGAAAACTGCTGTTGGAAAAGTGACCAGTATGTACATACGGTATATGACGAATCGAATGAAAATATAAAGCTCACATAATTTTCCTTGAACACCAAAACTAAACTACAAATCATAAAATCTTAGGTACAGGAAATTCAAAGATGTTACATGTACAGGAAGAAACCATTACAGCCAACCTGCAGATACTACACACTGTCAGCTAAGGAAAGAATATGTATGTTCCTGAGGAGAGTGAAATTTGCCTGCATACATCCAAACCACCACATCTGATTCTCAGTGAACAAGCAGACCTGGCAAACAAGTCATTTCTAGACACCTTTCATAACATTTAAAAAAGTTAAAAATGTTACTTTTTGCACCCTCACAGCTGGTAAAGAAATGGAAATGAGTGAAAAACACTTTTTCTTTGCTAGTTGTGATGAGACAATGAGTAACAGTTTTAGTTTTTAAAAATTTCGTTAAAGATGTCTAGAAACGACCTGTTTGTCAAGACTACTTGACTGAGAATGAGATGTGGTGATTTTTAGCTATGGAAGTAAATTTTAATCACTTCAACAACATTAATTTTCTTTCCTATTCTACACATCATTAATGAAATTTTTCAAAACTACATCTGTTACTTACTACCCTTTCAAAATAAAATGATTACAACGTTATATAATTTGCCAGTAACCATTCTATACATCATAAATGACAATGTTGCTCCATCATCATATGATAATTTCATTTCCATAACCTTTAATATCTGTAATGTTTCTGTATGTGCAACATCTTTGAATTTCTTGTATCTAAGGTGTTTGACAATAACCTCTGTTTTCCTATGTAAACACGTCAGATGTTATGAGTGTGTATGCTTTCGAAGACATTAAATTTGTAAAAAAATCTGATGAATGTAGTGTGGAAACGACATGGATACTTCAGCTGTATGTATGTAAGTACTTTAATACTTGACAACATATATCACTTAGCTATTTACAGTTGTTTCAATCGGATGTATTTAGTAATCATCATGTTCTTTGTTTTTATGTGCACAGTGATCTCCTACACTGAGCTCTTAAGTATGTAACTGAATGCAAAAGCATCTGAAGATTGGCACAACCTCGAAACTGGATGTGTATTAAATAAATTGACGTTCTCTTGTGACTTGTAGCAGTTATTATAATGAACCAATTAAACAGATGAATCACGGAACCCTCCGAAACAATAAAGCAACGTGTAAACAACGTATGCCACTACAGACTCAAAATATAAACCTAGGATGCCATTGCGCCTGGGACGTTACTCGTTAAACATTACGTAAACGAAGCATTATTCCACCATCAACATCGTTAGTTCACCAAAAGAGAAAACACAGGTTTGGCAAAAGAAAGTTACATCTCTTACTCCAAATACCGTACCCATTGATATGTACAACATCATTACTGCTTGTAATATAGTCACCAATTAAAACAATAACAACGGGTGCATCGGTTTCACTTATCGACAGCCAAATATTAAACTGACAAGAAAGTAACGAGAATTCACGATAAAACCCAGAGAGCCTTACTAAAGCTTCAAAAAAGGTGTATCAGATAGATGGGGCAAAATAAATGTGGGCAAAAGTTTAGCTGTTTTTTATGCAAGAAAAAAATTGGATTTACAAACACTGCTGCTGTTTTTCAATGAAAGCATTCCTTGTCCGGAGTTCATCTGGCTAAACCTTTTACATTACGTGATCAAAAGTATCCGGACAACCCCAAAACATACGTTTTTCATATTAGGTGCATTATACTGCCACCGACAGCCAAGTACTCCAAGTCTACGATCTCAATAGTCATTAGGCATCGTGAGAGAACAGAATAGAGAACTCCGCAGAATTCACGGACTTCGAACATCTTCAGCTGATTGAAAGTCACATGTGTCATACGTCTGTACGCGTGTTTTCCACACTCCTAAACGTCCATGGGTCCACTGTTCCCCATGTGATAGTGAAGTGGAAACATGAAGGCAGACATCTATCCAGACCATCACACAGGAATTCCAAACTGCATTAGGATCCACTCCAAGCACTATGACAGTTAGGAGGAAGGTGAGAAAACTTGGATTTCATGGTCGAGCGGCTGCTCATAAGCCACATACCACGCCGGTAAATGCCAAACATTGGACGATTGAACAGTGGAAAACATTGTGTGGAGTGAAGAATCACGGTACACAATGTGGCGATCCGATGGCGGGGTGTGGGTATGGCGAATGCGTGGAGAACGTCATGTGCCAGCGTGTGTAGTGCCAACACTAAAATTCGGAGGCGGTGGTGTTACGGTGTGGTCGTGTTTTTCATGGAGGGGGCTTGCATTTCTTGTTGTCTTGGTGGCACTATTACAGCACAGGCGTACATTGATGTTTTAAGTACCTTCTTGCTTCCCACTGTTGAAGAGTAATTCAGGGATGGCGATCAAATGTTTCAACACGGTCGAGCACCCGTTCATAATGCACGGCCTGTAGCGAAGTGGTAACACTACATAACATACCTGTAATGGACTGGCCTGACCTAAATCCTATAGAACACACCTTTGGGATGTTTTGGAACGCCTACTTCGTGCCAGGCCTCACCAACCGACATCGATGCCTCTCCTCAGAGCAGCACTCCGTGAAGAACGTGCTGTCATTCCCCAAGAAAACTTCCAGCAACTGATTGAACGTACGCCTGCGAGAGTGGAAGCTGTCTTCAAGGCTAAGGGTGGGCCAACACCACACTGCATTCCAGCATTACCGATGGAGGGCGCCGCGAACTTGTAAGTCAATTTCAGCCAGGTGCCCGGATACTTTTGATCACATAGTCTATCTTTAGGAAACATATAACAGACGTAGTGTTGGTGATTATACGTCCCGCTGCAACGAGATCATTAGAAGAAGACGCAGAGAATAAAGAAGGATGTTAACTGTCTGACATCCCCTAATAAACAGAACGTCTTGCCCAAATAAAAGAAAAATCATTAATAAAAGCAGTAACGCGATACGTCTGCCCTTGAGGGAAGACGCTGCATCCCAGTACATTAACAAACTTGAATTTGTCCAGAATAAGACACTGCGAAGAATATTAAATGCTCCATGCTTCGTTAGAAGATCTGAAAATTAAAGCTGTTTCAGAAGTGATTCGCTTCGTATTTGAAAGCTTTTACAGTAAAAATCCTTACTACAGGAACATCGTCATTCGTCAGTTATCCATATATGACTGCACACACATAAACGTCGAAAGCTGGTAGCATTACCATATCACTGAAACAAAGTGTGACTGACATACAACACCATAAATATTGAAATCAAATATGCATGTATGTTACAGGTCGAAAATCATTGTCAATAATAATTGGTTACCTTTTTTTTATAATAATGAAACATGTTTTCTAGCACTTAAGTGCTACAATTCTTGTAAACATGCCACTACTTGAAATGAAATCACGGACTAGTCAGCTGTAAGAAAACACTTGACCTTACGTTTATATGTTAATTTGTAGAATACACTGGTGTCCAGAATTGAAGCAGCAAACCCATGTTTCCCCGTCCTGTGTCTAATCAATGCTAACTGTTAACCAGATGTCCATACTGTCGTGTTCTGCATGGAGGTCGGCATTCCGGTCAACGGATAACCATAAGCCGGCCGCGGTGGTCTCGCGGTTCTAGGCGCGCAGTCCGGAACCGTGCGACTGCTACGGTCGCAGGTTCGAATCCTGCCTCGGGCATGGATGTGTGTGATGTCCTTAGGTTAGTTAGGTTTAAGTAGTTCTAAGTTCTAGGGGACTTATGACCACAGCAGTTGAGTCCCATAGTGCTCAGAGCCATTTGAACCATTTGGATAACCATACTAACGATGACGTCAAAATGGTTCAAACGGCTCTGAGCACTATGGGACTTAACATCTATGGTCATCAGTCCCCTAGAACTTAGAACTACTTAAACCTAACTAACCTAAGGACAGCACACAACACCCAGCCATCACGAGGCAGAGAAAATCCCTGACCCCGCCGGGAATGGAACCCGGGAACCCGGGCGTTGGAAGCGAGAACGCTACCGCACGACCACGAGATGCGGGCAACGATGACGTCAGGGCACCTATGAAATGTGGTAGTACTCGCCGGGTAGCAGTATATCCACAATCCCTGTGTAAACAGTCGCAGACAGTGCAATATGGCACAGAGAAAACGCCTACCAGAGTCTCTGCGGTAGTGGGCTATAGGAAGGAAGGAAGGTAGGAAGGAAGAAGGTCGAAAACTGATTCGGCCTGATGGCTTAATGTGAATAGTTCTGTTGTTTGTCGGATGTGGCGACAGTTTGTAGAGACCAAAACTGTATCCCGAAACCAGGACAGGGCCGACGACGTGTGACTTCATAAGAGAGGACCGTTATTTGGCTGTAAGAGCATGACATTAGCGCCTTAATACTGGACGGTAACTGGCATTTGAGCTCCCAACATCCACTGGACGAAGAAAACGGTGGGCAGAAAGCTTCGGTAGAGACATGCTGTATGTCAACGTCCGACACGCTTTCATAGAAAGGAACGTCTAGAGTGGAGTCGTCGACGTGCTACCTAGACGGTCAAACAGTGGATCAATGTTGTTTTCACGAGTGAGTCTCCATTTAGTTTGGAGAGTGATTCTTGATGGATTCGCGTCTGAAGGGAACGTGGAACACGATTTCGGAACCCAAACATTGTGGAAAGAGACCAAGATCGTGGAGGATCCCTATTGGTGTGGGCAGGGACTGTGTTTACCACACGAACAACTCATCATGATATTTTACAGGTGAACGGCAAGGTTCAACTGCTGTTAGATATCGTGATGATATCTTGGAACATCATTTGCGGTTGTTGCGAGGTGCTGTGGGCGCAGACGTCGCGTTGATGGACGATAATGCTCGACTTCATAAAGCAGTGGTGGTTGATGTTTTCTTGGAAACGAAAGATATTGCACACTTGGCGTGGCCAGCTCGCTCTCCCGATTTGAATCCCATAGAGCATGTCTGGGATGCATTAGGAAGACAACTTGCATCAAGTCAGCATCCACCAACTACTGTCCAAGATTCCGAGCAGCTCTGCAGGAAGAATGAGCGTTACTGCTTCAACATGAGACTGATGACGTCATTCACAGCATTCCCCGTCCTTGTCAGTCCTGTATTGCTGCAGAGGTGGTCACACCCAATACTCAGCACATTAACCAGTTGTCGGAATGTGTGTGGAGCAACCAGCGAGAAAAAGTAAACCCGAATGGCGGAACATTACATGTGACAGAGCCGTAGAAGACAGAATAAGACCTTGGAAAAATTTTAACAGTCATAGGCAACCCGAAAAATGCGGAGAATTCAAAAAGATGAACACTTCGCAAATATTCTGTACATAAAAAAGAGGCTACTAAAACAACAGATTGGAAGGGATAGAGGAGGACTGCAACTAAAACTACACACGAAATTTTTACACGACATTCAGGGAAAATACGACAGGATTGCAACCACCGAGCATATGCTCACAACACGAGATGATAAGCTGGAGACAACCCCGAAAAAGAACTATGAAATGTTAGCGTAGTATGCTAAACACCGATAAACCGTTGCAAAATTTAAAACTGTAGAAGACAGAACGTAGCCTCGATTCCAAACCCCTAAAACACGAGGAGATCGTGAAAATAACAAAAACATTGAAAAATAACAGAGTACCTGGAGAAGATGGACTGATTACGGAAATCTGGAAATTAGACCAGGAAAGCATTACACCCAAAATACACAGAAGCATCGAAAACATCTAGAAAACAGAAAAGGTACCAGACGGTTAGAAGTCAACCCTTAGACACCCCATCCACAATAAAGGAGACAAAATAGATCCTAATAGCTACAGATTGATTTCACTACTGCCTGTGACATGGAAAATTCTACCTAATGCCCTGTTAAATCGGCTAGAGCTTCAGAGAGGAGAACACCAAGGTGGGTTCAGAAAGCGAAGCTCATTCAATGAACAGATCGATGACAGAACAATATTGACAACAACGAGTATCGCTTTAACATTCGTCAACTTCAAAAAGTCCTACGACCCCACAGATGGAGAAACACTCTTTAACAAACTGGAAGGAAAGAAGGTGGACATCAAGACAAGAAAGCTAATCCAGGAAACATTAACAAACATAACAATAAAAGTTAGGCCGGCCGGAGTGGGCGTGCGGTTCTGGGCGCTACAGTCTGGAACCGAGCGACCGCTACGGTCGCAGGTTCGAATCCTGCCTCGGGCATGGATGTGTGTGATGTCCTTAGGTTAGTTAGGTTTAATTAGTTCTAAGTTCTAGGCGACTGATGACCTCAGAAGTTAAGTCGCATAGTGCTCAGAGCCATTTGAACCATTTTGAATAAAAGTTAAGTTTATGGGAGAGATCTCGGAACCGTTGGAAATCAAGAGAGAAGTGAGACAAGGAGACGGCCTATCACCCGTTCTATTTAGCTCGATTTTGACGAAAATAATAAGGACATGGGACAAAAGACTCAGTGCGGTAAAGATGGGAGACACAAGGATAGAAACATTAACATAAAATGATAATATAACCATCACACAAATAAGAGAAAAGAAGCCAAAGAAACACTAGAGACGCAACACGAAATCGCAGTCGAAACAGGACTATAAATATCATATGGGAAAACCCAGCACATGGACCCGAAATCCACAGACAACCACTCACTGGTAACGGAGTGTGGAAGAGAACACGAGTAAAAAAGTTTCAGACACCTGGTGGAGATTATACACAGAACGGGACTGAACTCGATATCCAATGAAGAAAGGATCACAGAACTACATAAAGCATACAGACTTACATGGAACTATTGTAATAAAATAAGTATTTCCAACAGCGGCAGTTACAGTACGTTCACGATACAGTGAGATCAATCACTGCTAATTAATGCTTTTTAAAATTATTGTTACGTTAAATTTAAATAAGTATCTGCTCATATTTCATTTCATACACAGACTGTTTTATTTCACAGTGCAGTGTTAGCTTTGCGTATGCAGTTCAGTGTTCGGAATTTGTTTAGACGGATTTCGTATGTAAATCTACAGTGTGGTGATATATTCTTTTGAAATTTGTTTAGTGATTTTATGTAGCATTTTTATTCTATTCACTTTGTGTGTTGAAATTATAGGTTACGTATTATGACGTTACGCGTTGTAGCACTGCTCACTTTGGAATAATACAGAGTTTCTCTGGCAGCTTATTTACATTACAGTTTTGGTTTCCTAATCAATAATATTAAATAGGAATAATGAATAGGAAAATAGGAATGCGGGGAAGCTACTACAAACAGCATAGTGAACGCATAATTGTGGCCAAGATAGATACAAAGCCCACACCTACTACTGTAGTACAAGTTTATATGGCAACTAGCTCTGCAGATGACGAAGAAAATGAAGAAATCTATGATGAAATAAAAGAAATTATTCAGATATTAAAGGGTGACGATAATTTAATAGTCATGGGTGACTGGAATTCGGTAGTAGGAAAAGGGAGAGAAGGAAACGTAGTTGGTGAATATGGATTAAGGGCAAAGAAATGAAAGAGGAAGCCGCCTGGTAGAATTTTGCACAGAGCATAACTTAATCATAGCTAACACTTGGTTCAATAATCATAATGGAAGGATGTATACATGGAAGAAGCCTGGAGATACTTACAGGTTTCAGATAGATTATATAACGGTAAGACAGAGATTTAGGAACCAGGTTTTAAATTGTAAGACATTTCCAGGGGCAGATGTGGACTCTGACCACAATCTATTGGTTATGACCTGTAGATTAAAACTGAAGAAACTGCAAAAAGATGGGAATTCAAGCAGATGGGATCTGGACAAATTTACTAAACCAGTGGTTGTACAGAGTTTCAGGGAGAGCATAAGGGAACAATTGACAGGAATGGGGGAAAGAAATACAGTAGAAGAAGAATGGGTATCTTTGAGGGATGAAGTAGTGAAGGCAGCAGAGGATCAAGTAGG
Source organism: Schistocerca nitens (assembly GCF_023898315.1). Taxonomy (NCBI): domain Eukaryota; kingdom Metazoa; phylum Arthropoda; class Insecta; order Orthoptera; family Acrididae; genus Schistocerca; species Schistocerca nitens. Next base: position 813,732,931 of record NC_064615.1, on the reverse strand, counting down.
TAAAAAGGCGAGGGCTAGTAGAAATCCTTGGGTAACAGAAGAAATATTGAATTTAATTGATGAAAGGAGAAAATATAAAAATGCAGTAAATGAAGCAGGCAAAAAGGAATACAAATGTCTCAAAAATGAGATCGACAGGAAGTGCAAAATGGCTAAGCAGGGATGGCTAGAAGACAAATGTATGGATGCAGAGGCTTATCTCACTAGGGGTAAGATAGATACGGCCTACAGGAAAATTAAAGAGACCTTTGGAGACAAGAGAACCACTTGTATGAACATCAAGAGCTCAGATGGAAACCCAGTTCTAAACAAAGAAGGGAAAGCAGAAAGGTGGAAGGAGTATATAGAGGGTCTATATAATGGCGATGTACTTGAGGACAATATTATGGAAATGGAAGAGGATGTAGATGAAGATGAAATGGGAGATACGATACTGCGTGAAGAGGTTGACAGAGCACTGAAAGACCTGAGTCGAAACAAGGCTCCCGGTGTAGACAACATTCCATTGGCACTACTGACGGCCTTGGGAGAGTCAGTCCTGACAAAACTCTACCATCTGGTGAGCAAGATGTATGAAACAGGCGAAATACCCTCAGACTTCAAGAAGAATATAATAATTCCAATCCCAAAGAAAGCAGTTGTTGACAGATGTGACAATTACCGAACTATCAGTTTAATAAGTCACAGATGCAAAATACTAACGAGAAGCCGACCTCGGGGAAGATCAGTTTGGATTACGTAGAAATAATGGAACACGTGAGGCAATACTGACCTTACGACTTATCTTAGAAGAAAGATTAAGGAAAGGCAAACCTACGTTTCTAGCATTTGTAGACTTAGAGAAAGCTTTTGGAAATGTTGACTGGAATACTGTCTTTCAAAGTCTGAAGGTGGCAGGGGTAAAATACAGAGAGCGAAAGGCTATTTACAATTTGTACAGAAACCAGATGGTAGTTATAAGAGTGGAGGGACATGAAAGTTAAGCAGTGGTTGGGAAGGGAGTGAGACAGGGTTGTAGTCTCTCCCCGATGTTATTCAATCTGTATATTGAGCAAGCAGTGAAGGAAACAAAAGAAAAATTCGGAGTAGGTATTAAAATCCATGGAGAAGAAATAAAAACTTTGGGGTTCGCCTATGACATTGTAATTCTGTCAGAGACAGCAAAGGACTTGGAATAGCAGTTGAACGGAATGGACAGTGTCTTGAAAGAAGAATATAAGATGAACATCAACAAAAGCAAAACGAGGATAATGGAATGTAGTCTAATTAAGTCAAGTGATGCTGAGGGAATTAGATTAGTAAATGAGACACTTAAAGTAGTAAAGGAGTTTTGCTATTTGGGGAGCAAAATAACTGATGATGCTCAAAGTAGAGAGGATATAAAATGTAGACTGGCAATGGCAAGGAAAGCGTTTCCGAAGAAGAGAAATTTGTTAACATCGAGTATAGATTTAAGTGTCAGGATGCCGTTTCTGAAAGTATTTGTATGGAATGTAGCCATGTATGGAAGTGAAACATGGACGATAAATAGTTTGGACAAGAAGAGAATAGAAGCTTTCGAAATGTGGTGCTACAGAAGAACGCTGAAGATTAGATGGGTAGATCACATAACTAATGAGGAAGTATTGAATAGGATTGGGGAGAAGAGAAGTTTGTGGATCGGTTGGTAGGACATGTTCTGAGGCATCAAGGGATCACCAATTTAGTATTGCAGGGCAGCGTGGAGGGTAAAAATCGTAGAGGGAGACTAAGAGATGAATACACTAAGCAGATTGAGAAGGATGTAGGTTGCAGTAGGTACTGGGAGATGAAGAAGCTTGCACAGGATAGAGTAGCATGGAGAGCTGCATCAAACCAGTCTCGGGACTGAGGACCACAACAACAATTAATTTTGTATACATTAATTAAAATGCAGTTAACAGTTTCGGTTTAGGTGACTCATTTTATCTAACAAAAAAATGGTTGAAATGGCTCTGAGCACTATGGGACTCAACTGCTGAGGTCATTAGTCCCCTAGAACTTAGAACTAGTTAAACCTAACTAACCTAAGGACATCACAAACATCCATGCCCGAGGCAGGATTCGAACCTGCGACCGTAGCAGTCTTGCGGTTCCAGACTGCAGCGCCTTTAACCGCACGGCCACTTCGGCCGGCTTATCTAACAACGTTTCCGTAATTACACCACTTGAATTTTTCAGGATTACAACACAGATACACAAACCTAGACGTAGGAAACCAGTCCAGGTTTATTTCACAAAATTCACATCAATTTCTATTAAGAAAAGTACAAAGTATTTCAGCGTAATCTCTGTTTTCCTGTATAAGCACGTTATATGTTGTGATTGTATGTGCGTCTGAAGTTATTAACATCTATCGTATCAAAGGCATTACATGGAAGCACTAATACTTACCGTGATGTGAAGTATGCAGTTAATGCGTAAAAAATAGAGACATTAATTTTGTAAAAAGTGTGATGAACGCAATGTGGGAACGTCGTAGATATTACAACTGTAAGTAAATACTCTAGTAGAATGAAATTTTCACACTGCAGCGGAGTGTGCGTTGATATGAAACTTCCTGGCAGATTAAAACTGTGTGGGGGCAGAGACTGGAACACGGCACCTTTGCTTTTCGCTGCGGCACTTGCCCGTGAAAGGCAAGGTCCCGAGTTCCAGTCTGTGTCCGCCACACAGTTTTAACCTGCCAGGAAGTTTCAGATACTATAATACTCTACAACACATGTCGCTTAGCAACTTCCAGTTGTTTCAGTTGGATCTATTTAGTCACATCACTATATTTGGTTTTTATTTGAACAGTGATCTCCAACCTTCAGCATTGAAACATGTACTTGAATGTAGAACAACCTGAACATGGGCTCAAGTCCGGAACCTGTGGTGCACTAAATAAAACCCACATTCGATTGTGAGTGGCAGCAGTTACCACGCTACACTTTATAACGAAACAGTCACCGAGATCAGCTGCATCCATTATGGACAGTCCGAAGCCTGTCGTGCACTAAATAAAACCCACATTCTGTTCTGAGTGCCAGCTCAGCTATAGCGAAACAGTCACGGAGATCAGCTGCATCCATTATGGATAAAATGCACTATTTATCTGGTTCTTTAATGTTGGATTACACGTCCGTAAGCAGAGTTTCCGCATGCAATTCCTAGTTGAAACTCGGGAACAAATTCAGAGGTGTAGTTTGTAATTCAGATGCGCATAATACTGAGGTTAGCCGCTGTGGTGAAGAGATTCGTGAATAGTACTACTCGTAGTTCCACTTCTTCGACATTCAGCGTTTCAGAAACAGATTCAATCGTAGCTGCAATTTATATGTTTAATGTTCGTGTGTACCTGAATTTACTAAATGACTGGCGATGTATCACCTACTGATTATGGCAACGGGCTAAGATCAGACTTTACGGTACAAAGAGCATTTACATCAGTATGCTTTTATATAGAACGATGTACAGAACGCCCGGTAAGTAAACCGTATTTGTGAGAGATAATTTGGTTCCTTTGGTGAAATAACAGCTACATTGGCTACATTGGAGATGTTTTAGTAGTTAGATATGTTTCAGGTTTGGGTAGCCCTTAATGCAAGACGGTATATTTAGAATTCAAATCACGTACTGGTATTACTGGTTCGTTGGACCTATCCACGGCGCTAGTGAGATCGAGTGCTAGAAGTTTTCTTTGGGGCAGTTGAAATGCAGAGACTAATCTTATGTCAGTCGGAGACATTCGTAACTTCACAGTGTTTTCCTCTAGGTTAACTGTCTGTGGGAAAATAGTTTCCCGGTCTTTTTAGGTTTGCCAGACGAGTTTTCTTTTCATTTTTTACGGCGTTTGCATCCCAAGTAATAACATTAAGGTTTTCCATTGATGCAACGTTCACCAGGTAGTGGCATATTGCAAATCTACAGTTGTATTTTCGCGAAGAAAAGATTTTGAGTAAAAAATGGTTAGTATTCATGCGCGTATCAACTGATCAGCTATCGTAGTCTAGTATGGCAGTGCCGTCCAGGAGAACAATGTGCCAAGATGAAATCCTAAAGGCGAATTTAGTGTCCTGGAATTTCTTCTGGATCCTCTGGATAGAGAACGATGCTGCATAGTTTCTCTGCTACCGAATGTTCCCAGTAGTGCTACGTTTTCTCTTTATTGACGCACGATACTGTTGGTACACGAAGTACTGATCGTATTTTAAAGGGGCACCTGCACCAGGAGCCGCATAAGGTCACGTTATTCCATGCAGAGGAACTCAGTGTGGGACGAAATGTAGACGCAACTAACTTCCAGACTGGCTATACAAACCCCATCCACATACTAGCAGGAGAGACAGAATCTATCACTGGACGAACGAGAGTCGCTCGTATCACGAGATGTCACTGCTCAGCATCTACCTTCATGTTCGCCACAGCAGACCATATCTGGAGCCTGTCCCAGGTGATGAATTCACTGTTAACACTAGATAAACTGTTTCGGTGCTGCTATTCCTTACAGATCATGCTTTTAATAGTATCTTAAAGTCGATTGGTAGGACCAAAGGAGATGAAATGCATATTTGTGCACTCTAACCAAACCTAATATTTCTGATTCCTTTCTGATAGTCCAGAGTGACAGCAATTCAGTCAGAGAATACGAATGGGTAAGAACTCTGACAATCAGGATGACATGAACACTCTTTCCAAGAAGTTTTACACTGGTAAGTGAAAGCCGTTAGTTCAAATGGCTCTGAGCACTATGGGACTTAACATCTATGGTCATCAGTCCCCTAGAACATAGAACTACTTAAACCTAACTAACCTAAGGACATCACACAACACCCAGTCATCACGAGGCAGAGAAAATCCCTGACCCCGCCGGGAATCGAACCCGGAAACCCGGGCGCGGGAAGCGAGAACGCTACCGCACGACCACGAGCTGCGGACAAAGCCGTTAGTACTCTGTGATCGCCTCTACTGGGTACGATGTGTAGTGGGGGGCTGTAAAAAATGTATTTCTGAGAGAGACAAATGGTTAAAATGGCTCTAAGCACTATGGGACTTAACATCTGGGGTCATCAGTCCCCTAGAACTTAGAACTACTGAAATCTAATTGACATCACACACATCCATGCCCCAGGCAGGATTCGAACTTGCGACGGTAGCAGCAGCGCGGTTACGGACTGAAGCGTCTAGAACCGCTCGGCCACAGCGGCCGGCAGAGACAAGTAGTACCAAATAAATGATTCTTTCCTTGGAATATCAACTTACACTGCGTCTCAATAACATTTTTCCCTTTTCCACTGGTTATCTTTAAGTAATAGAAGACGCCACTAGCATTTGCCCACTTCCTCCGGTACTTGATAAATCCACATAACTGAGCTGAGAGCGGCATAGACATTCTGCACAGGTAATTTTGCATGTTACAATTTGAATAATGTAGTTATTGAGCCAGTTATGGTTTTTCATGCGCAGCACAACGAATCTCCAAAATTCATTTTCGTTTCCGACAGCTGTGTGAATTGATAAAAATCTTTGATGTCATGTCTGTCTCTCTGCTGTTCGCCCTTTTTGTCCTAGCATTTCTTTTAAATAGTGTTTCTTTAAGGTGTACTGCTGAAAACTACTTTTTGCGCCGCAATTCCTACCACATCATGGCACATCATGGCACATGGCACATCATGGCACATGGTATATCATGGCACGTACAGAAGAAGGCTGCAGATAAATCCACTGTACACAGCGACAACAAAACGCCTTTAAAAGCAGAGAAGAGCGAGGAGGATTTGGATATCATTAATTACAGAGGTTAATGACTTTCCCGAATCAGCTACAGATATACCACCGGAATAAGTAAAGCCGACCGCAGTGGCCGAGCGGTTCTGCCTCGGACATGGATGTGTGTGATGTCCTTAGGTTAGTTAGGTTTAAGTATTCCTAAGTTCTAGGGGACTGATGACCTCAGATGATAAGTCCCATTGTGCTCAGAGCCATTTGAACCATTTTTATTTTTGAAAAAGTAAAGAAAAATAGTGGGTTCATTGCAGAAACTAATGTGCAGCCAGCAATCCATTTGTAAGTCACATTCCCTTAATTTGGAAATGTATTTAGACCATGTACTGTGAAAGTAACTTTTTCTGGTTAAAATAAACGTTTCTTTTGCGAGATCTTCTGACTGTTTGATGAGGTCTATCACTAATTCCTCTCCTCAGCCAACCACTACACTTACGAGCTGCACTTGCACCCAACGTCCTAATTTTTTGTTTGATATATTGCAGTCTCTGTCTTCGCCTGCAGTTCCAACCGTCTACAACTATCTCAAACACCATGGAAGTGATTCCTTGATATGTTAACACGTGTCCCATTACCCTATCAATACTTATTGTCAATATTCTCAATACGTGTCTTTACTCGCAGATTTTGCAGTCAGCAACGCCTACAGAAGACAACAAGTGTCTGGCACAGTTGTTAGATCGGTTAATACTGTTACAATGGTAGGCTATGAAGATTTAAGTGACTTTGAACGTGGTGTTATAGTCGGCGCACGAGCGATGGGACACAGCATCTCCGAGGTAGTGATGAAATGGAAATTTTCCCATACCACCATTTCACGGGCGTACTGTGAATATCAGGAATCCGGTAAAACATCAAATCTCCGACAACGCTGCGGCCAGAAAAAATATAAAGGTACTAACGACGACTGAAGAGAATCGTTCAACGTGACAGAGGTGCAAACCTTCCGCAGACTGCTGCAGATTTCAATGCTGGGCCATCAACATGTGTCAGCGTGCTATCCATTCAACGAAATATCATCGATATGGGCTTTCGTAGCCGAAAGCCCACTCGTGTACCCTTGATGACTCAGACACAAAGCCTGATGCCTCACCTGGGCCTGTCAACACCGAAATTGGGCTGTCAATGGCTGGAAACATGTTGCCTGGTCAGACGAGTCTAGTTTCAAATTGCATCGAGCAGATGAAAGTGACCGGTATAGAGACAACCTCATGAATCCATGGACCCTGCACGTCAGCAGATAACCGTTAATGTGATGCAGGCTCTGTAATGGTGTTGGGCGTATGCAGTTGGAGTGATTTGGGACCCCTTATACGTCTAGAATCGACTCTGACAGGCGACACGTGCGTAAGCATCATGTCTGATCACCTGGGTCCATTCATGTCCAATGTGCATTCCGACGGACTTTCGCAATTTCAGCAGGACTATGCGACGCCTCACACGTCCAGAATTGCTACAGGGTGGCTCCAGGAACACTCTTCTGAATTTAAACTCTGCCAATGGCCACCAAACTCCTCAGACATGAACGTTAGTAAGCAAATCTGAGATTCCTTGCAACGTGCTGTTCAGAAGAGTTTTACACCCCCTCGTACTCTTGCGGATTTAGGGACAGTCCTTCAGGATTCAAGGTATCAATTCCCTCCAACACAGCTTCAGATATCAGTTGAGTCCATGCTACGTAATGTTGCGCCACGTCTGCGAGCTCGCGGGAGCCGTACACGATATTAGGCAGATGTACCATTTCCTTTGCCTCCTCAGTGTGGTTTGTTTGCAAGGCAGTAGCAGTCCTTCAGCTACTTCGACGTCTCCAGTTCTGACGGCACGTTTAACGGTAATTTTATTTTTGCTTTTCCTAATGCTTCTCTGCTTCTTCAATTTACTCTCAGTCCACGTGCTCATCAGCCTGTACACTTCATCCAAGAAAGTCTCCAGTTCCTTCTTAATTCTACTGGGATTAGCTGTGTTATCAACGATTCTTATCACTGACATTCCTTGACGCTGAACGTTGGTTCCATCCTGAACTTCTTTTTATTGGCGTCATTGGCTCCTCGCTGTGTAAAACAACCAACAATAACGAAAGATGGCATCCCTGTACTACAGTCTTTCCGAAACGACCACTTCGCTCTTAGTCTCCCACTTCTATTTTGCCTCGTGATTCTTGTACATATTTTATACTACCCTTCTCCCCTATAGCTTACATGTATTTTTGTGAGAATTTCGAACATCGGCGTTATTTTTAATCGTCGAACCATTTTTCGTTGGATGCCAGTGATAGTCTGAGATGAAGAGCTTAACGTGGGACAAGCATTCGTGACGGGTGCATCACAAAAGTCAGACAAACGATGAAAAACAGGGATAAAAAAAGAGAGAGTGACAGAAACATACAGGAGCATTTGTCAGAAATCGAGAGAGGGTTGATCGTGTTCTAATGGGATTGCGGTTAAGGCTGCACAATTTTTCTGCATATTTTTACAGAAAAACGAAAAGTAACGTGCGCATGTGGAATAGATCGGTTCTGGAGGGCCTTCCACATCGCTATCCAATGTCTCGACGGCTCCCTCTGTCTATAGTTCGAATCACGAGCGGCGGCGTTCTCCGACGATCAATGGACGTTCGTTAAAGTTCTGAGCACTTTTCTGTGAATGTCGCAGCCAATGCGAGCTTTAAAAGCGAGTTACTTTGTGAACTTTTATTCCATTTCTTGTGAGTTGTCGTCACTCATGTTCTTGGTAAGTGACAAATTCTACAGAAGTAAGCGAGTGACAAACGTTACTGGATACATGCTTTCTTGTATCGCAAAGCACGTGTGTGCGCGTACTGAAACTGTCGCTGCGGACCCCGTCCATTCCTCGGTCAGCACGAAACGCCATCGTTCGTGAATCTCACTGTAGTGCTCAATAGTACACACGTAGCGTCAGGTTGTCTGTGAAGGATTTTACAGCCACATCACATATCTTTAGGCAGACAACGTTGCAAAGCATCTATCCACAAGGATTGTACGCAGCGGCTGGAACGCCACGGACAATGAGACCAGCAGTTATCGTTACGGCTTCCCTTGATGAGGTAACGAAGAGAGGCGATACGACAATGGTGAATCCAGCGATAGCGACAGATGTAGTACCACATCGTCTTTCCAGTCTAATCACAGTGCAGCTTACAGCATCACAATCGACGTGTCCATGTGTGGAGGTCCGAAGAAGGAAGAACATTTCATACTGGAATCGTCAACATCATACAGACGCAGTAGCTGGCGTTATGGTAACAGGTGTCACTACATGCCGAACATGACTACTTGTAGTTTGTATAGCTGATAATATCAACAGTAGACGTTATACACTTCCCAGTCACAGTAATGTGGCCTGCTGTCGAAAGCCTGAATAACCACTTTCTACGTTGCTGACGGTTGCGGGACGCAGGGACAGAACCAAAGAGGTTCTGGAAGGTACGGTCAGGGATGAGGAGCCATGCCGACTCCAGTGTAGTGGCCAGCTGCGCTAGGTTTCCCCACTGAGAAACGTCGGTGCGAATAACCCGATCGAAGTGGTCGCACAGATTCTCGATTGGGTTTGATCCGATCCGGGAAGTTCCGCAGCCAGGGAAATACAGTAAACTCATCCGGAAGGAGGAATAGCGAACTACGTGTATGGGTGGATTTAATCCCCAAGGATGGATGCAAACTAGCGTCGATCCATGCCTTCAAGAATGACGAGATCATATGCCTGGATAACGTTTCCCATACCATAAAGCTCCCTCCTCCGGCCTGAACGCTTCCGACTATGCTTGGAGGGTGAAATGACTATGAAACCCATACCATTAGCTGATTACACACTTTGATAAATATCAACGGAACAGTTGAAAATGCAGGCCCCGACCGAGACTCGAATCTGGGATCTACTGCTTACACGGCAGACGTTCTATCCGACTGAACCATCGAGGACATAGATGATAGTGCGACTTCAGGGACTTATCTCTGGCATGCTCCCCGTGAGACCCACATTTCCAATTTACTCTCCACACATTATGTTTGGTGCCCCCCACCCACAATACTCATTACTCGCGGCAGTCAATCAACCGCTTCCCGTAAGAGTTTGAACAATGTGAGAGCAACCGCACTGAACAAGATCATTGGCCGGTAATCCTTATCTGTACGAAGACTGTATCTGTTCTGTCGGAGCCGGCCGGAGTGGCCGTGCGGTTCTAGGCGCTACAGTCTGGACCCGAGTGACCGCTACGGTCGCAGGTTCGAATCCTGCCTCGGGCATGGATGTGTGTGATGTCCTTAGGTTAGTTAGGTTTAATTAGTTCTAAGTTCTAGGCGACTGATGACCTCAGATGTTAAGTCCCATAGTGCTCAGAGCCATTTGAACCATTATTCTTCACCCATGGCGGAATGCGAACAGTTTTCAAACTTAGCTGCTTCGCAAATGCTTCCACTCTTGGCCAGAAAAACAACGATCAAGCCTTTTTCACGTCAGATAAATCGCTCCGATGCCGTATTACGATTAAGACCTTAGTGTTTTGCACGTTCTCTCGGCACGCTTCTTATACCCTCCAATGCTAGTGGTGCCACTAGCTGACTTTTAATAGTTATTGCACGTTGACATTGAACAGAGGCGGTGGTCGCATTAGTGTGACTCGACTGTGTATTACCGATGTGTTAGGGACAGTAGTTTCGTCGAGGTCTATCACGTTATTGTTCAACAAGATAACGCAAGAGCATTAGTAACTCATGCTGTTCTGATGTGCGTCGATACAGTGCGTCTTCCCCTGCTGCTCTGGCCAGTGAAAATATTTGCCCATGTGTCTACTGCGGAACTGGACACCACTACTGACCAGTTACCAAAACTGATGAATTCTGGGATTAGATTACACCAGCGTGGAATGACGTTCCCATATCTGTCGTCCATGGTTAATTCGATACTACACGCAGCCGGATCATTCAGATTATACCAGCTGCCGCGACTACAGGCGGAATCTTTCTATACGAGAAACAGCACTCTGTAAACCTCCAAATCAGCTACATTCTTCATGCTGTGTCACGTGAGTAAAACTGTATTATTCTTTGTGTTGTATTTTAATAGACCTCACTGTATTTAGTGAATTATGATTAGATGTCTAAGAGCGAACGCCGTACCTTGGGCTGAAGCAAAAGCGTCGACTACGTACCACGAACTATCAACCGACGACACAGCGGCAAAAGACAAACAGGTGGCGAAACGCTTGGTGTGTGAGTTTCGGCGAGCTGGCGCCGAGGCAGGTAAAGAGCGCGCGTCCGGTGGCTATCGATCACCGGCGTTACAGGCCGTGGCAGTGACGGTAGCAGCAGCAACAGCAGCAGCACAACACCGTGGGCCACCTGCAGCACAGCGCGGCTGTTTGCCGAATAAACACATCGTGTCGGCATCCGTGGCCTCGAGATACTCCACACAGCCTTCTGCTGTCGGCCGCCGCGGGCGGTGATGCGGCGCTGTTGGATTGGGGCGGCACAGCCCTGTGTCCAGAGACAGGGCGAGTGCCGTGTTGGATGAACCAGCGTGCTGGCCTACGGCTCTTCAACCTTCACTTGCCATACAAAATGAAAAATGTTAAAGGAAGCCGCCGCTTTAACAACGACGAACTCATCTGAAATCTGTAAACTTCAAAATGTTTTGATGTCATGTGGCGATTGAAAAGGCAATATAAAGGGTACGTTATACGTAAAGTACGTCAGGTTCGTCCTGAGCCCAGGCTGGGTAGCCGTTTCTCGGAACTCGCCCTGATCGGGAAAAAACAAAGCTGATCGCCATATCACCGATTACAACACTGGTAAAAGTAATCTGGAGCAGGCAATGCTGTTTGATAACTCAAGATTAAGTTACTAAGTGGCCGAAAGTAGCATGGAGGCAGTGGGACCTTCCCCACATATTTTGCTGATTATTAATTGAAACCTTTTTCCTTGCCGTAATCGGACACTGGTAATGGATGGGTAAAAGAAAGAACACATTCATACGGTGTTGGCTTTTACAACTGGTGTTTATTTCAGATAAAACTTCACGGTTGAGACACCGTGGACGATATATGAAACTATTCCCTGAAGTTTCGTCTCTGACTTCAGGAGGCATCTTCGGATGTGAAACGTTTTACCTCCGAAGATGTCCCCCACGGTAGGAGGCGAAACTTGAGGGAGTACTTTTATATCTCGACCAAGGCCTCTTAGCTCGGAATTTTACTGAAGAAGAGATAATACGCTTAGTACAAAACCTGAAAGTGTAGCTGGAAGGCGTCGGCTGAGATGTTTAGCCTACCCTAAGATCCCGTAAGAGGGTTCAAAATGGTTCAAATGGCTCTGAGCACCATGCGACTTAAGTTCTGAGCTCATCAGTCGCCTAGAACTCAGAACTAATTAAACCTAACTAACCTAAGGACATCACACACATTCATGCCCGAGGCAGGATTCGAACCTGCGACCGTAGCGGTCGCGCGGTTCCACACTGTAGCGCCTAGGACCGCTCGGCCACTCCAGCCGGCACAATTTAAGGGAAACAACGTCGAGGTGGGAGGTGTATCTTATTGATTAAAAACTGTTAGGGATTTCCCAATTAAGCATGTAAACTCACACGGATATATTAATGAACGGATTGATCTAACTACAAAAAAAGGTACCGGTCACTATAACAATTAGGTATATTACTATTAGACATGAAACAAATGATTACTCACTCAATAAGGCTGTAAATATTACAGAGAACAAAAGAGTTCTATTACAGTTACCAGGCATTTTCAGCGTTGTAGGAGTGCTCTGTAATTGTAGTTTCGTTTTGGATAATATTTTACTTGCCAGTATCGCAAGGAAGGATACAACGACTACTAGTTTCGACCAGTTCAATGGTTACCTTCGGATCACATAACACAAAGTATTGTTTACATCGAAGTTTGAAGCGAGACAATTTGTCACAAGTATGATTATACACTCCTGGAAATGGAAAAAAGAACACATTGACACCGGTGTGTCAGACCCACCATACTTGCTCCGGACACTGCGAGAGGGCTGTACAAGCAATGATCACACGCACGGCACAGCGGACACACCAGGAACCGCGGTGTTGGCCGTCGAATGGCGCTAGCTGCACAGCATTTGTGCACCGCCGCTGTCAGTGTCAGCCAGTTTTCCGTGGCATACGGAGCTCCATCGCAGTCTTTAACACCGGTAGCATGCCGCGACATCGTGGACGTGAACCGTATGTGCAGTTGACGGACTTTGAGCGAGGGCGTATAGTGGGCATGCGGGAGGCCGGGTGGACGTACCGCCGAAATGCTCAACACGTGGGGCGTGAGGTCTCCACAGTACATCGATGTTGTCGCTAGTGGTCGGCGGAAGGTGCACGTGCCCGTCGACCTGGGACCGGACCGCAGCGACGCACGGATGCACGCCAAGACCATAGGATCCTACGCAGTGCCGTAGGGGACCGCACCGCCACTTCCCAGCAAATTAGGGACACTGTTGCTCCTGGGGTATCGGCGAGGACCATTCGCAACCGTCTCCATGAAGCTGGGCTACGGTCCCGCACACCGTTAGGCCGTCTTCCGCTCACGCCCCAACATCGTGCAGCCCGCCTCCAGTGGTGTCGCGACAGGCGCGAATGGAGGGACGAATGGAGACGTGTCGTCTTCAGCGATGAGAGTCGCTTCTGCCTTGGTGCCAATGATGGTCGTATGCGTGTTTGGCGCCATGCAGGTGAGCGCCACAATCAGGACTGCATACGACCGAGGCACACAGGGCCAACACCCGGCATCATGGTGTGGGGAGTGATCTCCTACACTGGCCGTACACCACTGGTGATCGTCGAGGGGACACTGAATAGTGCACGGTACATCCAAACCGTCATCGAACCCATCGTTCTACCATTCCTAGACCGGCAAGGGAACTTGCTGTTCCAACAGGCCAATGCACGTCCGCATGTATCCCGTGCCACCCAACGTGCTCTAGAGGGTGTAAGTCAACTACCCTGGCCAGCAAGATCTCCGGATCTGTCCCCCATTGAGCATGTTTGGGACTGGATGAAGCGTCGTCTCACGCGGTCTGCACGTCCAGCACGAACGCTGGTCCAACTGAGGCGCCAGGTGGAAATGGCATGGCAAGCCGTTCCACAGGACTACATCCAGCATCTCTACGATCGTCTCCATGGGAGAATAGCAGCCTGCATTGCTGCGAAAGGTGGATATACACTGTACTAGTGCCGACATTGTGCATGCTCTGTTGCCTGTGTCTATGTGCCTGTGGTTCTGTCAGTGTGATCATGTGATGTATCAGACCCCAGGAATGTGTCAATAAAGTTTCCCCTTCCTGGGACAATGAATTCACGGTGTTCTTATTTCAATTTCCAGGAGTGTAATTTCAAATTCAAAAATTGTAGTGTATATTTATGGGAACTACAATCTTTGAGTTTGTAATTGAAAACAAGTTTGTGACAAGCGTCTGGCTACGGTAATGTGTAGACACTGCTTTCTATCATGTTATTTGAAGATGGCCATTTAATTGGTCGAAACTAGTAATCGTTATATCCTTCCTTGTGATCTTTCCAAACTAAAAGTTGTCCAAAAGTAGACTATAACACTAAAGAGGTTGTGATTATGAACTGTAGCCTTGGCACATATGACTTTACACATTTAAACACCAGGTGAAACTGTATCGCGGTTATGGCGAATGACTGCGAAAATCGCTAGTGGTTGTTTTCCACGTGGACAGGAGTCACTGCTGGTGTTCGACAACGAAAGTGAGCACGTGCAGTCTCCTATAACGTGGCAATAGTTAACAGAGATGACTGTTACTGCATGCAGTAGGCTTTCCAGTTTTTATTCCTACACATGCACTTGATGTGCTCGCTTTCAAAGCAACATTGTACTTAACACACATAACGAATGCCATACCAAAACACGAACACTTCCCCGCCTTTTGGAAGACGGCCAAGGTCCTGATGTTCAGGAAGCCGGGGAAAGACCACAGCCTCCCACAAATTTACCAACCCATCAGCCTTCTGAGCTCGCTCAGTAATATTGTTGAGAAGGTGATTCTCAAACACATCACCACTCCACAACACAACAACTCTTACGGGTCGTTGAACATATAACATATGGTTTCAACGTAAACAAAGCTACAGGGGTGGTGTTCCTGGACATCGAAAAGGCTTTCGACCGTCTATGGCACAACGGCCTCATTCGCAAACTCAGCGACGCGGGGTTCCCCGACGGGCTGGTGCGTCTAATACACTCATACCTCACAGACAGGAGTTTCAACACTGACGTGCAGGGAAAACAATCAACACGGCACGGTATACACGCGGGAGTACCCCAGGGATCATGCTAGGGACCCTACTGTTTAACCTCTACATAAACGATCTCCCAACCACACACAACACAACGATGGCAATCTTCGCGGATGACACAGCCATCCTCGCGCAAGATTGGAAACCATCGAACATTACGTCACGCCTACAGACTGCACTCAGAGTGGCTGAGCCGTGGTTGGAGAAATGGCGTGTTAGAGTAAACGTCGCCAAGTGCGAAGCCGTTCTGTTCACTAGAAGACCGAAGCAACTGCGCAAACACCGATACTGCAGACCAATAACTCTACATGCACACCCAATACGTTTCCGTGAGGAAGTCAAATACCTAGGTGTCTGGCTGGACCGGAAATTACTCTGGGGGGACCACATACAACACATGACCAATCGAGCTAGCGCGAGGCTCAAACAGCTCTACCCTATGCTCAACAGGCGTAACACACTGAAGGGTGTCGAGGTCCATGTACATGACACTTATCCGACCCCTGATGACGTACGCAGCTCCTGTCTGGGGATACGCTGCGCCTACACGCCTGCGCCGTTTGCAGCTCATACAAAACAAAGTACTCAAAATCATAAGCAATGCTCCACGATACACACGCATAGCGGACCTTCACCGGGAATACCGACTTGAGACTCTCACGGAGGTAATCCACAAACTCACCACAAGACTATACAGAAACTCGACATTCGCAGAACCCGTTTATTCTGAATCTGGGGAACTACGACCACAACCATAGATGGAAAGATAAAAGACCAAAAGACATACTTGTAAGGACCTAACATCTATGGCCAAGCATACGCAAACATAACGGTACAGGCGAGCCCCTGTTAATCAGACGCCATTACTGGATATCCAGCTGGAATACACTGCCGAGTAACTGGCACCACACAGGGAAGCCGTACCGTACACTGCATCAAGACAAGCTCCACACATCCCCCACACAGTGAGATGATCTATGGCCGATCTCCCACTACTGTATAACGATCTTGATTGTTCCAGGAATGTAGCGGCTGCAGCAACTGGAGTACATCGCCATCGCTTGTCACGGTAATGATGCATGATACCCATACTAACAGCCCGCATCTCGTGGTCGTGCGGTAGCGTTCTCGCTTCCCACGCCCGGGTTCCCGGGTTCGATTCCCGGTGGGGTCAGGGATTTTCTCTGCCTCGTGATGGCTGGGTGTTGTGTGCTGTCCTTAGGTTAGTTAGGTTTAAGTAGTTCTAAGTTCTAGGGGACTGATGACCATAGATGTTAAGTCCCATAGTGCTCAGAGCCAGAGCCATACTAACAATTCCAACCTTGCATGAACTATCGCAGCTAGTAAGCCACTACTGCTCTTACTACCCATCCCACTGTCGCAGAGGTTTTTTTTTTTCCCACGGCACGAGCCATGGCACTTTTTTCCCTCTGCTCTTCAAATCGCGACCCTCACTCGCGTTTCGTCCACTATCTATCACCTGATGGACCGTGTTAATGCGTAGTCTTACCCAGACTCACGGATAACATCACAGCCCAGCATCCTGTGATCCACTTACTAGATAACTAACATGCTGACAGAGGTGACAGTAGAACTTTTGGTATGGTCACCACGTTGGTGCGGGCGTGGAGGGGCCCCATGTCTATTTCAGATAGGCTATATCACCGTTTAACAGGATACTAATTGTTTAACACATCGACACCTACTGTGCTTCAAAACGGCCTGTAAGGCCGAAATTGGCCAATCTTGCAAGATATAATGAACTGAATACTCGTGAAAAAACAGTCCAGGAATAGTTCATGGTCTCCTTTAGCAAATATTATGCTGTGGTGCCCCACGTGAAGAAAATTATTTCTGAAGAAAGATCCCTGGAAAAGCAAGTACAATCACCAACAGATTCAACAAAATGCATGATGGGTACAAATGGCTCGTTGTAAATGTTGTAACTGTGCGATAAAACCCTGACGTAAATTACATAGCTTCGGGTCCCAGCATGGCTCAGTGACCGCATTGCCGGCTCAAGATTTCTACTCTCAGATAGAATAAGTATGGAACTCAGCTGTAATGGCTGCTGGAAATCCTGAGTCCTATTCGAGCTCTTAATTTTGCTCTAAGTCAGAGATACCACTATCTGCAGCTGCCACAAGTGAAGTGCGTTCTCAATGGCGCTCATGGCTCAAGAATATTCCTCGATATCCCGGCAGCAAGTGTTTTATGACCTTACTACTCAAAAATGATCCGGTTTTGCCAGCTTCGTAATTTCACTGGCTAATGCAGCATGCCTTGATACCAACAATAATTATATAAACAAGTCTAATAAATTTCTACTCTCATGGATCCTTTCACGATTAACCAGTAAAGATGTGTCATGGGAACGGAGACAGAAATTCCTCCCACTGTATGACAGGTTTCCGACCCTAGCCAACCAAAAACTTTGTTTGTGTACATACGCAGGAAAATGCGCCTTCTAACCATATAATTATTATGAGCCAATCACATTCCCTTTTAACTGAATTTAAAAGAACATTGCTGTGTGGTGTGAGCGCGGACAATGCTCACCCACATACTCAAGTTATAACTGCTTCACCTGGCTTGCAGATAATTTTTCTTAGCAACAAGGATTCAAATGGTTCAAATGGCTCTGCGCACAATGGGACTTAACTTCTGAGGTCATCAGTCGCCTAGAACTTAGAACTACTTAAATCTAACTAACCTAAGGACATCACAAACATCCATGCCCGAAACAGGATTCGAACCTGCGATCGTAGCGGATGCGCGGTTCCTGACTGTAGCGCCTAGAACCGCTCGGGCACTCCGTGCCGGCAGCAAAAAGGATTCCTACTAGCGTCACACACAACATAGTTTTATGGAAAGCAGGCCACCGTCCTACGCTTGCTGTACAGAGATGGGGCACTGTGACTTCCCTGATCCGAAGTTAAATTACTTGTTGCGAGCCACCTAAAGAAACCTCTCATGGCAATAGAAAATAACAGGTACCCCTTACCACAATAAAAGGAAGGGAGAAGCAGAAGTAATTAGTTGTGTAATCATTGGCAGTAGTTCAGTATTCATGCACCATTGAAGAATCGATTATACTGACTATTTGGATGTGTCTGTTATGTTATCGAATACGCTTCGCGAGAACCGCATGACAGCCCCCCTCAAGGCACACACAACTCCGAACGTTGGGCAGACCCAGTAAAGCGTAAAGAGTACCATATCATACCACTATCATTAGTGATACCCGTTACATACTTGGTCGTCGGCTATTGAAGTGTATGGACTATTGAAGTGTATGGACGTCGCTGTATAGTTCTTGTAGAACGGAGTTTCCAACTGGCGACGGTCAGGCTCTCTGTAGCCCACTGATTTTCCAGTATGGCTCTAAGGAAGAGATGTGACATCTGTTCGTCAAACATTTATGTTCGTCCTTTAGGAGAATACACTGCCTCTGCAACACTGAAGTTACATCACAGACATTGTTGACTTAATGAACTCGAATTCACGTGCAGTTTCGTGTACGCTGCAACCCAAGTTTCTTGCATGATTATCGTCCCACGTTCTAAATCTGTGAACTCCAAATGTGCTACAATGTTCACAACAAGCTTATAAACAGGAGACATTTAGGCATCACGACTATACTCGCGCCGTGTACTATCTGATCAAAAGTACGTGGACACCCTTACGTAGTGAAGAATTGATTGCTAGATCTCATTACAGGCAGACCTGTCCATACAAAAGGAGGCGAGGAGTGTTGTGTTGTCAGTACAGAAGCGGTGAGTCAGTCAGAAGATCATGGACGAATCATATCACTCGATATCACCGGTGTAACAAATCCATCAGAGATATTTCAACCCGGTGAAAGCAGTACAGTTTGACTGTTGGTGCTGTGACTGTCAAAAGTAAACGTGAAGGAAGAACCGCAGCTAAACCAAGACCCGGTAGACCTCACGTACCGACAGACGGAGACCGTTGAGCATTGCACAGTGTTGTTGTAAAAAAATCGCATGAAATCACTGGAAGACACCAATAATGAGTTCCAAAGCGCTGCTAGTTGTCCAGCTAGCAAAATAACTGTGTGCAGGGATTTAAAAAGAATAGGGTTCAAAGCCTGAGTGGCTCCTCAGAAGCCACATATTTCTGTAATCAATGCTAAGTGACGCTTGTGGTGATGAAAAAGAGCGATGCCCTGCACTGTGGGTGTTTGGAAATGAGTGGTTTTGAGTGTCGAATAGTAAAATATGCTGCTGCAATCCGATGGAAGCGTATGAGTTTGGCGAACGGCAGGAGAACACTACCTGCCCTAATACGTAGCACCAACAATGATGTGCGGATCAGGTGGTTTTACAGTACGAGGTTTTCATTGTTACCCTGTGGTCCTCTCATTGACCTTAAGAATGTACTAAATGTGGAATGATATGAACACATTTTACAGCACTTTGCAGCTGGTTGTGGAGTTCATTTTTACTTGCAGAAACAAGCGTAGTGTACAAATATGTGCTGAGGTAATGCTTCCGACTAAGATCAGCCGCCAGTGTAATAAATACCTTGCAACTGAATAATGATAAAATTCTAATAACACAGACTGATTCCTTTTATTCCAGCACGATGACCAAATCAACAAATATTTAGGTTCCCAAAATGTCATGAGCAAAAGCAATACAGGATCCAAATCTGAGAATTCTGAGATAAAAAAATTGATGTTGAAAATACTTAGTCTTCGCTGTAAAGAATTCAAAACTCGTAGTAACAACTTAACCTCTTAGCATATTTTCAAACTGACGAACGAAAGCCTCAATATGTGTGTTTCAATATCACATGATTAGAATGGACAGGGACTGTGATTGCTGTGTTCGGATGAGGGCTGAGTTGGCATCCCTTCGCTCACAGCTGCAAGCGGCACTGACTTCGGTCGCGCAGCTTGAGGCTGTTGCCAATGGGCACCACTGTGGGGAGCCGGACTTGGGTATCAAGGGGATGTCAACCTCGTCCCGTCTGTCCCCAGATCGGTCTGCCGCTGTGGTTGCCCCGGTTGCTGCCCGCAGTGGGGCTGAGCCCTCGCCTGTGGTTGTTTGGGAGGTCGTTCCAAGGCGTGGCAGGCAGCGAAAGACGTCCCCGGAGGCTGATCAGAAAGCCTCCCCGGTGCGTCTGACAAACAGGTTTCAGGCACTGTCTCTGGCTGAGCCAGATGCAGCTGCCTGCCCTGTTTCACAGGATGATTCTCAGCCTTCAAGGTCCGGGCAATCACAGAGGGTGGGCTTATTGGTAGTTGGGTGCTCCAATGTTAAGCGCGAAATAGGGCCCCTTAGGGATATGGCGGCTAAGGAGGGGAAGAAATCCAGTGTGCACTCCGTGTGCATTCCGGGTGGAGTCATTCCTGATGTGGAAAGGGTCCTTCCAGATGCCATGAAGAGCACAGGGTGCAGCCAGCTGCAGGTGGTGGCACATGTCGGCACTAATGACGTGTGTCGCTTTGGATCTGAGGAAATTCTCTCTGGATTCCAGCGGCTATCTGATTTGGTGAAGGCTGCCGGTCTTGCTTACGAGATGAAGGCAGAGCTCACCATCTGCAGCATCGTTGACAGAACCGACTGCGGACCTTTGGTGCAGAGCCGGGTGGAGAGTCTGAACCAGAGGCTCAGACGGTTTTGCGACCGTGTTGGCTGCAGATTCCATGACTTGCGCCATAGGGTGATGGGGTTTCGGGTTCCGCTGAATAGGTCAGGAGTTCACTACACTCAGCTGGCGGCTACACGGGTAGCGGAGGCTGTGTGACGTGGACTGGGCGGTTTTTTAGGTTAGAAGACCTCGGGAAAGTACGGAGTGGCCTGCAATCTCAAAGGGTGCATGGCAAATACAGGACGTGCTTGGATCAAGGAAAAGTCGGAATTGTAGTTGCAAATTGTTGTAGCTCTACTGGGAAAGTCCCTGAGCTTCAAGCGCTAATAGAAAGCACAGAAGCTGAAATCGTTATAGGTACAGAAAGCTGGCTAAAGCCTGAAATAAGTTCTGCAGGAATTTTTACGAACTCTCAGACGGTGTTCAGGAAAGATAGATTAGGCAGAATTGGTGGTGGAGTGTTTGTCTCTGTCAGTAGTGGTTTATCTTGTAGTGAAGTCGAAACAGATACTCCGTGCGAATTGGTATGGGTGGAGGTTATACTTAACAGCCGACCTAAGTTAATAATTGGCTCCTTCTACCGACCCCCAGACTCCGATGATATAGTAACAAATAAATACCCCACTCATACGGTTATAGTTGGTGGGGACTTCAACCTTCCCTCGATATGTTGGCAAAAGTACTTGTTCAGAACCGGTGGTAGGCAGAAAACAAATTCCGAGATTGTCCTAAATGCTTTCTCCGAAAATTATTTCGAGCAGTTAGTCCACGAACCCACGCGAATTGTAAATGGTTGCGAAAACACACTTGACCTCTTAGCCACAAACAATCCAGAGCTGATAGAGAGTATCATGACTGATACAGGGATTAGTGATCACAAGGTCGTTGTAGCTAGGCTCAATACCGTTTCTTAAAAATCCACCAGAAACTAACGCAAAATAATTTTATTTAAAAAAGCGGATAAAGTGTCACTAGAAGCCTTCCTAAGAGACAATCTCCATTCCTTCCGAACTGACCATGCAAATGTAGACGAGATGTGGCTCAAATTCAAAGATATAGTAGTAACAGCTATTGAGAGATTCATACCTCATAAATTGGTAAGAGATTGAACTGATCCCCCGTGGTACATAAAACAGGTCCGAACGCTGTTGCAGAGGCAACGGAAAAAGCATACGAAGTTCAGAAGAACGCGAAATCCCGAAGATTGGCTAAAATTTACAGACGCGCGAAATCTGGCACGGACTTCAATGCGAGATGCCTTTAACAGGTTCCACAACGAAACATTGTCTCGAAATTTGGTAGAAAATCCAAGAAATTTTGGTCGTATGTAAAGTACACAAGCGGCAAGACGCAGTCAATACCTTCGCTGCGCAGTGCCGATGGTACTGTTACCGACGACTGTGACGCTAAAGCGGAGTTATTGAACGCAGTTTTCCGAAATTCCTTCACCAGGGAAGACGAATGGAATATTCCAAAATTTGAAACACGAACAGCTGCTAGCATGAGTTCCTTAGAAGTAGATACCTTAGGGGCTGCGAAGCAACTCAAATCGCTTGATACGGGCAAGTCTTCAGGTCCAGATTGTATACCGATTGGGTTCCTTTCAGATTACGCTGATACAATAGCTCCCTACTTAGCAATCATATACAACCGCTAGCTCACTGATAGATCTGTACCTACATATTGGAAAACTGCGCAGGTCACACCAGTGTTTAAGAAGGGTAGTAGGGGTAATCCATCGAACTACAGACCTATATCATTGACGTCGGTTTGCAGTAGGATTTTGGAGCATATACTGTATTCAAACATTATGAATCACCTCGAAGGGAACGATCTATTGATACGTAATCAGCATGGTTTCAGGAAACATCGTTCTTGTGCAACGCAGCTAGCTCTTTATTCGCACGAAGTAATGGCCGCTATCGACAGGGGATCTCAAGTTGATTCCGTATTTCTAGATTTCCGGAAAGCTTTTGACACCGTGCCTCACAAACGACTTCTAATGAAACTGCGGGCCTATGGGGTATCGTCTCAGTTGTGCGACTGGAGTCATAATTTCCTGTCAGGAAGGTCGCAGTTCGTAGTAATAGACGGCAAATCATCGAGTAAAACTGAAGTGATATCAGGTGTTCCTCAGGGAAGCGTCCTGGGACCTCTGCTGTTCGTGATCTATATAAATGACCTGGGTGACAATCTGAGCAGTTCTGTTAGGTTGTTCGCAGATGATGCGGTAATTTACCGTCTAGTAAGGTCATCCGAAGACCAGCATCAGTTGCAAAGCGATTTAGAAAAGATTGCTGTATGGTGTGGTAGGTGGCAGTTGACGCTAAATAACGAAAAGTGTGAGGTGATCCACATGAGTTGCAAAAGAAATCCGTTGGAATTCGATTACTCGACAAATAGTACAAATCTCAAGGGTGTCAATTCAACTAAGTACCTGGCTGTTAAAATTACGAACAACTTCAGTTGGAAAGACTACGTAGATAATATTGTGGGGAAGGCGAGCCAAAGGTTGCGTTTCATTGGCAGGGCACTTAGAAGATGCAACAAGTCCACTAAAGAGACAGCTTACATTACACTCGTTCGTCCTCTGTTAGAATATTGCTACGCGGTGTGGGATCCTTACCAGGTGGGATTGACGGAGGATATCGAAAGGGTGCAAAAAAGGGCAGCTCGTTTTGTATTATCACGTAATAGGGGAGAGAGTGTGGCAGACATGATAGGCGAATTGGGATGGAAGTCATTAAAGCAAAGACGTTTTCCGTCGCGGCGAGATCTATTTACGAAATTTCAGTCACCAATTTTCTCTTCCGAATGCGAAAATATTTTGTTGAACCCAACCTATATAGATAGGAATGATCATCAAAATAAAGTAAGAGAAATCAGAGCTCGAACAAAAAGGTTTAGGTGTTCGTTATTCCCGCGCGCTGTTCGGGAGTGGAATGGTAGAGAGATAGTATGATTGTGGTTCGATGAACCCTCTGCCAAACACTTAAATGTGAATTGCAGAGTAGTCATGTAGATGTAGATGTAGAAATGTTACAACACTGTTTCAACTAGCCCTCTAGTCTCGAAAAATTTGTTGGCCAGCACAATCACGACAGTATTACATTTTTTTTAGCCATCACCATCTATCCTCATATTTACAAGAGGAGTGAGTTTAAGCCGCTTGGGATTAGCCGAGCAGTCTGGGGCGCTACAGTCATGGATTGTGCGGCTAGTCCCGGCGGAGGTTCGAGTCCTCCCTCGGGCATGGGTTTGTGTGTTTGTCCTTAGGGAAATTTAGGTTAAGTAGTGTGTAAGCTTAGGGACTGATGACCTTAGCAGTTAAGTCCCATAAGATTTCACATACAATTGAGCATTTTTTTTTTGAGTGAGTTTAAAAGTTAGAAGAGCAGATACACAGATTACGTCAGAATTAAACTACAGTAAAAGGGACTGAAGACACACGTCGTAGCTCATCTCCTCCACAGCAGAGGTTCCTATGTACAAAAGCCAATCCTATGGTGGGCTAATAATTAATTATTCATGCGTCATTGCCATATTCTAACAATAATTTAAAACAGCAAAAGCCTGCTCGTTAACTGAAACTGATGTTATTTTTGTATTCTTTACAGCAACAAATAAAACTGACAGACACGAACATTAGTTGCTCTAAGATATTCCGTTGTCAGTAATTTTGAGAACACGTTCCATGAATGTTTAAAAAATACAGCTAACGTATTAAAAATTAAATTTTGAAGTATTTTAACGCTGCGAAATAAAATGTGGTCCTTCCTTCATAAATATTACATCGAGATCAGAGGCGCTAGTTAAAATATGAAGTTTGTCTTGTCTTTTAGTACTGTCAGTGGTTACACTTCATTATTTTTTTAAATTCCAACTGCAGTGACTGTTTTCAAGAAAGGCAGCCAACTCGGAAGCAATTAACTTTTATCTCAAATATAAATGCGCGCTAATCCAGTCCACATTATTTTCGGTAATGTATTAACAATTTTTTTCTTTATTAGTATTACATTCCGCTCAATGGAGCTAATTAACATATAGATATTCTCCTTTGTTTCAAACAGTTTTCAATTAAACGGTATAAATGAGAAAAGTAAATGTTGTAACAGGAAGACCAGCGGCTTCGCAACGTACTTAAGTTCATATTTTTACGATCTTTAACCGGCTGAGCAGACATATTGATGGTCATTTACGACAAAAGAGGAAAGAACTATCGTCACTTCGCATACGAATAAAACGTAAATGCAGATGCAGTACAAAGAGAAATAAAAAATTATTCACATTAAACTGATGCTGCATTAAAATGCAATACATTTCAACTTCACAATAACGTACTAAATTGTAGAACCTAGCAAAACTTGATATTACCAGCGATTTCATAGGGGCTAGTATTATGAGTGGCAGTGTCAACCAGTTTGTGGCAACACACTAGGCTAGTTTAAAACTGAAATGAGGGTGTTTGTAACATTTCTCTAGATGGTGGTTATTTACGTTTGCGCGTTCCTCTATGGTCGTCTGGGAGCGCATTTACGTTGACCTACATCACATTCATACCATGTATGCTTGTTGCACTAATTAATGTCCATCTACTACACTGGCCCAGTAATTAAAGTTATTACGGATAAAAAGGGCTAGACTTATTTTATCCTTTGATAAGAATTTGGGGAGAAAAAAGTTACTGCATATAAACATTTTCGGTTGTCATGGGGGACGGATTGGGAAATTAGATGGTAGAATCTGTATTAAGGTACAACGAGACTTTTTAATCACTATGTGAATGTGTGAAGTAAGACAGGATAAGGATTCGCATCAATATACCGTCAAAGGACCTGCCTCTGCACAACATCGTGTGCTAAGGAGAGCCCGGAGTGTATCCTGTTCAGCAGCAGTTGAATTATGTGACGAAACTACTACATAAATGGTCCTTTACTATGCTCGTATGTTAGGGAAATGAGAAACTGAAACACTGTCAGACGCACCTCGATTAAATGTGAGAGGCAATATGGTAAGCGGAGGGGAGAAGACTCAGTTCGCTCGCATGCAGATAAATACAGGAACACAAAATTTAAATCTACTATTTGCTGCCATCGTGGCAGATCAGAGAGGAGTTGAGAACGTCAGTTGCGTGAATCGGGCAAGGTGAAAAATATCAACGGCCACCACATAAAATGGTATGAAAGTATAGTAATCAGAAACTACGAGAAATTTTCCACACAAGTAGGTATTCATTATATCTCAGACTACGCATCCTGTGACAGAATGTACGTGCTGAACTCAGTCAGGACGGGAAAACGAGCGAGAAGCGAGGCTACCGGCGGTGTTTGGCGAAAACTTTGGAATGAAGAGAGTGTTTCCAGTAACCAGTGGAGTTTTTATTTCTCCAAAAGCTTATACCTAAGGGGTACGCTACTCAAGTTCGCTACGTCAGCAGGTGGCTTCCACAGTTAAATTGAGAGCCATTGCGCCCCCGAGGGGAGGAACTAGTGGACACGTCTGC
This sequence comes from Schistocerca nitens, assembly GCF_023898315.1. Lineage (NCBI taxonomy): Eukaryota > Metazoa > Arthropoda > Insecta > Orthoptera > Acrididae > Schistocerca > Schistocerca nitens. The sequence continues at coordinate 813,706,723 of NC_064615.1, read as the reverse complement.
TCGTGGACCGAGCTTGCAGGCAACAGAACAGTTTCAATACGGACGGATCCTCACCAACGCGCCCTCCACTCCTCCTATTGGTGGGCAGAGGGTACTTCAGTGGGCGTCCCTCCATCAGCGATACGCAATATAGCGTCCCCAGTCAGCTAAACTCTCGTGGGACGATGTTTGCGTGGACTGAGCGTGGATGTTACGCAAAACATCCAGTACTATGCAGACCCAGGCTCAGTCGTTGTCTTGCCAAAGAGTCAGTATTGTGTGTAACGTGAAAGGGAACTGAAATTTAAAATCCGAAAAAAATTTGAAACACCGGTTTTTCTCTCAGTAAAACTTCTCATCATGCACATTTCCCCCCCCCCCCCCTTTCAATCAGAGCCGTTTCACGGATCCTACACTACTGGTCCACGAAGCTGACGTGCTACAGACGCGAAATTTAACCGACTGGAAGAAGATGCTGTGATATGCTAATGATTAGCTTTTCAGAACATTCACACAAGGATGGCGCCGCTGGCGACACCTACAACGTGCTGATATGAGGAAAGTTTTCAACCGATTTCTCATACACAAACAGCAGTTTACTGGCGTTTCCTGGTGAAACGTTGTTGTGATGCCTCGTGTAAGGGCCGGCCGGAGTGGCCGAGCGGTTAAAGGCGCTACGGTCTAGAACCGCACGACCGCTACGGTCGCAAGTTCGAATCCTGCCTCGGGCAAGGATATGTGTGATGTCCTTAGGTTAGTTAGGTTTAAGTAGTTCTAAGTTCTAGGGGACTTATGACCACAGCAGTTGAGTCCCATAGTGCTCAGAGCCATTTGAACCTCGTGTAAAAAGGAGGAATGCGTACCATCACGTTTCCAACTTTGATAAAGGTCGGATTGTAGCCTATCGCGATTGCGGTTTATCGTGTCGCGACATTACTGCTCGCGTTGGTCGAGATCCAATGACTGTTAGCAGAATATGGAATTGGTGGGTTCAGGAGGGTAATACGGAACGCCGTGCTGGATCCCAACGGCCTCGTATGACTAGCAGTCGAGATGATATGCATCTTATCCGCAAGGCTGTAACGGATCGTGCAGCCACGTCTCGATCCCTGAGTCAACAGATGGGGACGTTTGAAAGACAACAACCATCTGCACGAACAGTTCGACGACGTTTGCTGTAGCATGGACTATCAGCTCGGAGACCATGGCTGCGGTTACCCTTGACGCTGCATCACAGACAGGAGCGCCTGCGATGGTGTACTCAACGACGAACCTGGGTGCACGAATGGCAAAACGTCATGTTCTCCAGATCTCTCACCAATTGAAAACGACTGGTCTGTGGTGGCCTCAAAGCCGGCCGGAGTGGCCATGCGGTTCTAGGCGCTACAGTCTGGAGCCGAGCGAGCGCTACGGTCGCAGGTTCGAATCCTGCCTCGGGCATGGATGTGTGTGATGTCCTTAGGTTAGTTAGGTTTAATTAGTTCTAACTTCTAGGCGACTGATGACCTCAGAAGTTAAGTCGCATAGTGCTCAGAGCCATTTGAACCAATGGTAACCGAGCAACTCGCTCGTCACAATACGCCAGTCGCTACTCTTCATGAACTGTGGTATCGTGTTGAAGCTGCATGGGCAGCTGTACCTGTACACGCCATCCAAGCTCTGTTTGACTCAATGCCCAGGCGTATCAAGGCCGTTATTATGGCCAGAGGTGGTTGTTCTGGGTACTGATTTCTCAGGATCTATGCACCCAAATTGCGTGAAAATGTAATCACATGTCAGTTCTAGTATAATATATTTATCCAATGAGTACCCGTTTATGATCTGCATTTCTTCTTGGTGTAGCAATTTTAATTGCCAGTGGTGTAAAAATGATTTACAAGTTACAAAACTGTGTAGAAATTTAAATGGTTTCCTTGGAAAGTTCTGCCAACATTTACGTTAATATGGAACCTTAAAAATATTGGGCCCATTGAATTGCAGCAAATCGTTTAAAAGGGGCACGGTTTACAAGGAATGTAATGGATTAAACTGATTTGGTTTTCGTATTTGTGAAAGGATGTGTAGAATTGCCACATTCAACTTGTTACAAAATTAAACAAAACTAAGCAACACATCAGAGAAGTGGCCGAGTGAGTTAGGTCTTGACATAGGCAGGCTGATGGGAAGAAGTCGGTGTGAGAGCGGTGTCAGGGTGTCGAAGCTAATGGACAGAGTGAGGGCGCAGTTGAGGCGATTAGCCGGACAGCGGCTGAGATGCGTGCGGCAGGGCTCGGGCGCCGCGGAGTAGGTGTGCGGTCGAAACCAACAGGGCTGCTACTGCCGTAGTGGGTCGGAGAGCTCGGTGAGTAGGCCTCGCAGATTTCATGCGGCTGTAACGCTCAACAGAGGGGCTCGCATCAGTGGAGAGCTCAAGGAAGAATTCAGGTTGTGGGGTGGTTTAAGAATGCCATAGAACGGGCTTTGTTTGACAACTAGGTCATCTCCGTGATTGTGGTTTACAAAAATGTGTAATCATCTACATTTCTTAATAAAAGTGGCAAAATAACCCTTGTGCCTGACATGCAGGACTTTCAATGCTCAAATATAAAATTCCACTATAGTGATTCTGCATGAGCCCATACCAAGACATAAAATTTGTCCATTTAAAAGGAATATCGATGTAATAAGACAAACCACTGATCTCTACATCGTAACATAGGGGAGTGTCATACCTGACGTGTGCTTAGGTGTTAACCGTGATATTCGCTCGATGCAAACTGCTCGGTTATTGGTTGAGGTCGTGTATTAAAATATTCACAGCAGCCACTGGCATATAAGATCCATCTAACAATGAAAATAAGGATTAGAGTTAGATGGACACTCGTAGAACTGGGATGAATCACTCGTTACATATAATCTTTGTCGTTCCATTTAGTGATATCTGCAATTGCGCCATCAAAAATGATTTTCCCATGTTCTTTAGCTAATAATTTGTTAACTGAGTCTAAAAGTCGAGACTTAAAATTTTTGGGAAACACTGGCAAGCTGTCTTGGTGTGGCAACACAGTAGGTACTTGAGGCAGGTATAAAATAAAATGTTTAAGCCTAGCGTTGTGGGAGTAAGTGAAATGAGCAGAAAGCTTAACAGTGGGCGTAAATACACTCCTGGAAATTGAAATAAGAACACCGTGAATTCATTGTCCCAGGAAGGGGAAACTTTATTGACACATTCCTGGGGTCAGATACATCACATGATCACACTGACAGAACCACAGGCACATAGACACAGGCAACAGAGCATGCACAATGTCGGCACTAGTACAGTGTATATCCACCTTTCGCAGCAATGCAGGCTGCTATTCTCCCATGGAGACGATCGTAGAGATGCTGGATGTAGTCCTGTGGAACGGCTTGCCATGCCATTTCCACCTGGCGCCTCAGTTGGACCAGCGTTCGTGCCGGACGTGCAGACCGCGTGAGACGACGCTTCATCCAGTCCCAAACATGCTCAATGGGGGACAGATCCGGAGATCTTGCTGGCCAGGGTAGTTGACTTACACCTTCTAGAGCACGTTGGGTGGCACGGGATACATGCGGACGTGCATTGTCCTGTTGGAACAGCAAGTTCCCTTGCCGGTCTGGGAATGGTAGAACGATGGGTTCGATGACGGTTTGGATGTACCGTGCACTATTCAGTGTCCCCTCGACGATCACCAGTGGTGTACGGCCAGTGTAGGAGTTCACTCCCCACACCATGATGCCGGGTGTTGGCCCTGTGTGCCTCGGTCGTATGCAGCCCTCATTGTGGCGCTCACCTGCACGGCGCCAAACACGCATACGACCATCATTGGCACCAAGGCAGAAGCGACTCTCATCGCTGAAGACGACACGTCTCCATTCGTCCCTCCATTCACGCTTGTCGCGACACCACTGCAGGCGGGCTGCACGATGTTGGGGCGTGAGCGGAAGACGGCCTAACGGTGTGCGGGACCGTAGCCCAGCTTCATGGAGACGGTTGCGAATGGTCCTCGCCGATACCCCAGGAGCAACAGTGTCCCTAATTTGCTGGGAAGTGGCGGTGCGGTCCCCTACGGCACTGCGTAGGATCCTACGGTCTTGGCGTGCATCCGTGCGTCGCTGCGGTCCGGTCCCAGGTCGACGGGCACGTGCACCTTCCGCCGACCACTGGCGACAACATCGATGTACTGTGGAGACCTCACGCCCCACGTGTTGAGCAATTCGGCGGTACGTCCACCCGGCCTCCCGCATGCCCACTATACGCCCTCGCTCAAAGTCCGTCAACTGCACATACGGTTCACGTCCACGCTGTCGCGGCATGCTACCAGTGTTAAAGACTGCGATGGAGCTCCGTATGCCACGGCAAACTGGCTGACACTGACGGCGGCGGTGCACAAATGCTGCGCAGCTAGCGCCATTCGACGGCCAACACCGCGGTTCCTGGTGTGTCCGCTGTGCCGTGCGTGTGATCATTGCTTGTACAGCCCTCTCGCAGTGTCCGGAGCAAGTATGGTGGGTCTGACACACCGGTGTCAATGTGTTCTTTTTTCCATTTCCAGGAGTGTATGTAGCAAGAGGAAATGTTAAACAATACTCCACTGTTAGTTCTGACGACCCGGTAGATCTGAGACACGAGCGTAGACTGATAGCCAATCAGAACTACTGAGAATGGTTGTGGCACAGAGTACAACAAACTTTTTCCGATGTTTACGACCGGGACAAGCACAGGTTCGCTTATCGTAAGGGCGGTACGAGGACAAGGAGGGGTAGTAGTCTCTTATAGGATACGAGACTGAAAAGCATTAAAAGATAACGCTGCATGTGTCGCACGATCTTTACTAATGACTAAGACTTCCTTGGTTTGCCAGAGGATGTGTTTCTGGGTGGCTGTCCAGGCAGCCGGAGAAAGAGCGTGGACAGTAAGACTCAAATCCACAACTGCCACTAGTGGCAAGTAACGACATTAGTGCCCATAAAGCGTCTATCGATTGCCATAGGCACACCTACACAGCGCAGTAATAATATGGCAGAGTTGATTTCTCATAGGGTAAACCATTTGCATTGGCGATAATAAGTGAAAGATAATGTAAGTAAGCATTTTCATTCCATAATACTAACAGCTGAGGCTGAAAGTCTTCCATTCTAAAAGCCAAATGACTGACTGCAGGCATCTTCTGCTAAGTTTTGTCCATCTACATTCTTATAACATTTGAGACTGCAGCATTGCTTCTCTCTTAATTAATTTTTTTCTTCCTTAGTTCCCTATTAATTATTAAGACTCTTTCTCGAAATCAGAAATATAGAGACATTATCCAAATTATAAGTATATATGTCATGTTGTACAATTACACATCAAATAAAATTAATCCTGCATTCCGTTAAGATCTATATTAGTATCTAATAAAGTTGTATCCTAGAAATGTTCCTTCTACAGCGCTAGGTCAATACTGTAATGTTAATCAAAAGTGAAAAATCTATTAATGCCCAGAGAAGGCCTCCGCGTTGGTGCAGCCACTTTTTGTCAGATTTAAAACAGTTATCAACATTAAGAGTGTCAATTGGAGGCCATAGGACAAATGGTTGCTTACAGTATTACACTTTCATAATCTTATTACTGACGAAATTCACAACGTAGTTCGGCCTCAATAAACTTCTAGTTGCTATCATACCCATGAGGCACAAAGATTCCGTCGTTTTTACTTACAGCTACGTACTAATCAAAGGGAGGGTCCATGCCTCGGTTACGTGTACAGTCTAGACAATAAAAGGGTTTACTGGCTCAGGTTCTTACAGCCACTTCTTCCAGTGGTTCACAGAACTGCCTACCAGCCTCTCTTCGAGAAACAACTTGAACAATAAGAGGTAGGCTGTACTTGGTGACGTTAACTAGGAGGGAATACGTCAATCTCTAGTCAAAAGCATAAACGCGGAGAAGGAACCGAAACAGCGATTCACAGGTGTGGGTAGATTTAAAGGTATTCGGCGTTATGGTTGATGTAGTTTCTGAAATAAATTTTTTGGATCATATGTAAATATGTAGCTTCACATATAATCTGTAGCGTCTCAGTACAGTTAACGTATGGCGCCTTACGTAAGCTGTCTATTTGGCACAGGATCAACTGCCGCAAGTTACGGTAGGGGATAGGTCAATAGACGTAGAACGCTCTTCCGGTACCACAGAATAGGTTGACAGGGAGGGGCACAAATTTACGGCTAAGTTACATGCTTGTACGAAGATGGTGCAGAGGTATCACATCAGTGGTTGTAATACTGTAACGCATCCATGGTAATTTCACTAGAGGAATAAGCTAATAGCGATATTAGCAATGCGAGAAGCAGAGACGCACGGCTGTTAGATGTGTGGAATCACATGACACCAATCTTAAACAGATGGGGGACTCAACGCGCAAGGTCCTCGATCACAATATGAACTATGCGATAGCGTGATAACCTCGCATGGCATGCATCTTGTTGTGTTTTAAATCTGACAACAAGTGGATGTACCAAGGCGGAGGCCTTCTCTGGGTATCATCCTCGGAAATGATCTTTAGAAATGCAACACTGTGGGTACATACTGTAGCGCACAGTGACACCTCGGAGCAACAAGAGATTGGCTCACACTACTTAACACTGAACCGGTAGCGCGGGATATTTACGTGGTCGAGCTTGGAGGGACGAGGGAGACATCCTTTGCGAAGCTTCAGGAGACTAATTTTTGTCTGTAGGGGAGGAGCAATACCTCTCTCACGGTCGTCTGTCTTCGACCCTGCTTGCCGAGAGTGGGAGTCAACAGCCAAATAACACTTGAACAGTAAAAGTCGGAGGGGGAGTAGTGAATGCTACAACGACGAGCTGTCACAAACGATGGGCTTTTCTCACTCACAAACGCAATCCTCAAGGAATCAGCGGGTGAGGTAGCATCGATACCAAGTTTCATCTGAACTGATGCCAACAGTTGCTGAAGGTAAAGTTTAAATAGATTTTGAGAAATAAAGGACGATATTAGAACAGGAATGAAGTACGGACACTTCCAACTGCAAGATGGATCAAAACAATCAAAGAGTGGTTTAACACATGTTCGAAGAACCGACAAGCAGATTACTACCTTATCAACAGAGTATGGATTGTTTATTTTTACACAGTTGTACACGTTATGTGAATCACTCGTTCTTGGTTTAGAAGTATTCGAGATAACTGCACTTCCACAGGTCACACGCAAACTGGGCACTTGTTCAGGTGAAACCATACCGTTCACGGTCGTTTCGGAAAAACTTTCTGTACTCATGCCCACACGGGTTGAAGGAGCAGAGTATTATCACAGCTAGTTCTTTTCATCGCGTCGTAAATGCAACAACCTCGCTGTGCAACAGTTAGTGGCCTGTAGCTCGCTTGCTGATAAAGACTGCAGCTTCCTGTCGCCTCGTGGGGTAGTAGTTTAGGGCAAAGAGGACCTTAATGCATTAACAAGAGTTCTTTACTGTGTACCACTTCTCTGCCTCTCAGTTGGCGTGATCTACGTTTCAGTCAACAAGTGTAGCTGATGTTGTTGATAAATAATGCAATATATCTTCGCATGAATTACGCCAGCTGTTGTTGATCTCGTAGACAGGATCAGTTGCGCCAGTTTTGGCAAGTATCTGCGTCGCCGGGCTCTTGCTGGATGTACGTTCCAGCTGAAAATTTGTTCTCGCACTTACCTTGAGAGATGGTACATTAAGAGTCGCAGAACAGAAAGTGTTCTGTGACGGTAACAGTACATAATGCTAATCAGTGAATCACTAAGCCTGACGCACACCAGAATGTTAATAGGAGATCTCGCATTATCGAAAATTATTGAACTGTGTACTTATTGCATCGATGGTGGTCTCTTATTGATGGCTTACGTATAATTGAAAGAAGTTTGTGATGAAAGTTGTGATGTCTCGAAAGTTTCTTTCGTATCCAAGACTTCTATGGACTTAATAGTACGTAGACTATGGTGACAGCTACAACCTGAAATTAATTGATGATATTCTTCATAAGGATTCACGTTCGGTAAATCTTAATGGAAAGGGCAATATACTTCTTGTTACTCTTCGGGAGACCGTGTACGAGAGAGCGGTTTTCATTGTGTGAACTGCCCGAGGGAATTCTAACAATGTAACACCATCCAAGTACGAACTGAGTTGTTCCACTACCTTAATCTTTCTAATTCGGGGTCTGTCGGCTCTACCTTTTAGCATGTCAATGCGGCTGTGCGTATATCAATCATAGTTTAGTGGCTAGCACACTGCCTCACGCTTGATTTCCTTACTTACCCCAGCGGCACCCAAGATATCGAAAAACTTCATTGCGAAAGATAATTAACTGCGGTTTTATTAAATTAACGAATCAATTAGCCGAGAAAGGAATTTTTGAGAATGTGAGGTCTACTACAGATATTGGTGTACTACTCTTCGTTTGTTGTGTCAAGTAAGCCGGTACGAATTTATTTATGGGATCCGTTCCGGAATTATTCTGCTCAAGGCACTATCAGCTGGTGGCTCTGGATAGCGCAGTATCTCACAAGGTTGGCTGTGGCTACTTGACGTCACAGTAACTCTCACCTAGAGCGACTGGGGAGGGGCCGAAGGGAAGGAGTACGCGTGCGCTGGCTCACGTGACGCCCAAGTAGCGGTGGCTCGATCGGCGGGGCAAGAGAGGCGAGTGCGGAAAGGTCTCTGCTGTGTCCATGCAACTAGATACGAAACAGCTGTGCGCGTGCGACGCACGAGGGAGGTAACGAAAAAGAGTAAGCTTCGCCTTTCAAAGGTGTCATCTCACGTGCGTGGCCGACCGGCAAATTTAAATAACTCTCAATGGTCGACATTACGCTCATCTGGTTGCATGGCGTTAACGGCCATTTCATGAACAGTTACAAAATCACGAATGCCTAACAAGTATTTCCAGTCGATTTCACTAAGTACAGCAATGTAAGTGGCTTTCATTGTTCAAAAATGGTTCAAATGGCTCTGAGCACTATGGGACTTAACATCTGAGCTCAACAGTCCCCTAGACCTTAGAACTACTTAAACCTAACTAACTTAAGGACATCACACACATCCATGCCCGAGGCAGGATTCGAACCTGCGACCGTAGTAGTCACGCGGTTCCGGACTGAAGTGCCTAGAACCGCTTGGCCACCGCGGGCGGCTTTAAGTGTGCAGACGTTTTGACGTTAATAAGGTGTTTGTTGCTCATGGGACTATGTGTACTGAGTCTGTACTTACCATGTGTCCTAATTCCATTTCCATATTCATGTTTACAAACTTTATCGTGTCTTACTACATAGCAACTTGTAAAAGGTAGCCGGGAACCAACGCCGCTGGCATTTCAAGAACAAACACACTTTAATTGGTTAAATTCCAGTGGGAAGAGCAATTTGAATTAAGCCACTCGAGTAACGTGCCAGTAGAATATGAGGAAATGAGCGAAACAGAAGAGGAAGAAAACCACTAAACTCTTCTTCGCCGTAACGGCGGAAGTCAAGGATAAGAAGCAACTGCTGTAACCTGGTATGACAAAGATCTCTATAGGAATCATAGGGTGGAAGTTTCTATTAGTACATCCCTTAAGTAACTGTCTCTGACAAATGGATGTTATAGACTATGTACTGTTGTAATTAGAATTATACTCTATCAGCCAACAGAAGATATAGGTTTAAGTGTCTTAGAGGTCTAGGAATGAATTAATGTTACCACTACTCGACGTCTTCTTATGTCACATACCACTGAAAGTAAAAGAGTTTTACGCAAAATTACAATTCACAGGTGTTCCTTCTCAGACTCATCACAAACTGAGATTTTTCTGGGTGGTAATAATTCAGTATTAGATTCTATGTTCAAGGCAATTCGTTATTCAAGTACATTCTGTCACTATTCAACACAGCGTAGAATGCCATAAATAATACACGACACAGCCAACGCGTAGGTAGTGGTAACTTACAGCAATGCAAAACAATATTTCAGGTAAGGGAGGCAGAACACTCCGCTCACTTCACCTCTGTAGTGGGAATAGTCTTTACTTTAACCACAAACATTGAAGAAATAAGGACATGGCATAAACATCGAGTAGCGGTAACATTACATCATTCCTAGACCTCTATGACACTTAAACCTATATCTTCTGTTGGCTACAGAAATTGGCTATGGTTCATGAAAGTGAAATAAGCCTTACGACTAGCTAATGTGAGCAACTCTTCCTCAGGCAGCGGCATAAAGGGTTTTGTGTAAAAAAGGTAATTCTACCCACAGCATCCATTTACATTGTTCCACTGACCCAGGTAGACATAATTGTAACAGATTATAGATGGCGGGTCAAAGTAATGAAAATGGTTGTGGTTGCATTTTTTTTTTTGTCCGACTGTCCACTCTGGTGTTCACCTCCATGTTATCCCCTTCATAGGACTTAATTACCTCTACTTTTAGCATGCTTTTCGTGAAATCCACATTTTCCTCTACAATTTTGTATGATTTTTCCCTTCTCTCGAAATTCTACTTCCCCTGAACATTTCTTCGCTAATACTAATGATCTCATCCTGCTCGTCAACCAGCAGTTTCTGCTTGAGAGGCGGCAGGGGCATGATGGATTGCCTACTTTTGGGACGAAGCGTATTTTGCTGCTTGGAGGTCCAATTGGCCCAACAGACGGTGATGCTGCATTTTCGAATAGGATTTTAAATTGTTTTGGCATTGGGAAGGTAGTGTCTTCTTTTAGTGCTTGTCTGCTTTTTCTGAGGGGTAGTTTATGGTTATTCCGCTGTCGCTTTTTACTGGAACCATTCACACCCTGGTGCGGCTCCTTTGGTGTTACAGTGTGGTTTGCTTTGCCTGGCACCCGACTGTTGTTCTTATTACTCTGTAAGTGGACGGGGTACCACAGCCGCGACTTCGTCGGTTTTGTGTCTGCGGGCAACGCATTCTTACAAGGGAACCTCCCCATCGCACCCCCCTCAGATTTAGTTATAAGTTGGCACAGTGGATAGGCCTCGAAAAACTGAACACAGACCAATCGAGAAAACAGGAAGAAGTTGTGTGGAACTATGAAAAAAATAAGCAAAATATACAAACTGAGTAGCCCATGCGCAACATAAGCAACATCGAGGATAATACGAGATCATGACCGCCGTGGTCCCTTGGTTAGCGAGAGCAGCTGCGGAACGAAAGGTCCAGGGTTCAAGTTTTCCTTCGAATGAAAAGTTTACTTTCTTTATTTTCGTAAAGTTATGACGTGTCCGTTCGTTCATTGACGCCTCTGTTCACTGTAATAAGTTACGTGTGTGTTTTGTGACCGCACCGCAAAACCGTGTGATTAGAAGACGAAAGGACGTGCCTCTCCAATGGGAACCGAAAACATTTGATCGCAAGGTCATAGGTCAACCGATTCCTCCACAAGAAAACAGTCTGATATATTCTATACGACACTGCTGACGGCATGTGCGTCACATGAGAGGAATATGTGTGTTTCGATGTTTGTTTAGGTGTAGCGTCCCCATACTAAGCAGTTACCTCGCATCGGACGGACGGACGGACAGATAATAATTGTCTGAAAATAAAAAATTAAATTCTTCGCTCGAGGGAAGACCTGAATCCAGGACCTCTCGTTCCGTTGCTGCTCACGTTAACCACGGGACCACGGCGCTGGTGAGCTCAGGCTGTCCTTGATGTTGCCTATGTTGCGCATGGACTACTCAGTTTGTATATTTTTCTTAATTAATTCATAGTTCCACACAACTTCTTCCAGTTTTCTCGATTGATCTGTGTTCAGTTTTTAAGGCCTATCCACTGTGGCAACTTGTAACTAAATCTGAGGGGGGTGCGATGGGGAGGTTCCCTTGTTAGGAGTCCTACCTGGCGGCAATTCGGGCAATAACGTGTCTGACGCCGGTCGGTGACGTGGCCGGACTGATCACATCGGTGACACTCTGCCACGTGTGTAAATACATGGCGCTTTGATTCGTTATTCCGCGCGGAGTGGAAACGAACCGGTGCGCCTCTTCCCACAGAAAGGCCAATTGCACTGCTTCGTGCAGGGATGTGGGGCAGGCCACCTTGACTTGGACACGCACGTGTGGATCAATTCCACGTATAAACACTCCTACAGCCCTTCTCTCATCTGCCTCTTGCAACACCTCATTTCGAATCGCTTCAGTGTCCAGGAGGAACTTTTTGAAGGATACTACGCGAATGCGGTCTGCAAACGCTTCCAGTTCTTTACCCGGATTTTGCCTCAGAGTGGACAACTTAACGCGGTAGTAACTGTTCCCATGTTTATCTAAGAACGTCAACTCCTTTGCTAATATTTCAAATCTCCTCGCATTTCGGAGTATATCAACAGATTCCATATACCTGCGAACAAATTCAAATGTTAATACAAAGAGCAAAAAGTCATTCTTCCAGTAACAAAACGAACCATGTGGTGGATATTACACAAAAAATGAAGTGACGTTTTCATCAGATTTTCCAACGCTAAGGGGGATAAAAGGAACTGCCCGAAAAGTGTTTGTTACGTGTGTGGCAGGTGGTGTTGATTGCGGTTTTGCTTTTCTCTGTTCCACTGCATGATCCGTAATTCTCTCTAATAATGCGTCTAAACTATTTGTTTCAATATCTGCCTCGTTGACCTTGTTCGGAGGTGTACAATCAGTTGGGGGAACATACCTGTCAGCCTTACCTTCTGTAAGGGGTGCATGATCCCAAAACATAGATGCTAGTTCCTGACACCCAGGTCGATAGCAGACAGGAATCGATTGTCGAGCGCTGCAGCAGGCAGTGAGACGAGTGTCGAGTGGGCAGTAGTACTAGAGAGAAGGGCAATAATGGTGGTCGAGTGAGTTGTAAACGGCAAATTCACCGGAGTATGACGAATGAGCACGTCCCCCTGATCGTCGTGGGGTTGACCGTCATCAATAGTGATTCGCGAGTGATATAAAACCAAGCGTGACAAGTGCCGAATTTCGTGTTTCGCGTCAACAACGTCGACCAGCAACAACCATGGATTGCAGTGAGAATTGTTGTGAATGTTAACCATCACCATTGCGTGTGACGAAGTACCTAAAATCAGCAACCAATTAAAGATATAACCGAAATTAAACGTGTAAGGCGAAGGTAGTAACTGCCTCAGAATTTGTGTGTTAGTAGAAAATATATATCAGTTTGTACATCGCAACCTTTGTTGTCCTTAATAATAGACAAACTTTCAATCATTAAGTATTCGTCTCAGAACAGCCGCACTCGGTTGAGATGCCCCCGAAACCACAGCAGAAAAGCCGATAGCATTTCATCCATTAAGCACACGGTCATACAATCATAATAATTAACTTTTGGCGGCTTTGGTAAATCACACAAACTCAATAAAGGAATTTAATCCGGGGTGTTTCACTTCTCAACGGATACCTGACCATTTTAAATCTACTTTCTTCGGCTCGTTCCCTCACGGTCTCTTTGCCTTTCTTTATCTACTGTTGGAGGGCAAGGATTTCCTGCTGCAGTCGCTACATTTACTTCTCCAATTTGCTACTCTTTGCTACAAACTTGTCCTCATTTTCTGAACCAGTCTGTAGGCCCGAGGCAGGATTCGAACCTGCGACCGTAGCGATCGCGCAGTTCCAGACTGTGGAGCCTAGAACCGCTCGGCCACCCCGGCCGGCCGCGGCTGAACGTTCAGACTTGCTTTCTCCTAGAAATTTAGTAACTCTCCCTTCTAATCTTTTGTTTTTCGCCAACAGTCTCCTTGCCTTTGAAAAGCTTCGGGTGGGATTAACCACGGGCTCCCAGACTGTCTTTGAACTCTGCTCTTATTTTTCATTTTGGGAGGCACGGTTAGTACATAAGGGCCAAGATTTCTGTAGACCAACAACGTTACAAGAGAGGGGTCTCACTAATAACCTATATTAGATTAAGCAGCGACGAGTTCCACTGGCGTAAGCTCGCAAAGAGGAAAATTAAGGACGCATGCAGCGGCACGGCGGCGCCAGGCGTCGAGGTGACGCGGCTGCAGCATCTGCATGCGGCGGCGAGGCGGCATGAAGCCTCGGTGATGCATCGAGATAGTGCGGCTACGACGGCGCAGCGTGGTCGGCTGCGCGCGGCAGATTACGCCCGCAGCGTTGAGAATACTGCGGCAGTAGTCTGACGCGGTACGTAAATGCGCGCCCACACATCAAAGGAAACGTCTATGGCGTAATGCTATGACAATATGCTCCCCCAAGCGTTTACACGCGGCGAACGCACAGTATGCGGTTCCAAACGCAAACAAGAGGTTGAGGTTTTTTTATCATCGCCATGTTACATGCCAACTACTAGGCAAACAGGCCTGGCGCGAGGTCAGTCGCTTGACGGCACGTTTCGGCGCGGGCCTGCCCGTTGCCGGCGCGCCGTAAGGCACGGAAGCTCGCACTGGGGCGTATCGCTTCCAGTCGGGTGTGCAGCGGCAGTCCTCACTCGGGGAAGTGACCCGTCTCTAATAGCCTCTCCTTCCCAAGTGGCTCCTTCCGCCTTCCCGTGGTGCCAGATGTTAAGCTCGGCATTCTGCCTTGCGACAAAAGGGAGAGCTGCGACCCAACCCGACGCAAAAGCGAGGGGTGCGTGGCACAGGGGGAGCTGTGTCGTGGGACCGAACACCAGTCCCTCTCTGTTCGCAGGGTACAGACCATCAGGTGCTCTGCATGCCGGAGACATCGTTTGTCGGCGTGGGATCGCGGCGTGACTCGGCAAGGGTGCTTCGCCGCGCCCCTGGATAACCGGGGCGTGTTCTGCCAAACCCAGGAGGTGGTGGCATCACCTGGGCTAGGTTAGATGGGTCCAGACCGCTGAACGACTGGGTGACCGACCCACCACCTGAGTAGGAGTGAGTCCTTGGCCGAGAGGTGGAAGCTCGGGCTAGTAAGCGACGAAGGGCGAAAGGTGCATCCGCCTCTCCGGAGTCCGGGATGTACTTGCCGAGAAGCGTCGGGAGAAATCGACGATGACGGAGCCACCGAAGGGGACCAGTGCGCTGGCAACGGCGCGCTGAACCCTGCAGTTCGAAGAGTGCCCTTGGCCTTGGGGCGAGGCCGGTGGGCGAACTGCAACAGTCTCCCCCCCCCCCCCCCACATGCCAGAGGAGCCGGTCCGGGGCAAGAGACGGGCTCCCAATCCTTTTTCGCTTGTCGACAATATGGCTGAGACAGAGACAAGCGATTCATGTGCGCCTTCGAGGGCTTCTTTGCTTACTGTTCCCTCCCCATCAGGGGGCACGGGGCAGACCGAGGAAAGCATCAGTGAGAGGCATGCCAGGATTACACAATACCTGGAAGCCAATGTGAAAAATGGCAAAATAAGCCAAGCTGCGATCTTGACTTTGAAAAATGAACTCGCCTCCTGGGCTATTGCTCATGCAAAGCTCGAGGGGCGGGTCGAGGAATTACAGAAGGAAAACGAAAGGCTGCGCAAGCTGCCAACGAAATCATGGGCTAGTGTATTCGCTCAAACTGCACCTAAGAACCAAACTACAAGGGATACTATTGTGAAAGTATCACAAAGACCGGACACTGCTGTCTTTTTGAGACCATTGCCCGGTCAAGACACTAAGAAAGTACAAGAAATCTTCACAACAATGATCAATCCTGCTAAGGACAAAATAAAAGTAAACAAAGTGAAAGCTACAAAGAACGTAGTAATATTCGATGTGGCAACAGAAGATGACAGGAATAAAATATTAAATAGAAATTATGCAAAACTGTAAAATGTGAACCCCCCAAAAAAGAGAAATCCACTTGTGATTATGTATGACATACCAGTCACTTTTGATAATAACGAGCTACATGAAACAATCCGAAACCAGAACTTTGACGATGTAAGCACAGACGATTTCAAGAATGAATTCAAACTTAAATTCAAAACGGGGCCAAGAGACAAAGACGTTGTGCATCATGTGGCGGAAGTCTCTGGCCAAATGTGGAAGAAACTAACCTCAAAGGGTAAGATCTACATTGGCTTCCATGCTATTAATGTGCGGGACTTTTTGGTGGTACCTCGCTGCCATAATTGCGGCGATCTTGATCACGTGCATAAATACTGTGAAAGGAAGTCGGCTTGCTCCAGGTATGGAGAAGAAAATCACATTAGAAAAACTGTACAAGATCTGCAATATGTATTCCCTGCATAAGGAGAGGCAAAAAGACCTGCAATGCCTCTGGTCGCAACTGCCCAACGTACAGGATGCTCGAACAGAGGTTAATATCAAGAACTGACTATGGCTGAGTCCACTACGGCACCCAGGATGCCTAAAAGAAAATCCCCATGCAAGAGGAGAAGGGACGCAGCAAGAGCAGCCCAGTTCAAACAGTTCCTTGCAACACTTGCAGAAGGAAGGGATGGCAGGAGGGGAATGATGGATGCGTGTGTCCAAACAGACCCACAAGAACAAGCGGCAGCCCCCTCTCCCTATAGCTGGGGATCGCGAACGCCAGGAAATCAGGCAACTCGAGACAGGCGTCCTGTAGTTGTGGGCCGACCAGCATTCATTCAAGGGAGCCCTGTACTGGAACCACCAGTGCAGGTCAACACAATTACGACCTCAAATACAGATACAATAAATAACACCAATGTCAGTACTGACTCGAGACAACCAACAGCTGTGAGAACAGCGGTTGATCCGGTCAGAATATACCCCAATCTTGAACATTCTTTACAATTATCCCGCCTGGAGGAGCCGGCTGTCCTGACCACCGCACTGCGACATTTAGTGCGGGTAGGACATAGGTACGGGCGTAAGGTCACCTTCTCGGCCATGGAGGCTGTTGACAGGGTACAACTAAAGAGCATGAATCTTCCCACCGACGTCGGCGCCCTGCAGGACCTAGTAAAAAAGGTGTTTGAGAGAAGAAATGAAACCTTCAACCTAAACTAAATATACAATCTGTCTGTCCTATCCAATGGGAGAATAGCTTACGACTGGACGAAAACCTTCCCAGAATCATACGTACACACATATTTCCCATAACTACAGAAATACACATAGGGCAGCTAAACGCACATAACAGTAGGCTGGTCATGCAGGAGCTTCGGAGGGTGGTGGAGGAGAGGAGCCTTGATGTGCTCTGTTTGCAGGAGCCATACTCTCTTGCGGGGAAAGTAGCCTTCGCTGCCATGAGTTGGCAAGTAGTAAGCTTCGGGGATGACCCGAAAGCCACCATCATAATAACTAACAAGACACTGCGGGTAACAGTGCTCTCACATCTTTCGGACGACCAGTGCAATGTCATTGAACTTCAGTCACCAATTGGCGTCATATACCTAATAAATATGTACTTTCAGTACGGTACAGACATTGACGTATACCTTGACCAACTTACGCAGGTGGCAACGGTGCTGAGGGGCAGAAAGGCAGTTGTGGTGGCGGACGTGAACGCCAAATCCCCCCTGTGGCACAGTGGCACTCGAGATGAAAGAGGAGGCAAGCTGGAAGAGACTGTCATGTCTCTACAACTTCTCATTGCCAATAGACCAGGAAACCCCCCCCCCCCCCACCTACACAGGAGGGGGAGGAGATGGAACCAACATTGACATTACGATGATGACAGCCAACATCGCTGCCAATGTACAAAATTGTATTGTTACTGAGACACAACCAGCGATCACAATTTGAGTGCCACTGGGACATAGGGCGGGAAGTACAACTAAACTACAACAGGACCAACTGGGAGCGCCTTGCGAGAGAGTTTGACCCTCCGACATAGCCAGAAGATGACGACGATATCAATAAACACGCCGAAGATCTGGTGGGCGCTCTTACCAGGGCGGTAAAGGCTGCTGTACCAACCAGGAGGAGAGCCGTTGCGGCTTCTCCATCGCCATGGTCTGCGGAGCTAGGGCAGATGCGTCAGTCTGTCAGGAGGGCGAGGAGGTATTACCAGCGAAGTGTCGTCTGGGAAGAAAAACAAAGATGGCTACAAACAAACAGGGAAGCCAAAGAGCAGTTTCAGAAGGAACTGCGAGCAGTCAGGTTGGAAAGTTGGAAAAAATACGTGCACAGCCAGTTGGCTATGGATCCCTGGGGCACTGCTTACAAAATTGTAAGGGAGAAAATTAGGTCGCCAATGGTGCTCTCCACTATCAGGGACGGAAACCGGATGACTGGGTCTTGGCAAGAAACTGCTGAGGTCCTCCTCCACTCACTCCTCCCTGATGATAAAGTGGAAGAGGACACAGAAGAACAACGCCTAATTAGGCAGGCTATGCAGGCAGACTACCAGAATAACATCATGGTGTACCCTTTCTCATAAGAGGAAGTGGTAGCACACATAAAATCACTAAAGAAGGGAAAGGCCTCGGGACCAGACGGCATAATCGCGGAGGTGGTGCAATACCTCGCTCCTCAACTTTGGCAAGAATTTACAATGAGGCCTTGCGCCTCAGAACATTCCCTAGAATCTGGAAACAGGCCAACGTCGTAATTATCAAAAAAGGGCAGGACAAAGACCCTAAAGAAGCAAAGTCCTACAGACCTATCTGTCTGTTGGACCTGTTAGGCAAATTGCTGGAGAGGTTACTAGCTGATAGACTGACAGCACACCGAGTGCTGTGCGGGATGAGTGACAGACAATTCGGTTTTCGGCAGGGGTGAGCTGCGTGTGACGCAATTGCCCTCGCGTCCGAGGTCTGTGGGTCGACTCCGCACAAGTACATAGTTGGCATCATAGTGGACATCAGTGGCGCCTTTGACAACCTGTGGTGGCCTTCACTCTTCTCCTGCCTGCGGGAGAAGGAGTGTCCAGGGCCGCTATACGACTGTCTTAGGAGCTATTGTATGGAAAGAGAGGTCTGGCTATCGTCCCCTAGCGGGCGAATTGGCAAAAAAAAATCACGAAGGGGTGTCCACAGGGCTCTGTCCTTGGGCCACTCTTTTGGGATATAAATATGGAGCCTCTCCTGGAGAGCTTGGTGAACAGTGTGGATGTGCTAGAGGCGATAGCTTACGCTGACGACCTCCTTCTGCTGGTTGGCGGCCGAAGTCGCGAAGATCTTGAACCCAAAATCAATAGAACACTAGCAATTCTCACACAGTGGTGCCAGAACACGAGAATGACAATTGCTCCTAACAAGTCGACATATCTATTACTGAAAGGCCAATTGGCCAGGAATCCAACGGTAAGAATCGAGGGCTCACCGGTGATTCGGCGTCGTGAGGCCCGGTATCTAGGAGTAACAATTGATGAAAGGTGGAACTTTGCCAAACATATTGAAACAGCTACACAAAAATCACTAGAAGCCCTAAATAGGTTAATCATGATAGGGCACAGCAGATTCCATCTTCCAACGGAACTCATAAAGCTGTACCATAACACCATTCTTGTTTCCATTGTGGGTTACGGATCCGGAGTGTGGGCACACAGGCTCACGAGGGTCGTGCCCGCTATGTCTGTGAGGAGAGTGCAACGTAACATGCTTCTACGCTCCACTGGAGCATACAGAACATCTCCGGGAGGGGCACTACTAATACTCATGGGGGTGTGTCCCCTGGACATTAAAATCCGGGAACAGGCAGCTTGGTATTGGGTGAAAAGGGGAGACGTAGAAAAGACAGAGAGCATCTTGGGAGTGCGGGTGGGGGACAAGTTTGCAATCAAGAGAAGAGGAGAAGAGCTATGGCAAGAACTCTGGGACGCAGAGGCAACAGGCCGAAGGACTTACCAACTGCTCCAAAACGTCAAAGAACGCCTCCAACGTTCGCATTTCCAACCGAGTAAGGGACTGTTGCACTTCCTCACAGGTCATGGACCGTATCCGGCATATCTTTGCCGATTCGGAAAAAGGGCTACCCCCCTCGTGTGATTGTGGAGCCGAACAGGGGACTCCGGATCACGTGATCTATGAATGCCCTGTCTTCGATGACGTAGCCAGTGATTTAAGAAACCAGCTACCTAACAACAACACATATCAGCTAAGCAGAGACCCTACCACATTCAATATAATAAACCGCTTTGCCAGCGAGGTATCAGCAAAGGTCCTGCGAGAATATCTAAGTGAAAATATATGAACTACCAGACATGACATGACTTAAAGCGACCCATCCCATTCCGCCGGGGTGTGGACTGGCCAATCGCCGTGACGGTAGGAATCCGCCACGCTCTGGAACAGGGGGAGGGAGCGCTAACACCCAAATCAGACAACTGCGCACAGATAGTGACTTAGTAGTTATCTAACCTTCACGTAGATAGTAGAAAGAAGACCCCAAACAGAACCTGCAGCGATCTTCTAAAAGGCCAGCCCAGTGCCAGAGGCATGCTCACTGGGATTAGCTCAGTGGGCACGGCCACATAGTAGGTTTATATGCAACAACTGGCACGCTTGTAACGCTGCAGGAAGTAGCCCCTAGATTAGTTAGTTAAGGCTAGACATTAGATCTTACCCATTAAGAAACTAACTCATTATTTCCTGTAGAAATAAAAGTATAAATGCTGCTAATACTAATAAAATGTAATGTAGATTGAAGACCCACTAATGTATAAGGTGGTGGGTTATGATGTATGAAATAATTGGATACAAATAAAGAATTTTTTTTCAAAAAAACAGGCCATGCCGTCTCGCATCCATCAAATCAAAGTGGCGACAATCCTCAAAGGAAACGTGTTAGTCGGACGTAGCTTGAGAGCACTTTGTACGTGCTGGACTTTAACGGAAAAATGAGCAGGAAGCGGGGAGTCCGTTGATGTTTTAAGAAAAATCTTAGAGAGCAGGAACTGTTTCCAGTCGCCAGTGGAGTTTCTATCTCTTCAAAAGCCTATGCGTAATACTCAAACTCTCTACAGCAATTGGAGGCTGTAGCAGTTAAATTAAAACTGCGCCCCCAAAGGGAGGAACTAGTGGACATGTCTGGTCCCGGAACGAGCCGATAGGTAAGAGACCGTTCTCAGTAAAGATGCGTTATCACCAACCGACCGCCCCTGGCAACACTGTAAGATGCGGAAGTGTTAGGAGGAAGTGTTGTCTACTTCCGAGATGTTCTCGGGTTGTGTGAGCCTGTAGTCTAGTAGTTGCAGGCACAGTAGCTCTGCGTGCTCGGTCAGAGGGTTAGCAGCCCTCTGTAATAAAAAAAACTGAGTTAATCGATCAACAACGAACTTAAACGTACGTCTTACGACGTCCACCCCGAGGGGATAAACCGAACGAAAACGAACAAATGAGAGTAAAAAAAAAGAAAAAAAAAGAGGATTACCTACCCTCTGCAATAAAAAAAACTGAGTGAACGGAACAACAAAGAACCTGAACGGGTGTCATCGGACGTCCGCTCCGAACAAATTCAAAGTAATAAATAGAACAAAATGAGATCTAAAAAAATGGTAATCTTTGTGGATTCTAAACTTATAATCACGTGTTCGCGTCCAACTGTACTTTTTTTCTTTCTTTACCACAGTTCGGACTAAAATTATGAGTCTGATTGAACATCGAAGATAATTCGCTTAACATTCTACACATAAGCAATAACAAGTATTCCAGAAACAATTCCGCAGGACAGCTCGTGGCTGCGTCGCAATCATAACAGCTCTCGCTCGAGCGTTTTCTCGCGCTGCAGCGGCTACCGGCCACCGGCCAGACGCCACCCGCCGCCTGAAATCCGGAGCCACCCATGTGCAGGCGGCGCCACGCTGTCAGTATATGTATCAACTGTCATTTTCGAATTTGAAGTTCTAGTTATCATCTTGCAGTTAACCATTGGATTTTCCATACTTGCATTGTGAAATTGAGTCGCAAGTGGAAAAAGGTTTAACATCTGCAACTCAACGTTTACTTTTGGTATACCAGAGGGGTCACTGCAGAGGAGGCAGCTGGAAAGATTTGAACTGTGTGTTCAGATTACTACAGAAACATCACGACGGCAGTCTATCTGAATGAAGCATTAAGTGTCTGTAAGACGATTGAGCCTATTTTAACACGAATTAGTAGGATAATACCGACTTTTGACTTCGAAAAGATCTGTTTTTACTTCATTTCCTGTATCATTCGCAAGTATTATGAAAATGTGGCATTTCATAGATAAAATTATGTATTCATAACAACAAAAAATATGTCGGCAGAAAACAAAAGTGGCATTATGAATTTGGCAGTACCGTAAGGTTTTCGCTCTAACACTACGGGTTACTAAAAGTAGGATGACGAATTTAGCTCGAGCATTGTCTTACGATTCCCTTATTGAGTTTGTATCTGCCTTCTGGTAGCTCAGCTTTGTATTAGTACAGTGAATATTTTAATTGCATTTTCCACTAGTTTACTAAACGCAACAGTAATCATCAAAGAGAAATTAATCAGCAGCAGAATTTTTTTTCACGATATCTAAAGCGATCTGACAATGCTTAAGTTGTTAACAAATTCTAAGCCAGCAGAAACCTACTGGTTCTAACGATGTCATTAAACCAGAGTAGTTTCAAGAGTATTTCCGTCTAGAAATGAATAGCCTTGACGGTTGATCGGACAAGTGCGGGAAAGGTAAAATATTACGAATATATGACTAGAGGGACAAGTGCTTGAGAGAGGACTTCCCTATCAATACAAGCGCCTGAGAGACGACTTTCCTATCAATCTCCTGGATAGTTTTGTTTCTCAAATCAACAGAGTGCGTTACCATGCAGTAGCACAGGTGATGTAGTTTGTTGCTCGATTTTCTTACACTGTGACCGAAAGGTGTCTCATTTGTTGGCAACAAATTCCAGCTGTGTTGCACACACCCCTTGGGGCAGAATTCGTAGCCCAAAACACACTTTTGGAGCTATCAGATGTAAAATATTATGTACACATTACTCTTTGCTCGAGTTTACGTCTTTTGGTGGGGCTCAGCCTTTCATTTCTTCTTAGGAAGTTAACGATAAAGGCATCATAACACGTCACCAGTAACAGTACTTCATAGGAATGCTCAATGAGCGACCTGATGACGTTCAATAATAGTCACTCCGTTGATTTTTGCTGTCTAGAATTAGAGCATGCAGTACTCCTAGACCAGACTTCTGAATTTTGCCTGTTGAATGCAAATGTCGCATGATGGTAAAATCGTAATCTATCACATATATCAGTAGTCGAGACTTCCTTAATGTGGAAAATCATTCATGCCAGAACGATCTTTGTTGAAACATGAATATCTTTTTCTGGCGTATTTTTCCCAAAAGCACTCGCTCCACACACAGTTCAAATCTTTCTAGCTGCCTCCTCTGCATTGACCCTCTGTTATACCAACAGTAAACGTTGAGTTGCAGATGTTACACCTATTTCCACTTGCGACTCAATTTTACAATGCAAGTATGCAAAATCAAATGCTTAACTGCAAGATGATAACTACAACTTCAAATTCGAAAATGACAGTTGATACATACACTGACAGCGTGGCGCCGCCTTCACATGGGTGGCACCGGATTTCAGGCGGCGGGAGGCGTCTGGCCGGTAGCCGGTAGCGCGAGGGAACGCTCGAGCGTGAGCTGTTATGAACACGACGCAGCCACGAGCTGTCCTGCGGAATTGTTTCTGGAATACTTGTTATTGCTTGTGTGTAGAATGTTAAGCGAATTATCTTCGATGTTCAATCAGACTCATAATTTTAGACCGAAATGTGGTAAAAAAAAGAAAAAAAGTTGGACGCGAACACGCGATTATAAGTTTAGAATGCACGAAGATTACCAGTTTTTTTTAATCTCATTTTGTTCGTGTTCGTTCGCTGTATCTGCTCGAGGCGGACGTCGCAAGACATCCATTTCAGTATGTCGTTGAGCCATTAACTCTTGACCACGGGCCCACACAACCTGAGAACATCTCGGAAGCAGACAACACTTCCTCCTAACACTTCCGCATCTTACAGTGTTGCCAGATTGTGCAGATGGCCGGACTTAGAGTTGTCAGGGGCGGTCAATTTTATTGTCCACATTAAGTGAAAGACTCGGACTTAGTCTCTGTGGCGGCCGGCAGGCGGTCAGTTTTTATGTCTAAGACTGTACCTGTAATGACCAGACTCAATATATGTGATGGGCTGAAAAACAGAATCTTCAGGGATTTCAAAAATCGGAAAATGGACAGAAATTCCTCCAGCGTGTGGGTATTCGTTAGATTCACTGCTTTGGAATCTACTGTTTGTACAGCCTTTCACTACAGCAACAATGTATGGGCACGTGGGATCCTAAAGGTCAATTGTTACCTCCTCAAATACTAATGTGTTTTCATACAGATATCGGAAAATCACGCCACACACCTTAGGACTTGGGCTATCATAAAACAGAGCCACCACACCGAAAAAGTCGTTCATGGTACCTTAAGGTTTTGGGCAAGGGAACACACTGAGTGGCTCCTCTGGTGGGACAAAGAGTGTCATTCGAATTTTCTTATGAGCACCCGAAAATTAAGCCAAAGTGCAAATAAAAGGGTATCACTGACAGGCGTTTGAAACGTCCACCTCGAGTTCAGTGGCGAGAGAAGTTCCCGTTGTAGAAGGATTGCTAACCACATACCTAAGGCGTTCTAGACCTGTCACTAACCGAATCTCTATGTTCCCAGCGCTTCCAACCTGCGATGGTTAGGTCGGTAATACGATCCCACACTCCTAAGAACTCTGGACTTAGTGGAGGTAACTTCAAAAACGAGACCCTCTGTCTCGCGTCCACTCACTCACACATAGTTTCTGGATAAAGTGAGTAGTAAACGGGATGTGCAAATGTGAATGAACAAACAAAATCGGTCTCCCGTATTCCAGGGACTAAGTATAGTTGCGGCAGAGTGAAATGTCTGTCAGAATAAACACTGCCATCATGATAAGGCGCCAGTTGCTCTTTGAAGCAGACTCAGCTGACCTGTTTCAAAATTAAACGTTATTAGCCTTCATTCACTCTTTGAAATGAAACAGGTTTGTCTGTCACAATGTCTTTTCATCACATTATCTACGTTTGTGAAAACAAAAATCCGGGTACAAATCATCATTTAACCCCAATGTTACAGTTACGTTCTCTCAGACGTATCACTTTCTTCTCCCATATTATCACATTAAGTACCAGCACAACCATCCTGTCTAACATCTCCAATTCTACTGCACGCAATCTCCACCTCTTCCATTATTCCATTACCGTCCCCCCCCCCCCCCCCCTTCGTCTCTCCAGTCCTCCGAATGACCAACTCATAATTCTCTTCTGTATCGTCGTCCTCATATGAGCTCCGTGACCACTGTGTTCACTCTACCACATTTCATCTAATTATTTGGGGCGGATCTGGTCACGAAGTAGAGAATATCAGCTCTAGAAGAATCACAGGAATTTGAATTCCATCATTCTCAACTGCATGACAACTCCAAAAGCTAAATCTCCATTATTATCGGCATGCTGTATTTATTTTCAACCTTGATATAAGCAAAATTTTGTGACTAAAAAGCACACACAGTCCTTCTGCCAGCCTGCCCAGAGAATATGAGGAAAAACAATAAAGTAAAGAAACGTGACGTACGTTGTCTACGTTGCTACAGAGAACGATGCCTAGCAACTACCAGCATACTTCCATACCTGTGCAATGCTTTGGAGTCTTAACTGGAATTCAGTTTGTATTGAGATACCGCTCTCCTTCATTTCCTGAATCTTCTTCAGAACTGTGCTCATTGTCACCGCCTCTGTTGAGTACGACTTCGTATACAACACTACGGATAGATGGGCTACAGAGTGGTACTGCAGCTGTCGACGTACGGATGCTGGACAGGAGCAGAAATGGTTAGCGAACACGTAAATGCAGCAAATATTTTACTTAACTTACAGCTTTCTCTAAACGTTGCGAAGAAACTTCACAAAAGAACAAACCAGTAATGCCCAACTACTAAAGAGCGTCACACAGTATGAGGTTCCCGCTATTTATGCAGGAGTTGTCATAGACTGCGACTCAGGTTGGGCTGTGCAGCTGCCGCCGGCGATCCTATATCGCGGCGGCAGAGATCGCTCGTAATCGGAGCCGCTGAAGGTGAGATTCAGTGGACACGCATCGTTGGATCTGCTGGGTCCCCGCGTGACAGCTGTCGGGGTCTGGCGGAAATGAGCGAAATGTGCGTTTCCGTTGCCAACTGTGAGACGCTGGTTAGGGTGGTATAGATCTATGATACCACAGCAGTCAGCTACAGTAAGAGGTCCAGGATTGTCTTTTGCTTTAGATAAACTCTTATACACAAGGGAGAGCCAAAGAAACTGGTGCATCTACCTAACATCGTGTAGGGCCTCGCGAGCACGCAGAAGTTCCGCAACACAACGTGGTATGGACTCATTTAACGTCTGAAGTACTGCTGGAGGGAACTGACTCCATGAATCCTGAGGACCGTCATCAAATCCGCTTCTGCACAGCACGTTGCAAGGCATCCCAGACATGCTCAATGATGTTCATGTCTGGGAGTTTTGTGGCCAGCGGAAGTGTTTAAACTCAGAAGAGTGTTCCTGGAGCCACTCTTTAGCAGTTCTGGACGTGTGGGGTTACGCATTGTCCTGCTGGAATTGCCCGAGTCCATCGGAATGCACAATGGACATGAATGGATGCAGGTGATCAGGCAGGATGCTTACGTAGGTACTGAGCCTCCACTATCTTGAACAGTCCCCTACTGATATGCAGGGTCCATGGATTCATGAGTTTGTCTCCATACACGTACAAGTCCATCCGCTCGATAGAATTTGAAACGAGACGCGTCCGACCAGGCAACATGTTTCCAGTCATCAACAGTCAAATGTCGGTACTGGCGGGCCCAGGCGAGGCGTAAAATTTTGTGTCATGCAGTCATGAAGTCTTCAATGTTTCGTTGAATGGTTCGCACGCTGACACTTGTTGATGGCCCAGCACTGAAACCTACAGCAATTTGCGGATGGTTTGCACTTATGTCACGCTGAACGATTCTCTTCAGTCATCATTGCTCCCGTCGTTAAGGATCTTTTTTCCGGTCGTAGTGATGTTGGAAATTTTATGTTTTACCGAATTCCTGATATTCACGGTACATTTGTGAAATGGTCGTACGGAAAAGTCCACACCACATAGCCACCTCGGAGATGCTGTGTCCCATCGCTTATGCGCCAACTGTAGCACCACGTTCAAACTCACTTAAATCTTGATAACCTGCCATTGTAGCAGCACTAACCGATCTAACAACTGCGCCAGACACTTGTTTATATAGGCGTTGTCGACGGCAACGCCATATCCTACCTGTTTACATATCTCTGTATTTGAATAAACATGCCTATACCAGTTTCTTTGGTGCTTCATTGTATTTTTCTACTAATTTGCGACAGATTATGTTCTGATAAAGTAAATATCATATTCGACAGCTGTCACACTTAATTTCGTATGGGTTCTCATTGTAGTTGAAATGTCACTAGCTTCTGTACATGCTACAACGTTTTATATGCTCACGAACGTGACATGCACTATGGTAGACTTTACGGTTCTCAATGTGATAATAATTTACTAATCACTTAATGTACTAGTACTGTTTTGTAGGTGATGAGGCATCTAACAATATCGTTTCATTTCCAAATAGTAGTGATGATTACGTCAACATTAAGATACAGTAAAGGAAACTGATGTAACGTAAGACACCTGCTGTAGTTCACCTCGCCCACAGCAGAAACAACATTGTCAATAAATATATGTGAGATGTGTGGTGTATATAAAAGCTAATTCCCTGGCGGGTTTACAAACAGCTTTTCAAGTGCTTCTGACGTATTCCAAAAAAAATTTAAAAGAGCAAAAGTCTGCTCATTAAATGGTTTACTAATCTGAAACTGCTGTTTCCTTTACACTCACTGCAGTACAAAATAAAAACATTATGCATTCAAGTGTACTTCTTTGCCACTAATGTTAATGACGAGTTCGCTGAATGTTTAAAAAAAAAGAAGTTAACTCGTTAAAAGTTAAATTTTGACCCTTTTCATTGCTGCTATATAAAGCATTGTCCATTTTATTTTTGTGGGTTAATTTTTGTCAATCAATACTACATTCCACTCAATGCAGCTAATTAACATTTGAATATTCTCTTTTTTTCAAACAGTTTTCAGTGGAACAGACTAAATACGGAAAGTTGTTGTTAAAATGGGAATACCAGCGGCTGTGCAAACTTCTGAAGTTCTTATTCTTATGATCTTTAACCAGGGTAGCAGGCAAGTTAATGGCCTGTTGCGAGCCATATCGAGAGAGCTATCATTTCACATCAAAATAACATTTAAAACAACGCCTACTTCAATAAACAGGAAAATACAAAAAAACGCATTAAAATAACGCTGCGTTAAAATACAATAAGTGTCAACTTCATAAATCCATACTTAATAATAAAACGTAACTAGCAAGGTAACAGCCCCAGCAATAGATCACGAGAGAAAATTATAGCCATAATTCTTAAAGGC
Organism: Schistocerca nitens; assembly: GCF_023898315.1. NCBI lineage: Eukaryota > Metazoa > Arthropoda > Insecta > Orthoptera > Acrididae > Schistocerca > Schistocerca nitens. Next base: position 813,678,366 of record NC_064615.1, on the reverse strand, counting down.
TGCAGCTACGATCTTCTGAAAGTAAAGCTTTCAAACTTTCGCGCGCATCGATGTTTGTCATTAGCTCTATGCCGGTACAGCTGCCTAATGCCGAAGCCCCTAGTAATGTACAGCGGAGTGACAACCAGAGCTCTCTTATTCGCGGTATGTTGAGACGAGCGAGGCGGACACAACTGCCAAAAACGTGTTCTGAAATCCTGTTTGAGAACACATGTTATTCTAGGCGGAAATTGGTAAGCAAAATGAGTATTTAAGGTAAGGCAGCCCTTACTGAACCAACTTAGAACTCCGGGTTTCTAACAAAAAAATTGAATAATGAAAAACTACGAAAATTTGTGTACACAGAGACACATTTGTTGTGAATCACAGCTTCATAAGATTAATGGAATTGAAAATTTGTAGAGGAACACAGTAAATATTTGATTTAAACATACGTTATTCCAATTTAGGGATATGCTGTCTTATATCCGACCTCCGGTTCCCTAAATTGCTTCATGCTGAAATAAATACGATAATATTGACCTCATGTGATCGCTGAGGAAAAAAAATGAAAATAACTTTGTAATTGAAATAACAATCTAAATACATTCACAACAACAGTATTTCTTCTTCCTTGGCCCTACTCTAGCGCAATCTTGATGTTTCTACTCCCGACGTTTCATACATTCAATTATGGTCCAGTGTTTATCCTTCTTGCATAATTTACAAAACGAAGCCATTCTTCGTGCCCTTGTTTTCCAGTTTCTTCTTATATGGAGACGAAGTCAAAACTGTACAGTCTGCTGTTTTCGTCTTCCGCACTCCTTTGTTTTTAGGCAGCGGAAATATTTCCCTTGTTTTTATACAGGTTTTAGTTCTTGAAGAGGTTTTATACTGACAGAAGTGGCATCTAAGCAGCCTTTTCTCCATCAGCCTATAGAGCCACTGCTGCTGCAGCTTCCGCTGTAACTCATGCGGAATTTTCTGCTGAAATCACGCCTGAAGTTTCCACTGAAACTGCTGATAAATCTGCTGCTTCAGAGTCGTTGCTCTCAAAAACATTTCTGTAACAGGCCAAACTCCAATACTTTTGAGCCCGTTTACAGCGTTGGCTGCTGTTTCAGATCGCTTATGTGAATTACCGAACATTTTACTTATCTGAAATTGTGTAATGCACTGCATAAGATGTTCTCTCGCCCAAGTATGGCAAGACTGATTGTAGATCACAGAAAGAGGCTTAAAAATCACACATACAAAGGCTACAGGATGTGGGAAGTATGCACAAGAAGCGAGGTCATACTGACCCCGTTCTCTCTTGCGAAGTAAACTGCGGCAACGTTCTTAGTGTGAGAGGTGCGCCCATCCAGCAAAAGCAAAACTTCCTTGTCCTTTGTGTATTTTACAATTTCAATAAAGTGTTCGAGCCACTGGAAAATAATCTCACTCGTGATCCGGCCACTTTCGGAGCATGTAGATTTAGTTCCTGGAGGTGCTCTTGCTGAGAGCACAAATTTAAACTGGAGCCTCTTAAATATAAGCATGAGTGGCAAGAACATCCCAGCACCACTCAAGCAAGAAACTGCCATAGTGTTGCTTCCTCTTTCACCAATTGTTACCGCACCAACTTAAATGCTTTTCCTTCCATATTTTCTGAAGCATGAAATTTATTTTCATCAACAATATTTTATAGAATTTAAAAAAACTACCTTCTCCTTTGGGCCTTAGTGTAGCGTCTTTGATTAGTAACGAAAACGTCCTCGTTCACGGGTTCCAATCCCGATACCGTTTAAATTTTGGGTACAAATCATCAGCAACGACGACCGAAGACTTTCGGCATAGGAAGCCACCCTCATTCAGCCAACGGCCTTTTTAAAGGTGGTGGAGGAGCAGACATAAGATCATGACACTCTCTAGCCATTGGGATAGGAAACTGCCCCTAATGGCGGAAGAATCAGCAATTATCAATGGCATCAAGATGCAAAAGGCAATGTAAACCACTGCATTAAAGATACATATGTATGTCTACAATACATGTGGTCTGTAATTGAAAAAGTGGCAAGAATATCTCTCCATTGACAAAAGCTTCCGAACTACTCATCCATACGGATCTCCGGGAGGGAAGTGCCAAGGGGGAGGTGACCATGAAAAAAAGATTGAATTACCAATGAGGGGATAACGTTCTACGACTAGGGAAGTGGATTCTCCGAAGTTTGAAAAGTAGTAGGGAGGCCAAAAAATCTGAAAAGGAAAATGCTAGGGCTTCTTCTATAGTGGGGGACAGAGTAGCGAAATGGAAAGAAGACCAGGATTTCTGGCCAGATGATTATAGGGTGATGTAAACAGCAGCAGAAAATGGTATAACGGGAGTGGGATTCTCTATGAATAGGAAGTTGCGGCAGGGAGTGTGTCACTGTGAACAGTTCGGTGATAGTGTTGTCCACGTCTGAATCGACAGAAAACCAGCACCGACAACAATATTTCAAATATATATGTCGACATCGAAAGCCGAAGATGAAGAGGTAGACAAAGTATATACTGAACGGGTAGTTCAGTATGAGAATATAGTAGCCACGGAGATTTGGAAAGCGGTTAAAGCGAAACGGGTAGAAGAAAGGGGTATGGGAGAACATGGGCTAGGTACTAGGAATGAGAGAGGAGAAACACTACCTGATTTCTGCAATAAATTTCATCCATTAATAGTTACTACTCTGTTCAAGAGTCACTAGGAGAGTAGGTACACTTGGAAAAGATCGGGAGATACAGGAAGATTTTAGTTACATTACCTAATCGTCAGGCAGGGCTTCCGAAATCAGATACGGATTGTAAGTCGTAACCATGGGCAGGTGTACTCAGATCACAATGTATTAGTGATCAAGAGTAGGCTGAAGTTTAATACAGTAGCCAGGAAAAAACAATACACTCAATAAGCACAGAAGTGGGATACGGAAGTACTAAGAAAAGGAGAGATACGCGTGAAGTTCCCTGAGGCTGCAGATACTGCAAAAAGGAATAGCTCAGTAGGCAGTACTGTTGAAGAGGAGTGGCCAGTCACAGATGATGGAAATAAAAAACATAGGTCCAAAGAACTATGAAGAAAGTGTAGGTAGCGGAGGAATGACTAGTTCATCGGTGAAAGAAGGAAGGAATAAAATATTAAGGAATACAAAAACATAAACCACTTAGAAGTGAAATAAATAGGAAGTACACGGAAGCTAACGCGAATTGGCTGCATGATATGTGTGAAGGCATCGAAAAAGAAATGGTTGTCGCAAGGACTGATTCATCATATAGAAAAGTTAAACAAGCTTCATGAAATTAAAAGTAAGAGTGGTAACGTTAAGAGGGCATTGGAAATTCCATTTTTAAATGCAGCGGAGAGAGCAGATAGGTGGACAGAGTATATAGAAGGCCTCTATGAGGAGAAAGACTTGTCTGATGACGTGATAGAACAAGACACGGGAGTCGACGTAGAAGAGATAAGGGATCCAGCACTACAATCAGAATTTAAAAGAGCTCTGGAAGATCTAAGATCGCATAAGGAAGAAGAGATAGATAACAATCCATCAGAATTTCTAAAATCATTGGGGGAACTGGAAAGTAAACGACTATTCAAGTTGGTTTGTAGAATGTAAGAGTCGAGCGATGTACCATCTGACACTGGGAAAATCATCATCCACACATTCCGAATTTTGTCAGAGCCGACAAGAGCGAAAATTATCATACAATCAGCTTAAATGTTCTTGTATCCAAGTAGCTGACAAGGAAAATACATAAAAGAATGGAAAGGGAAATTCACTATGTGTTATATGACGATCAGTTTTAGCATTGGGAAAGATAAAGGTACCAGAAGGGCAGTTCTGACATTGAACTTGATAATGAAAGCAAAAGTAAAGAAAACGCAAGATACGTTCACAGGAGTTTTCGATCTGGAAAAAGCGTCAAATAAATGACGCAAGATGTTCGAAATTGTGAGAAAAATAGGGGTAAACTGTAGGGAATGAAGGATGATATACAATTTGTACAAGCATCAAGACGGAACAATATGAGTGGAAGATCAAGATCGAAGTTCATGGATTAAAAACGGTGTTATATGGGGATGTAGTCTTTTGCCCTCACTCTTCAATCTATTCATTGAAGATGCAATGGCGAAATAGATAGAACGTTCACGTGTGGAATTAAAATTCAAGGTGAATGTGCATCAATCATAAGATTCACTGATGTTATTACTATTCTTGTCCTTTTCAGTAGTTGCAGGGGCAACAGTTAGGATGATTGACTGATCAAGCCTTGCAACACTAACCAAAACGGTCTTGCTGTGCTGGTACTGCGAACGGCTGAAAGCAAGGGGAAACTACAGCCGTAATTTTTTCCGAGGGCATGTAGCTTTACTATATGATTAAATGATGATGGCGTCCTCTTGGGTAAAATATTCCGGAGGTAAAATAGTCCCCCATTCGGATCTTCGGGCGGGGACTACAGAAGCGAACGTTGTTATCAGGAGGAAGAAAACTGGCGTTCTACGGATCGGAGCGTGGAATGTCAGATCCCTTAATCGGGCAGGTAGGTTAGAAAATTTAAAAAGGAAAATGGATAGGTTTAAGTTAGATATATTGGGAATTCGTGAAGTTCGGTGGCAGGAGGAACAGGACTTTTGGTCAGGTGAATACAGGGTTGTAAATATAAAATCAAATACGGGTAAAGCAGGAGTAGGTTTAATAGTGAATAAAAAAAAATAGGAGTGCGGGTAAGCTACTGCAAACAGTATAGTGAACGCATTATTGTAACCAAGATAGACACGACGCTCATGCCTACTACAATAGTACAAGTTTATATGCCAACTAGCTCTGCAGTTGACGGAGAAATTGAAGAAATGTACGATGAGATAAAAGAAATTATTCAGATAGTGAATGGAGACGAAAATTTAATAGACATTGGTGACTGGAATTCGATAGTAGGAAAAGGAACAGAAGGAAGCGTAGTAGGTGAATATGGATTGGGGGTAAGAAGTGAAACAAGAAGCCACCTGGTAGAATTTTGCACAGAGCATAACTTAATCATAGCTAACACTTGGTTCAAGAATCATAAAAGAAGGTTGTTTACACGGAAGAGCCCTGGAGATACTGACAAGTTTCAGATGGATTATATAATGGTAAGACAGAGATTTAGGAACCAGGTTTTAAATTTTAAGACATTTTCAGGGTTAGATGTGGAGTCTGACCACAATGTATTGGTTATGAACTGTAGATTAAAGCTAAAGAGACTGCAGATAGGTGGGAATTTAAGGAGATGGGACCTGGATAAACCGAAAGAACCAGAGGTTGTACAGAGTTTCAGGGAGAGTATAAGGAAAAAATTGACAGGAATGGGGGAAATAAACACAGTAGAAGAAGAATGGGTAGCTTTGAGGGATGAAGTAGTGAAGGCAGCAGAGGACCAAGTAGGTAAAAAGACGCGGGCTAGTAGAAACCCTTAGGTAACAAAAGAAATATTGAATTTAATTGATGAAAGGAGAAAATATAAAAATGCAATGAATGAAGCAGGCAAAAAGGAATACAAATGTCTCAAAAATGAGATCGACAGGAAGTGCAAAATGGCTAAGCAGGGATGGCTAGAGGACAAATTTAAGGATGTAGAGGCTTATCTCACTAGGGGTAAGATAGATACTGCCTATAGGAAAATTAAAGAGACCTTTGGAGAAAAGAGAACCACTTGTATGAATATCAAGAGCTCAGATGTAAACCAAGTTCTAAGCAAAGACGGGAAAGCAGAAAGGTGGAAGGAGTATATACAGCGTCTATACAAGGGCCATGTACTTGAGGATAATATTATGGTAATGGGAGATGATATAGATAGAGATGAAATGGGAGATATGATACTGCGTGAAGAGTTTGACAGAGCACTGAAAGACCTAAGCCAGAACAAGGCCCCAGGAGTGGACAACATTCCATTAGAACTACTGACAGCCTTGGGAGAGCCAGCTACCATCTGGTGAGCAAGACGTATGAGACAGGCGAAATACCCTCAGACTTCAAGAAGAATGTAACAATTCCAATCCCAAAGAAAGCAGGTATTGACAGATGTGAGAATTACCGAACTATCAGTTTAATAAGTCACAGCTGCAAAATACTAACGCGAATTTTTTACAGGCAAATGGAAAAACTGGTAGAAGCGGACCTCGTGGAAGAACAGTTTTAATTCCGTAAAGACATTGGAACACGTGAGACAATACTGACCTTACTGCTCACCTTAGAAGAAAGATTAAGGAAAGGCAAACCTACGTTCCTAGCATTTGTAGACTTAGAGAAAGATATTGACAATGCTGACTGGAATACCCTCTTTCAAATTCTAAAGGTGGCAGGGGTGAAATACAGGGAGCGAAAGGCTATTTACAATTTGTACAGAAACCAGATGGCAGTTATAAGAGTCGAGGGGCATGAGAGGGAAGCAGTGGTTGGGAAGGGAGTGAGACAGGGTTGTAGCATCTCGCCGATGTTATTCTATTTGTATATTGAGCAAGCAGTAAAGGAAACAAAAGAAAAATTTGGAGCAGGTATTGAAATCCACGGAGAAGAAACAAAAACTTTTAGGTTCGCCGATGACATTGTAATTCTGTCAGAGACAGAAAAGTACTTGGAAGAGCAGTTGAACGGAATGGACAGTGTCTTGAAAGGATATAAGATGAACATGAACAAAAGCAAAACGAGGATACTGGAGTTTATTTGAATTAAGTCTGGTGATGCTGAGGGAATTAGATTATGAAATGAGACACTTAAAGTAGTAAAGGAGTTTTGCTATTTGGAGAGCAAAATAACTGATGATGGTCGAAGTAGAGAAGATATAAAATGTAGACTGGCAATGGAAAAGAAAGCGTATCTGAAGAAGAGGAATTTGTTAACATCGAGTATAGATTTAAGTGTCATTCGAGATAGTCGACGGACCACAATCAAACAACTCGTTGCTAGCCTGAACATCTGTGTTGGTAGTGCTGACAGACTCGTCCACAGTCGGGGTACTCAAAGATGTGTGCCGCCTAACAGAAGATCATAACGAGCACCTGCTTGGTCCAATGTTGTTCAGCCTGATCGTCTTCCAACGAAACAGAAGTTAAAAGAACGGTAATCGCTCTTCCCCTGAGATGTCTTCTTCAAACCAAAGAAAGGTGGAAGGCATATTACATATTTCTGGTGTTATTACATATTCTACAACCAACAACGAAACAAAAGTGAGGTTTACTTCAGCGATAAAGGTGAATGGTCGGGCAACTTAGTTCGAAATCATTGGTTCATAACTGGAAATAGCGGAGTGAAATAATCCGAACAGTAGTTTGCCTTTACAGAAAGTGTGCGACAAAGAAAACAAACAATGAGTCTGCCAAAAGTCGTCTTTCACATATGGATGAAGGCTAACGAATAAAACTCACATGAGGTAGTGGTTGTGTTATTCAGAATCAAAAGAAAAACGTTCCTGTTTTGTCTGCAGTATTACGGATTTGGACTGTTCGTCACGGTTTACGAAAGATGAACAAGATGGCACGAATATTTTGTTGAGAAGGCAGGAAAGGAGCACTCCACATGGGCAAGAGATAATTTCGTTGTTAGTTCGCAAGAACATGGATGAGGGGTTCTCAATTTGTAAGTCAAACTGAAACCGAATGAAAGTACTGGCGGACACGCTCTGAACAAATTCCTGCAGGTATACCTTTTTTAAGCAGAACGAGATCATGTATTTGTGGGTAGTGCTGTTATTGCTGGATCACCTCACAATCGAAATTATTTAGGTTTTTTAGAATAAATAGCCAAGTTTGACACTTTTCTTACCCGACATCCACATATTACTGCAAATGAAATATAATAGTTTTCATGAATAACATGCGAGGAATTTATTCATCTACTTGCATCAAATCACCAACTAATTGCATCAAGCATATGGGATCTTATGGTTGGTGAAGTTAGGAGACGCAAATATTATTCTGTTTCATTCGATTCCACTCCACATGTATCACATGTAGACCAACTGACTTTAATAGTGTGCTATGTCCTGCAGTCTGGAGCAGTGGAGGGAGTTATAAGGTTCTTTGACATGAAAAGCCACAATGCTGTGCAACACGCCCAACGTTTACTAGATTTTTTGAACTATATCGACACTGATATCAAACATTCTCGTGGACAAAGCTATGATAGTGCCATCGGCATGAATGGGAACTGTCGTGGCTTCGAAGCACGAGTAACAAAAGAAAGCAATGCGCAGAACACATTCCCTACTATGGACGTACGTTAAATGATGTGGAGCATACTGCAGAATACTGCATAGAAACAAAATTTTTCTTCGATTTCCTTGAAATCCTATAAATATTTTTTGCGCATCTATCTATCGATGGAGTATTCTTTTGAAAGCACCGAAGAAAACTATGTGTAGCTGAAAAATTCCGATTTTGAAAAACGTTCTCGGACACTAGGTGGTTGGCCCGAACAGATACCGCAAAGGCACTTATATTCTTTCGAATGGTATTTCCGCCGTTGGACTGTAAAAACTTCTTTATTTTATATTACTATCACGATTTCTGCCTTAACCCATTATCGAGTACAACAATGTTTGATATAATTAGACTTTGTTAAGTGAAGTCATATGTGGTTTTTACCACTATCAGGCATGTTTTTGATGATACATACAATAACATGGATCAAAAGATAGAGTGTCGTAAGCAGGCTGAAGGATTAATTTTGAAGATGGATAAGTTGGAAACGGGAACATTGACTATCACTTGGAATGAAATCCTAGAACTCTTTCAAGCGACTATCGCCACTTTAACGTGTGATACGCCCTTTGTAAGTCATTACACGGATACGTCCAAGCAATGCGGTCTGCAATTTAACATAATGAAGCAGAAGCTGACTGACTGGTCGTGAAGAACATAAGCAACAGGATTCAAGATGACCGAAGCTAAATACAAAGTAAGCCCATTTCAGCAGCTCTACTACACTCTGTAATGTTGGAGAAAATTGAAAACATGGACAACATTTTTAAATTCAGTTGTTAATTGTCACAAATGGTAAAGTGATAACTGCATTAGCTAAATGCATGAAAGTGTACTATCAAGTGACTAGTGTATTTTGAATACTTTGGCAATTTAAATTTTCAGCAACAGAAAAGTGCTTGAAATGAACTCCAAGTATCGTCACTCTTTAGTCAAAGGATTTGGAAGAAAGTAGTTTGCTGAGCTGCTCAAAACATATGTGGCTGCTGCTATTAACAGCGAAAATCAGGACCACCTGGGGCTGCAGTTTTATAAACATTTAATGGAAAATTCATTAGAATCGCGTTTCCCAAATGTAGAAACAGTCTTGCCGATTTCAAGTCTTTCATCACCAACTACGATGGAGAACGATCTTCTTCAGCACTGAAGTGCATTAAAAATTAATTACGAAACACCATGGAACAAGAACATCCAAACAATCTCACCGTAATGAATAGAATTTCTAATTTGTTTCGATAGATAGATGCGCAAAAAATATTTATAGGATTTCAACAAAATCGAAGACAAATTTTGTTTCTATGCAGTATTCTGCAGTATGCTCCACATCATTTAACGTACGTCCATAGTAGGGAATGTGTTCTGCGCATTGCTTTCTTTTGTTACTCGTGCTTCGAAGCCACGACAGTTCCCATTCATGTCGATGGCACTATTATAGCTTTTTCCACGAGAATGTTTGATATCAGTGTCGATATAGTTCAAAAAATCTAGTAAACGTTGGGCGTGTTGCACAGCATTGTGGCTTTTCATGTCAAAGAACCTTATAACTCCCTCCACTGCTCCAGACTGCAGGACATAGCACACTATTAAAGTCAGTTGGTCTACATGTGGAGTGGAATCGAATGAAACAGAATAATATTTGCGTCTCCTAACTTCACCAATCATAAGATCCCATATGCTTGATGCAATTAGTTGGTGATTTGATGCAAGTAGATGAATAAATTCCTCGCATGTTATTCATAAAAATTATTATATTTCATTTGCAGTAATATGTGGATGTTGGGTAAGAAAAGTGTCAAACTTGGCTATTTATTCTAAAAAACCTAAATAATTTCGATTGTGAGGTGATCCAACAATAACAGCACTACCCAGAAATACAAGATCTCGTTCTGCTTAAAAAAGGTATTATTTCTAAATTTGCCCAAATGAAACTGAAAAAAAATTTAAAGTGATCTTTCATTTTATATCGAAAACTTTGAGGACTAAAGCAAACCAAGGGCATCTTTCTAGCATTAGCTAGAGGCCTTGCGCTGTTTCATCCGACACTGCTTTCAGATGGTCATAATAGTGTTCTGCCAGAATTATATACGTTATTACTCAAGTCAACGATCCTTTTTCTCAACAGATACTAATCCGACACGGATGAATAAGGTATCAAAATCATATAAACTTTGAGAATCAACTTTTTCTACTATGATGATGTACGCTGAATACATGAATTAAAATTATTACCAGCACCAGGATTCGAACGAAGGTCTTTTGCGCACTAGGCAAATGCGCGAAGTATTGTACAACAATGGCACTACAGATACTCCATCTGCTCGGATTACCGTTGTATATATTTCTCCCCAATACAAATTCCCAGCAGAGGAACGAATTTGAAATTAGTGCTTCAGCCTACATCACTATCGTACATAAAGGTGAAACTCACTATGTCTCAGGAACACGAAATGTATCTGATTAATATATCACAAACACTAGAGGTACATGCAGGATTAACCCCATTTCGATCATTGCTAAAGTGCTGTTCCATTACTGGAAAGTCTCAATGATGCTAATGCGTGTTTAGAAGGGGAACAGCAATGGGCTGAGGTACGAAATGGAATTTATACCAAGGAGGGAGAAATACTTCCGTAACATGCACAGCTATAAAGTCACTACGTTTAATGCATTTGCACAGTAAGCTGAAAAGTAAGCTGAAATTTCCACTTAGAATCCTGGCGGTGGTAAAACTTAATTCAATGCCTCAGCACACATCCTTATCGTAGATAAAGTTGAGACATATCTCAGGACAATGGGCTGTATAGTATTGATATATCAGCAATGTCCGTGGTACAGGTAGGACTCACACCATTTCGCTCATTGCTCACCTGCTATTCCGGTGCTGGAGGGCCTCGGCAATAATAATGTTAGTTTAGAAGAGGCATAGTAAGAGGTTGAGGCGTGAATTAGAATTTTCTCGGGGGGAGGGGGGGGGGCGTTCTGGGGTAATCTGTCCAACTGTGAACTGTGTTACCTGCAGTGCCAGTGTGGCGCAACAGATTGTGTATGTGCCTAATAAGTGGGAGGCCTGGGTACGAATTGTTTTGCCGGTACAAATTTTCATTCATTGCTTGACGCAGAAGTAAGCAGTTTTAGAAAGGTTTTCTCGCCTACTTCTGACAATGCATACCAGTTTAAAGGCTAAAACTTACTACTTGCTGAGAATTATAACGCAAAAGTCAAATCTAACAATCTTAGGTCTTTATGAATGCCTGGCTTCTCACCTATATTTTAGGAAGTTAACTTATATATCAAGAATAAGAGACGCCCTTCTCATACACTCCTGGAAATTGAAATAAGAACACCGTGAATTCATTGTCCCAGGAAGGGGAAACTTTATTGGCACATTCCTGGGCTCAGATACATCACATGATCACACTGACAGAACCACAGGCACATAGACACAGGCAACAGAGCATGCACAATGTCGGCACTAGAACAGTGTATATCCACCTTTCGCAGCAATGCAGGCTGCTATTCTCCCATGGAGACGATCGTAGAGATGCTGGATGTAGTCCTGTGGAACGGCTTGCCATGCCATTTCCACCTGGCGCCTCAGTTGGACCAGCGTTCGTGCCGGACGTGCAGACCGCGTGAGACGACGCTTCATCCAGTCCCAAACATGCTCAATGGGGGACAGATCCGGAGATCTTGCTGGCCATGGTAGTTGACTCACACCTTCTAGAGCACGTTGGGTGGCACGGGATACATGCGGACGTGCATTGTCCTGTTGGAACAGCAAGTTCCCTTGCCGGTCTAGGAATGGTAGAACGATGGGTTCGATGACGGTTTGGATGTACCGTGCACTATTCAGTGTCCCCTCGACGATCACCAGTGGTGTACGGCCAGTGTAGGAGATCGCTCCCCACACCATGATGCCGGGTGTTGGCCCTGTGTGCCTCGGTCGTATGCAGTCCTGATTGTGGCGCTCACCTGCACGGCGCCAAACACGCATACGCATTGGCACCAAGGCAGAAGCGACTCTCATCGCTGAAGACGACACGTCTCCATTCGTCCCTCCATTCACGCCTGTCGCGACACCACTGGAGGCGGGCTGCACGATGTTGGGGCGTGAGCGGAAGACGGCCTAACGGTGTGCGGGACCGTAGCCCAGCTTCATGGAGACGGTTGCGAATGGTCCTCGCCGATACCCCAGGAGCAACAGTGTCCCTAATTTGCTGGGAAGTGGCGGTGCGGTCCCCTACGGCACTGCGTAGGATCCTACGGTCGTGGCGTGCATCCGTGCGTCGCTGCGGTCCGGTCCCTGGTCGACGGGCACGTGCACCTTCCGCCGACCACTGGCGACAACATCGATGTACTGTGGAGACCTCACGCCCCACGTGTTGAGCAATTCGGCGGTACGTCCACCCGGCCTCCCGCATGCCCACTATACGCCCTCGCTCAAAGTCCGTCAACTGCACATACGGTTCACGTCCACGCTGCCGCGGCATGCTACCAGTGTTAAAGACTGCGATGGAGCTCCGTATGCCACGGCAAACTGGCTGACACTGACGGCGGCGGTGCACAAATGCTGCGCGGCTAGCGCCATTCGACGGCCAACACCGCGGTTCCTGGTGTGTCCGCTGTGCCGTGCGTGTGATCATTGCTTGTACAGCCCTCTCGCAGTGTCCGGAGCAAGTATGGTGGGTCTGACACACCGGTGTCAATGTGTTCTTTTTTCCATTTCCAGGAGTGTATTACCTAAATGCAAATACCATTGTGTTTGTTTCAAAATTTTTGCTAACCGGTTAACTTGTATGCTGCATTGTTATAGATAACAACCGTGATCATTACGGTACTCCATTAACACTGCGCGACGTACAATTGATTTATCTAAACGAATGTACCTTCTGAAACGACGAACAAATTACTCATTGTCACCGAGTACCCTTACCCCAACGACTACACTCATTCCAAATACTATGATTATTGACTATAAAAGTGCGAAAGTTTCCCCTGTTTACAATTAACGCTCAGATGACACGGGTGAAACTTTTATAATACAAAGCATAAAGTTAACACCATCTGGTCCAAGCATGCCTCTTCAGGTGACAAGAAGACAGTTTCCTGTTAAAGTTGCGTTTGCTATCACTACAAAGAAGACGCAGGGACAAACACTTCAAAGAGCTGGATTTTTTGTAACAAATCCTGACCTTACTCACGGACACTACATGTAGCATTTTCAAGGATACTAAGCCAACGAACATTTTTACCCCCCTTAAAGAAAGTGGAAAACAGAAAGAACACAAAGATTGCATTCTTATGTCAAATACCATTTACACCAAGGTATTGTAATGATCTGCAAAGAATTTTTTTCCAAAATTATGTGTATGGAAATGTATAATAAGGATGTATTATAAATTCATAATTATTCTTTCAAGTCTTAGGTTCATTTTTTAAAGATGTTTTCTCTTCATTCATACAATTACCCTTATCCCAACGGCAAGACTCATTCCCAATTCTGTCATTATTTAAAACTATAAAAGTGCAAAGGTTTCAAACCGGTCATTTGGTGGTCCTAATTTCGCGGGAGGATCTATAGCTGGGGCAGACATTTTGCAAGTTTATTTCTCTCTCCTTAAAACGTGAGGTCAAGTTAGTGATGGTTCCGTGCTAGTAAAGTCAGTGGAGGCAAGTCGCAGCAACCTGATGACTACTAAATCTCAAGGCGTTGTGAAGACTCCAGGACAGAAAGTCAAACCCAATCAAAATGGGTCACGTAGAATAGTAAGTAAAAAGTACAAAGGGAATATAAAGACGACGAGAAGGGAGAAGCGAAAAATGAATGTACTGAGAACGACTCCAATCAAGAACATTAAATTCGGGAATAAGAAAAAAATGAAAATTGAAATATAGCTTGCAATAGACAGTAGGACAGTGCTGACTCATGCTTGGATATTACCGTCAACATAGATGAACGACGGAAACAACCGATGCGAATGATACACCCGATAAACGTAGAAAACATCGCAGTCTGATCAGAGTAATACGAATGATGGACATGAGCATACAATCTTATAAAATAGCTACAGTGAACATAAACCGATTTCATTCAGACGTAAAAATAGAATGGTTAACCGATTATTCATATTCGACAGATATAGACACATCTCTTATCCAAGCAAACTCCTCTACAAAGATTTCAGGGGTAGTTGGACTTGATGCGATAGTTACTATGGGTGAAGAAACTGGAAATGCGGTCCTATACAGAAAGGGTACCCGATGTACAGCTCAGGCGTGCCTAGAGCAAGAAAAACACATTGCTGCCATGACAGAGGACGTACTCTTCAACACAGACGCCCCAACGCACGAAAGGAAGAGTGTGTCCCTTATTTCGAGACGGAATCGCAGGCCTTCATACCAAAGCATGTCCATATTTAACAGTAAAAGGAGATTTCAATTGCGCGATAAGGAAAGAAGCGAACTACCTGTATATCTTCAGTCCCTCAAAACCAACTGCAACCTTCTCCACCCTGATTCAAGTCAGTAACCAGACCGCCAGCAGACTGTATAGATTTTTGTTTCTCCAAACACCATGTTAAATAATGTACAAGATTATGAGGTATGGCCATCACGCTTACCGTCGACCGCTTTCCGCACACCTGAGAGAAAACTTAGGAAGAGCATCGCGTATTGTAATTGAACGAGTCGCTACTACATGATGATAAGTTAAGGTAAGAAATTAAAGATAACTGTGACAGTTGCGCATAAAGTGCGCTATGGTGGACGGACAGGACAAAGCCGCAAATAAAGAAATTTATCATCCACTGCGCACAAAATAAAACATACTAGAGAAGGAATACCCTGATACGCTACTCTGCAATTTTATGTAAAACATTCAGTCAACTAGCTACTGTGATGGACAACGTAATTAAAAATGAGAAAATTAAGGTAAAAATAAAAGCATGAGTCCGTCAAACGTTACCTTGCCTTCAATTACGGGCTCGAGACGCCAAATGAACTGCATTTATCCACCATATAACACGAGAAACAAAACTGAGCAAGTAAAACATAATGAGTAGTCTTGTAGATGACGGTGGAAATAAACATATCCAACGAACTGCGATCAAGGAATAAGCTGCAAGTTATTATAAAGGTATCTGCTCAGCACCATAAGCAGAGGACCCATGGGCAAATTACTTTTTGAACAGATCAATATTGTTTCTTCACTCAAGTGTTAACGAAGAAATCATCGCTAGAACAAAAAACGGGAACATCAAACATAACATCATTAACGCTGCCAAGAGCAGAGCCGTTAGTTTCTATGGATTGTCCAATGAATTTTGCGGTATTATAGGAGACGAAGACATCGAAATGTACAATGGAGTCTTAATAAATAAGGTCGTCCCTCAAAGTATATGGAGGAAATGATGGTTTTCCTTTCAAAAAAATGCCACCCGGCGTGGCCGTGCGGTTCTAGGCGCTTCAGTCAGGAACCGCGTGACCGCTACGGTCGCAGGTTCGAGTCCTGCCTCGTGCATGGATGTGTGTGATGTCCTTAGGTTGGTTAGGTTTAAGTAGTTCTAAGTTCTAGGGGACTGATGGCCACAGATGTTGAGTCCCATAGTGCTCAGAGCCATTTGGACCATTTGGACCTTTCAAAAAAATGACTCTGTGGACTATGGGACTTAACAAAAAAATGGTTCAAATGGCTCTGAGCACTATGGGACTCAACTGCTGAGGTCATTAGTCCCCTAGAACTTAGAACTAGTTAAACCTAACTAACCTAAGGACATCACAAACATCCATGCCCGAGGCAGGATTCGAACCTGCGACCGTAGCGGTCTTGCGGTTCCAGACTGCAGCGCCTTTAACCGCACGGCCACTTCGGCCGGCTGGGACTTAACATCTGAGGTCATTAGTCCCCTAGAACTTAGAATGACTTAAACCTAACTAACCTAAGGACATCACACATATCCTTGCCCGAGGCAGGATTCGAACCTGCGACCGTATCAGTCGTGCGGTTCCGGACTGAAGAGCTTGGAACCGCTTGGCCACAGCGGCCGGTCTCCTTTCAAACACTGACAAAATAATAGGCTAGAAAATTTCCGTCCTGTTATGTTGCTCAAAGCCAATTTTAAAATAGTAACGCGCGTTGTAACCAATAGCATGAAACAACTTCTCAGTAAAGTTTTTGGAACGTACCAAACTGGTTCATTTGGAGTGCGGTCTGTGTTAAATCTTTGTTTGAGTATAGAGGTATTATACATTTAACATGGATATGCAAGGCGAAATTAGCGATAGCTTTCCTAAATTTTAATAAAGCCCTTGGCGCAATTAATCACTAGTTGTTGGTTAAAAATACAAAGATACTAAGTTTTAATGAGCCCGTCAGCTAATAAAGAAATGAAAAAATGATATAGGATCGAGGGTGAAAATTAATGGGCGACACACAGATTCGGTGCCTATTAAACAACGAGTACGAAAGAACGGTATGGCAAGCATATACACATCATATGTGCATTCGTCAATTCCGGAGAAGAGAAATTTTGGAAATTTGTGGTAAGATCTTATGGAACCAAACTGCTGAGGTTCCAAAGCTTACACACTACTTAATCTAACTTAAACTAACTTACGCTACAGACAATACTCACACCCAAACACACAAACACACACACACATATGCCAGAGGGCGGATTCGCACCTCCGACGGGAGGAGCCGCGCGAACCGTGACATGACGGCTTACACCACGTGGTGGAGAAGAGATTAACACAGTTAAACGAATAAAAAATACAGGTGCAACTGTAGCAAATCTCAGTCCAAAGAAATGAAAAATAATGCTCCTAGGTTCGCTAATCGAAAGCGTGCACCAAACGTGGCTACAGCGCACTAAAGAGACTATACTTCTAGATATCACGTTGACGCACAGATCGAAGGTTGTGACCCAACTGAGTGGGAAATGAAACTTAACCCCGCTAACAGCAGAATATACCACATGGCGATACTTCCTACTGCAAAATATTTGCCCTCGATTGTTGGTATATCTGGAAAGCGAATATCTTTAAAGTCAGCTACAAGACAACAACCTTTTAGGCTACTCAAAGGCAGACTGGGGATCAAAGACATCCAATCACAGTGCACAGCAATCGTCTTTAAGAGCACTGTTAGAACACTACAGCACAACCAGCCAAGCGTTACAAAAATTTATTTGCTATTTTATATCCCAATGACAGGAACTCACCAATGAACATCGGACATATCACAAGGAATTTTAATATATTCGCCGATATTTAACAGAAATATATTATATGGAATACACTCCACAAAAGTTAGTGTCACCCAAATTCAAGGACGGTAAACCACAGCGAAGACAAGTACCCGTATAGAGACTGGAAATTTATGCTGGAAAATACTAAAAATACCCCGTTAATTTCTAGCGTTACTGCATGTGGTACGACATAGTGAACAAATTAGTTCCCACAGGTGAATGACTGTAAAACACAAACCTCAAGCCGAACCTGTATTGCGGACGGTATCACCTCCTCACTACGTTGGCACGCATCAGTCTTCATCTGCAGCCATCGCAGCCACGTTTGGAAGAGGACTGGGGAAAGAGTCGCAATCAGTCGGACACTGGAGCCATCGATAACGGTCAAAGGTATTACAATACCGGATTGGAAACTTCATCCCAGCACAGAGAATGGCGCTTTCACCTGGATCGTCGGCCAGGATGAACATAATGTGATGACAAAAGAAAAACCGACACTTTTGGAATGCATATTTAACGTCCTGGATAATCGCCACAGTATATCAAATCATCCCAAACACTACATATAGTCTAGCTATCGTGTTATCGAAAGAAAGAAAATAACGTATTAGTAAGCTAAAGAAGATGAGGTTCAGTTTCGTAAGAACTAAGTGATGAACTCTACTTCACAGATTCAAAAGAACTGTTTTAATTTTAGTATCTTGTTTCTTTATCAAACCAGCTAGAAGTATAATATGGGTGTTTTGCTCATGAAACTATACGCCCTCAAGAAACATATTCTGTGAAATGGATAACAGAGATTCGCCCTTAAATTGTTTAAAATCCATTTACCGCTAAAAATATTTTTAAATTTGAAAGTACAGACAATTCGTTCGATATGAAGAATAAACTCTGCTTCACACGAGATGCCACTGGGAAAAATGGTGGCTATTAAATCAAACAATAACGCTTTGGATTTTAAGAAACAACAGTTTATTAGTTAATCTTATAAAACAAGAAATTACATACATTAAGGAAAATACGAATACAGATGAAGGAAGCTGGACGATGAACGCTTTGTCTGGGGAGTGAAAGGACGGGCTGCAGGTTTGATGGTGGCCTGGCAAAAAATAAATAAATAAAGGAGAGGGGCATAGAGGTAACACAATTGCCCGCGAACCTAGACGAATCATTTAAATTTCATTCAATTTAGGTGGTCGTAGCGGTCGGTCACGCAGTGTTTACAAGTTAGGTGCTCAAAACTGGCTCTAATCACTATGGGACTTAACATCTGAAGTCATCAGTCCCCTGGACTTAGAACTACTTAAACCTAACTAACCTACAGACATCATACACTTCCATGCCCGAGGCAGGATTCGAACCTGCGACCGTAGCAGCCGTGCGGTTCCGGACTCAAGCGCCTAGAACCGCTCAGTCACAGCTGCCGGCCAAGTTACGGGCTATTCGTGTCGTTTTGCGTAGCTTCTATTACACATCTGAATTCCGCGGAGAGTGTGCCCTCTACACTACTCAACCACAATGTTATTGTGCTTGGCGATTATCGAAAACATGTAGGGTGGGTACGGTAAACACGTACAGAGGTGGCTGACAAGTAAGAAGAACGCGTCGCACTGTCAGTGCAGAAGCTGAATAAGTCCAAAGGGGACTCAACAGATAAGGTCATCAGTGTCCACTTCCCAGAACAGAAGCAATGTACCCAGTCTGTCTGCATATAGAGATAATTCTTTGTACAAATGTGACAATGTATTCAAAATGTTTGTGTAACGTGTATCTGATGCGGAACATCGGGTCCAACCCGGTAGTCACTTAGTGGGTTGTGTGAAAACGCCTAACACCCCGTCCAGGCTGGCCAACACACCGATCTCTCATCGTTAACACACCGGGCAGATTCGATCCGTGGCCGCCATACTGCCCCGTACCGGAAGTTGTCGCGGTAACACGCTGGTCGACGCGGGCCTGTCACACTGTTAATGTTTTAACGTCAATTGTGAATATGCTTTCAACCGAACTAAGGACTGACTCACGGCACATCGACCACCATGCACTCAAAATCAAGCGCAATAACAATATGGTCAACTAAGACTTTCCTACGTGTGAGAAATGTATGAACAATAGTGTAAACGTACCCGCCGAAGATGACAGTGAAACTGCAATTCGTTAAGGACAACGAGCGGCCAATAGCACACAAAATTTAGAAGTCTAACTGCCTACGTGGAATTGAAAAGAGGTCGAATATTTGTAACGCCGGAAACGCATATCCTCCTATTTCCATCTATTGTACTATAAATTTTTTCCTTATTTTGTTGCCTGAAGATATGACATTGCTGTGTCTTTACATATTGTAATTGTTTATATATATATATATATATATATGTGTGTGTGTGTGTGTGTGTGTGTGTGTGTGTGTGTGTGTGTGTGTGTGTGTCGACGTATAATTAGTTTGTTTTGTAAATATTATTTGTATTTTTACGCTGGGTCTTGCCTAGGGAAAACTATGCTATCGAACGATTACATCGATAGGTCGTGTGGACAACCAAAGTGTTTAGGATCTTGGTAGTGTTAACTCTGCCGCGTGGAGCGCGGGCAGAGGAGAGTCTGGCTGGAGTAGGACGGTGGAACAGGTGTGTTGGGTGACGCTCCCGCGAGTTGCCGCCCTTTCGGGGTTTGGCAGCACGTAATTGCTCTCGAAGTGCTATGATAATTTCTGACACGGTGTCGCGGACGGGAAGTATTAGCTGCCGCACATCAAGAGCCCGTTTCACCTGGTGACAGTATCGAGAAGAAGGCACGCCAACGTCCACCTTCTGCAACACCGACGGCCAACAATGAGTGACTGTCGCTACCTCCTCGACCGACGACATCAAACCTTCAATCAACCAACAAGGAAGACTGGAAGCACGTAAAGTTCTAGAACTGTATGGCAGACCTCAGCTTTTAAAATTGCTCCACTTGCCTCACATAATTACAGCAACTTAGGATGAACCTTTGTTGCTCATTGTCTCAATTGCATTACCAAGCAGGGTCCCTTCCTTTTCCGGAATGAACCCGAGTGTCGTTGAAATTCAAATGCCAGCATTAAAGTAATATCATTCGATTTCACTGCTTTAATTTCAAAGTTCAGTTAAGGTATTCATAGCTGGCTACAATATTTAGATTACACAAGCACAAATTAAGAGTGACAGTTTTGTTACCTATATTTTAGCTTACCTGTGACTGCAGCTCAGCTTGGTACGTACTAAATTTTACTATTGTTAATTGTTCAGAATCATTTAATTCAAGTTCAAAGTTAAATTTCTAATTTTTAAATTGCATAGATTCAAGTAGCTTTTGAAATGATTGTTGAGGTAGCCCAAGACTAACCTTATTTTATTGAATTTCGTAGTGCATCAGAAACAAAGCTCACTATTAATTTTAGTCACTAAATTAACTTTCAATTTTCCGGTTTTATTAATTCTTTTGCTAAATTAAGTCAGAGTGTAGCGAAAGTTATTACTTCTGACAAACATTCAGTTTTCACACAACACGTGCCAACCTTCAGTTGCCACGCTTTTAGTGCTAATTATATGTGCAATAACCTTTCTTTTTCAGTTATTATAGTAGTTGTCCATAGGACTGGCGACCGTTATTTTCCCCAAATCACAAATATCTAATTAACGCCAATTAATTGTTAACGTAACGACCGCACATTTACTTTCTTTATTAACTTTACCCTTCTTCAAAATTAATTTCCACCAATTTCATTTTGCATTTTTCCTTTCATTTAGATGTAACCCTTTCCTCCCTCTTTACCGACAGATTAACTTCGGTGATGATTGCTTTTTCCCAAATTTCCATTGGGTACACGCGGTATATTTTTTCATTGTCATTAAGGTCGATAAGTGAGGGGGGAGGTTACATACTGATCTGCTACTTCAAACCGTACCCTAACTTAATGTACCTGTGGTCTAAGGGCAGCGTCTTTGATTCATAATCAAAACGACTTCGGTCCCGGGTTCGATCCCCGCCACTGCCTAAATTTTGATAAATAATCAGCATTGGCGGTCGAAGACTTCCGGCATAAGAAGTCAGCCTCATTCTGCCAACGGCCTTGTCAAAGAGGGCGGAGGAGCGGATAGAGGTTCAGGGCACTCTCTTGTCCTAGGGGTGGGAAATTGCCCCTAAACGCGGAAGAATCAGCAATTATCAACGACATGAGGATGCAGAAGGCAATGGAAACCACTGCATTAAAGACACGTAACGTGTATCCACAGGACATGTGGCCTGTAATTGAAGAAATCTCCTGATGATCTCTCCATTGGCAAAAGATTCCGGAATAGTCCACCATTCGGATCTCCGGGAGGGGACTGCCAAGGGGGAGGTCACCATGAGAAAAAGATTGAATAATCAACGAAAGGATAACGTTCTACGAGTCGGGGCGTGGAATGTCAGAAGCTTGAACGTGGTGGGGAAACTAGAAAATCTGAAAAGGGAAATGCAAAGGCTCAATCTAGATATAGTAGGGGTCAGTGAAGTGAAGTGGAAGGAAGACAAGGATTTCTGGTCAGATGAGTATCGGGTAATATCAACAGCAGCAGAAAATGGTATAACAGGTGTAGGATTCGTTATGATTAGGAAGGTAGGGCAGAGGGTGTGTTACTGTGAACAGTTCAGTGACCGGGTTGTTCTAATCAGAATCGACAGCAGACCAACATCGATAACGATAGTTCAGGTATACATGCCGACGTCGCAAGCTGAAGATGAACAGATAGAGAAAGTGTATGAGGATATTGAAAGGGTAATCCAGTATGTAAAGGGGGACGAAAATCTAATAGTCATGGGCGACTGGAATGCAGTTGTAGGGGAAGGAGTAGAAGAAAAGGTTACAGGAGAATATGGGCTTGGGACAAGGAATGAAAGAGGAGAAAGACTAATTGAGTTCTGTAATAAGTTTCAGCTACTAATAGCGAATACACTGTTCAATAATCACAAGAGGAGGAGGTATACTTGAAAAAGGCCGGGAGATACGGGAAGATTTCAATTAGATTACATCATGGTCAGACAGAGATTCCGAAATCAGATACTGGACTGTAAGGCGTACCCAGGAACAGATATAGACTCAGATCACAATATAGTAGTGGTGAAGAGTAGGCTGAAGTTCAAGACGTTAGTCAGAAAGAATCAATACGCAAAGAAGTGGGATACTGAAGTACTAAGGAATGACGAGATACGTTTGAAGTTCTCTAACGCTATAGGTACAGCAATAAGGAATAGCGCAGTAGGCAGTACAGTTGAAGAGGAATGGACATCTCTAAAAACGGCCATCACAGAAGTTGGGTGGAAAACATAGGTACAAAGAAGGTAGCTGCTAAGAAACCATGGGTAACAGAAGAAATACTTCAGTTGATTGATGAAAGGAGGAAGTACAAACATGTTCCGGGAAAATCAGGAATACAGAAATACAAGTCGCTGAGGAATGAAATAAATAGGAAGTGCAGGGAAGCTAAGACGAAATGGCTGCAGGAAAAATGTGAAGACATCGAAAAAGATATGATTGTCGGAAGGTCAGATTCAGCTTACAGGAAAGTCAAAACAACCTTTGGTGACATTAAAAGCAACGGTGGTAACATTAAGGGTGCAACGGGAATTCCACTGTTAAATACAGAGGAGAGAGCAGATAGGTGGAAAGAATACATTGAAAGCCTCTATGAGGGTGAAGATTTGTCTGACGTGATAGAAGAAGAAACAGGAGTCGATTTAGAAGAGATAGGGGATCCAGTATTAGAATCGGAATTAAAAAGAGCTTTGGAGGACTTACGGTCATATAAGGCAGAAGGTATAGGTAGCATTCCATCATAATTTCTAAAATCATTGGGGGAAGTGGCAAAAAATCGACTATTCACGTTGGTGTGTAGAATATATGAGTCTGGCGACATACCATCTGACTTTCGGAAAAGCATTATCCACACAATTCCGAAGACGGCAAGAGCTGACAAGTGCGAGAATTATCGCACAGTCAGCTTAACAGCTCATGCATCGAAGCTGCTTGCAAGAATAATATACAGAAGAATGGAAAAGAAAATTGAGAATGCGCTAGGTGACGATCAGTTTGGCTTTAGGAAAAGTAAAGGGACGAGAGAGGCAATTCTGACGTTACGGCTAGTAATGGAAGCAAGGCTAAAGAAAAACCAAGACACTTTCATAGGATTTGTCGACCTGGAAAAAGCGTTGGATAATATAAAATGGTGCAAGCTGTTCAAGATTCTGAAAAAAGTAGGGGTAAGCTATAGGGAGAGACGAGTCATATACAATATGTACAACAACCAAGAGGGAATAATAAGAGTGGACGATCAAGAACGAAGTACTCGTATTAAGAAGGGTGTAAGACAAGGCTGTATCGTTTCGCCCCTACTCTTCAATCTGTAAATCGAGGAAGCAATGATGGAAATATAAGAAAGTTCAGGAGTGGAATTAAAATACAAGGTGAAAGGATATCAATGATACGATTCGCTGATGACATTGCTATCCTGAGTGAAAGTGAAGAAGAATTAAATGATCTGCTGAACGGAATGAACAGTCTAATGAGTACACAGTATGGTTTGACAGTAAATCGGAGAAAGACGAAGGTAATGAGAAGTAGTAGAAATGAGAACAGCGAGAAACTTAACATCAGGATTGATGGTCACGAAGTCAATGAAGTTAAGGAATTCTGCTACCTAGGCAGTAAAATAACCAATGACGGACGGAGCAAGGAGGACATCAAAAGCAGACTCGCTATGGCAAAAAAGGCATTTCTGGCCAAGAGAAGTCTACTAATATCAAATACCGGCCTTAATTTGAGGAAGAAATTTCTGAGGATGTACGTCTGGAGTACAGCATTGTATGGTAGTGAAACATGGACTGTGGGAAAACCGGAACAGAAGAGAATCGAAGCATTTGAGATGTGGTGCTATAGACGAATGTTGAAAATTAGGTGGACTGATAAGGTAAACAATGAGGAGTTTCTACGCAGAATCGGAGAGGAAAGGAATATGTGGAAAATACTGATAAGGAGAAGGGACGGGATGATCGGACATCTGCTAAGACATGAGAGAATGACTTCCATGGTACTAGAGGGAGCTGTAGAGGGCAAAAACTGTAGAGGAAGACAGAGATTGGAATACGTGAAGCAAATAATTGAGGACGTAGGTTGCAAGTGCTACTCTGAGATGAAGAGGTTAGCACAGGAAAGGAATTCGTGGCGGGCCGCATCAAACCAGTCAGTAGACTGATGACAAAAAAAAAAAAACTTAATGTACCAGTGAGTAATCAGTGAGTGTACTGCTAATTGTGAGTTAACATTAGCAACAGGTTCTGTTGCTAAGTTTGCCTTTATTTCAGTCGAAAGCAACTTAGACGTGCGTGTGTTCAACGTCCTATAGACTTTCGAAACGAAGTAATAAAAATCAAACTGCAGATTTATGGAAACTTCCATGCTATTCGGAACGAGGTCTGGATAGATTTTATCCTTCCCCGTCCCAAATGAAATAAGATCTGGCGAAATGAAAGTTAAAAAACTGATTCCGCCTTTATGGGGCTCCGGAACGCCCTATACTTGCAATGTTAAAATAACGCTTATAAATTACATCTTTCCTCACAAAGTATTTGAGGTAGGAAGTTGAACTTTTTAAAGATTATTTATTGGAATATGGGCTACAACTTAACACAGGGATATTACAAAATTTTAGTTCAGTTATTAAAGATGATTTTTTTCAATTGTAATGAAAATTCACAACATTTTTTGCAATTTTTTATTTATATATTCGAAAATATACAGTTTTTTGGAAAAAGGCTGTGTTAAATTATGCAGAAGGTACTGTGTAACATTTACTGAAAGTTTGAAACAAATATGTTTGGAAGATCCTTAGAAAACATGTAATTAGTATGAGAAAATAAAAGTTTTGGGAATCGAGCGACAAAGATTGGATTAACTTTTTAGTGCATTCCAGGTCCATAGGATGGATTATCTTCATCCTCTGCAAACTCCTCCTCCAGCTTCCTCTTGTTCCTCCTCCTGTTTACTCTTGCTTGTATTTCTAGACTCTTTACAGCCCTGTCTGCAGCCCGAAGGCGTTCCTTGTCTAAAGCAAGCATCGCTCGTACCATGTTAGTAACTATCTTCAATCCAATATTTCTAAATACCTGGCACCTTACAATGTTGCCATCATTGAAAGTCGCAACAGCATCATACACACCAAAGTGAAGTGTTTCTATTCCAACAAATACAGTCTTGGGGATTCTCGACCATATAACACTATTTACACTTTCATTGGGGTTTTGAGTTTTTCCGTGAATACACTTTTTCAACAGTTCAGGTGCTGCTAAGTCTCTGAAAATAGGTTTTAACACCTCCATTATTGCATGAGACAGACCATGCTTATGAGTGTGCACTTCACCAGTTAACATTCCTTTGTTATATTTACACCAATTGTCTTCTTCTTTGGTACACAAGCTATGTTGGGGTTTCATCGTCTTTATTGTTTACAGTAATAACACATACCTTTGGCTTTCCAATATTTCTCCTTTTCTTAAAAGCCTTCAGAGGATTTCTAATAACTTTACTTTTTCTCATTATTATACTTCAACAAAACAGAGACTCAAGAAACAGAATTAATTACGAATATTTTCGAGATAACGACAGAGTAAATAAACATGAAACAATCGACAATCACACCAGCGATATATATTGAACCATCACAGGTTAGCCACAACACATACTTTATCTCACATCACTAAAATGTACCTGATGAACACGGACGTTAATAATAACACCATTTGACAGCAGTTTAACAGCGCCACAGTGGGTCACGCCCATGTAGAACACATTTCAAAAAAAATTTAAAAATGGTTGTGGTCTTCGGAATCGAATAAATTATATATCTATTAAAAGGTAATAGTCTGCAGATTCAGAAAACGAAAAAAAAGTAAAAATTGAACTTTTCATGATTTTGAGCCTTTCCGGAGCCCCTTAAAGAGTATTGGAGGCTGCCAAGCATTCATTACATACTTGGAGCAACTACAGTCAAGTTTCATATGTAACGAAAGAGATTATGTTCAAAAAGACTACTCCAGACGAAAATTCCATCTTGAACTCAACGTGACTAAACTTAAACGCTCATTTTCTGACCTCGTAGCAGGAATAAATAAAGATCCGATACAAAACAGTGCCACGTCGGTTGAAAGCAATTCAGATGCGTTGATGATCACGAGTCTGTAAACAATAAGCTTGGACATAGTAGTGATGTTGAAATTGTTTCCGACGAACATGCATTACCGTCTTTAGGCGTACATGGAAACTGAAAAATTCAGGAACGCTGACCAGTTATCTATCTGTTAAGCCCTGCTTAGTAGTATAGTTGTAGATGGTACCAGAACTGTTACTAACAATGTTAAGGCAACAAACAGTAAACAACACCACTATCAAAGAGACACTGCAATCGCGGTCGGACAAAATAAACAGTACGCGAATGTCAGCGGTGCAGGAGGGATTGCTGAATGATAACGCCTCTTATTTTTATATAAAAACTCTTAAAGTGTTTTAAATAAAATCAACGTTATTAACAATTTCCATCTTTATTCTTCATATGTACAGTACGTATTTGCGGTCCTCTGCCCCTAGTACGCACCGAATGGTAGCGTATAACATGGCAGTGTCTAATGTGACAATTTCGGTATGTGAGAAACAGCAGGTTGTAAACGAGTTTCGAAAAGTTCGTCCACATATGGAGTATCCCCCCCCCCTTTCAGCATGACAATCCCGCACCACACACGAGAGATGCGACATCTGCAGTAATCAAACGCCTTGGGCTAATTGTCACCGACAATCCTCTACACAATCCCAGCTTAGCCCCATTCGATTTTCATCTGTTTTCAAAACTTTAGGAACACATTCACTTTGATAATGCTAAACCGACACAAGGAGAGGTGAGGTTGTTGCTCCATCAACAAAGATTGTACACTGACAGTGTCAATAAAACCGGGGGTCTCGTTGGGAGAAATGTGTTCGTTGCCACGCCAACTATATTGAGAAATAAATATGTGAACAAGAAGAATAAAGATGTAGAATGTTAATAACCTGCGTTTTCTTTAAAAACCTTTAAAAGTTTTCACATAAAAAATTCGGAGGCGCTTCTTTTCAGCGCACCCTTGTCCATCCGGCGAAAGCATATAGATTTACCATACAAATGAGACTGCTGGTATAGAAAAGCTGAATAAGTTCACAACAGATCTAAAAGTGCAGGTACAGCGGTATTAAGAAAAGTTGTTGAAACTGGGAGGGTTTTAAGAGGTAGCGGAATATCAGTGCAAATGGAAGATAAAATCTTTTTTAAATCCCTATACTCCTTCTGGAAGCAGCCGTACAGATTTTCAAACAGGAAATCATGTCGGTTTTACCAACGATATGGACCTAAGTTGAATTTCGTGTTCATTTTAACTCTGTCATTAATAAAAAAGACTAAAATCAGATTTCAACAGATGCGTGAACTCGAATACATGCTCAGTAATTTAAATGTGATTGATACGTAGGAAACACCAAACACAGATTCATTAGTTTATACCAAGGTCATTAGTCTTCTGCGAGAAGGATAGACCAGATTCACATTCGGTCATAGTATGTAACGCCACTACACCAGAAATCTGTCCCGTGAATTTTTGCTATCACTGCACTTATTTCACCAGAATCAGTTTACAGAAGCAAACGACTTTCAGTGCTCAAGGATAGTGGAAATTAAATACCACCTTACTCAGAGAATTATGGTGCTGGAAACATGGTGCTGGAAGCATGGAAGGCTGATGTGAAGAAATATCTCATCTGATTAAACTGATGCTTGGAGTGTGCGGGCCCAACATAAGGTGTTTGCTTACACAACATGGTTACAACAGAAGTAAAGGTTAGAATAGAACAGAGGAATTTTATATATCAGCATGAAAATACATGAGATGTAATTGCTTATGGTTACAAGACCAAGCAGATTAAAGCGCAAATAATGGCATTGTAATAAAGGAAACTAGAGTATCAGAAAGTGAGGTCAATACATGATAATATATCAAGAGGAGAATACGTCACTCTGCAGTTTAATCCGAACGTCCGAAAAGACAAAACATACAATAATGGCGATATACGAAAAGGAAACGAGACAGCACATCGACAGGCACAAATCGAAAGTGGAGTGCTGCAACATTTTCGTGAGTTGTATGCTGCAGTAGAAGTTGATGGGAACCTCTAATCAGTTTTTGTGAATGATACCAACTACGTGCTGACAGAGGCAGCCAAAATTCTCCCAGCGAAGAATATGCAGAACAGGAAATGTATGTAGCGTTATTGAGAAGTCCGACGGGAAGTCTCCAGGAACAGATGCCATACCAACTGAAGTTTACGTCGATTGTTGGGACATATAGAAAGAAGAGCTAATTAAAATGGTCAACGACTCATGTAACGTCCAACGGCTTCCCATAAGCTTCCATGAGGGGCTCATCGTATTGGTATCCAAGAAAGGTCCGCCAACGAACAATGCAAAGAAATGGGACGACCGTATTAGAAAATGTACAAGTCCTAACAGGATGGAAGCTAAATACCCCCAAGTCAATTGGGCTGAGGTGTGGAAGAATGTTCATAACAACTAGCTTTCATCAGATGACGGGCCAGAGTGATACAGAGCCGTCATTCTGCCCATCTTACGGATTCGCCCAACTGTGCTAAGTGCAATACAGAAGATATACCTCAACACACGCATCACCGCGCACGCGTAATCTGGCAATGAATGCAACAAAAATTTGTATCACTACCGAGTATAGCAACGCAGTATGTCAATATACAAGAAGTTCTAACACCAGACAAAAAACATTTCTCCAGCCAGAAATTAATATGGTGTCCTGACTATCGGACCAAATCGTACATTACGTGATAATATCGGAAACAACAAGCTTGACAGAGTGTATGTATAGAGAGTAGACACCATGAATAGAAAAAAAACGGAATTATGAAAAGAACTTTTCAAACTACGCTAAAGCATGGTATCCCTACATATGAGATATTAAGATCAGTATATAGAATGCTGAGTGTTCTACTCTAATTGATTAATTATATAGCCACTTTGTTACTATATATTAAATACAACTCATGCACACATAGGATGATAAATGTAGTAAAAATAAAAAATGCTACAGAGAAGGAGAAGAAGTTGGTTTTATTTATTTATCTATTTTTCCTTATTAAGATAAAAGAATTTCTGTTTCTGTAGATGTTCAAGTCATTACATCTAGACAAATTATTATAATTTTTTGCATTTATGAGCAATCATAAATTTTTTGTTTAGTACTAAGATAGACATTACGGATTTCAGAAGGAGAAATTACTTTACAT
Source organism: Schistocerca nitens (assembly GCF_023898315.1). NCBI lineage: Eukaryota > Metazoa > Arthropoda > Insecta > Orthoptera > Acrididae > Schistocerca > Schistocerca nitens. The sequence goes on along the minus strand of NC_064615.1, from coordinate 813,648,506 downwards.
TTTAAGAATGAACGACTATATAATCATCAAAAGGGACTTTATTTTAGGGTAACCTTTTTTCAGTTCAACGAAATGAAATACTTTCCTAATCGTTTGATTTACAATTAACAAGAAATTTAATTTAAATAAATATTTAAAGTAGAAGTTGCCACATCAAACGAAATGGTAACATTAGTTAATTTCTTCCATCTCCCAGGAGAATTATATTTTAACCAATAAAAATAAAAAGAAAAAAAGAGGAATTTCAAGAAGCAGGTAAGAGCATTGGACGCGAATATGAATTTCTCGGGTTCGAGTCCCAGTTCGGCAGACAGGTTTGCTACTCTCGAAGTTTCATTGGAAGTCTGGTAGTGTTTCCTATGGTAAATAGTCATCACTTCCAGTACTGCTTCAAGTCGTTCAAACTAATTGGCAAATGACGTACCAAGTGTGCAGTAGTTTTCTGAATGGTTAACATTTTTCTATTTTATTCTCAAGAGAAATCATCTAAAGGAATATTGAGGCAAAACATTATTTAAATCTAGTGGTATACTAGCTGTTGCAAAGGGGTACATAAGGTGTCCCTCTTAATAGTCATCAGGTGTCTCGACAGGTAGAATATTTTTTTTTTTTTTTGCAGTTTGTTACTGTACTAAATCGAAACAGATACCGCTCATCAATCACGTCTTTCATACGACGCGCAGCGTCAACATAAAGCGTCGCTTTGTTTCCCATTACAAACAAGATGATTTTTAAAGCTGCGTTTACGTGCACATTCGATAGAGAGGTCTTAGATCAATCTAATACGATATTAAGTTTGTCAAACTGTTAACAGGAATAGTAGAGAAGCAAAAGTAAAAGAATAACCAGTACTCTATCAGCGACTGAGCAGCACTGCTACATGACGGTAACAATATGCTCTTACACAGGCGGTGCTTTCACCGCTCGATTATTGATTATTCCGCATGCATTATTGTCTCTGTTAATGCATATCGATAAAATGAATATTACATTAAACTGATCTGGAACAGCTCTAACTGACGGGGACGTAAAATACGGCTTTGAAAATCGTTTTGTGTGTAACAAAAAAACTATGGTTTCCGTCGACAATGGACGGCGCATGAAACACCAGTTGAGCCGTATTTACTTGCGTTGACTCCGGCTAGATACGGCAAAAAGTAAATAGCAAATACATGTAACACTTAGGTGTCGGCGTTAGGACGGCCGTAGTGGCCGTGCGGTTCTAGGCGCTACAGTCTGGAATCGCGCGACCGCTACTGTCGCAGGTTCGAATCCTGCCTCGGGCATGGATGTGCTGAAAGGGTACAGTACCGCCCGACATTGAAAATAGGTACAACATACTTCATTATTTTTGTCAGAAAAACACATTTTTTTGTAAAATAACTCAATTTCAATTAATACAGCGATGCCGGATACCAGTGTAGGAAAGAATGACAATTTATTTATTTAATTGATCACATGTACACTCCCACAAAATAAATCTCTACATCCAGTTTGGTGAGATCTGTGAAATGAATGAATGTATGGTCGTCTGCTAACCCCAGATAGTGAATGTGAATATCTGATCATCTTTGAGACGATCCTTTGGCCACCTTTGGTGGGACCCAAGAGATGAAATTTACCTGAGCTTTGAGCGCCTGAAATGTGGCTGACCAATACGGTAGAAAGGTGCTCCCCCACTTTGGCAGAGGTGCGAGAGAACCTGAAGAATGGCCATGTTTCAGCACTCTGCCGCTGGATCTTGTGTTGTTAAGACCTGTCTTAGGTGTGCTCCATAAAGACAAAAGAGTGGAAACATGGTATGCATGTGGAATACTTAAGAGTAGTTTGAAATAATAATTTCTCTATTTCAGGAACTTTTGTGGGGAGTATTAAATGTCAGGCAGGTAATATTAATGGGATCGTAGTAATCTTCGGAAGTGACCAACGGTGACAATGAAACCAATAAGTGTAGCAATAAGTTGAAATACTTCCGTGTGCTTAAGTTAAGCTGAATTACTAGCGTGTGTACTATAAGTTGAAATATTTAAGGAATGACGTGTGCAGGACTTGAAATTACAGACGAATACTTCCACGTGGTGAGTACTGTGTGAGTCTCAATCTGTGTTGAGGACTCGTGTGTGTGATGAATATGTTCTTAATATTACTTTGCGTGATATGCTTCCATGTGATGCTTGATTCAAACTATAATACTCTGAGAGAGAAGCAAGGTGAGTCAGCCGTCCATCCAGCAACGCCACTTGGCTTGCATTGCACAGGAAGACGTGCATATATCTCCAGAGTTCATAGTAGGAAAGTAGAATTACGAAGTGGGGCAGTGTCGTGTGAATCTGGGATAAATATTAATTGAAATGGGAAAGCGGAAAGTGATAATGTTGTGACTATTCCCTGTGTTGTATTTCATGTTGTAGTGTGGTGTATGTCATGTAATTTAAGTATGTGTGGTTTGCATGGGAGAGTAGCAAGGTAGTTTCAGAGGTAGTGGGTTATGCGTGTTCCTTTTGTACCGCTCGGTCTGGAGGAAAGTTTCGTGATGATGGTTGTGAGAGTCGAAGTGTGAGATATAGCAAAAGATCCACCATCCTATCCAGAAAGTGCACTGTAGCGTTAAATAATTACGAGAACATAAGATAGAGAATCACCAATGTAAAGCCATGCCCACTGGGCGGAATTTCTCATGTGTTTTTGTTGTAGGTTATAGAATTTGTATGTTTAGGTTATAGAATTTAACTGAATAAATAAGATAGTAGTGAAAAGACAAAGATTGGTGGCCTTTTCCTTGGAATTGTATGTTCTCATGATATCCAGAATTTATAATGTGTGCGCCACTCATATTCAGTGCGATGGCCACGTGTTGATAAAAGCCGTTAAATAAAAAAAGAAAATGTGGTTTTGCCAGTGCATAGTGAAGACTCAGAGTTCTGTAAATTACTGATTGTCAGATGTGCGTTTCCGTTTCGTATTATTTTTACAGGAGGATAATTTGTAACTTAATTGAGTACGAGAGTTCAGGTTTCTCGATAAATAAGAATGAATCCACTCGCTTGGCAGACCACTCATCTTGCAGGCCTGACTGCTTGATGCCACAGTATGAGCAAGGCATGTGGGTGCCTCTCTTAATTTCGACCCTGCCAGGATATTCTGCCAGGATATTTTGCTGTTAGGGTTCTCTGTTATGATTTTTTTTAATGGAATATATTGTGATAGCACTAAGAAGTAAACTTTTTGTCTGCAGTTTCTTTCTGGATTGGTGAGGATCTTTTATTTTTTTATGTAATTAATTGCTATATCATCCAAGGCTGGAAGATTGTTGTATAAATTTTTTTTGCGTAATGTCCATAGTAACTAGGTCGCAGTCGAAAAGTGTAGTCACGATGGAGAATAGTGATCCTGGGGTGAACGTAGCAGTGCAGCAGGAAGTAGGTGTCGACCTTGGGTTAATGAGCGAGAACGGCAAACACTTGGAAGGGGCTGAATTGTTCAGCGGACCGCAGCTAGGTGATCCTTTAAGCAGCGGGCTTTGTCCACAATCGGGGGCTTTTCCCGCCGACGCGGGCGAGCCGGGACTAGGTCAGGTATGCAATGAAAGTGTAACTACCCTAAGCAAAGCTACGGTTTCTCAGGCGAACAAGGTGAGCGCACCGAAAGCAGCAAATGACAATGTGCTACTGCAGTTTTTACAGAGTATGGATAGAGATAATAAGGAGAGAGATAGGGAGAATAAGGAAAGATTGGAAGCGATGGATAGGGATAATAAGGAAAGATTGGAAGCAACGGATAAAGATAATAAGGAAAGATGGGAAGCGTATGAGGAAAGATTGGAAGCGATGGATAAAAATAATAAGGAAAGATTGGAAGCGATGGATAAAGATAATAAGGAAAGATTGGCGGCGATGGATAAAGATAGTAAGGAAAGATTGGAGGCAATGGATAAGGAAAAAAAAGAGGCAATGAGGAAGCAACTCTCAGTTATCGATGAGCGTCTGTCCGCAGTTAATAATCGGTTAGACGAGAGGGAGAAGAATCTGGATGCGTTGAAGCAAGTATGCGAAGCCAATAATTTGGAGGTACGAATAAGTGCAATAGAGAGTGATATTACAGCACGTAGGGACGTGTTGCCAGATGAGCAAATCAAAGAGATAGTGGAGGACTTACTTGCAGGTAAACAAGGGGCATTAGACAGCGTGGAAGCTCAAGTCACCCGGCAGGAAGTGGCGCTAAATAAACACAGGGATGAAGTTGCGGAGGTAGTGGTCAGAATGAATACGATTAGTGCAGATGTAGAAAAGATAAGTATAAGAGGCGAAACAGGCTCAGACAGTACGCAGCGAGAGGTTTATGCTGACCAGGAGGAGATACAATCACTATTACAGTTTAAAGAGGCACAATTAGAAATAAATAGGAAACATAGGGAAGAACTTGCACAGTTGCAATTAGCGTGCAGTAGCGAAGGTGAAACACCACCAGGTAGATTGCAGAGGGAGAGTGAGATAAATTCAAAAAACGAAAATAGGCAGAAAGAGGAAGACGAACTCAGAGAATTAGAAGAACGGTTGTGTCGGATAAAACAAGTGGCAAACCCTACTGGGTATAGCCCAAGGTCGGAAAACATAAATGCGGAAGAAGAATGTAGGAGGCACTTCGTGTCGCTACAAACGTTCACTTGTTTTCCGGATCCTGATAACTTCCAACATCCATGCTTGTGGCTGTCTCAATTTCAAGATTCATTACCTGCATAGTGGGGACCGCTCCTCAAAATGAAGTTTGTGTGTAACTAATTGAGGGACGAGGCTAGAGCAAAAATGCAGGAAGTTATTAAAGACTGTAGTAGCTACAAGATATTTTGTCACAAGTTTTTAAATGACTTCTGGCTGAAAAGTAAGCAGGACCAAGTTAAGTAAAGCATATTGATGATGTCAAATTGTAACGAAGGTAGTATAAGAGATCCAGTGGCGTGCTATCAGGAAATGCTGAGATGAAATAGGTATTTGGATGTGCCATACGAACCTGGGGAGCTCATTAGGATCTGTATAACGAAGTTGCCAGTGAAACTGCGCAGAGATATAGCGATAGCAGTCAGAGGCTTATACGATTCTGCGTCATTTCAGTACTTGTTACAGGAACTGGGTAATGAGAGGAACATCGTGAACGGAGACACGACTCATATGTCAGACAGAGTCGAGGATAGGAACGGCAGAAACAGAATGGCAGGAGAGCATGGAATCAGAGGAATGACGGAAATGGAAGATGGCGAGGAAATAGGGGGCAGAATTCATGGGAATATCGACCGTTAAACCGGGAAAATAGAAGATGGGACAGAGATGGAACAAGAAGGGAAAATCAAAATGATGGGCGAAGAGAGGATAGGCAGTCATTGCGTTCACGACGGGACAATCATTGTCACAATTGAGACGATCAAGGGAAAACAATCGTGTGGGCTTCATCACATTTCTAACATCAAGTTATGGAAAAGTTAAGGATAGATCGAAAGTAGGCATGTTATGGTAGATAGTCAGTGTATTTATTTGTGGTGTGTAACGTTGTGCAGGGTCAAATCGAACATAAGAATTTTCAGGCGGGATGTCAGGAAGTATGACGGAATAGACTGGTCGAATGAGTCATGAACAGGAGTCGACAGAGTGGTGTATGTACGTATTTTTTTCATATGAATAAGGATCAAGCAGAAACGAAGTGATGATTAATGAGTGGATAAAGATGGTAGACAGAGAAGCGACGTGATAAATGGTAGTGGATAACGGTGATATTTAAGGAGAGAAGCGACGTGAAGCAGTGTGATTAATAAAGAGAGATTCTACGTGATGAAACAGTGGTAAATAAAGGTAAGTAGAATTAATAATGTGGAGGTCTTAGATGTATGTTACAGAGAGGCCTGTGTATGCTGCAATCGAGATTGATGCGAATGGTGAAGGAAGACCAGGAAATGATGGAGTAATCGACGGACGGAGAGCCGAAATACGAATGAAGAGATGAAGACAACTGCACAACGTGAAGGGACATAAAGGGAGTATGAGATCCAGATGGTGAACGTTGTGGAATACTGACGTAAGATATAATATAAGTGTAAATCTAATTCTTACCATAACATTTGCGATATGACAAAAAAAATAATTTTTGTTGTTGTTGAAGCCTGGTGCCAGTATAACTATTCAAAACGGTACCAAGAATGTGTACAGTTATTTTGCAGGATGAATAATTTGTGTATTTTTTGTTCTTAGATGAAATGTCGCAATTCTAAAGTGATATTTAGCAGAATGAATAATCGGTAAAGTGAATGCAGAGGTAAGCCGATAGAGAGAGGTGCCAGAGTGAAAGGACGTAATTGGAGACTGGAATGCTATCTCCGAAACAACTCCATGTGTTATGTGGTTGAGTATAAGGTAGCAAAGGTATGGTATGTTGTCGTGAGTGTGGTGCTGTTAAGGTTAGCTGACTTCTAGACCTATTCTGTTAGTGTATTAATGGATTGAATGAGAAGGAAAATGTGATGTCTGGTGAGTGAGAGTTGTAGAGTAGTGTGATCAATGCGCACACTCCTGTAAAGGGGATGCTACCGATCTATAACTAAAACATTATTGTGCTTTATAGTTTGATTTGGATGAACCTCGATGGCAGGTCAGGATCTGACATCATGTGGATGGTTCATACATGTCCTAGAAATGTTGTTATATATAATAAAAAGGGAAAATATATAAAGAGATACTAATTTCAGTCTGTCACAAGCACAAAGGTGCATTGTATGTTGTAGATTTAGAGTCATCAGTTTCTAAAATGTTTATTGTGTTAGGATGTTAAAGTAGTTTACTATTTAATAAAATGTGGTAGATAATTGTGAGCTGTGTAGATTAGTTCTTATTTTTTTGTTAGAATACTTTCAAGGGGTATTAATTTCAGTCTGTCACAAGCACAAAGGTTCATTGTATATTGTAGTTTTAGAATCAACAGTTTCTAACATTTTCACTGTGATACAATATTGGAGTAGTCTACTATTTGATATTGTAATTATGAGCTGTACAGATTGTTTCTTATTCCTTGTTTTTTTTTTTTTTTTGACACATTCATGTTTTGTATGAGGGACGACAGGTACAATCAATAGCACAAGTGTGGGCTGTATATAGAAAAGAGATAAATTTTGATGTTGTAGGTGTAGAAAACTAGGGTGTATGATTTTATGATTTTTAGAACAAAAATTCTTTTATTACCAATGTATCTAATAGATCATACATGTAATCAATGAGTATTTAAATACTGTAAGAATATCCTTTTGTCTGTAATGTTGCGAGGTGCACGGAAGGGTCTGACTGATTGGGTGTCGTAGCGCTGAGGTGCTCATGCAGAACGCGCCCGTACCTGCATAAGAAGGCAGGAGGCCAAGTTGACGTCGCCATGGGAGAGGCGACAGAGCCGCGGCACTCCCCACTCCACTGCCGATCGGGGTACACTCCACGCGCCCACTACAGCAGGTCAACGGCCTGGGACGACACGCACGTACCACTGGCCATTCATAAGTTCCACCACCCTTACGACTGGGGAAAGTATCCCATGGAGGCAACATCGGGTGGTTTCTTCTGCTCAACGGCTCGTGCGGCGGCGCCACGGCAGAATGTACGACATGCAGCAGAGCCCGGCGGACATTTCTTACCAGCAACTATTGACTAGTACTGGACTGTGGAGCCGTGAAACAAGATGACTGCTCGTATGTCTCCATAAGGTGGAAAGTGAAGGACTGGTGTTTCCACGTTGTGAGTGGTGGAAAAGATTTTTTCTTTAGCAGACAGGACGATTGTTTTGTTTTGTCTTGACCACTGAACGGTGGGATCCATAAACTTTTGGCAGTGACTTGTTAAGTGTGCTTTGTGAATTGCATGTGGGACGCTTGGTATACTTAAAGAGGACATTTGTCGTTTGGTGACTAATTATTGTATGAACGCAAGAAACTAAAGTGGGACATTGACATTTGCATTTGCAGTAGGAGACATTTCTTTAATTGGTGCGGGAATAAGTGCTGTTTGTTGGAACTTACGACTTTTAATTACACCATGAACTGAAAGGACAGAACCGTGGGTAATAGTAGTTGTAGGGCTATTTCTGGACGACCAGATTCGTGTGGATGGTACTCTGAGAGTGACTATGACATTTGTGTTTAATGTGAGATACAGTTTACTGTTCAGTGCGTGTTCAAAATGCCGATTTGAGTGACTTAAAGACTTTCGTCCGGGTAACCATGGGAGAGCTTTGACACCGAGGTAGTGATTCTAGGGAACCTGTCACCAACTTTTTTACCCCAAGAAAATCACAGAATGAAATGATTCCATGTGACTCGCAAGATAGGAAATAATGTTTGTACTTGTAATTGTGTAAATTTTTTATATGTTTCATTCCTGAAGGGACAGCAAGTGTAATTGTATTTCATTAACATTTGTGTTTAGAATAGTTAGTGTGTTTTTTTGTTTGTTCTGGGTTATCAAGTACACGTAACATGTTTATTAGATTATTTGGTACAATGATGCTTTAATTATTAACCAGTGGCGTAATACTAAGTAGCGGCTCTTGTTGCATTGGTCAGTAAGGTTGTCACAAGGGACAAGAGTTTGCATTTGCACAACAAATATCGGAATTAACTTATGCATTTTGATGTCGTGGACAGTAATGATCTTGTTGGTGTGTTGACTGAAGCCACTTATTTGCATTATCACAGTGGTGATATTTCACATTAAAGTGTAACGAAGGCTAGTCGAAATGCAAGTTCTTGTCATCTAAATGTGTAACAACAGAGAAATGAGCAGTAGAGTAAGATACGAGAGCTACTGGTGGATTCAAGCACTTATTGCTAACTATTTATTGCGTGTATTGATCAAAGTTGATGGACTTACTAGCTCAGCAGCAGGTATTTGTACTGGTGGACAAGGATAAGGTTAAACTCACAGTCGAGTAGTGGTGGCAATTGCTTAAGTGATGATAGTTAATGAGGTATGACATGATGTCTTAGATGAACTATATTACGTAACCAGTATGTAACTTGTGGTGTATATCATTGTTTTTCTTCTCAGTTTTCTTTCTTTTGTTGATTTGGATTTCTCCTAAAATTAACGGAGATCCCGGTAACTAAGCAAATTTTTATCTCAACATTATTTTTTAATTGTATGATGTAATGTTTTATTTGTCATGTGGATTGTTGTAAATTTGTATATGTACGTTACTCCAGATTGTGGAGAGTACAATAATGCAACAACTGTGTCAATAATTTTGTAAAGTAACAGAATTTGGTCGTCTATTTGAGGTCACCAGGGGCTAAGGTCTCCTCCTGGTTATTTTGATGACTTGCTACGTTTGTTCTAATACAGCTTTCTTAAAAAAATGTTCGGAAATACCCTCACATTGCAAGGATAGTACCGTGCCATTTTTTTCTGCATGGGTAGCCGGTGGTGAAAGGGTACAGTACCGCCCGACATTGAAAATAGGTACAACATACTTCATTATTTTTGTCAGAACAACACATTTTTTTGTAAAATAACTCAATTTCAATTAATACAGCGAAGCCGGATACCAGTGTAGGAAAGAATGACAATTCATTTATGTAATTGATCACATGTGCACTCCCACAAAATAAATCCCTACATCCAGTTTGGTGAGATCTGTGAAATGAATTAATGTATGGTCGTCTGCTAACCGCAGATAGTGAATGTGAATATATGATCATCTTTGAGGCGATCCTTTGGCCACCTTTGGTGGGACCAAAGAGATGAAATTTACCTGAGCTTTGAGCGCCTGAAATGTGGCTGAACAATATAGTAGCAAGGTGCTCCCCCACTTCGGCAGAGGTGCGAGAGAACCTGAAGAACGGCCATGTTTCAGCACTCTGCCGCTGGATCTTGTGTTGTTAAGACCTGTCTTAGGTGTGCTCCATAAAGACAAAAGAGTGGAGACATGGTATGCATGTGGAATACTTAAGAGTAGTTTGAAATAATAATTTCTCTATTTCAGGAACTTTTGTGGGGAGTATTAAATGTCAGGCAGGTAATATTAATGGGATCGTAGTAATCTTCGGAAGTGACCAATAGTCACAATGAAACCACGTGTAGCAATAAGTTGAAATACTTCCGTGTGCTTAAGTTAAGCTGAATTACTAGCGTGTGTACTATAAGTTGAAATATTTAAGGAATGGCGTGTGCAGGACTTTAAATTAGAGACGAGTACTTCCACGTGGTGAGTACTGTGTGACTCTCAATCTGTGTATGCGACAAAGGATAAAGAGAAGTACTCGTCCATGGTATCAGTTGAGGACTCGTGTGTGTGATGAATATGTTCTTAATATTACTTTGCGTGATATGTTTCCGTGTGACGCTTGATTCAAACTATAATACTCTGAGAGAGAAGCAAGGTGAGTCAGCCGTCTATCCAGCAACGCCACTTGGCTTGCATTGCACAGGAAGACGTGCATATATCTCCAGAGTTCATAGTAGGAAAGTAGAATTACGAAGTGGGGCAGTGTCGTGTTGAACTGGGATAAATATTAATTGAAGTGGGAAAGCGGAAAGTGATAATGTTGTGACTATTCCCTGTGTTGTATTTCGTGTTGTAGTGTGGTGTATGTCATGTAATTTAAGTATGTGTGGTTTGCATGGGAGAGTAGCAAGGTAGTTTCAGAGGTAGTGGGTTATGCGTGTTCCTTTTGTACCGCTCGGTCTGGAGGAAAGTTTCGTGATGATGGTTGTGAGAGTCGAGGTGTGAGATATAGCAAAAGATCCACCATCCTATCCAGAAAGTGCACTGTAGCGTTAAATAATTACGAGAACATAAGATAGCGAATCACCAATGTAAAGCCATGCCCACTGGGCGGAATTTCTCATGTGTTATTGTTGTAGGTTATAGAATTTGTGTTTAGGTTATAGAATTTATCTGAATAAATAAGATAGTGAAAAGACAAAGATTGGTGGCCTTTTCCTTGGAACTGTATGTTCTCATGATATCCAGAATTTATAATGTGTGCGGCACTCATATTCAGTGCGATGGCCACGTGTTGATAAAAGCCGTTAAATAAAAAAAGAAAATGTGGTATTGACAGTGCGTAGTGAACACTCAGAGTTTTGTAAATTACTGATAGTCAGATGTGCGTTTCCGTTTCGTATTATTTTTACAGGTGGATAATTTGTAACTTAATTGTGAGTACGAGAGTTCATGTTACTCGATAAATAAGAATGAATCCACTCACTTGGCAGACCACTCATCTTGCAGGTCTGACTGCTTGATGCCATAGTATGAGCAAGGCATGTGGGTGCAACTCAGTGTGTGATGTCCTTAGGTTAGTTAGGTTTAATTAGTTCTAAGTTCTAGGCGACTGATGACCTCAGAAGTTAAGTCGCATAGTGCTCGGAGCCATTTTCGGCGTTAATACTGTCGTCATTGTGAACAATATCTTTCATTGTATCGATCTACTCCTCTATTCAGACTTACATAACGCCGTAGAGCATAATTCCATTCAAGACAAAGCTTTTTTGCTTCAAAGAAGTAAATCAAAAGAGAAATTAGGAAACATATCGCAATTGTAACTGGGACAACATCTGCAACAATCTGCACCTTTAGTTCTCATATGTGACTTCATGGCCTCTTGGTACATGGGCAGTTAATTAATCGCATTAAAGGATAAAAAGAGGAGGAGGAAGAGATTTGTTTTTAACGTCGCATTGACATAGAAGTCATTAGAGATGTAGCACTAGCTCGGATTAGGGAAGCATGAGGATGAAAATCGGCCGTGCGCTTTGAAAGAAACCATCACGGAATTTTCCTGAGGCTATTTAGGGAAATCACGGATAATTTAAATCAGGGTGGCCCAAAGCGGGCTTGAACCATCGTCCTACCGAACACAAGTCCAATGTGCTAACCACTGCGCCATCTCGCTTGGTATTAAAGAAAAAGCTAAATAGAGTGCACTTCACTCTCGGTAAACATACAAATACATGTAATGTGCTGAAAAGGCTACCACGCAGTTCTGTACATGGAGAAAATGTGAAGACCTGATAATGGACACAAAATAAGTAAGCGATTATGCACAGAACAAATACACCCATTTTCTAGATGTAGCCGTTACAAAAACCTGATCGCAGATTTTACCCTAGCATGAAAATTAATGCACTGAACTGTCTAATAACAAATATGGTACATTTCACAATTATAATGTGCAAAGAAAGACTTTCCGACGCGCCGGATGCTGTGGCCGAGTGGTTCTAGACGCTTCAGTCTGGAACCGTGCGACTGCTACGTTCGCAGATTCGAATCCTGCCTCGGGCATGGATGTGTGTGATGCCCTTAGGTTAGTTAGATTCAAGTAGTTCTTATATCGGACTGATGACCCCAGAAGTTAAGTCTCATAGTGCTCAGTACCATTTGAACCATTTTTGATGGAACGAAGATTGGGTTTTAAAGACGGAGCACTGGCTCATATATAAGGCTTTTAAAGAAACCATCCAGACATTTTACTCGATCGATTAGGGAAATCATAGAAAACCTAAAACACGATGTTTCGACATTTTTATACAAGTTATAGATACAAAAACAAAGTCTTGCAAAAAAAGTAGAGAAAAGGAAGACTATTAACCCTGCAGTAAATGTTTATTTTCAGTTAGAAAACTTGCTTCGCGATCCTCAAATGTTTGTTATATGTTATTTTCTGTATGTAAAATACTTATCCTACAAAGCATGAATGACACGTAAACTACAGGACATTAGTTCCAGTTACATTGACGCCGCTTACATTTACCTGCAACATTAATTATTTTAATCGACCAAAGATCATAGGTAAACGTTACGACAGTAAGATTTACTAATTGCGACTAGTTCTCCTTCTCATGTCCTTTATAAAATTCGTAACGGCCATGAGATAAATCGATGAACTATTTGGAAGTAAAATATCAAGTTTCTGTTAATCAGTGGGTTATTAAGATTTGTATGTGCTGCAATTCGGTTAGTAGACAGTAGGATTTGCCGATGCAGTCTTCACTGTCAAGTACGTCACAATTCCTTTCTGACCCAAAGAAGGTGAGAGGCTGTCAACGAAAGATAGTGAGGTGGACTGTGGTGGGGACGAAGTTCAGTGCTTCCAAGTCTGCTGTCTCCATTGAGCGGCTGAAATTAACAGACGTCCTGAAGTTAATATTGCTTGGCTCGTAATGACGAAACTTCTTATTTACTTCTTGCCTTGAGAGGAGACTTAATTCCCGCCATATCTTTGGTCGTAAGAAGGAAGAGAAAGAATTGCGGCATTTCGTTTGAATGTTATTCGCAATAAAAGTTTTAGCTCCTAGAATGCATCACACAAATAAGAATAGGGGCAACTGCGTGGAATTTAAAATATGAGGCCTTAAGAATAAATAACACAGAGAAAGGAACATTAACTTCAGTGAAATTCTCAGATCAATTCACGTGTCTTGAAGATGAAGAATCCTTCAAAAACATCCTATTTTTACATGTCATTTAGTATATTCAATAGACGATTCATTATGTCCGATAGCCCTCTACGAATCTTTCAACGTCTTCATTTTCTTTTTTATGCACTCATAACTTCCCTTTAATGAGCCTCTCATGTGAGCAAAGGAGGAAGGTCACAGGGTATTCTGTTTCTGTTGTTTGTAAGGATAAGGAAATGTGGTAGGAAGGAAGACGACGCCGGAAGAAGGGTATTCTTGTTGATCCTAATCTCACACTACTCCTGAAAGGGCATTGTGCTACCCATATCTGCAATGTGCGAAGTTTAGAGGCTACTTTCCACTAATCACGTTTTATCTTAGAGCAGTTTGAATTGCAAATCGACTTTTTTTTACATTATCAAGCCCTAAGGCATCGACATGTTTCTTTGTTCTTTATTCATCTATGTTCATATATTTGATCAATGATGAATTTAAGAGAAAAATAACAGTTCTGTTTATAAGATATTGATCAATTATAGGCGATGGAAATGGACTCCAGCGTGAGAAGATGTTACAGCTCTACTCATATACAGGGGGTGGACAAAGTAATGTGAACACGATGCAGTACAGTACATCTTGCTGCAATTTGGAACCTCTGCATATGTGTGAATACTGCGACACGGTTGCAGTGCACTGCTCACGCGACAGGTCTTGGACGTTATCTTCCAGTGTATTGTACACTTTGTTCTGCAACAGTGAACACAAGTGATCATTGAAATGTGTGATCTCCCAGACTTTCAAAAAGGACAATCCGTTGGTGTACTGTTAGCGGGAACATCTGAGACGAAAATGGCTGAACTGTTTAACTTTTCACGAGTGACAGTATCCACTGTACTGACGGGATATACGTAACATGGTAAAACAACGTTGGTGAAGAGAAGTGGACGAAATTCCCAAGTAATTGCCTGTGACCGACGAGAAGTCAAAAGGATAGCGACCAGACAACACAAAACTACTGCGACAAAAGTGACTGCAGAACTCAATACTGCCGGCCGAGGTGGCCGAGCGGTTCTAGGCGCTACAGTCTGGAACCGCGCGACCGCTACGGTCGCAGGTTGGAATCCTGCCTCGGGCATGGGTGTGTGTGATGTCCTTAGGTTAGTTAGGTTTAAGTAGTAAGTTTCCCACAAACGGCTGGGTTTATTTATGGAGGACACCAAAAGAAGGCTACGATCCGGCCTGCCTGCTTCCTACAGTGAAGCATAGGGGAAATTCCGTTACGATTTGGCCGACTACATCGTGATATTCACCTGGTCCTAACATTACGCTCACTGTCCAGATTAGTGCGAATGAATATCTGGATATCCTCGACAAAGAAGTGCTTAATATGATCAGCTGCGAAACATTGCCATATTCCAAGATGACGATCCACCCATACACACGGAAAAAACGCTCAGTTATCATTTTTGGAGCACCATAATATCATAAAACATCTTCCCAGACCAGTACAAATGCCAACCTCAGCATCACTGAAAAGTGACGGGGAGTTTTAGACCACAGATTGAGGACCAGATCTGCAACCCAAACATCATTTAAGCAATTGGCGCAAATTTTGGTAGAAGAATGAGAGAAGCTATTCCGCGAAGAGCTTCAGCTGTTCTCAAGGCCAGTGGTGGCCCAACTCCTTATTATTAAGAAAATATTGTGTATATGTTAGATGTTCATATTATTTTGCCCACCCCCTTTATATAACAGTTGCGAACCAATTCAAAAGCATTACTGTGCAGATTAGCTTCTCCTACAATAACAGACCTCAACAATGACTAACAAACATTATTATCCACCATAAAAGATCACTAACACACCGAGTTGTTAATAGCAAACAATAGGGGCCTTACGACTACGAGAGAAAGGAGAAATTTATTGATCAAGCAACAACCTGGAGTGTATGACGTAAGTATGACTACAATGAAAACGAAATGACGACGTGGAGGATATGTAGCAATGGGAATGGATCGACGCCGGACTTTAAGGGATCAGAAGAGAGCGGGAAGAGAGGAGATGATATGAATAAATTAGCAGAAAGAACATGTACTCATATTACCGAGGACGGTAATGAATCGATAAGTCTGTAGGAGGACTTACCTAAAAAATGCTGTCACACAGCAGACAATACGTCCGAACACAAACAAGAACAAACAGCTTATTACCTGAATCTTCAAATTCCATGTCGATACCAAAGGCGGACAGAGCTCACCAAAAGCAGTAATCAACAACGAGGTAATTAATAACTCGGAGCTTGAGTCCAGTGATAATAACTGGCATCGTAAAAGATGAATTCTGCGAAAGAAAATTTGGCAATAAACTCTAAGACAAACGAAAATGGCTCTGAGCACTATGGGACTTAAAATCTGAGTTCATCAGTACCCTATAACTTAGAACTACTTCAACCTAACTAACCCAATGACATCACACACATCCATGCCCAAGGCAGGATTTTAACCTGCGACCGTAGCAGTCGCAGCCGGCGACAAAAGAAAAGAGGCACCATGAAGGAATTATCCGAATGGGATGGCAATCGGTAGCTGTGGTGTACATGTAGAAGCAAACGATCACAATTTTAGAAAAACTGGACGACTTCTTTTTTCTTCAAGAAAAAGAGCTTCAAAAACTGAATAAGACAAACAAACGTTGGTTCACCTCTGGCACTTATCAAATCATTTGCCCATCTCGGCAGTGACTGACAGAGTTTATGGATGTCCTTCACAGGGACGTCGTGCAACATTCTGTCCAACTGGTGCGTTTGGCAGTCAAAATCCCGAGAGGCTGGTAGTCCCCGCACATAATGCTCCAAATATTTTTAATTGGGGACAGATGCGGTGACCTTGCTGGCCAAGGTAGGGTATGGTAAGGACGAAGACAGCAGAAACTCTCGCCATGTGCGGGAGGGATATTCTCGCGAAAATGCAAGCCCAGAATGGGTTGACTTGAAGAACGACAAAATGGGTCGTAGAATATCGTCGAGATACTGCTGTGCCGCAAGGGTGCCGCGGATGACAAAAAAGGGAATCCTGCTATGTAGAGATATCTTACCCGAGTCCATCGCTCCTGGTTACCTCAGCACTTGGCGGGTGAAAATCAGATTGGTATCCCACAGCTGTTCAGGGTGCCTCAAGACACGCCTTCTGCCTGGAAACGCACAGACTAGAGTAGAACTAGCTTCAGTACTGAGTCCTGCTTCGAACAGAGCCGCGATGACCAGCGATGACGTGTCTGGAGATGCCCCTGTCAGAGGTGAGTTACTATCCTGACTGTCGATCGCCATGCGGCCCGACGACCGGGAGTGCTGGCCTGCGATGCCATTTCTTTCCTGTCAGTATCCGTTTCGTTGTCATCTGAGGCACCCTTAGAGGATAGCGGTAAGTCGACGATTCCAACGCCTATCCCGGGTCTATATTTTGGCAAGGTAATGCCTATCCGCACACGGTGAGAGGATCTACTGCAAGTTTGCAGACTTGCCAAATCGTTTTTGACAGAATTTGGCACGATATCACTCACGAGATCAGTGCTAAGCTGATTAAAAATAGGAAGTAAGGTACGAATACATGACGTAGAATGTGTACCAATTATGTGTAGAATTGCCTTGAGATACCTATCGTAAGGGACGACACAAGAGGGCCACAAAGGTGGATGAAGGAAGATACTCTAACCATAAGAATTGTTTGAAGTGAATGGCAAACGCCCACGACGAAGCTACTGGCTGTGCTCAACAGAATGTTGGTACTGAAGATGTGGACCTATTGACTTTAGTTGATACAGGATGGGAGACAAAAATCTCTTAGGGAAACGAAGGTATAAAAGCAGTTCCTTGAAAAGAGTGAGGACTGCTCAGCATTTGGAGCAAAAATAGTGCAGTCAAAGGTAAATAATACTATCAATAACCATAGCCAAGTAACGATCAAGACATTGGAAAGCATTCTGATTTCTACTTGGGTGGTGAGGTTGAACAATGGAGGTCATTTCGGCGAAGATCATACCTGTCATTCTCATGAGCGGTCTTGTCACTGGTTGCCACGCCACACAGAACAAAAATGGCCGCCAAAGGAATTCAGTATAGCCTCTGGTCTCACACACTGCCCATTTCCCATAAAGAGAGCACTTGCATTCAGAGCAAGGCGGCAGCCGCTCTGTAAGGAAGAGGATATGTACTGTTCAATCATTTGACCACAATAATGGTAATTTTGATTTTTAAACATTACAAATATTCTGGTTTACTTGAGTATTCCAGATCTTTTCATCAACAGTGCACAACGAGAAAGTCTACATTCACAAAAGCAGACCGGCCATTGCCATGTTTGTCTGTGGGCAAAGTTTACAAAGACTTTTGGGACCAATATCTAGTATGACACTAGTGTAACTAACTGATTTCGAATACTTATGACGCCATCTGCACAAGGTTACGGTATAATAAGTGCAAGTTATGACATTAGGCATCCAGTTTGCCTACATGCTGGGCACCGATGTCGGCACATAAGTCTACATGGAC
The DNA here is from genome assembly GCF_023898315.1 of Schistocerca nitens. NCBI lineage: Eukaryota > Metazoa > Arthropoda > Insecta > Orthoptera > Acrididae > Schistocerca > Schistocerca nitens. The sequence goes on along the minus strand of NC_064615.1, from coordinate 813,630,539 downwards.
ATACATATTCTGAAAGCTAACATATGGTCCACTGTGGAGGGTATATTGTACCACTACAAGCCATTCCCTTTCCTGTTCCACTGGCATATGGAGCGTAGTAAAGTCGACTGCGTATATACAGGGTTATTACAAATGATTGAAGCGATTTCACAGCTCTACAATAACTCTATTATTTGAGAGATTTTCACAATGCTTTGCACACACATACAAAAACTCAAAAAGTTTTTTTAGGCATTCACAAATGTTCGATATGTGCCCCTTTAGTGATTCGGCAGACATCAAGCCGATAATCAAGTTCCTCCCACACTCGGCGCAGCATGTCCCCATCAATGAGTTCGAAAGAATCGTTGATGCGAGCTCGCAGTTCTGGCACGTTTCTTGGTAGAGGAGGTTTAAACACTGAATCTTTCACATAACCCCACAGAAAGAAATCGCATGGGGCTAAGTCGGGAGAGCGTGGAGGCCATGACATGAATTGCTGATCATGATCTCCACCACGACCGATCCATCGGTTTTCCAATCTCCTGTTTAAGAAATGCCGAACATCATGATGAAAGTGCGGTGGAGCACCATCCTGTTGAAAGATGAAATGGTTCAAATGGCTCTGAGCACTATGGGACTCAACTGCTGAGGTCATTAGTCCCCTAGAACTTAGAACTACTTAAACCTAACTAACCTAAGGACATCACAAACATCCATGCCCGAGGCAGGATTCGAACCTGCGACCGTAGCGGTCTTGCGGTTCCAGACTGCAGCGCCTTTAACCGCACGGCCACTTCGGCTGGCTGAAAGATGAAGTCGGCGCTGTTGGTCTCCAGTTGTTGCATGAGCCAATTTTCCAGCATGTCCAGATACACGTGTCCTGTAACGTCTCTTTTCGCAGAAGAAAAAGGGGCCGTAAACTTTAAACCGTGAGATTGCACAAAACACGTTAACTTTTGGTGAATTGCGAATTTGCTGCACGAATGCGTGATGATTCTCTACCGCCCAGATTCGCACATTGTCATCGGGTGTCAGGGCTTGTAGCAATTGTAAACGGTAAGGCTTCTGCTTTAGCCTTTTCCGTAAGATTTGCCAAACCGTCGGCTGTGGTACGTTTAGCTTCCTCCTTGCTTTATTCGTCGACTTCCGCGGGCTACGCGTGAAACTTGCCCGCACGCATTCAACCGTTTCTTCGCTCACTGCAGGCCGACCCGTTGATTTCCCCTTACAGAGGCATCCAGAAGCTTTAAACTGCGCATACCATCGCCGAATGGAGTTAGTAGTTGGTGGATCTTTGTTGAACTTCGTCCTGAAGTGTCGCTGCACTGTTATGACTGACTGATGTGAGTGCATTTCAAGCACGACACACGCTTTCTCGGCTCCTGTCGCCATTTTGTCTCACTGCGCTCTCGAGCGCTCTGGCGGCAGAAACCTGAAGTGCGGCTTCAGCCGAACAAAACTTTATGAGTTTTTCTACGTATCTGTAGTGTGTCGTGACCATATGTCAATGAATGGAGCTACAGTGAATTTATGAAATCGCTTCAATCATTTGTAATAGCCCTGTATTTCCATGAAAGTCCCAATATCTCTTGTCTTCACAGTTGTGTGGAATATTTTGTTGCAGCAGTAGAATAATTTTGCAGTCAGCTGCGAATCCAAGTTCTCCAAATTTTCTCAATCATTATTTTCGTGAAAACAACTTTGGCTTTCCTTGAGTGACTCCCATCTGAGTTCATGAAACATCTCCCTACAATTCACAAGTTTATCGAACCTACTGTTAACAAAACTGTCAGCACGACTCCAAATTCCTTTGACATCTTCCTTTAATCCAGCCTGGTGAATCTCAAAAACCTGAACAGAACTCAAGAATTAAAATCCAAGAATGCAGAATCCACGATAGCTGTGGTAGGAAATAACAAAAGGGGAAGATTGGAGAACTAGCACAATTTCCCAAAGTTAAAAGTGGCTGTAAATAGAAAAAAGAGTCCAAGACGACAGAACTATGTCACCTGGCCTTTGTAGTGCTAACTTCAAAAGTATCTGAATGACATGAATTGTGTAAATTGGAGCAATGTTCAAAAGTACCCAAACATTTTGAACTGCATAATTTGGCCCACAGACAAAAATATCCAACGAATCTGAACCATTTAAATTGTCACAGTGTTCAAGATATATATATATATATATATATATATATATATATATATATATATATAAAAATAACCTGAACTGCTTGTGAAAAAACGTAAAGTTACTGACAATAATGGTCTAAATAGTATTTACACATCTGTATTCTGTATTAAAAATATGTAAGCACACACACAAGATTTACAGTATATCAATGTTATTTGCATGTCTAGCATTTCTCTCAAAAACCTGTTAAGATATTTACGATACTGGTATAACTTATAGTATTTAATTAATGAAAAATGTGATAGCCTTTTATGTCAGATGTCACAATGTTATTTTCACATTAGAAAGTCAGTCAAAAATACATGAATATATTGACAATACCAGTGTAACTTACAGCACTTTCATTACTTAAGTGTTTTCCAAATAAATGTGATTCCACTGATCTAACTGAGCTGCACTCGAGCAGAGGTAAACTTTGATCCTTGTACCACAGTTGGTGCAAGGCACAATGGGCTCCCCAGAATTAAATATTCATACATATAAAACATTTGTATTATTATTCTATAACTGCAGTAAACACATGTTATTCAATGACTTAAGTAGCAAAATATTATTTCCACCTAAAATTGTTTGGTTTGTTGTTCTGTAACAGTGGAAACACATGTGAGTAAATTAATAAGCTAAACAGGTCAATGCAGTAAGAGATGAAATATCCTCTTAAGGCTAAATGAGGCCATGTTACAGATAATACTAAAACGAACCTTCCCAAGAAACCTCTTTAGAGGAATAAGATGATGCATCAAGAAAAATGCAATTAATGTTGTTGAGTGGGTAATATCGACATTTTTATGACTTCTCTTAAACCATGCACCAATTACTGTTCATGAAAACCGCTCAGTTGGAAGGCAGTGATCGACATGGTGCCAAACATCTCTGATCGTGAAAGACATTCAGTCTTTGAACCAAAATAAAATTGACTGTATCATTCACCAAAATACGTAAAGACTACATCTGTAACAGTACAAAACACACTTGCTAATACTGTCGTAACTTAATTGTTTTATGACATTAAAAAAGTATATGTATCTCACATATTAGCAGAACTGATCTAATTTACACATTAAGGTCCACTTCAGTGTACCTCAGCTTAAAGACACCAAAAGATGTCTCCATTAAATTGCAAATTCACACAAATTTGTTCTGTAACATTATGTAACACACTGTGCACTACTAATGTAACTCAAGTTACAATGCACTTCTCAAGGAGAACAGTTTGATACCTTTACCACACTTTAAAAAACAAAAAAGTATCTCTCTTATTTATTAAAACAAGTGTGGGTCACTTACTGATAGTATTGGTCTGACTTAGGTTAAGATACACTTGTGTCTTCAGGCAGTGGAAATTACGAGACAGATCGATGGAACAGAATATTGCATATCAGTTTAACATATGAAGTTAAAACAGCTAAATGTAAGAAATGAGGGCTGCTGTACTTTCAGCTACCCACTTTCTACTACTTTTCAAAGTAAGCCAAACATTATAGTGACTCTGAGATAGGGAAAGATCGTGTCTTTCAGTACAAAACGTTAGTCATCTTCTGCTGGTAATGCTAACTTATACCGTTACAAATAGACATGGTTCAAATGGCTCTGAGCACTATGGGACTCAACTGCTGTGGTCATCAGTCCCCTAGAACTTAGAACTACTTAAACCTAACTAACCTAAGGACATCACACACATTCATGCCCGAGGCAGGATTCGAACCTGCGACCGTAGACAAATAGACATGAAACTGCCCCACATGTCGTAAGTTACAGATGAACATCAGATAACTCTCTCCATACATCTAAAGTTTCTAAATGAAACTGTTACAAACTGTCCCACAAATCACCTGTTTTGGATTTGCGTCAAATAAAAATGGTAACAATTTGCCCAATAAGGCACCATTTCGTATTACCAGTTTTTTTCTGCATTTTCAAATTGAATTTATCTTCAGATTCTTGCTGTGCTGCTACCGAAAATGGTACAATAAAAATGGATACTACTGGGGTAACGAGAGTTAATGGACATGGTAACTGTGACTACCATGAAATTGAATGCTGGTGAATATTATTAGGGTAATGAGGGTCAATAGACGTGGTGACATCCATTACCCCACTTGTGGTGACTACCCTTACTCTCAGTCGAGATTCTCTTTAGTGTGAAAGGAAATTCTAACACACTGCCCACATACAATGTATTTACTTTTTTCTCTTTTTTATCCATTCGTCTTCTAACTGCTTTATAGCACCATGCCACAAATTCCTGGGATAACCCTTTCATCTCAGAGTAGCAGTTGCAACCTATGTCCTCAATAATTTGCTGGACATATGCCAGTCTCTGCCTTCCGATACAGTTACCACAATCTACAGCTCTCCCTGGTACCATCGAGGTTATTTCCTGATGTCTTAACAGTTGTCTTGTCTTGTGGTCCCTTCTCGTTGTCAGTGTTTTCCATACATTCTTTCCTTGACAGTTCCAAAGAGAAATTCCTCATTCCTTACCTCATCATTTCACATACTTTTCAACATTCTTTCGGACCACCACATTTCAAATGCTTCCATTCTCTTCTCTTCAAGTTCGCCATAGTTCATGTTTCATTACCATACAATGCTATGCTCCAAACAAGCATTCTCAGAAACTTCTTTCCCAAACTGAGGCATATGTCCGATACTAGCACACGTACCTTGGCCGGGAAAGCCCTTCTTGTCAGTGCTAAATTAGATATTATTTCCTCCTTGCTCCGTCCGCTGTGGGTTATTTTGCTTTCTAGGTAACAGAATTCCTTAACGTCGTCTACTTTGTGATTCCTAATTCTGATGCTAAGTTTCTCGCAGTTCTCATTTCTGCAACTGCTCATTACTTTCGTCAATCTTCGATTTACTTTCAGTCCTTATTCCCTATTCATCTGACTGTTCATTCCGTTTAACAGACCATTTAATTACCCCACTGTCACTGATGATAGTAATGTCATCAGAGCATCTTATCACCTTTCTTTTATTGCGGCATGTATAGATTAAAAAGTAGGTGCAAAAGAATACATCCCCGTTTTACGCCATTTTTAACCAGAGAGCTTCGTTCTTAGGCTTCCAGTCGTATTGTACGTTCTTGTTTTGTGTGCATATAGTATATAAAGAGCCTGTCCCTACAGCTAATTTCGAACATCTCGCACCATTTTATATTGTCAAACGCTTTTTCCTAGTTGACAAATATTGTAAACGAGTCTTGATTTTTCTTCAGTCTTCCTTACATTACCAACGGCAACGTCAGAAGTGCCTCTCCGTCGCTTTCACCTTTCCTAATGCCAAACTGACCCTCATCTAATAAATCATCAGTTCCTTTCCATTCTTTTCCGTATTATTCTTGTAAACAACTTAGATGCACATGTGTGTAGGTTGACTGTGCGGTAATTCTTGCACTTGTCGACTCTTCCGGTCTTCCGAAACGTGTGGATGATTATTTTGCAAAAATCTAGTGGCATATCGCCGAAGTTACTTCCTATGTAGTGTTATCAAGCCCTTCCACCTTATCCGATTTTAAGTCGTCCAAAGCTCTTTTACATCCTGATTCTAATACTGCATTCCCTATCTCTCATATGTCTATTCATGTTTCACCTTTTATCACGTCATCAGACAAGTTGTTCGCCTCACAAGTGCCTTCAGCATACTCTTTCCACATATCTGCTCTCTCGTCTTTATTTAACAATGTAATTCCTAATGCATTTTTAATGTTACCGAACTTGCTTTTAATTTCACCGAAGGTTATTTTCAGTCCTTCGGAAAATCATGTCCTTTTCTTCACATTTTTCACGCAGCCATTTCGCCTTTATTTCCCTGCAATTTCTACGAGGGTTGACTGAAAAGTAACGCCGCCACCTTCGTAACTCTTCAACGGTAGACACCGTTGGTATGTGGCAGGTACTGGCTTGTTCTGTAGCCTCCTCTCTACAGCTCCAGTTGGCAGGAAGCCTTAGCACTGAACGATTGTGTTGCTACAGTGTAAAGTATGGAACCCTGCGCAGATGGTCGGTCAATGCGATTTAAACAACGTGCAGTCATTGAATTCTTGACAGCAAAAGGTGTAACTCCAAAAGAGATTCATCAGAGAATGAAAGAAGTTTTTGGTGATTGTGTTGATGTGAGTACTGTCCGTCGTTGGGCGAGTAAGTTCAAAGATGTTGAGGCGGGACCATCTGCCTGCGTGACAAAGAGTTGGATGTCCTGTGACAGCAACCACCCAGATGGTGTTATCCATGTTGATTTCCTTGATTGTGAAACAACAATACATTCAGAGCGTTACATCACAACGCTGCGAACTTTGAAACGACGGCTAACAAGGGTCCTAAAGGAGAAGGGAAATGTTTTCCTGCAGCATGACAATGCCACACCACACACTTCACGTGCCATCACAGCAGAACTTCAGAGACTGAATCTCACCACCGTACGGCATCCTTCATACAGTCCAGATTTAGCACCGTCTGACTTCCATCTGTTCCCGATAATGAAAGACGATCTGTGGGGACATCATTATGCTTCTGATGAAGACGTTGAGAGAACTGTGAGACTGTGGTTGCGGAAACAGAGTGTCGACTTCTTCCGTGACGGCTTCAGAAAACTTGTTCACCGTTGGCAGAAAATGTATCCTATTGGCTGGTGATGATGCGGAAAAGTGAATATTATTATTAAAGATCACATTCTAAGGATTAGTTCTGCGGTCGACTTATTAAAATATTCCCATCCAAACCCAATTAACGAAGGTGGAGGCATTACTTTCCATTCAATCCTCGTATTTATTTCGTTTCTAAATGTCTTGTTTTCCTGATTCTTCACAGTAAATGATGACAGCCAAAACAGTTGCAGGATAAAGATTTATTAAAATTCTTGACTACTGTTTCGGTGTATATAAATATATCTTCATCAGAAGTAAAATACCTAAAATCACAACCTGCAGTGGAGATTCATAAAATAGTTGTGCCAAAGGCGTCGTCAGTAGTTAAAACATCATCTCCATTTATACAACATCATTATGGGCAGAGGGTCGATGCGAACACAGCTTAGCATCACTACTTCGCCTATGAACTACTGACGACGCCTCTGGCACAACTGTTTTATTAGTCTCCATTGCAGGATGTAATTTTAGGTATTTTACTTCTGATGAATGTATATTTATATATACCGAAACCGTGGTCAAGAATTTTAATAAATCTTTATCCTGCAACTGTTTTGGTTGTCATCAATTACCGTGAAGAATTTCAACAGTTGCTGTTTCAGCCATGTTTAAAATCTTGAAATTTCTGTATTCTTGTATTTACCAGAATGTTTTTGCACTTCCTTCTTTCGTCGATCAGCTGAAGCACTTCTACTATTACCCATAGTTTCTTCGCAGTGCTCCCTTGTTCCTGTGAAAGGCACACTTGCAGGACGGGCGTGGATATATAACAAAAATGTAGATATAAGTTCAGAATATAAGTAAAGAATTACATAAGATATTAACTAGTATACGCGGCTTTATCGATTACGGCGTGCAACCGCTGAAACATTAGAATAATTATGCAGTTCAGTTGTCTTGCCGAGAAAACGGCCCTTTTTTTTATCTGGAAGCCGTCCTGATCAGACGCATGTCTGCCATCGCTGCACATAATTATTTGGCACACCGCCATTATTCTATGTGACGCACTCTCACTAGGCGTACTCACAGTTGCACACAGCAACAGCATTGGTGTAAGTATCTATATGGTTTAGATTACTATAATACTTTGCGAATAAAGTGGTATTATTTAATATTGTGTTTCATTTGCGTTGCAAGCTCTTGTTCATATTAAACGGTGTCCTGTCAAGGCTAAAGGTTCCGTCTTACAAATTATATCAAAGGTCCAGTACGAACAAAAACTTTGGAATTATTCACACTAAGAAGTCCGATATTTTCAGAAAAATCACTCACAGTCTAACTTACAAGGAACGGACCACGCAAAAAGCCATTGCTAAGGGCTCAGAGTTTGTACAAACTGATTACGTACTATTATCATTACTTACTTTTTTTTTTGTTTGTTCTTCGATATTCTCAAACCAGACAGGAAAAGCCACGATAAATCAAACTGACGACCGAGACAGAAACTTTAATTGTATTTGCCCCAGTTTTTTCTTTGTTACATTGATAATGGGATCATAACTGACGAGCCATTACAGTTGAATATGTATAAAGACCATACAAAAAGACTAACCATTGAAATTGTTGATGAAACCTTGAACGTAAACTGAATACTTGGATCCAAAGTAAGACATCGCATTTTTACATTAGCGCGTTAGTCCCAGCGCTGTCAATACATAATCAGATGACTGAAAACAAAAAAGACATATGACAGTTTTAAAAACGCAACATGACGAGATTAAGGCTGAATTAAAAAGTTAACGATACTTTGGGTGAAAGAGTAGACGATATTAACACGAGACTGAGCGGCCAAGTGTCCGAACTTGACTCAAAATTTTCCAAACTCAACTTACAGCAGGAAAAAGCCACTAAAGACATAAAAGACATTCATACTGAAGTAAAACATTTAAACGCTACATGCGAAGATTTTGCCACTCAAGTCAAATCTTATCCGTCAGTTCATGACTCAATAAAAACACGAATGACTGTAACTGAAGGCAAAGTTAACACTATGGATAAACAACTTACAGAAAACCTGCAATTACACACTGACAACCATTTTGCCAACACAAATTAAGAATTTCATGACTGGACTGATAAGGAAAATAAATATGTTGACCAATGTATAGAGGAAAAATTACCGACGGTAGTGCACGACACCGTAGCCGAATTTGTTAAAAATAATAAACATGTCATAGCTGAGGCAGCTCAATCCAACGCACCACGACAGAAACAACTATACGATGACATAGACCGGAGTGTAGTAATACTAATAATCTAAGTGCTCGCTTTGGTAATGAAAACAGATACAATTATGGCACGTGTCCTGCGTACACAACACACACCTCACAGCAACAACAGTACACACCCGTGCACATGACACCTCATTATAATCGCGACATTTATGGGCAGGACATTACTTTCCATACATCACCCGATCAAAACAATTATTATAGTGAAAGCAATCGACATTACAGTGCCAAAGGAGAAGAAAGTCTGATTAAACATCGGAAATTTCAACCTTTCATTCCAGAAAAACGTACTGTACATCCTGCAGTTTTTCTGTAAGCATTTATAAACGCGTTCCCAAGTGCATGGAGTGACCGAAAGAGCATTTGTTACGTTCTAGGCTACATCGAGGGTGGCGCAGCTGTCTGGGCGTATCATGAAACCGACAGATGACTGACATACGAGCAATTTGAAAGAGCTTTCTTAGCCAAATTTTGATCGCAGTCGGTACAAGAAAGTCTAAGGAAACAAATTGTGGAAGAAGAGCCTTTCAATGCTAAACATGGCAATTTGAGCCGGTATTTTGAGAAATATTTGAATATGGGACACTTTCTTGATGAACGTGTAGCTACGCGCCATATACCCCGCACACTGAAAGCCAGAATGCCTTTTAACATTAAAAAGAAGTTACTGCACATTACAGGCAATGATGCAGAATACTTTCTGGCTGTGCTTAATTCTGTTGATATGTTGTATGAGGATCAAAGCAGCTGCCACAATGTTTACGTCAGTGGCCTGCAAAACGCGCAGGCTAGCCACCTTAATCCTGACGCGCCGGCCGCTGTCGGCTACGTAACGCAGCAGAATCAACAGCTTCCTTCCGCAAACCAATACACGTACCAAAATCAGCATACACAACAAGCGACAACACACACAAGAGGTGCCGCAACAATAATAATGGAAATAACAGAAACGGAAACAACAAAAACTGGAACAAAAATAGAAACAATTATCAGCCTGTACAAAAAAGCAACAGCAAAACTGGAACAGTAACTACGGTAATGCGTACTGGTCCACCACCTCAGTACAACATCAACACAGGTCGGCGGCAAACGACGCCACAGCCTGTGCAAAATCAAAATTGGGCTTTACCCACCAGTTAGTAGTTAAGTCAAGGTGCTGAGACACAAAAGCCACAACAGATTGGAGGGTGGAATACACAATACCCTAATATAAACATAATGCAAGTGTCAAGTGAAATTCCACCTCCACTTGTATCATCACCTGTACCAATTACGACGACGTGAAACTAAATAACAGCCACTACTCTGCCCCAGGTCGTGGCTGAAGAAGATTTGGGGGGCGACTTACACCCACTGATTAACAAAACAATGATTATGTACCTAATAGTTTTAAGCAGCACCTACTGTTATTTATACGCTGAAATTATGATGAGGGCTTATCTGATGAATTATTGCAGGAAAATACACAATGTCGTTCGTCTAGCAATGAAATAATCTTAGCTACAACCATTATTGTTTTGGACACCGGAACAGCTGTGAGTGTTTTGTAGTATGATTTCTATAAGAAAATGACGAATTTGAACCTGTACCAGAATTCCCTGTTCAAAAGTGTAAGAGTTTAACTGCTGTAGGTAATAAGTCTAGCAGAGTTACGAAACAGGTTTTTGTGACCATTAAGATACGTAATGGAACAGTATAATGGCCATTCCTCGTAGTCCAGAATCTAGTTACTAATTGTATTATAGGTTTAGATATGTAGGACAGTATTATCGACTTCTCGAATCGTAAGGGCAGTGAAATCACAATAGATTTGGAGACCAGGACTCTCAAACGTGACTAGTATTGTACAGGGTACAAAATTCAATTTTAGCAAGAGACCAACAAAACAAACATACAGACACTCAAACCTGATACAGAATATGGTGACTTGAAAACACTGATTAGCCGTAAGTTAAGTGAAACCACTGCTATTACTAGTGATGAACGCAATGAGCTTTATCAAGTATTATCTACAAGATGTACAACTTTGCTTCCATCGTTTTTTCCGCAACATTTGAGGCTTTACTGAAACAAATTGTTTACACATCTATCATTCAAAATATTTTCTATCGCTGGCCACTACTTTATCTCACCTTTCGGGCAGTGTACGAATCCCGCATCGAAAAAATTGTTCAACTTTTGAAGCGATCCACGAATCGATCCAATTTGTGACTTCTTAATGAGATTGGAAGTGTTGTTCAGCCAGGCCATGCGCCATTGATGTAAACAGGTGACAGTCAGAGGGAGTAATGTCTGGAGAATACGGCGGATGGGGTAAGACTTCCCATTTTAACGTTTCCAAGTACGTTTTGACCTCTTTTGCAACTTGGGGTCGAGCGTTGTCATGCTGCAAAATCACTTAATCGTGCCTATCGTTGTATTGCGGCCATTTGTCTGTTAATGATCGGCTCAAACGCATTAACTGCGTTCGATAACGAGCACCTGTGATTTTTTTCACTTTTTTTTAACACCTCATAGTACACGATGCCGAGCTGGTCCCACGAAATGCAGAGCATGATCTTGCAGCCGTGAATATTCGGTTTGGCCATCGACGTGGAAGCATGGCCGGGATATCCCCATGATTTTTTGCGTTTAGTATTATCGTAATGAGGTCATTTTTCGTTCCCGGTCACAATACGATGCAGGTACCAAATGGTTCAAATGGCTCTGAGCACTATGGGACTCAACTGCTGTGGTCATAAGTCCCCTAGAACTTACAACTACTTAAACCTAACTAACCTAAGGACAGCACACAACACCCAGCCATCACGAGGCAGAGAAAATCCCTGACCCCGCCGGGAATCGAACCCGGGAACCCGGGCGTGGGAAGCGAGAACGCTACCGCACGACCACGAGATGCGGGCGATGCAGGTACCCCTTCCATTTTTACCTCTGAAACAACTGTTCACAAACACACAAACGCCGTTCAACGTCCCTTGGTGTCAGCTCACACGGGACCCAATTTCCTTCTTTCTGAATCATGTCCATAACCTTGAGACGTTTTGAAATGGCTTGCTGTGTCACTCCCACTAATCGTGCCAATTCTTCTTGAGTGTGATGCGCGTCTTCACATAGCAATTTCTCCAATTCTGAATCGTCGAAAACGTTCTCTCTTCCACCACTATGCCGGTTTACGACATTAAAATCACCGTTCTTGAAGCGTTGAAACCACTCCCGACACGTTCTTTGACTAGTAGCGTCCTTACTATACGTACTTGAGAGCGTTCGATGAGACTCGGCCACTGTTTTCTTCATACTGAAACAAAACAGTAACACCTCCCACATATGACGAGAATTAGGCTCGTAAACTGACATTTTCAATCAAGAACAACTTTATGATGAAGACACAAATCGACTGATGTTTGAATGAGGTTATGTTGACTGAGGTCCAAGCTAACTGCATGATGTCTGCGATCTGTTTCTTTCGACCGCTGCTTACCGTTGTCGCCCACATATTCAGGAATGTAACCTCTCCTGTATTGCACTAAATCTAACCTACTCTGGCCCTCTGCAGTAACCAGGGTGGCAGTCTTCTAAAACGCAAGATTTGGATCTGTACTTGCCCCACGCTTAGTGACTCCAGTGCAAGCCTCAAACGGATCTCGAACGGCCTTATTGCTAACCGGTGACTGAAGGAAATGCTCTCCTCAGCTCTAAAAAGAATAGTGTGTTACGCTGGTGAATTCGGAATAACAATGTAATGTGTAGTGAACTCGTGAAATTATTTTGTGACATCAGATACCATGAACGTTACTAATGAGGTCGCCCCAAGTTGGGCGCCAAAAATGTAGTGAACTATGAATTCTTCCCTCTGCTGTTGGATGTCAAATGATAGCAGATGATTGATTAGACTGCCTCCCGTTAGGAGCCAACAATTAGTTGACATCAATAATTAAATAAAATCAAACACAAATGCTACGACATTGAGGTGTTCATGTACGAATGTAAAAGATTGATTATACGAGGGCAGTTCAATAAGTAATGCAACACATTTTTTTTCTCGGCCAATTTTGGTTGAAAAAACCGGAAATTTCTTGTGGAATATTTTCAAACAATCCCGCTTCGTCTCGTGTAGTTTCATTGACTTCCGACAGGTGGCAGCGCTGTACGGAGCTGTTAAAATGGCGTCTGTAACGGATGTGCGTTGCAAACAACGGGCAGTGATCGAGTTTCTTTTGGCGGAAAACCAGGGCATCTCAGATATTCATAGGCGCTTGCAGAATGTCTACGGTGATCTGGCAGTGGACAAAAGCACGGTGAGTCGTTGGGCAAAGCGTGTGTCATCATCGCCGCAAGGTCAAGCAAGACTGTCTGATCTCCCGCGTGCGGGCCGGCCGTGCACAGCTGTGACTCCTGCAATGGCGGAGCGTGCGAACACACTCGTTCGAGATGATCAACGGATCACCATCAAACAACTCAGTACTCAACTTGACTGCTGTCACAATTGTTCACCAGTTGGGATATTCAAAGGTTTGTTCCCGCTGGGTCCCTCGTTGTCTAACCGAACACCATAAAGAGCAAAGGAGAACCATCTGTGCGGAATTGCTTGCTCGTCATGTGGCTGAGGGTGACAATTTCTTGTCAAAGATTGTTACAGGCGATGAAACAGGGGTTCATCACTTCGAACCTGAAACAAAATGGCAATCAATGGAGTGGCGCCACACCCACTCCCCTACCAAGAAAAAGTTTAAAGCCATACCCTCAGCTGGTAAAGTCATGGTTACAGTCTTCTGGGACGCTGAAGGGGTTATTCTGTTCGATGTCCTTCCCCATGGTCAAACGATCAACTCTGAAGTGTACTGTGCTACTCTTCAGAAATTGAAGAAACGACTTCAGCGTGTTCGTAGGCACAAAAATCTGAACGAACTTCTCCTTCTTCATGACAACGCAAGACCTCACACAAGTCTTCGCACCCGAGAGGAGCTCACAAAACTTCAGTCGACTGTTCTTCCTCATGCACCCTACATCCCCGATCTCGCACCTTCGGATTTCCATATGTTTGGCCCAATGAAGGACGCAATCCGTGGGAGGCACTACGCGGATGATGAAGAAGTTATTGATGCAGTACGACGTTGGCTCCGACATCGACCAGTGGAATGGTACCCTGCAGGCATACAGGCCCTCATTTCAAGGTGGCGTAAGGCCGCAGCATTGAATGGAGATTACGTTGAAAAATAGTGTTGTGTAGCTAAAAGATTGGGGAATAACCTGGTGTATTTCAATGCTGAATAAAACAACCCCTGTTTCAGAAAAAAATGTGTTGCATTACTTATTGAACTGCCCTCGTATGATCAAACTATGAAAGATGTGAATTTATTTTCGTGCTGTTTACACAAAACAAAACTACAAATCACAAGACCGATTTGACTGTACATGGACACGACTCAGTTATTAACGGGAAGGAGGAAGGAACGAATCGTCTCACCGTTCTTCGTTATCGTTCGTCGTATGCTCCTGTTGGTTGCAGGTGCTGCGTCAGTGCGGAGTGTCACCTTGGAGCTGTGCTGCATGGGTTGGCTGCCCTCAGCAATTGCGGCTTTGCCGCGTTGTCTGCCCATTATCGGTTGCGTGGCCAGAGCCATGATATCACGGCGTCGGAAGGTGGATGTTGGCGATGGGTGGGAGAGTGCACATGTCCTCTCGCTTCCACTGTGTCTTCATGACTCCCCCCTCCATCTCTCAGCTCAACTCCTCTTCGACATATTATTACTTTCGGCTTTGTCATTTGCAGACGAAATTTTCAATGCAGCCCAATGACAGATCGCCGATTCATAGCCTCACCTCTCCTTCCAGGGTGGAAATTTCCTGTCTAGCGTGGGCTGTGGTGTGGCTCGTGTCGGCATCTTTCTCACGATTAAGAGGTTTTCCTGCATTCTGAGACTGCTGGGAGAGCAGATACACAGCACTTCTTGATAACCACTCTCTCTGCGTGAGCTCTGGACGGACTCATATTTAGGCTCTGTCTCAAAATCTGCCAACGCCCATGATTTATAAGGAATGTCCTCATAGTCGAGAAAAAACATCATCTTAAGAATGCTTGCTTCTTTCACACGCCTCCCTGCATCAGTTCCGTGCGCTGTGTACGCTCCTCCCTGTGCTTGTGGGGTGCTGGAATTGTCGGCACATCCCTGCTTTCTAAGGCAGGTAAAATGGCTTCCGCCGGGCCAGAAGAACTCAGATGCTTTCACACATACATTCTTGGCATTCCCCCCTAATGGCTGGCATGTGACCATACGTTCTCGGCACGCTTCTCGTTGTCCGACAGGCCCTTCGCATCGTGTCCCTCCTTGAGCGAGGCCGAGCACACTGGCCTGACTTCCCGCTCTGTGCTCTCAGAATGACTGCGGTGTCCTCTTCTTCAGGGCTCTCTGCAGTGTGTCCGGCTTCCTCCTCCTCCTCATCCGCTCGCGACGCATTGGCGAAAGTGGCTGTGTTCGGACGTATTACAATTGTATGCTTGATGGACCATGAGGAGTGGCCACCGAATGCTGAGTGGTGGGTCTCCAGTCTCAGGAAAGACTCTGGGTATGGAGATGTCCCTGTAAGCATCCGCAGCCATCCTGATACCCTCAGGGTGGATGGCGTCAATTACTTTCAGATGAGAAGTTCTCGATATCCGTATATCGTACAGCAATTTCTACATGTGATCTCACGAAAGCCCTATAAACTTGTGTAGATGCGCCCTGCCTCCTCCACAAGACATGGGGGCTAAGGTAGTTTTAAGATATTCATCGGCTTTCGGGCCCTCGTTTTCATGTCTGTTAGGTGTGACAACCATGATAGTTTGGAATCAAAAATTCCAGAAAGCTCCCCGAGTCTAAGTGGTTGTAGAATGGTGTCCCACATATGCAGACAGCTAAACTGAAAATACTAGTAAACAGATTAAAAGGAACACACATACTTATTCCGATTCTAGGCCACACTTTATATGGCCAACCCAAATCATATAGCTTCCAAAGTACATTTTATTCAACTTTAGCTAAGCCCGTTAACATTAAAAAAGTATGAAGTGTGAAAGAAATGAAATAAATGCATTAACCTGATCAGATAGGCAGTTTAGAAGGCAAACAAAGCACTGTAGATGCCATCAAAGTTGCATAAGCCATTTATAACCTGTTCCTCTACCTCGACGAGCGTTAATTTGCCAGTTTTTGTTGGTTATTTTTATTGATATGCAGGGGGATTTGCTCAATCGTTCTTTTTTTCAATTGCAATGTTTTCATTCTAAATTTCTGCCTTTTATTATGGGAATTTTAAAAAAGTTTTTGTGGAAATTTTATAGTTTTATTTTATAATTCAGTGAATACTTTGCATGTAATCGTACGAGAATGCAATTTCAAATCGTTGGTTCAAAAGGATGGTATTCATATAGCAGTAGCATAAAAAGGCGTAGTCCACATTTACTATCGAAATATGCTTACCAGTTAGGTCAAAGCAGTCTACCTTAAAATGCTAAGAGGAGAACTATCAGCCGTTTAAAGATTTGTGTACTTCTTGTCAAATTAAGTTATTGTTGCAAGACACTTTTTCAAACACACAGCCTCAACTACATGAAAACTGGCAATTTTATAATTCTGCCCTCTTTTGAAAAAGTTTCTGTTGCCGCCCATGTATCCAGGGAAGACTCAGAACCCACTCTCACGGCTTTATTTCTGCAGTACCACTCTTCGGTCCTTCACGTAGTTTTATTCTGCTAGGACGTTTCAAATTAATCCGTGCTGTGTTGCAGAATGAAAATTATTTCTGGAAAATACACTCCTGGAAATGGAAAAAAGAACACATTGACACCGGTGTGTCAGACCCACCATACTTGCTCCGGACACTGCGAGAGGGCTGTACAAGCAATGATCACACGCACGGCACAGCGGACACACCAGGAACCGCGGTGTTGGCCGTCGAATGGCGCTAGCTGCACAGCATTTGTGCACCGCCGCCGTCAGTGTCAGCCAGTTTGCCGTGGCATACGGAGCTCCATCGCAGTCTTTAACACTGGTAGCATGCCGCGACAGCGTGGACGTGAACCGTATGTGCAGTTGACGGACTTTGAGCGATGGCGTATAGTGGGCATGCGGGAGGCCGGGTGGACGTACCGCCGAATTGCTCAACACGTGGGGCGTGAGGTCTCCACAGTACATCGATGTTGTCGCCAGTGGTCGGCGGAAGGTGCACGTGCCCGTCGACCTGGGACCGGACCGCAGCGACGCACGGATGCACGCCAAGACCGTAGGATCCTACGCAGTGCCGTAGGGGACCGCACCGCCACTTCCCAGCAAATTAGGGACACTGTTGCTCCTGGGGTATCGGCGAGGACCATTCGCAACCGTCTCCATGAAGCTGGGCTACGGTCCCGCACACCGTTAGGCCGTCTTCCACTCACGCCCCAACATCGTGCAGCCCACCTCCAGTGGTGTCGCGACAGGCGTGAATGGAGGGACGAATGGAGACGTGTCGTCTTCAGCGATGAGAGTCGCTTCTGCCTTGGTGCCAATGATGGTCGTATGCGTGTTTGGCGCCGTGCAGGTGAGCGCCACAATCAGGACTGCATACGACCGAGGCACACAGGGCCAACACCCGGCATCATGGTGTGGGGAGCGATCTCCTACACTGGCCGTACACCACTGGTGATCGTCGAGGGGACACTGAATAGTGCACGGTACATCCAAACCGTCATCGAACCCATCGTTCTACCATTCCTAGACCGGCAAGGGAACTTGCTGTTCCAACAGGACAATGCACGTCCGCATGTATCCCGTGCCACCCAACGTGCTCTAGAAGGTGTAAGTCAACTACCCTGGCCAGCAAGATCTCCGGATCTGTCCCCCATTGAGCATGTTTGGGACTGGATGAAGCGTCGTCTCACGCGGTCTGCACGTCCAGCACGAACGCTGGTCCAACTGAGGCGCCAGGTGGAAATGGCATGGCAAGCCGTTCCACAGGACTACATCCAGCATCTCTACGATCGTCTCCATGGGAGAATAGCAGCCTGCATTGCTGCAAAAGGTGGATATACACTGTACTAGTGTCGACATTGTGCATGCTCTGTTGCCTGTGTCTATGTGCCTGTGGTTCTGTCAGTGTGATCATGTGATGTATCTGACCCCAGGAATGTGTCAATAAAGTTTCCCCTTCCTGGGACAATGAATTCACGGTGTTCTTATTTCAATTTCCAGGAGTGTAAAAACAACGCGAAGTCAAGACAGACGCTTTGGCAGTCTTCGCAGATGTCCCGTACAAAGCAACGAAAACAGTTTCCATCTGCTTGAAAGAGACTACTTCGGTGACACGAGCAGATGTCGGTATTGGGTTATAGTGGTTTTTAGTATTCCAAAATTACTCGGACATTACCTTTAAAAATTTTATCCAAAAACCCAGTACTCCAGTTTTTCTTAATAACAGTTGCACACCAAGAGAATCAATCCATTTTGTGTGTCTGTGTGTGTGTGTGTGTGTGTTTTTGTGTAGCTGTGGAGTTGTCAGTATTCTGAGTGGCTTGACGTAGGGCGCTATGTTTTTCTCTGATCTATCAACCTCCTCAACTCACAGAAACACGTTCACCCAACAACGTCAACCTCATTCATTTGTAGGATGTGTACCTACCTTCCCCAACAGTTCTGGCCCTCTTGTACAATGGGCGTTATTCCTTGATGCCTTACCCTTTCATTACCGTATTAATTAAAATGTCACGTATTACTGTAAAAATTGGTTTCTACTTTTGCAATGGCTACTGGGTCAGGCATGTTTCTACAGTTACAATGTTTTTTTTATAGTTTTACAATTATTTTAATTTGGTCATATACCATATGTCCTACTGGACTCTAGGAGAAGTGAATGATTCTCTAATTTTATTCTTCCTGGAAACTGGTGCAACATAACGTCCCAATTTAAATAATGTTATTATCAGGTTTTAGGATATGTAAACGGAAGAAAGAAGCATAATTGTACAAAACAAATGTGTATAATTACAGTTCAACATGTTTGCGTAATTTTTCAAAACGTGTCCGAATACATGGTGGTACATTGCAGTAGCTACTCTTAAATTATACACTGAAGCTCTAAAGAAGCTGGTATAGGCATGCGTATTCAAATACACTCCTGGAAATTGAAATAAGAACACCGTGAATTCATTGTCCCAGGAACGGGAAACTTTATTGACACATTCCTGGGGTCAGATACATCACATGATCACACTGACAGAACCACAGGCACATAGACACAGGCAACAGAGCATGCACAATGTCGGCACTAGTACAGTGTATATCCACCTTTCGCAGCAATGCAGGCTGCTATTCTCCCATGGAGACGATCGTAGAGATGCTGGATGTAGTCCTGTGGAACGGCTTGCCATGCCATTTCCACCTGGCGCCTCAGTTGGACCAGCGTTCGTGCTGGACGTGCAGACCGCGTGAGACGACGCTTCATCCAGTCCCAAACATGCTCAATGGGGGACAGATCCGGAGATCTTGCTGGCCAGGGTAGTTGACTTACACCTTCTAGAGCACGTTGGGTGGCACGGGATACATGCGGACGTGCATTGTCCTGTTGGAACAGCAAGTTCCCTTGCCGGTCTAGGAATGGTAGAACGATGGGTTCGATGACGGTTTGGATGTACCGTGCACTATTCAGTGTCCCCTCGACGATCACCAGTGGTGTACGGCCAGTGTAGGAGATCGCTCCCCACACCATGATGCCGGGTGTTGGCCCTGTGTGCCTCGGTCGTATGCAGTCCTGATTGTGGCGCTCACCTGCACGGCGCCAAACACGCATACGACCATCATTGGCACCAAGGCAGAAGCGACTCTCATCGCTGAAGACGACACGTCTCCATTCGTCCCTCCATTCACGCCTGTCGCGACACCACTGGAGGCGGGCTGCACGATGTTGGGGCGTGAGCGGAAGACGGCCTAACGGTGTGCGGGACCGTAGCCCAGCTTCATGGAAACGGTTGCGAATGGTCCTCGCCGATACCCCAGGAGCAACAGTGTCCCTAATTTGCTGGGAAGTGGCGGTGCGGTCCCCTACGGCACTGCGTAGGATCCTACGGTCTTGGCGTGCATCCGTGCGTCGCTGCGGTCCGGTCCCAGGTCGACGGGCACGTGCACCTTCCGCCGACCACTGGCGACAACATCGATGTACTGTGGAGACCTCACGCCCCACGTGTTGAGCAATTCGGCGGTACGTCCACCCGGCCTCCCGCATGCCCACTATACGCCATCGCTCAAAGTCCGTCAACTGCACATACAGTTCACGTCCACGCTGTCGCGGCATGCTACCAGTGTTAAAGACTGCGATGGAGCTCCGTATGCCACGGCAAACTGGCTGACACCGACGGCGGCGGTGCACAAATGCTGTGCAGCTAGCGCCATTCGACGGCCAACACCGCGGTTCCTGGTGTGTCCGCTGTGCCGTGCGTGTGATCATTGCTTGTACAGCCCTCTCGCAGTGTCCGGAGCAAGTATGGTGGGTCTGACACACCGGTGTCAATGTGTTCTTTTTTCCATTTCCAGGAGTGTACAAAGATATGTAAACAGGCAGAATATGGCGCTGCGACCGGCAACACCTACATAAGACAACAAGCGTCTGGCTCAGTTGTTAGATCGTTTACTGTTGCCACAATGGCAGATTATCGAGATTTAAGTGAGTTTGAACGTGGTGTTATAGTCGGCGCACGAGTGATGGGTCAAAGCATCTTCAAGATAGCGATAATGTGGGGATTTTCTAGTACGACCATTCCACGAGTGTACCGCGAATAACAGGAATACGGTAAAATATCAAATCACCTTTTGCGGTCGGAAAAAGATCCTGCAAGAGACGACTGAAGAGAGTAGTTCAACGTGACGAAAGTGCAACCCTTCAGCAAATTTATGCAGATTTTAATACTGGGTCATCAACAAGTGTCAGCGTGCGGAACATTCACCGAAATATCATCAGTACGGGCTTTCGCAGCCGAAGACCCACTCGTGTACCCTTAATAACTGCTCGACAGAAAGCTTCACGCCTCGCCTGGGCCCGTCAACACCGATATTGGACTGTTGATGACTGGAAACATGTTTCCTTGTCGGAGGAGTCTAGTTTCAAATTGTAATGAGAAGCTAGACGTGTACGAGTATGGACTCATGAATCCATGGAGTCTGAATGTCAACATGTGACTGTTCAAGCTGGTGGAGGCTGTGTACTGGTGTGGAGCGTGAGTAGTTGGAGTGATATGGGTCCCTGATAGGGCTAGATACAACTGTGACAGGTGACACGTACGTAAGGATCCTGTATGATCATCTAGGTCTCGGGCAATTCCAGCAAGAAGCTCTACACCTTCAGAATTGCTACAGGGTGGATCCAGGAACAGTGTTCTGAGTTTTAAGTTTCCGCTGACCACCAAACTCCCCAGGCATAAACATTATTGAGTATGTCTGGGAAGCCTTGCAACGTGCTGTTCAGAAGAGATCTGCACCCCGTCGGACTCTTACGGGTTTTTAGAAAGCCCTACAGGATTAATGGTGTCAAGTCCCTCCAGCACCACTTCAGACTACAGTCGAGTCCATGCCACGTCGTGTCGGGGCACTTGTGCGCGTTCGCGGGGGCTCTACACCATATTACGCAGGTGTACCAGTTTCTTTAGCTCTTTAGTGTATAAACGTGAGGTGTCCGTCCTTTTGGACAAGTACAAAAGTACAGACACCATGCGGAATCAGCAGCTGTGATACATTATATGTAAACTGAAGGTGGGGGGGGGGAGAAAGGAAAGAAAAGGGAAGGGATTATTGATGTCAGCTGCATCGGGCATTAAACGGAACCAGCGGTGACGAGTACAAGTGTGCACCAAACCGGGATCCCAATCAGGGATTTCCCTCTTACTAGGCAAATTCGTCAACCACTGCACCATGCGGGACACTTTGTTGTCGTAACTGCTTGGACTATCTCGGCACACCTCACGGTCGATCCACACCGCCACCGAGCACCACCTATCTGGAATCTCTGTCCATTTCGTCCATGCTCGCTGCACTGAGATTCCTGCAGGAAGTTCGACGTACTTGTGCGTTGCGCTAGGCAATGGACCCACCTTCTTCAGTGCGGATGGACAAATATGTCCGACCTCCTAAGGGGATTTCGGATTAGCGAGCATGGGGGAAATGAGAGAGACTGAGGATAGGTGGCACTCGGTGGCAGCGTGCTCCAGCTTTGAGGCGTTCCGAGATAGTCCGAGCAGTTGCGATAACACTGTGTCGCGTATGACGCAGTGACTAACGCTCCTGCCTAGTAAGCCGGCGATCTATGATTCAAAACGCAGTCCAGCACATATTTTCATTCGTCGTCGTTGATTCCGTGTAATGTCCCAATGTAATTGACAGCAGTAAACCCCTCCCTTTCCTTAATTTCTTCCCCCTCCCCCTTATCCTCATTCAATTTACATACTATGAAATTAGTTCTCATCTTACAAAAGGATATATATGTGCAGTAAAATGGTAAGATAATAACCGAGCTAAAATATTGTCAGCTGTTCATCATCTGAGAGATATAAAGTATGTCACAAAAAATTGAGATGGAACAACCTGATCTACAGTCAGCCCTGCATCCATAGCAACGTACACAGCTGTAAAGGGAGCTACGGACCGGTTCGACCAACGTAGAGAAATATTTGCTATTGGCAGTAGAAATAATTCAAAAGCCAAGATCTCTTAAATACTGTTTACTGGATCACGGGTTTCAACACACTAAAGGTGCCATCATCGGATCTGAATGTAGATTAAAATTTATAAACCATTTGGATATAACGATACATGAGGCAGACCAGCTGATATAAAATCATTATGGTTTATAAATGTTAATCTACATTCGGATCCGATGATGGCACACCTTTAGTGTGTTGAAACCGGTTATCCAGTAAACAGCATTTAAGCGATCTTGGCTTTTGAATTATTTCTACAACAGAGTGTTCGCCCCACTGCTCACTATATGTTCACTACAAAATATTGGCAGTAGGTCAATCGTCTTTTTTGTTTTGTTTAGGACGTTGCAATGGTAAATAGTTTCATCATATGGAAATGTAATTGTGGGTAAATAGGTGAAGAACTTTCTTTTCCTCTTGCTCTTGTAAGGCAGCTTTCAGCGGGGAGGGAGACAAAGAGAATGGGAAGCCAAGCACTCATCAGAAGAAACAGACCAGTAGTTTCAAGAGTTTTCCGTTCCATATCAATTCAAAGAAAATAAAATAAGATCGCAGCACCGAATACAATACATAAATGCAAACATTTAGTCATAAATATGAACAACAGGCAGAAAGAAAAATTCTCTACGCACACTGCCCACAAGGAAAACCCGTTAGTCGAATCCAAGAGTGTTTTGTGAATAAATATGTGCATTAATCTGTGTATTAGTACCAAACAGTATAAAGAAAGACAATAAGTATCTCTACCGAGTTTATCTATTGAAGAGAGGAAAAAATTGCATAAAACCATCAACACACAAGGCACATATTGCACAACTGAAACAATTAAGCTATATTTCGCGCATTCGGTGCCAAACTATGTGCCTCTTGGGACCAGACAAGATACATTCAACCCTGGATCGCAGCACAAACAGATGTCGGACTTCCACATGACTATGAACTCAGGGAAATAAATTCGTATCTGGCGCACATGTGTCAGCTGGTTACCAAGGTTAACACATGTCCTGTCATCCAGTTCTTTCTTATTGTCAATGTTTTCCAGTCCTGCAAGGCACTTCCTCATTTCTGATCAACGCAACGAATTTTCGAACCCTGCTCCAGCAGTGTCGCAATATTTACAGTACAGTAAAAGTAGTGAGGCAGAAAAAAAAAATAAATTGCAGGGAAAGGTTCACAGGTAGGTTCTCGTAAAGTGTAGAGAGAAATGTTACACATTTGCTCGGTGCAGTGGTACCTCGAACAAGCAGAGTTGGGCTGCTGCTCACGCGTGGCTGTCAGGACACGAAAAAAAAATAAAAAATTGCGTGAGCGACACCGGAAATGGCGACGGTGGCTGAGCGACGTGCGCGCGAACTGTGCCGGCAGCGGTGAGCGGAATGCGAAAGCACCCGCGGCCCCACACCACGCCTCCCCCAACCACGCCCACAGCCCCGGCACGCACACAGGTGGGTCCCGCGCGCTCTGCATGCGCCACGCGGCCGCTACCCGCACTTCTCTTCCGAGCCATAAACTACCTGCGCCGGCACTCGCTCCGACTAATGGTCTGTTCGAGCGCCGGGAGCAAAAGAACCGCGCAGGTAGCCGCTCCGGCCCCTCGCCCCCTCACCATACGCTGCCGAGAGACGGCGGGCCGGTATCGCGGTAAATCCCAGGTCACTGCACTCCCAGGGATTTCTGTAATTGCCGTAAGCTGTTGGCTTAATCTCGCCAAATAGCGGGGTCCAATGCGGTTGGAACGCTCCCGTAACGTGTCGCCGAGCTTATTAAGATAATGACGCCGTTTCATGGCTGTCTTGCGGTTTCTTGTAGTAACTGACAGGCAGATCCGAGCGCCTATTAGAACCAGATGAAGCAGAACTAGGATCGGAAGTAAATTAGCCTACAGAGAGTCCTAATCAGTGTTGTCACCAGAATTCAGTTCGAATATACATGGTGAACGTGAACACCGCAGATAAAAGTTCAGAGACTGTTAGAGGCAATATTCTGAGCGTTTTTGTATTAGTGACCTGTGCTATCTGGTGGCTTGATACAAAATAATTCTTTAATTATGATTTATTCCGTTTTTTGTCCTTATTAATTTTGTTTCTTTGAAAATACCATTGGAACATTTAAAAGGCATGCAATACGTATGGACTGTATAAAGTTCGTTATGTAATATTTGATCGCACTTAGTTATCAATCCGATTAGATGATCAATTTCAATCACTATGTAACGCATAAATTTACGAACCCTCATTTCAAGTTTGTGGATTTACAGACAATGTTATTTTTTAATGAAAAAACATTCCAGACCATTCACAATTAGTTAACAACAACAAGAGCTGCTGAATACGAGTCCCAGGTCTCGAGATAGTGCAAAAATTTCTGTCGTGTAATTTCAACTATATGTATAGATATATGAACTGATCACCTTATCGGATTGCTAACTAAGTGCCATCAAATGTTGCATAACGAACTTTCTCGACAGTCATTTGATGGTAGAAACTGAAATGACAAGACGAAAATGTATTGCCTTAACGTAATTCGTACCAGGTGCTTACCGACGTGGTTTTCAAGCCACGAATAGACATCAAATATAGGTTTTTTCAGGAGTAGCAAGATTACAAATATTTAAACCAAAAATAACGTGCCTAAAAATTATGTTCTGACTTAGGCAATCTCCACAGATATGCCCCGAGACGATTGCTATAGAACTCTCTACTTACTTGGTTACATTTTTCATAGATCACACGAATGACTCTTTCGTTGAAATGATGCGGAACGATAAGTTTACAGGATACGCATACATGAATCAACATTAACGAACACATTATTTTTAACCCGACACATACAACTACACATTAAAACAAACCTTTTTTCAGTCTACAAGTTTTTAAATATAAATTTGGCCACGGAATATGTGGAGCTGTCCACGAGAAATGATGTTAGGTTAGATTTAAAACGTGGTCTGCTACCTGTCATGCAATATATAGTAGTCATCAAATAATAAAAAAAAATTTGTCGCTGCATATTGAACTTCTTTCTGAGCCACTGACAGCTTTAGTACTACGTAATAACGGTTATTTTTCCTCTAATTTTGTAGGTATGAACAACGTTGTTCTTTTCAAATGGCGAGGGGTTATTTATTCGATTAGCGAGTAAAACTCATGTGACGGTGTAGTTAAAATGGGTAATTCCGCGAAGAGATAGATATATGAGGGCTGCAGGCGCGCAATGCATGTTACTGTCACTGCTCGTCTTTTTTTTAATTTTTGAAATCAATACTTTCTTTGTAAGTGATGAGTCACCTCAAACAATTATTCCATAAGACATTATTGAGTGGAAATATGCAAAATATGTCAGGAGGTTGATTTGTTTGTTCCCGACACCAGCAATTATACGAAGAACAAAAGTAGACGGACTTCATTCCTAGAGATTCTCAGTAATATGCTTATTCCAGTACAAAAGTTCATCAGTAAGTACACCCAACAATTTGGAGCATTCGATCCTAATTACTGACTCCAGTTCATGTGCTACATCAGTTGGTGGTATGACTTTATTTGTTGTACAAAACTGAAAGTATAGTGTTTTTTCAAAATTTAGGAAGTGTCTTTTATCAGAGAACTACTTAATAATACTTCGAAAAAAGTCAGTATCAGTCTCTTCTGTGGCTTTCTCTCTTATGGGGTTTATTATAACATTAGTACCGTTTGCAAAAAATAACAATTCTGACTGATGAATGTTGAGTGGAAGGATGTTCACATATACAAAGAATAGAAATACAACCAAATTTGTACTCTTGGGGCTCTCTTTGTAATTTTTTTCTACTTACTAAAATTATCTGCCCTTCCAACATAGTTTGAATTAGTCAGTACTACCCCTTTGCATTTTTTTTTAAGAATGAGTGGAAACAGTTGTCAGTAAAGCCATTGATTCCATAAAACCTGAATTTGTCTAAGAATAATATGATCCCTTCGAAAGTGCAAAAAAAAATTCCAGCTGGCGATATTTTATTATTTTAGGTTTGTAGTATTTGTAGAAATAGCATTCTTAGTCGAGAAAACTCTCGGGAATCTAGGATCCAAAAGTTTTCACCAGTTGCTATGGAAGCCAGGATCGAACCCGAAATGATATGATACAGTGTTCAGAGTCTGACAGAATCGAAACCTGCCTGTATCGTTATTATTGACAACGCCTGAAGAGACGTTCAAAACCTTATTTGCCTTTCAGTAGCAGTCTAGAGTGTGAATTCTGTAGCTTGCAATGAGATAATGAAAATTTTTGCGTCGTGCCAGGATTCGAACGCGACATGTGTCAATAAAGGAACTGTATCGTCCCAAAGGGTTCAAATCCCACGAAAGTGAAGATCTGAGTTCTACACGCAGTTTTGTACCAATATTTTCAACATCTACCGTTGAATGATACATACCTGTACTTCAACTAAACACTCCATCGGAATGATCAGATTGAAAAAGAGCCTAGTTCTCGTTTGCGTGGAGTAAATCTCAATAAATTAAGTTTATGAGGGGATTAGTAGGTAAATCAATTAAGAGCGCATTGAACGATTGAGATGTATTCTCCCTGGCCAGCATTAGATTAGATTAGAAATAAAACTTTTCTGTTCACACCAAATAACGTATTAGAAAGAGAAACAAAGAGTAGAATCAGATGACTCCGAAGGAAGTTGGACGTTAGTACAACATCAGGAAACACGATTTAGAGTCCATTTAGCATTTATTCACGAATCAGATCATGTAAGAACATTAATTACGAACAATAATGATTACGAAAAGAATACTTGATATTCTCCGTATAACACAAAAACTATTTCATAAACTATATCTTAACATGTGGAGAAAACCTCAATTTGGTATAAGGAAGGATTCATCTCATCTGCAGGCAGTTGTATATTCATCCTGCAGTACACAATTCTTATACGGTTCGAAATTCAAATTGAATTTGAATGAATAATAACGCTGAGCTGAAGGCTCTCCACGTGCCGCAAAGGTAGTTGGTTTACTTTTGCTACACTGCACAATGAAACACCGAATTCACGGAAGTTATTCAAATAAAGAAATACGCTGAAGCGCCAAAGAAACTGGTATACGCATGCATATTCAAGTACACAGATACGTAAACAGGCAGTTTTCGGCGCTGTGGTGGGCAACGCCTATATAGACAACAAGTGTCTGGCGGATTTGTTAGACCGATAACTGCTGCAACAATGGCATGTTATCAAGATTTCAGTGAGTTTGAACGTGATATTACAGTCGGCGCACAAGCGATGGGACACAGCATCTCCGAGGTAGCGATGAAGTGGGGATTTACCCGTACGACCGTTTCGTGAATGTACCACGAATATCAGGAATCCGGTAAAAACTCCGACATCGCTGCGGCCGAAAAAAGATCCTGCAAGAACGGGACCAACGACGATTGGAGAATCTTTGAGCGTGACTGTAGTGCAGCCCTTCCGCAAATTGCTGCAGATTTCAGTGCTGGTCCATCAACAGTTGTCAGCGTGCGAACCATTCAACAAAACATCATCGGCTTTCGAAGCCGAAGGCCCACTTGTATACCCTCAATTACTGCACGACACAAAGCCTTACGTCTCCCCTGGGCCCGTCAACACCAACATTGGACTGTTGATGACTGGAAACATGTTGCCTGGTTGGAGGAGTCTCGTTTAGAATTGTATCGAGTGGATGGACAAGTATGGATGAGGAGACAACCACATGACTCCATGGACCCAGTACGTCAACAGGGGTCTGTTCAAGCTAGTGGAGGCGTATGCAGTTGGAGTGATATGGGACCCCTGATACGTCTGGATTTGATTCTGACAAGCGACACGTACGTAAGAGTCCTGTCTAATCCCCTGCATCTACTCATTCCCTTTGTTGTTTCCGACGGACTTGGCCAATTTCAGCAGGGCAACGTCCGTAATTCCTACAGAGTGGCTCCAAGAACACTCTTCTGAGCTTAAACACTTCATTTGACCGTCACCCTCCCCAGAGACGAACATTACTGAGCATATCTGAGATGCCTTTCAACATGCTGTTGAGAAGAGATCTCTACCCTCTCGTACTCTTACGGATTTATGGACATCCCTGCATGATTAAAGGTGTCAGTTCCCTCCAGCACTACTTCAGAAATTAGTCGAGTCCATGGCACGTCGTGTTGCAGCACTTCTGCGTGCTCGCGAGGGCCCTACACGATATTAGACAGGTGTACCAGTTTCTTTCGCTCTTCAGTGTATTATACACGTATGTAAAGCTACAGAAAAATACGCAGCAAGAGAAGATAATATTTACCGAGCGGAAGGCTCAACTGTGCCACGTGGGAAGAACGTGGTCTATTACCGATTCACACGCTACATGAAACCCGAAACGCTCTTCACGAATTTAGGATCGAAACGAGGAAAAAGAATTCCAACATGACAAACGGATAACACGCACACAACGCATTCACACATAAAACATTCACACTAACTACAAAGAAACAAGGGTGGAATCAAACAGTCCTATCACTACGCAGCGATAGGACAATGAATAGAATTGTTAAATCTTTGAAATATTAATAATTATCGCCGCCCTACTTAACAACACAGATACGTCAAATTCAACCAATTATACATTCCAACCATCTAAGCTTACATTACAAGAAATGATCAGAGCAGACATCATCATCTTCCAG
This sequence comes from Schistocerca nitens, assembly GCF_023898315.1. NCBI lineage: Eukaryota > Metazoa > Arthropoda > Insecta > Orthoptera > Acrididae > Schistocerca > Schistocerca nitens. The sequence goes on along the minus strand of NC_064615.1, from coordinate 813,601,117 downwards.
TGAACCAACCGAGGGAGCTAACACAGTGGTTAGCACCTGGACTCGCATTCGGAAAGGCAACGGTTCAAACCCGCGAACGGACATCCTGATTTAGATTTCCTGGGATCTCCCTAAATCGCTTAAGGCAAATATTCGGATGGTTCCTTCAAAGGGCACTGTCGTTTTCATTCTCCATCCTTTCCTAATCCGAGGTTGTGTTCCGTCTCTAATGATCTCGTTGTCGACGGTACGTTAAACAATAATCTGCTGCTCCTCCCCCTCCTCCTTCCTCTCCTCTTCCAGTGACCCAGGGGACAGCATTTTTTCACGCTACTGGACAGAGGTTCACGGGTAGTGGCGGAAATGGGGACAGAAAATAGGTTCCGTATACCCTGCAACAGCTGATGACCGGAGTCCCCTAATATCTCTTTGGCCCGTCAGAAGATAGTTAACCATTCTCTGCTGCTCATCCTGCTCCCCAGAAACGAAAGCACAGATGCATCGACCAATAGAGGCGCAAATATATAGAAAGGCTGAAGGCAGTTCAACGGAGACAAAGGAACGGCTCACACTGAGACATTTCTCAATAAGCGTCGTTACATGACATTTGGTTCATCAGATAAAATAAAATGTGGCTCATATAGAAGGCCAAAAGGGTTTCCTTTGAATACAGCAAATACCTGCTAGTCGCCATGCATTCGCCGTTTGTTAGTCATGTAGGGGCTATTTGAATACGGGAATATTTATGGAAGCAACGATTACGATTTGATCCCGAGTTCTTTCATACATCTAACATCTCGTACCATATAATACCATCGCTTTATCAGGTTGATGTCACGAGTTAGGTGTCAGTCTCCTGCCGGCCGTTGTGACCGAGCGGTTCTAGGCGCTTCAGTCTGGAACCGCGCGACCGCTACTGTCGCAGGTTCGAATTCTGCCTCGGGCTTGGATGTGTGTGATGTCCTTAGGTTAGTTAGGTTTAAGTAGTTCTAAGTTCTCGGGGACTGATGACCTCAGATGTTAAGTCCCATAGTGCTCAGAGCCATTTGAACCATTCTGTCAGCCTCCTCTTCTATTTGTCGTTGTGGTTTTGTTCTGTTAATGAGATTCCCAGTTTATTGTAAAGCAAAAGCCGATGAGCAGTAGTGGCTGGAGAAATGTTTATATGCGCCGGGACTATCTTCAAAGAGCTATTTAGCATTTCTTGTCTTCTTCCAGATTAAAATTCAATTAGCTTTAAGCAGCAAGTACCGGCGTATTTAATGTAGCAGTCTGTTCAAATAATTACATATTGATAATTCCCGTAGTCTAGTCTAGAGGCGTCGTCGGTGTTAAGCAACCAGGTACTAAAAGACGGCTAAATGTGCCAGCTGCTAGAAGCTTCATAGAACTTCCGTCCTGCACTGTCTTCAGTAAACCTCTTTTTATTACTTTGGTTTCGCCTTGTCTTAAACTGTCCAAGAGTTCAAAAGATCTTTCTTCAGACACTTTTTACTTTTATGGGCAATCCATAACCAGGTGCTAATTTGTAATCATTAAGAGTGTACGATAATTTTGGTTTCTTTGGTTATTATAAACTGAATGACAGTGTCACTTAAAAATGACTTATTCACGCATTACTAATAGCTGAATACTAAATATGTTTTAAATGTGCACCGTATACTGCCAAATTATTTACACAAGATTACCTATATTGCAACATGTATTACATTATGTTAGTGGCCAGATTCATTCTGAGACTATTTTCATGCAGATTCGTCTGTGAAGTGTGTGTCGTATGGCGATATGACAGACTACAATGGACATTTAAAACGGTTTTAGTATTCATAACTTACGTTGTGGCTGTTGACCTACATATGAACAAACTAATTTTTTTGTATTACTTGTTCCACATTCTGACCTCAACTGCTATATATTTCATGTTAACAGAAGCCCTCCATTTTGTGAATTTAATTTTTCGGTTAATCTGCAAGTTTTCTCCGTAAAGCTAGAGTTTTTATTTGAAAGTTTGTCATTCGCAGCTGACGAAATTTCTTTTTCGATGTACACGTTTTATAAACAGCTCTGTAAATTGTTTTTTTTTTCATTCCTGTTTTTCTGTATTAAGGCTGAAATGTTATGGCAAGCAAGGAGTTGGGACTGGTAAGCTGTCAGCTCGTAAAACGTTCCACTTGAACTGGAAACGACAATTTCATTTTTAAAAATGTACTCCAATTAGTTTAATGTATTACTTTAACATTTGAAGTCTGAGAAACTCGTGTTAATACAAGCAAATAGACAATAACATTTTAGAAGGGAAAATAAAAAATTGAACAAACTCTTGAGTTACACTCCACTCTATTGATTCTTTTTCAACACAGATTAAATAAATCGCAGTATGAACTAAAACAGTGACAAAAATTTCAATTAGCAAGTGTTCTATAACAATAAATCAAACATAAATAAACATTTACTTACCTGATCAGCAGAGGCAGTGAGCCTCTACTAGGAATAAAAGCTCTCGGAAGGTAATAGGCAATGATAAAAGATGTAGAAATAAAATTTAAAGTACAACAACAAGTGGTAAAGTTAAACCTGAGTATCAAATACAGCACAAATCATATTGATAAATTACAAACCACGTTCTAATTGACAGAAATATCTATAACGTGGACAGACACAAACCTTTGGGATGTACATTGCCTGATTTTTAATTGAAATTACTGAGCCTAATTCCGTAAAAGAGTGTTTAAATAAGATCTGAATGATAACGCTCTCATGGCTACTACTAAGACACGAAAGCTGAACCGCCACTTACGCTGAATACACAGTAGATTACAGAAGCGTCTAGTATAATATTCACACGTTATCAGCCGTCATTATCAACGATAGAGGAAAATATTCGAAGTATTTGAGAAGAATGTTGAAAGTTAGATGGACTGATAAGATAAGGAAACAGGAGGTTCTCCGTAGAATCAGCAAACAAATGAACGTATGGGAATTGCTGACGGGGAAAGGAAGCAGGTGATAGGACATGTGTTAAGACATCAGGGAATAACTTTCATGATACCAGAGGGAGTCGTGAAGGGTAAAAACTGTAGAGGACCACAAAAATTGGAATAACGACAGCAAATAATTCAGGGCTTAGGTTGCAAGTGCTGCTCTGAGATGAATGGGTTGGCGCAGGAGAGGAATTCTTGATGGGCCGCGTCTAGCCCATAAACAGAGTGATGACTAAAAAAATTAAATCAGGGCTCCTCACCAACAGATAAAAACGACAGTCACGTTAAAAAATTACCAATGTATATTAGTGCGGCTGGCAAACTCTTTTAAATAACATAGGTGTTAACTCAAGCCTAAAACACACAGTATTTAGAACCTTGCAGCACAGCATAATGATCCGAATAGCAGCTCATTCTGTCTACAAATAAGTCCACAGGCCGCAGCCATTCCACACATCAGACGCTATGCCAAGGTCGTCTTCCACCAAATCTGAGTAATGTGTTTCTCGGGCACGTAAACTGTTAAATTAGCAACACAGACTCGCTAAAAGTTATATTCAATCTCGGCATTTGTTTCCATCTCCGAATAACTGGCAGCACTTGTCCCTGGAAGGCCATCCTCCAGTTATTGGGTTCATTCACTGGCCCTTTTTGGGAGGTGATGCGCTTTTGATTTCATGTCGAAACAGTGCACGATGCTAGTGCCAACAAAATCATGCTGGAGGGAAACTTTATTGAAGTCCATAATAGTCAAAAGGACAAAAAATGTTATTTACTCACAATCTTTGTAACGTTGGGTGATGATAAATAAACGTAAAGCACTTCCAGTGAAATAATTTTTTAATTTTCATATGCAGAAAAACAAAAATTGGTATGGCAGCTACTAAAGACAAGTACCACACAAGCAGCTCCACCTGCTTTTCATTTATGATGCTCAGGTAGCCGTCAGTGCGTCGGGATATCATTTGTAACTACACTTCAGAACGATATCATAGTTACAGGAATGGAAATAAAGCCCATTGACTTATACTTTAGGTGTTTCATCTCTCAGCGGCAATCAGAGTTGCTGCTTCTTCGAACTGTGAGCTTTCCGGATGTGAGTCAGAGCACGAAACAAATCTGCAGTGCAAATTTATTCTTCCTGCTGTCGAACTAATGATGAACGGGCAACATTGCAGAATATGTTTGGCAACCGTGTGACCTTCTACTTACATTGCGGAGTGGTTTTGAATTTACCTGCTGTATTCGCTTGATATTATCTTGTCACTTTCGCTGAAAAAAAAACCTTCAACGATTATCATGCAAGGTGTAAGACTGGGTTCTTAAATGTGGGGTTTGAATCCAGGAATGTAATTTCCCAGCGAATCTACAATTCACATAATATTTTATCTTGTGCATTATCGGTATTATCGATAACAGTTTGCGTCGGCAGTACTGGCTTGGTAACTATGTGTAATGTGGCCATTCTGTGGAAAGGAACATGCAATAGCTCTATGGTCCAATGTCATTGGAGACCTACACAGAGAGTCAGCTTGTATTATTCAGACACAAATTTCCAGGCTGAAAATCAGTAAGCCAATATTCTCCTTCTTAAGTCTTCTTGAAATCTCGATTTCATATCTCCTATACAAAAAGGTGAAATATTTAAGAAATTGTGATATTGCAATATTGTTAAAATTTAAATTTTACTGCATATAACGACACAATTTTTAGTTTTTGGGAATATACGATTTGAATGATTTATATGTGGCACTGATTTCTTTTTGGATCTATTCGTGCACTCAGATTTACACATTCAGGTGGTAGTCCCAAAATGCTTCTTGGGTATGACAAGGACTTCATCATGACAAAGACCGCAAGGTAGCAGGTATTATCTGACATATGTTTGAAGTTTAGTTTTGTAGCAGGAGGCTCCTGTAATGAATACTTTTTCATCTTATAAAAGTAGACGTTCGATGTAAGATGATAATGATAAGTAGTACTTCATTATTCCGCAACAGCTATAGAAAATATGTGATGTAGTTAATACATCATCTTTCGGCACTAATTATCCCATTATCATGTAAAAAACACACAAGTCGTTACTTCACATATTGCAAATACTAACACACATAAAATATAAATGTACACTGATCATCCAAAACATTATGACCACGTATCTAACATCCAGTATGTCCATCTTTGGCATGGATAATAGCAGCGACGCGTCGTTGCATGGAATATATCAGGCCTTGATAGGTCGCTGGAGAGAGCTGACACCATATCTGCATACACAAGTCACCTAGCACCCGTAAACTCCGGGGAGGAGGGCGATGAGCTCTGACGCCAAGTTCAATTACATCCAACATGTGTCCGATCGGGTACAGATCTGGCGAGTTGAGGCAGGTAGCACATCACTTGGAACTCATCATTGTGTTCCTCGAAACACTACATCACACTCCTGGCCTGCAGACACGGCGCATTACCTAGTTCGAAAAAGCCACTGCAGTCGGGAAACATGATCGTCATGAATGGGTGTACGTGGTCTGGCCGTCATGGTCCTCTGCACGAGATCTACTACACCTGAGCAGGTGAATATTCCCAGAGCATAATGTAGCCGCCGCCAGCTTGTCTCCCTACCGCAGTACAGGTGTCAAGATGCTGTTCACATGGAACACGACTGATTCGCGGCCTCTGATCGGCATGCGTGTTCTGCCACGGCCGATTTCTCCACCTGCCCCAACCTGCAATGTCGCTTATGCTCCTTGATCCTGGTGTTAATGGATCGTCCAGTCATCCCGACATAAACTTTTCCGCATGTGCATGGTATGCGGTATATTCCCGACATTGAAAGTGGGTCTCTTTTCTCCTTCGCCGATCTAAGACACTCTTTGATCTTCCTTGTCGGTTTGAAGATCGTCTTTACGCCATGTTGGCGCACTGAATGAGACCGACCACGTAATAAAATTCGCCGACACGGAAGTTCTGGCTGTAGAGAACCACTATCACACGCGCTTGTTCAGAGAAGCTGTAGAAATACAGAAACACGCGAACAGTTTGAACAAGAAAGAGGAAAGCCTTAAGGTCAACGGATCCTGGCTTCCCGTACTGCAGCGAACGACCGTCGCAGGTAGCAAGAGGAGAACCGCACCGGAAATGACCGCGGAGAAGCCCTCGGACGTTGGCGCGCCAGGTACATATAGTCTGCGCCCGCGAGCTCGGCTCCAGTTCACCACCGGCAATGGAGGGTGAAGCTTTGACAATGCCAGCCACTCGTGCTGGCGAAACGTCAGAAAAATCATTAGATGAACGTCGGCCGAAGAACCCGAGACAGAAGCCAATAGGCAGTTTGTCAACAAGTGGCCACGAAAGCCTCAACAATTTTGTATTACGCCTCTACGGGGAGGAGATTTGCAGATTGTACCGACGCCTTGACCAACGACGGAAGAAGAAAGCGCGACTGATGTCCTCTCTCGCCTTTCTGTCACGGTGCCGAGATGAATGTGCTACACCGAAGTTCTTGAGATGCAAGCGCCTATTCACCACCGCCCAAGCACATCGTATCTACGACAGAATGGAACGAGCTTTTCTTCGTGAGCGAATACATACAACACGGAGAGACTTGGCAAGAACGGATCAGGAACTTCTGGAAATTTTCTATCAACTAAGTAGCAGAATGCATCGAGACGACTGGGACAAGATCGACAGCATCATTCACAGGAGCATGCAGAAGGAACTCGAGCGCTGCACCGAGCGACAGAAGAAAAAGTTTGAAAGATGCCGGAAGCAGACCGACAAGGCGACTCCCGACATGTCACACACAGTGGTCAACCTCACTGAACGACAATTGACCGAAGCGGAAGTGTCTGTTCTTCAAAAAGGAGGGAATTTCGCTATCATCCCGAGAACCATACCTATGGAGGACATCATTGCCAACACCGAAGCAGCCATTCGTGCCCTTCCTTGTGAAAGGGCAGAGGAAATACGCACGGAAACAGCCAGGATACTGCGCCGAGCAAAACCGCCAGCTTGCAACCTGAAGAAAGAAGAGGTACAAGCCATTAAGAATCTCAACGCCGACAAGAGTATATTGGTACTGCCTGCCGATAAGGGGAATGCGACCGTCGTAATGAAGACCGGAGATTATGAGCAAAAGATCCGAGACCTATTAGATCCGACGACGTACCGAAAACTAAGCGCAGATCCGACGCAACGTATCACACGGAATACGAATCGATTGATCAAGGCGTCTTCTCTGCCGGCGGACATACAGAGAAACCTGCGCAACACAGAAGCCCTACCACCTCGGCTGTATGGATTACCCAAGATCCATAAGAACAACGTTCCACTGAGACCGATCGTTAGCGCTCCTGGATCACCGACATATAAGCTGGCAAAACACTTGGCCTCTCTGCTCCAACCACACGTGGGGAAGACCGACACATACATTAAGGACTCAGGACATTTCATTGAGAAGCTGAAGAAACTGAAACTTGCACCAAACGACATCCTGGTCAGCTTTGATGTTGTTTCGTTATTTACGAAAGTGCCACTCAGTGACGCTCTGGAGCACATCGGTTCCATTTTCCCGCTAGACATCAGAAAGCTCTTCCATGCATGTCTCACCACGAGCTATTTCACGTGGAATGGCGACTTCTACGAACAGCTGGAAGGCGTCGCCATGGGTAGTCCTCTCAGTCCAGTGGTGGCCAACTTCTTCATGGAACAATTCGAAGCACAGGCACTGGACTCGGCCACTTGCAAACCTAAGGTGTGGTACAGGTACGTCGATGATACTTTCGTGGTGTGGAGCCATGGTGAAGAACAGTTCAGTGACTTCCTAAGACACTTGAACAGCCTCCATGCCAACATAACATTTACCATGGAAGTAGAAAAGGACAAGAAACTGCCATTTCTAGATGTGCTGGTCACAAGGGACGGCGAAAACCTGGGACACAGCGTGTATCGAAAACCGACTCACACGGACCGATACCTGCACAAACTGTCAAACCACCACCCGAGCCAGAAAAGGGGCATGATTAGTACGCTCGTAACGAGAGCAGGACGAATATGTGAGCCGCAACACCTCAAACGAGAAATGCAACACCTGGAAACAGTCCTGAGAAGCAATGGGTACTCCACAAATTATATTAGAAGTGTAACTGAGCCAAACACTCGCCGAAGTAAGGAACCAGAAAAAGAAATGTCGGGTACGGCCTTTCTGCCATACATTCCCGGAGTGACGGACAGAATCGGCCGTATATTGCGCAAACATGGCGTAAAGACGATCTTCAAACCGACAAGGAAGATCAAAGAGTGTCTTAGATCGGCGAAGGAGAAAAGAGACCCACTTTCAATGTCGGGAATATACCGCATACCATGCACATGCGGAAAAGTTTATGTCGGGATGACTGGACGATCCATTAACACCAGGATCAAGGAGCATAAGCGACATTGCAGGTTGGGGCAGGTGGAGAAATCGGCCGTGGCAGAACACGCACTGAATGAGACCGACCACGTAATAAAATTCGCCGACACGGAAGTTCTGGCTGTAGAGAACCACTATCACACGCGCTTGTTCAGAGAAGCTGTAGAAATACAGAAACACGCGAACAGTTTGAACAAGAAAGAGGAAAGCCTTAAGGTCAACGGATCCTGGCTTCCCGTACTGCAGCGAACGACCGTCGCAGGTAGCAAGAGGAGAACCGCACCGGAAATGACCGCGGAGAAGCCCTCGGACGTTGGCGCGCCAGGTACATATAGTCTGCGCCCGCGAGCTCGGCTCCAGTTCACCACCGGCAATGGAGGGTGAAGCTTTGACAATGCCAGCCACTCGTGCTGGCGAAACGTCAGAAAAATCATTAGCTGAACGTCGGCCGAAGAACCCGAGACAGAAGCCAATAGGCAGTTTGTCACGATTTTATGTCACCATTTCCATAGATTCCACACATTAACTGGAATTATCATTTGGTTTTGGTTCAAATGGCTCTGAGCACTATGCGACTTAACTTCTGAGGTCATCAGTCACCTAGAACTTAGAACTGATTAAACCTAACTAACCTAAGGACATCACACACATCCATGCCCGAGGCAGGATTCGAACCTGCGACCGTAGCGGCTGCTCGGTTCCAGACTGTAGCGCCTAGAACCGCACGGCCACTCCGGCCGGCATCATTTGGTTTTCAGTTACCTCAACAGCACACCGCTCTCCCAGCCATATGTCAGTTTCCGAGACCGGAGCCGCTACTTTTCAGTCAAGTAGCTCCTCACTTTGCCTCACAAGCTCTGAGTCCACTACGCTTTGGGCAAGTGCCGGGATGGTTCCTTTGAAAGGACACGGCCGATTTCCTTCCCAATCCTTCCCTAACCTGAGCGTGAGCTCCGTCTCTAATGACCTCGTTGTCGACGTGACGTTAAACACTAACCAGCACCACCACCACCCCGCTTTGCCAAAAGCTCTCGGCAGACCGTGTTGTCACCTATCCAAGTGCTAGCCCAGCCCGACAGCGCTTAACTTCGAGAACCGTTGTTACCACTGCGGTAAGGCCGTTGGCTGAACATACCAACAAAAGTATATAATTGTACGTCACATAGTTCAAGAGACAATGTCATGAACAATGAAACGTCTGGAAAAGTGCCGCATAATACGTACCGTTCTACTACGTCTTTATTACTAACACTATTCTCAACAAATTTCACAGACAGTATCCATAGCAGATACAATCAGATAGGGGAAGTAGGAAGTATACAGAGAAAGGGGTGGAGGAAATGGACAGAGAAAAGAAAGAGGCTGAGATGTCAGAGAGAGGAGGAGGATGAGATGGACAGAGATGGTGGGGAGGATGAGATGACAGAAGGAGGAGGGAACGAGGAGATGGACAGAGGGAGAGGGAAGAAATGCACCAAACAGGTTTGGTAGTCAGATAGTTGAATATAAAATAATAAAGCTTCAGTTCCTAACTTATTTTTAAGGGAGGTAGGACGTCAAACGGGCCGACTTGGAGCAGGAGAGACACCACAGGACATTTTAGTTTCCACTGTCTATACTATAAATTCATAACACTTTGGCAGCATGACGAGGAAGAATTTAGGATTCACACTCATAGGAAAAAAATAACAAAATAATTCATTTATATGTGAAATTTCACCATTTTTTCACTTACTATCGGCTGCATTTGTTGCTTTAGGTACACTTTTCTTCATAAGTATGAGAGATTCTTCAGTCAATTTTTCATAGCATTCAAACCATACATACAGGTGTATGAAACTCTAGAATTTATTTAATTTATGAAAACATGAATGAGCTGTTTCATTTTAAACTTCTTGTTCATGTTATTCAGTCCATTTGCATTTTCGCAACGGTAACTGAAACCTCCGTTTAAATTATTGAACCTGCCAGGCGGGGTGGAGGAACACCTCAGGGAGTACTGTGGACTGACCTTGCTAGTTCAGGTCGTTCACTAAAACTGCCAGACTCTCCTGGGGGTAAGAAAGGAAATTGATGAGTTTAGCGTTAGCGCGGCCCAACAAATGCGCTTCTTGCGTGCACTGTGATTTATCGTTCGTTTGCGCCTGCCCGCTGCCCTGGGACCTGCCACCACAAACAGTGACGCCTCGTCACAGAGCCTGTGTCCCACATATCCAGACAAGTGTTTACACAGCAGCCGTACACTTCGGTCTGTTGAGGAATTATGGAACATGTTTTATAACGTTGAAGGAGAACGAAAATTTCTTCTACAAAACTCAGCTTGGACTCCGCAGGCAGAAACTCAGCTCGCTCTCTTCCTCCATGAAATTCATAGCACTGTAGGCAACGGCACTCAGATTGGTGCCGTGTTCGTTGACTTCAGGAAGGCATTTCAAACTGTCCCACGCTGCCGCTTAATGAACAAAATACGAGTTGACCGGTTATCGAACCAAATCTGTGACTGCAGATAGATCTAAATACAACGGAAAAAGATCTACAAATGTCAAGATGATTTCTGGAGTACCCCAAGAAAGCGTGGTAGCACCGTTGCTCTTTACAAGGTATATCTAGTAGCAATAGTCGGACCTCTTTAAAGTTGCTCGCATATAATACGGTTGTCTATAACATGGTAGCACCACCACAAGACAGAATCGATTTGCAGAATGATCTGCAGAGGATTGCTGAATCGCGCAACCTTTCGCAGTTGACCCTGAACATTAATAAATGTAACATATTGCACAAACACAGGAAAATAGATCTACTACTTTACAAGACACTTTGCTGAAAAACTGCTGGGCACAGCATCTACCGTAAAATGTCTAGGAGTAACTATCCAGAGCTACCTTAAGTGGAATGACCACAAAAAACAAATAGTAGGAAAAGCAGATGCCAGATAAGATTATTAGGAAGAATCTTAAGGTAATGAAAGTCATCCACGAAGAAAGTGGCTAACAAGACGCTTGTTCGACCAATTCATAAGTAGAATGAGATTTTCATTCTGCAGCGGAGTGTGCGCTGATATTAAACTTCCTGGCAGATTAAAACTGTGTGCCCGACCGAGACTCGAACTCGGGACCTTTGCCTTTCGCGGGCAAGTGCTCTACCACTGAGCTACCGAAGCACGACTCACGCCCCCTCCTCACAGCTTTACTTCTGACAGTATCTCGTCTCCTACCTTCCAAACTTTACAGAAGCTCTCCCGCGAACCTTGCAGAACTAGCACTCCTGAAAGACAGGATATTGTGGAGACATGGCTTAGCCACAGCCGGGGGGATGTTTCCAGAATGAGATTTTCACTCTGCAGCGGAGTGTGCGCTGATATGAAACTTCCTGGCAGATTAAAACTGTGTGCCCGACCGAGACTCGAACTCGGGACCTTTGCCTTTCGCGGGCAAGTGCTCTACGACATACTGGCAGAAGTAAAGCTGTGAGGACCGTGCGTGAGTCGTGCTTCGGTAGCTCAGTGGTAGAGCACTTGCCCGCGAAAGGCAAAGGTCCCGAGTTCGAGTCTCGGTCGGGCACACAGTTTTAATCTGCCAGGAAGTTTCAATTCATAAGTACTTTTCATCAATCGGAGATCCGTAACAGGATGGGGGTTGGGTCGGGTTGTTTGGGGTAGGAGACCAGACAACGAAGTCATCGGTCTCATGGGATTAGGGAAGGATGTGGAAAAAAATCGGCCGTGCCCTTTCAAAGGAACCATCACGACATTTGCCTGGAGCGATTGAGGGAAATCACGGAAAACCTAAATCAGGATGGCCGGACGCGGGATTGAACCGTTGTCCTCCCGAATGCGAGTCCAGTATGCTAACCACTGCGCCGCCTCGCTCAGTACTTAACAGGACAGATAGGAGAGATAGAGCAGATCCAACGAAGGCATCGTTTAGTCGGCGCGGGAATGTTACAGAAACGCTAAAACACTCGAGTGGCAGACGTTACAAGAGAGGCGTTGTGCATCGTGAAGAGTTTCCGGGAAGAAGCGGACAACATATTACTTCCTCCAACACATTTCTCGAGAAATGACCACGACGAGAAAATTCGAGAAATTTGAGCTAATGCAGACGTTAAGCGACATTCATTTTTACCCCGCAACATTAGCGAGTGGAACAGGGAAGAAGAATCAGTTAGCGGTACCCGAAGTACAGTCCGCCACACGCCATTAGGTAGTGTTGAGAGAATGATGTAGACGTAAATATAGACTTTTCATCGGTCACAATCCCCGGACTGTGTGTGACAACTACTGACGACAGCACTCTACGTTCGAGAATCGTATCGTTCTGGGCTTGGGAAGAATGCTCGAGCTAAGTACTATCCCAAAATAAATGAAAACATTTCGGCAGTTATCGGCACTGTTTTACACATGCCCAGCAGCAATAATGCTATTTGCGATGTAATACTGTCTGCAGTGACAGTTGTTGAACAACTATTTAATGATATCTAGGCAATGACGCACGAGTGTATCCATGATTTCATGAAAGCTGTCTCCGGGTACACGTGCTACTAGTAACTGTCCATTACCCGTCCCCACGTTTCTTTTCCTTGTTGTTATTGAATCCTACTCGCCGCACACGTGCGAGCGGTGAGCTGCCAGCCGTACAATATTCCATTCTTCAGCTTGGAGAATTCACAGAAAATGAATCAAGAAATGGCAGAACATATTTATGAAAGGAAAATGTAAAGAAAGGTTTTTAATCCTTCCACACCTCTGGCTGCAATCGAGTACATTAAATTTTACTCTCTCTCAGTTTCAATAGAAATATTCTTCCTCTGTGGAAACCTCATGCAGACATTTGTGAGAACAGCCTGTTTATCACGTACAAGAGCTGCTAACTTTGGGCTTCACTACAAAAATACCGACAAGTCATAGTAGCAGTGCGGAGCAGATTTGACCGTCAGCCGTCAGAATGCATGGAAGTGGTTGGTTAGTTGTATCCCAAAGTATAAATGAATATTATTACTGTTATTTCGTATGGTAATTATTGAATGATCAGTTTATTTACTACAACAGTGAATATTTAAAAATAAGTTGCTTTAGTGCATAAAAAGAAGCCAAGTGTACAAAGCATATTTTGAAAACGGGTACATACACTCCTGGAAGTGGAAAAAAGAACACATTGACACCGGTGTCTCAGACCCACCATACTTGCTCCGGACACTGCGAGAGGGCTGTACAAGCAATGATCACACGCACGGCACAGCGGACACACCAGGAACCGCGGTGTTGGCCGTCGAATGGCGCTAGCTGCGCAGCATTTGTGCACCGCCGCCGTCAGTGTCAGCCAGTTTGCCGTGGCATACGCAGCTCCATCGCAGTCTTTAACACTGGTAGCATGCCGCGACAGCGTGGACGTGAACCGTATGTGCAGTTGACGGACTTTGAGCGAGGGCGTATAGTGGGTATGCCGGAGGCCGGGTGGACGTACCGCCGAATTGCTCAACACGTGGGGCGTGAGGTCTCCACAGTACATCGATGTTGTCGCCAGTGGTCGGCGGAAGGTGCACGTGCCCGTCGACCTGGGACCGGACCGCAGCGACGCACGGATGCACGCCAAGACCGTAGGATCCTACGCAGTGCCGTAGGGGACCGCACCGCCACTTCCCAGCAAATTAGGGACACTGTTGCTCCTGGGGTATCGGCGAGGACCATTCGCTACCGTCTCCATGAAGCTGGGCTACGGTCCAGCACACCGTTAGGCCGTCTTCCGCTCACGCCCCAACATCGTGCAGCCCGCCTCCAGTGGTGTCGCGACAGGCGTGAATGGAGGGACGAATGGAGACGTGTCGTCTTCAGCGATGAGAGTCGCTTCTGCCTTGGTGCCAATGATGGTCGTATGCGTGTTTGGCGCCGTGCAGGTGAGCGCCACAATCAGGACTGCATACGACCGAGGCACACAGGGCCAACACCCGGCATCATGGTGTGGGGAGCGATCTCCTACACTGGCCGTACACCACTGGTGATCGTCGAGGGGACACTGAATAGTGCACGGTACATCCCAACCGTCATCGAACCCATCGCTCTACCATTCCTAGACCGGCAAGGGAACTTGCTGTTCCAACAGGACAATGCACGTCCGCATGTATCCCGTGCCACCCAACGTGCTCTAGAAGGTGTAAGTCAACTACCCTGGCCAGCAAGATCTCCGGATCTGTCCCCCATTGAGCATGTTTGGGACTGGATGAAGCGTCGTCTCACGCGGTCTGCACGTCCAGCACGAACGCTGGTCCAACTGAGGCGCCAGGTGGAAATGGCATGGCAAGCCGTTCCACAGGACTACATCCAGCATCTCTACGATCGTCTCCATGGGAGAATAGCAGCCTGCATTGCAGCGAAAGGTGGATATACACTGTACTAGTGCCGACATTGTGCATGCTCTGTTGCCTGTGTCTATGTGCCTGTGGTTCTGTCAGTGTGATCATGTGATGTATCTGACCCCAGGAATGTGTCAATAAAGTTTCCCCTTCCTGGGACAATGAATTCACGGTGTTCTTATTTCAATTTCCAGGAGTGTATTTTTGTATAAATCTTGCCTCTAAAATCATTAAATATCACCTAAGAACATTACAGCTTAAAGAAAAACTTTCCTTTCTTCAGAAGAAATTCAGGTCTGAAAGAGTGAAATTATAACGTAGAGATGATTAAAAATATACACTGTGCGTTTCGTAGTTTAAAGTTTAAAAAGATAATAAAGAGTCTGAAAGGTAAAGAAGAAAGCCGAAACAAACATTTAAAAGTTTTAAAATGATACGGCGACCTTCGTTGAAAAGAAGCACTTCACTTTCATCAAAAAGCTGAAGTACCTGTGCAGGCTGAAGAAGTTGTGCGCAGTTTAAACATTCGGGTGATTGTGTATATAAATTTGTAAGTCATTGGGTGGTGTTGATAGAAACAGGATAGGTGGTAAGGTGGAATAAGAAAGTGAGGAAAGACGAGTTTGTTGGGTGAGCAGGACCGTGTTACCAGGAGAAGGCTGCACTGATAGGATGGATAAATATCCTAGCGAATTTCATTGTCTGGGAGAGGGCTTCGATTGAAGTTACGTTGGGGTAGGATACGAAGTGTATCCAAATGGGAGGGATGGTGGGAGTCTTTAAAAATGCGCAGCAGCAAATCAGGGTTGGTGACCGAAGGGAAAACAGTGGGTTGTTAGAACATAGTTTGAGTTAGGTTTAGAAAATGCGTAGGTGGTTGATGTGTGTAAGGAGAGATGGGAATTTGATAAAATTGAGGATGATCCACGCAGGGAAAGGTAAACGGATGCGGAAAGTGAGAAGAATTGCATGTTATTTGAGGAATTTGAGGGCCTCACAGAGCCTTGGTGGGGCTGAGAGGCACGGAACATTTGCATTTGTGAGTGTTGTGGACTGGCAAGACAGCCAATCCACAGTGACGGGTAGCCGAAAGGCACGCGTTCAAAGCTCACGCAGACTGGCGTGAGGTCTGGAACAATTAAAGGAGTTGAGTCTAATAAGAAAAGAACGTAGTTCTTGGAATACTTAACTTTAATCCATAATTGGTGTACATCGGTCTTGACGGTACATGTTTTATAGTTTCAATATTAACTGGTAATGGCGCCTTGCTAGGTCGTAGCAAATGACGTAGCTGAAGGCTATGCTAACTATCGTCTCGGCAAATGAGAGCGTATTTGTCAGTGAACCTTTCCTAGCAAAGTCGGCTGTACAACTGGCACGAGTGCTAGGACGTCTCTCTAGACCTGCCGTGTGGTGGCGCTCGGTCTGCAATCACTGACAGTGGCGACACGCGGGTCCGACGTATACTAATGGACCGCGGCCGATTTAAAGGCTACCACCTAGCAAGTGTGGTGTCTGGTGGTGACACCACAGTGAAGATGGGTCAGATCAAGATTTTGTAGATGTGAAGGGTAGTGGAGGAGTGTGGTCCGCAAGTTTGGCCAGTTAGTAGTTTTAGTAGTCTTATTCTATTGTGGGCTTCCTGCTGGATAGTTGGTGCGTGAGGTTTCCTTGTTAATTTCCTCTCAGTGGTTAGTCCAAAGTATTTTATTGTACTAGTTAAATGGACAGGACGGTCGTAAGTGATAAGATAGAAGTCATGAAAACTGAAGGTGCGAATGGTTTTTACTATAATTATTCCTTGAGGTAAATTGATTTTCAGAAAGAAAAACATTCTAAGTTGTCTTTATTATTACTAAGTTTGTTGTTGCATCATTGTCACGGAGTGAGAGAATTTATCTAAGTGACTGATGTGGATTTGAAGGGATCGTTGTGATTTCCGGGGTCTAGGGTAGGGGACGAGGAAAGTTGAGTCATCCGCATACTAGAGGAAATGGACTGCTTGGGGTGATTTCGACACATAAACAGTGTAGAGGAAATAAAGGGGAGAAGAGAAGAGGAAGCATTGAAGCACACCTGCAGTTCAATGATAGGTAATAGTGGCAAACGATGGGCGATTGGAAAGAAATGATGCAGTAAGGCGGACCTAGCTATCTGGAAGTGTGTATGTCTGGAGACCAGAATGCCATACATAGTCGTAGGATTTCTGTAGGTCTAAAGACACGAAAATAGCGTATTTAATGGTGTTAAGTTGGATGCATAGGAGATGAGTGAGATACGGAGTTGGTCGCAGCGGGGTAGTTGAGATTAATGTCACACTGGGTAAAGGGAAGGAGATGGTGTTGGGAGATTTGAAGTGGGCGATGGGAAGCAGAAGGAGGTTGCAGTAGGGGGTTCATGCGATTTGAGGGAAAGTAGGATTTTAGAGGGTTTCCATAGTTGAGGATTATAGCCTATGGAGAGAATATTGGTTTAAATGGTTGAAAGGGTGACGAGGAATGAATGGGACCATTCTTTGAGGTGTCGGCTGATGGCACAGTCGTGACCTGTGGGAAATGTTGCGTTTTTTGTAGAATATTTCTTGTCCTCGCTTTTCCAATATGTCTGCTTCGTGAGTAGAATGCTAGTTCGGTTATCGAAGTATTTTTTCGTTTTTAAGCGGAGTAATGAGCGCCTGGGAGGAGAAAGCGGAGGCGGTTAGTTACCGTCCTCCGAATGTCGCAGAATATGCCCATGCAGTGACGTCCTACGTGTTCCGTTTTGCTATGTTGTAGCAGTGATGGCAACTGTACACCATCGTCTAGGAGCAGCGTCTTTGATTAGTAACCAAAACGTCCTTGGTTCCGTTTTCGCTGAACCCTGCCACCGCTTAAATTTTGAATAAAAATCGTCAGCTTTAACGACCGCAGACTTCCGGCTAAAGAAGTCACGCTCATTCTGCCAACGGCCTTGTTGAAGAGGGTGGAGATCGGACAGAGGTTCAGGGCCATTTCTTGCTCTTGGAGTTTGAAACTGCCACTAAAGGCGGAAGAATCAGCAGTGATCAACGGTATGAGAACGCAGAAGGCAATGGAAACCACTACATTAAAGACACATAACGGGTCGCGCAGGACATGTGTCCTGTAATTGAAAAATTGTCACGATGTTCTATCCATTGGCAAGAGATTCCGGAATAGTCCCAATTCGGATCAGGGAGGGACTGCCAAAGAGGTGGTGACCATGAGACAAAGATTGAATGACTAAGGAAAGGATAATGTTCTACGAGTCGGAGCGTGAATGGCAGAAGTTTGAACGTGGTAGGGAAGATATAAAATCTGAAAAGGGAAATGCAAAGGCTCAGTCTCGACAGAGCGGTGGTCAGTGAAGTAAGGTGGAAAGAAGATACGGATTTCTGGTCAGATGAATACAGGGTAATATCAACCCAGAAAGGAATGGTATAGCAGGTGTAGGATTCAATATGAACAGGAAGGTAGGACAGACAGCGTGTTACTGTAAACAGTTCAGTGACGGGGTTATTCTCATCAGAATCGACAGCAAATCAGCATCGACAACAGAAGTTCAGGTAACCATGCCGAAGGTGTAGGCTGAAGATGAAGAGACAGAGAAAGTATATGTAGATACTGAACGGGTAAATCAACACGTAAAGTAATTTGAACATCTAATACTCATGGGGGAGTGAAATGCGGTTGTAGAGGAAGGTGTAGAAGAAACTTTTACAGGAGGATATGGACTTGATACTGAGAATGTGAGAGTAGAAAGACTAATTGAGTTCTGCAAGAAATATCATTTAGTAATAGTGAATATTCTGTTCAAGAATCACAAGTAGAGGAAGTATACTCGGAAAAGACAGGGTGATACGGGAAGAATTCAGTTAGATTACAGCTTTGCCAAACAGAGTTTCCGAGATCAGATACTGAATTCGAAGGCGTATGCACCAGAAAATATAGGCTTACAAAGGAGACGGCACGACCGTGGGGTCGGGGATTTGTCCGAAATTTTGTGTGGTGAAAGAGGACCCCTAACACCTCACGTGGTTAAAATATTAGGACGCACTACTCGGAAAATCCCGGGAAAAATCGATCCAAAGTTTCTTAGGTGCCTTATGAGTATTAACTGTTAATCTATTGCCGAGCCGCCGTCTGGCCTACATGGTTAGGGCTCGAATTCTTTGCCACAGGTCTAGCGTTCGATTCGTCTTCTGGCACTTTCTTTTTCTTCTGCTTCATTTTCTTTTGTTATTCCACCAATTACTCAAAAAGTTTCTCAAACCTACATTATTTTTAGAGCATTATTTTAGCTCAAGAACGTAAAGTTTTTCGTTCACTGAAAAATATTCGTGCTCGTTTTTCTATTTCGTTTTCTGGGGTTTCAAGGTTTAAAGGCTCTTTGTAAGGGTCTCCTTGGGATTATGACGGGCATCTGCGCATAGGATTGTGCACGAGCCGTGAGAAGTAAACTGCAGTTTGGTTTTCGATTTCGTCGTGAATAGACGTGCCTGTTTCAAATTTCAACGTGTTATTCCGATCCGAGGTTAAAAATGTCGACTGAAGAAGTTGCTGCCTCCTCTGGAATAGGAGAAGAAATTCCTGAAGAATCCATTCATAGTGATCTATCAAAATTACGATTGAAGGACGCAGTGGTGGATTATGAAAATCTGTTGATGGAAAATAATTTAATTGCATGGACATCTTCGGAAGAAATTTCTCGCGATGCATGTTATTGGCCGGAGAACTTTATAATAATACACTGGAACTTTTGGGTGAAAAAAGAGTCGTAACTGAAGAGGAATTAATTCACGCTCATGAGGCTTGCGAAGAATGTGTGGAGAACGACGAACAGTTCGAAGTGCCATAAAGTGATTCGTCTCCAGACGAATATAAACAGTCACCGAAAAGATTTAAAAGTGACATGATTCCCATTGCCTACAAAGTCGTGAATATTGCTAAAGTGCACCCTACATGGTCCTTGGCGACACTACAAAAAAAAAAAGGATGCCGCCAACTGAAGAGAAAAGAATATCTTTCACAATGGGAGAAAGATATTAAAAGTGGTGGTACGCGAATGGATAAATTTGAGGCGGTAGATTCGTGGACCTACGACCGTTTTGTGGAAGCAAGACAGCAATATCAGCAAGTCACGACAAGAAATTTACAGCAATGGACATTGGCTGCGGCTGCACAATTCGTCGATTTCAAATTCAAGGCGTCTGATCGATGGGTCACGGCATTTAAACAGAAGCACAGAATTTCACAACGCAAGATCACGAACCTGGTCTCGAGAAAAGAAGCGGCGTCAATGGAGGACATCCAGGCGTCTGTTTTAAACAAGACTCTCACTGAAAAAAGACGTAAAACAGCGTTCGTGAAAATGAAACAGAAGGAAAAAAAAGGTGCCAGAGGAGGACTCGAACTCGAGACATCCGGCGTGAGAGTCCGAACCCTAACGATCTAGGCCAGACGGAGGCTCGGCGGTGGACTAACATTTTATACTCATAAGGCACCTAAGAAACTTTCGATAGATTTTTCCCTGGATTTTCCGAGTAGTGCGTCCTAATATTTTAAGGACGTGAGGTGTTAGGGGTCCTCTTTCACCACACAAAATTTCTGGCAAATCCCCGACCCCACAGTCGTGTCGTCTCCTTGTCAGACCAGAATGTAGTATTGATGAAGAGTAAGCTGAACTAGTCAAGACGAATCAGTACGAGGAGAATTGATTAACGGAATTACTAAGAAACGAAGAAGAGCGCTTGAAGTTCTCTAACGCTACAGATACTGAGGTAAGGTATAGCCCAGTTGGCAGTTCAGCTGAAGAGGAATGGACATCTCTAAAAAGGGAAATCACAGGAGTCTTAAAGGAAAAAAACCACAGTTACAAAGAAGGTAATTGCCAAAAAACCACGAGTAACAGCAGAAATACGACAGTTAATCGATGAAAGAAGAAAGTACAAAATGTTCAGGAAAATTCAGGAATACACGAATACAAGTAGCTGAGGAACGAAATAAATAGGAAAGGTAAGGCGAAATGCCTGCTGAAAAATATTAAGATATCGAAAAAGAAATGATCGCCACGAGGACCGACTCTGCATAGAGAAAAGTAAAAATAACCTTTGGTGACTTTAAAAGCGATGGTGGTAACATCAAGAGTGCAATGGGAGTTCCACTACTAAATGCAGAGGAGAGAGATGATAGGTGAAAACGGTACTTTCACCTTAACATCTGCTATATTGCTAAAGATCCTAAGGACAACAAATTATAATTGACTTTCTTACGGTATCCGATAAACGCGGGATGGGTAATGTTATTCCTATGAAGTAGCAGTTTATTACGATATCAGAGATTCAATGTTTTCAGAGATTTTGCTTCGTAAATATGACTGAATCATTCAGATAATTGTAGAACATCATTAGTAAATTATGCGTTTAGAGTCAACTTCACTATTTGCATTCTAATGATCGAGCTCTATGCAATAAGTAGGGGACTGATAACCTGAGAAGTTAAGTCCCATAGTGCTCAGAGCCATGCCCGAGGCAGGATTCGAACCTGCGACCGTAGCGGTCACGCGGTTCCAGACTGTAACGCCTAGAACCGCTCTGCAACCCTGGCCGGCGCCTAAAGGTTAAACAGATTAGGAAACAATTATGCCAATGATAAGGCTTACTTCGAAGCTAGCAACCTCTTATTTTTCAATCGGCATCCAAGGTTCGACTGGATCCCAACCCGTCCCTTTTGACAATCTTATTCTGACTAAAGCCCTGGTGACAGTTGGCTGTTAATATTTTAAAAGTAAAACTGATTGTCAGTTATGAAAACCACTCTGAAGGAACATTTTAAAACATCGCTTATGAACACTTATTACAAGAGAACTCACTCGGCGGAACCACAAGGTCCAGTTAAAAATACAGCAACGCATCGCAACACACAGCTTAGTACAGCAGGTTGTTCAGATTATAACTAACGCAACTACAATCAAATTGAACAAGTTAACATCTAAATCTAACCACAAGACCGCTGTTTGTTTAACGGCAACCTGTGCCTTAGTACAGTTGTTCCGACTGCTTTTACGAGCAGGAGCCGATTCATTAGAACATTAATGATCGGGTATAATCCAGAAAGGAAAGGCAATTAATATCGGAACAAATTTTCAAACGACAAGAAGTGCCTTGTACACTACTACAGCCTATATTTACGACCAGACAGCCGACCTAGTAAAACTCTGAGGGTCGGGTACAAACCAGAAAATAATTAGGAGGTCAGGTAGACAATGACACAAATCACCACGAGAATTACAGAATGTTACTCCCCTTTATCAGCAAGCAGTTCCATGGAACCAAGGTGCGTCGCGGCGGTTACTGAGTGGTTCCAGTGAAAGCCAAGTAGAAGAGGGCAGCCGGGCCACGAGCGGTCGTCCGACACCAATGTTGCCAACCAACCGAGGGAATTTCGGCCTGCTGCTTGTAGTCGACGCTGACCCCAGTGAAGTACCCCGGCATCTTTGCTCTGCGCAGGCCCTCCTTGAACAGCTCGTGGCCACGGCCGCTCGGACCTCGTGACCACCTCTTGTCGTGATACAAGCGCCAATCCCCAAACTTGTTGCCTCGTGCCCTCGCGCCAGCTAACCTATACATATATCTGCAAGCAAAGACCTTCTAAGGATACAACCCGCAGATACCAACTCTTCCTCATAGATACTGACAATGGGGCCGCAAGAGGGATGGTCGATACTACCCTTGAGCAAGTGGCGCCAGACAGAACAGTTACTAACTTAATGGCCCCACGGCTCAGAACTAACATCATGATTGATTTTTTGTATAGGGGCAAACACCGAACAAGATGGCGCAGTGATTGGCACACTGGACTCGCATTCGGAATGGCTACGGATCAGACCCGCGTTCGGTCATCCTCATTTAGGTTTTCCATGAATACCCTAAACCGCTTCAGGTAAATTTCGGGATGATTCCTGTGAAAGGGCACGGCCGGATTCCTTCCCCACCCGACGGGACCGATGACCACGCTGCCTGGTCTCCTCTGTCGAATGAACCAATCAATCAATCAATCATAGGGGCACACTTACGAGCACGTCTGACATAAAGCCATGGCAGTGCATCGCTGTGTAAGTGCCGGTTGTATGGAGTCAGTTCATTAAAATGGTTCGACGTGGAGACTAAGCGAAATGACAGAACTTGCAAGTGCCCAAGACTGACTGTGGATTATGTTGCTCGATTTGGTGGTGTATCAATGTCCATGATGATGATGATGTGGATGTTTCGTTTGTGGGGCGCTCAACTGCGCGGTTATCAACGCCCGTACAAATGCCCAATCGTTGCTCAGTCCAAACTCGCCCCTTTCATGAATGACGATGAAATGATGAGGACAACACAAACACGCAGTCATTTCGAGGCAGGTGAATATCGCTGACCCCTCCAGGAATCGAACCCGGGACCCCGTGCTCGGGAAGCGAGAACGCGACCTCGAGACCACGAGCTGCGGACTTCACCCTCGACTCTCAAACTCGTGTACGAGCAGCGGTGTACCACGCGCAGGTTATGTGGCACGGCGTAGTAACGGTGGTCAAAACAAAATCGTAATCGTCAGGAATCGGCCGCGATTGTCATTCAAATCCGATAGAAGAGGCTGACGTGAATTTTGTAGTAGTTGGCACCGATTTGTAACCACTGAAAACAGATAGTGAAGCCTTTCTGAGTTCCACCTTTATTACGTTTACTTCCAAAGTGAGTAAATGTAGCAAATAAATAAGACGCTGGCACAACTACACTCTCCAGTCACATTAACGTGACCGGCTGTCAGAAGCCCGAACAACCACCTTCTGCACCGCAGACCTGTGCGAGACGTTCAGGAAGAGAGACAACGAGAGACTGGGAAGTACGAATAGGCGTGTGGAACTGACTCCAGTGCCACGCCCAGCTGCAAAAGATTTCTTGGTTGAGAATCCATGGCTCGAACAGCCCCATCAGTGTGGTGCCACATACTCTTGATTGAGTCTAAATGCGGGAAGTTTGGTGGCCAAGGAGTATAACACACTCCTACTGTAGCTCTTCGAACCATGCACGTACACTGTGAGGTGTGTGTAACATATTGTATTGTCCTGCTGGTAGATGCCATCGTGCTGAGGAGAAACTAACTTCATGCAGGGGTGGACGTGGTTCCCAAGGACAGCTGCTTACTTGTAACGATACAGTGTGCTTTCAAGAATGACGAGATCATCCAAACATTCCTCAGACAATAATTGTTGCATGGTATTTGCTTCTAGAAGTTTCAAGTCGTACACTTCAGCGGCCATTTGTCCGATGGGGCATAAAACCTGATTCATCTGAAAAGCCCACTTTTCGCCACTTCGTGGTAATGGAGTGCAAATTTCAGCCTTCATTCCTGATGAAGAATGGGTGCACGAACCAGGCGGATGCTGCGGAGGTCCATATGCAACAACATTTGCTGAATGTTCGTTAAGGAGACACTGTTGGTAGCCCCTTGTTTCATCTGGGCGGTCAGTTGCTCAACAGTTGCACGTCTAGTCGCTTGTACACATCTCCTCAGCCGTCATTCTCCCTGTCATCTATGGCACTTGGTGAACCACAGTTGCTTCAGCGCCGGTTTTTGATAGCACCATTTTGTCATGCACGGTATACTTTAACCACAACGGCACACGAACAGTTTACAGATTTAACGGTTTCGTAAATTCTTCCGCCTTCGGCCCGAAAGCCAGTGATCAAGCCTCTTTAGAAGAGGTATAAATCGCTCCATTCCGCACTACGACAAGGGTTGCACTGTTTCCGACGCCGCCCCCTCCCCCTCCCAGGAACCCTCTACATACACTCCACTGCTAGTGCTACCACCTGCTGTCAGTGAGTGTTTATTTCACTTCGACGTCCGATACTAGCGTTGGCCACATTACTGTGACTGAACCGTGTAGAGCACTTCGCTGGATTCCAGCGCAGAACGTCATAGGTCACCGTCGTAGATCACTTCTCAAAACGTTGTACCACGCACCATATCAAGTGACCAACAGCGAGATCAAAACACAGCTCACGTTACTGCAGATGCCTTAGTCACTCAAATCACCATCTACTTGGTCGATATCCATTGCTATTGTTACTTATATAAAATTCTAACAAATGCACACATCAACAAAAGTTACAGTAAGGAGATGAAGAAGCTGGGAACTGTTGGTTGGAAGGAATGTATATAAGATGTTTTTTGGATCACGATTTGGTTTCACATGTGATTATGTTGGAACTAATTATAATTTTTGAACGTTAAATACTGTCACCATATTTGCGGACGGCAAATATTAACAAATTTACGTAGATAAATATAATTATAGACATTGACAGTTGGTAGCTCTTCCTCTATTTTGTAACAGTTACTGTTAAACAAAAATACAGTGATAATTAACGTAAGTGTGAAAACCACATACGGTGTTAATTTTTCCAGACTTCACTCTATCACCACGCGAACATCGTTCCATTTTTGATCTTATGAAGTAGAACAAACACTGATTTTGAAATTCCTGATTAGCCGATATTTGTAAGTAGCGTATCTATATAATATTTTTGTCGCTGTCTCAAAGGAAATAGTAATTTAATGCAATAGAAATGATACGTGATTCCTTAACCGTACCATACTTACACATCATATCTTAAATACCATAAAAGAGGAAGCTGGATGGAATTATGGTTGGTAGTTACAATTTATAATTAAGACAATTTATTGACATTACCCCTTTAAAAAATATTGACAGTTTCAAATTGTGTACGAGCCACTAGATAAAATTTTGCAAGTACATTTAGAAACCCAATGTACTCAGTACCTTAACAAACAACTCCAGATTAAGAAAACAACAGGGTTACTGACAAGGGAACCTCCCCATCGCACCCCCCTCAGATTTAGTTATAAGTTGGCACAGTGGATAGGCCTTGAAAAACTGAACACAGATCAATCGAGAAAACAGGAAGAAGTTGTGTGGAACTACGAAAAAATAAGCAAAATATACAAACTGAGTAGTCCATGCGTAAGATAGGCAAAATCAAGGCTGCTGTGAGCACAGAAGCGCCGTGGTCCCGTGGTTAGCGTGAGCAGCTGCGGAACGACCGGTCCTTGGTTCATGCGTAGTCCATGCGTAAGATAGGCAAAATCAAGGCTGCTGTGAGCACAAAAGCGCCGTGGTCCCGTGGTTAGCGTGAGGAGCTGCGGAACGACCGGTCCTTGGTTCAAGTCTTGCCTCGAGTGAAAAGTTTAATTTTTTATTTTCAGTTTATGTGACAAATTCTTACGTTTTCATCACTTTTTGGGATTGATTATCACATCCACAAGAAAACCGAAATCGGGTAAGGTAGAAGAATCTTTTTACCCATTCGCCAAGTGTACAAGTAAGGTGGGTGGACAGTATATTCCTGTCATGTGACGTACATGCCGTCACCAGTGTCGTATAGAATATATCAGACGCGTTTTCCTGTGGAGGAATCGGTTGACCTATGACCTTACGATCAAATGTTTTCGGTTCCCATTGGAGAGGCACGTCCTTTCGTCTACTAGTCGCACGGTTTACCGGTGCGGTTGCAAAACACAGACACTAAACTTATTACAGTAAACAGAGACGTCAATGAACGAACTGACATATCATAACTTTGCGAAAATAAAGAAATTAAACTTTTCACTAGAGGGAAGACTTGAACCAAACAATTACAGGTAAAGGGTGACTTAATAACACTTGAACACTAATGCCAAGCTTAGATGCCCTTACATAACATCATAGAAGCACTTAAATAAAAAAAACTACAACAGAGACACTGATCTTTAAAAAATAAATGTTTACGCGCTCAGACGTGTTAATAAAAATTATTAGAAAAGGTTGCGGAAGTAACTCAGCAGATGCTATGCAGTTTAAGGTTTAGCCAGTTTCCAGTCCCTAATGTTTAAGAAAACAAGTTCATATACAGACAGGTTACATACTATATATATAAATATATATATATATATATATATATATATATATATATATATATATATATATAAGGAGGATAAATAGATAAATACTAAACTTTGGAAGGCTATATGTGAACAACTTCGGTAGTGGCCATATTCCCAGATTCTTAAACACTGCCAGGCCCGGATGACATTTCACTCCACGCCAAGGAGCTGGCACAATTAAAAGTTTCTAACAGAATCACAAAGACATTCCAATAACTCATAGAAACACTTGGAAGAACCTTTGACTCAGTTACACATGGACAACTGTATTAATAGAGAGCAGGCTTTAAAAACAGCAACATAAAATCATTTGATTGCAAGAGACACAAAGAAATAGTAAAACTTCTGAGAAAATTTTCAAATAACGGCCACCATTTAAATAGGCCAACTGAATTCTTCCATACCGTCTTAAGGTTCGACAATGAAAGTCTCACCATAATAATAAAGTTTAAAATCTCTGAGTGCGTCGGTGAACAAACAATTACGACGACTTGCTCTGTACCAGGTGCACAATACGAGGGAGCGGGTTGCACAGCTACACCGCTTCCCTTCAAATTTTGTTCCCAGTGAAGTCAGAGAACTTGTATCTCCAAGCTGCCCATGTCGGCAAAACGCCCAATCAATTTCACACCACTACGTGTAACGGTCATCACGCTCGTTCGGCAGCCGTTGACACTGTCTCCCCGCGAACGTCACGAGATCGCGAGGGTTACACGTCGAAGGCTGACAACCAACTCGATTCGCCTGTAAAGCTGCAAGATAAGACACGCGAAAAGCAAAGATAGCTTACCACCACCACAATCGATCTCAACGATACATGAACAAACTAACACTGGCGCCAGCTCGCCACTACTCAGAAATATGCAAGAAGTTAAGGGAGTTTTATGTAGATGGTTATCCGTGCTTCCTATTAGCTATATATTCAGATGTTATCATGAGCATTTTTTGGGTGGATTTAAGCATGCTTTTGATTGAATGAAGCGTATTCTGTTGTATTTTGCCATGTTTCGTTTCCAGTTCAAAGTTAGAATATTTTATTTTTGGAGTGGTGAATGTTCCTTTCCGGTTGGGATGTCGTGCATACCAACTGAATTGTTTTACCTTCACTAACTGAACGTTAAATAATCCTTCACCACAAACTCTTCCATTTTTGAAAAGTTGCTAATGGATCGTGTGTGGCCATAAGTTGTTTAAAATGGCTCTATAATATTCTAATACTATGAGTTCAAGATTTGGGGTGACGTTTCGTTGCGCTATGATACTCATATTTATTTTTGAAAAACTAAGCTTTCAGTGTTATTTTGTCTGAGTTACCATAGAACTGCTAGAAACCCACGTACTACCAGCCTCAACAACAACGCAACCTAGTGCCAGCGTCACTGTTTCAAGAAAAGTAACTTCATTCTTTCTTTAATATTACAGTGTACCCGTATAGCAGAATGTTGCCGCAAGGTGAATGCGTTTTAACTATCCCGGAATTCACGAAAATCTTGTCAATGTGAAATAAGACAAACAGAAACACTTATTTTAAATATTCAGCCATTCCATCACGTATTGTACACGCTTATACGTTTTATTTCTGCACCAGCTGAAAAGGGGCCACCTCACTTGTTCTTTTTTTTTCGTTTTTCTCTGAGTTAGAAAACAATTGCAGTTAATCATCCTTGTAGTATCAAACTGATTCGAAATATGTTACTGTAAATATTTAGCGCTCTGCTTTCGGGAGAGAAGACGGACAAATTCTGTGTTTGTTCAACACACTAGGTAGATTCGTTCATGCAAGAAACAAAATTCTCTTAAATTCACTCCACAACATGGGAATGTTTGCCCTTGTGCTTTATTTTTGGTCCTATTGTAAAATGATCGTATCGTAAATTAGAGTCTTTTAAAGCGGAGTGGTAACTTAGTTCATATGGGTGGAACTCGTGACACAAATATTGACTTGCCTTTTTTAGTTAACATCTACACTTCTATAGTGTTGCTTAGAAGCTTTGTGTGAGAACACGCCAATAATTAAGCGAATCTGGAAATTACGTTAAGAAGTTTTCGCTTTAGTCTTGGTTCCTAGTTGTATCAATGGATTCAAATAGTTTTTCTCCTCCTGGTATCTTATTCATTATTTGCTAATTTGTTTGTTGAAGTTGGTCACTCATAAAATTACTCTGTTTCAGTACATTCTCTCTGCAAGCAGATACGGTTTGTCCATCGGTTGTTTTTCTTTACTAAGTCCTACAACTCATCGGTTAAAAGAGCTTTTTGCTGGAGTGCAGATCTGTGCGATAAATGCCCTTTCCAAGTTACTTTCTAAATTTCTTGGGATATTTTAGAACATTTCTTTAAAATTCTATTTTAGAACATTTCTTTAAAATTCTGGAATACACTCCTGGAAATGGAAAAAAGAACACATTGACACCGGTGTGTCAGACCCACCATACTTGCTCCGGACACTGCGAGAGGGCTGTACAAGCAATGATCACACGCACGGCACAGCGGACACACCAGGAACCGCGGTGTTGGCCGTCGAATGGCGCTAGCTGCGCAGCATTTGTGCACCGCCGCCGTCAGTGTCAGCCAGTTTGCCGTGGCATACGGAGCTCCATCGCAGTCTTTAACACTGGTAGCATGCCGCGACAGCGTGGACGTGAACCGTATGTGCAGTTGACGGACTTTGAGCGAGGGCGTATAGTGGGCATGCGGGAGGCCGGGTGGACGTACCGCCGAATTGCTCAACACGTGGGGCGTGAGGTCTCCACAGTACATCGATGTTGTCGCCAGTGGTCGGCGGAAGGTGCACGTGCCCGTCGACCTGGGACCGGACCGCAGCGACGCACGGATGCACGCCAAGACCGTAGGATCCTACGCAGTGCCGTAGGGGACCGCACCGCCACTTCCCAGCAAATTAGGGACACTGTTGCTCCTGGGGTATCGGCGAGGACCATTCGCAACCGTCTCCATGAAGCTGGGCTACGGTCCCGCACGCCGTTAGGCCGTCTTCCGCTCACGCCCCAACATCGTGCAGCCCGCCTCCAGTGGTGTCGCGACAAGCGTGAATGGAGGGACGAATGGAGACGTGTCGTCTTCAGTGATGAGAGTCGCTTCTGCCTTGGTGCCAATGATGGTCGTATGCGTGTTTGGCGCCGTGCAGGTGAGCGCCACAATCAGGACTGCATACGACCGAGGCACACAGGGCCAACACCCGGCATCATGGTGTGGGGAGCGATCTCCTACACTGGCCGTACACCACTGGTGATCGTCGAGGGGACACTGAATAGTGCACGGTACATCCAAACCGTCATCGAACCCATCGTTCTACCATTCCTAGACCGGCAAGGGAACTTGCTGTTCCAACAGGACAATGCACGTCCGCACGTATCCCGTGCCACCCAACGTGCTCTAGAAGGTGTAAGTCAACTACCCTGGCCAGCAAGATCTCCGGATCTGTCCCCCATTGAGCATGTTTGGGACTGGATGAAGCGTCGTCTCACGCGGTCTGCACGTCCAGCACGAACGCTGGTCCAACTGAGGCGCCAGGTGGAAATGGCATGGCAAGCCGTTCCACAGGACTACATCCAGCATCTCTACGATCGTCTCCATGGGAGAATAGCAGCCTGCATTGCTGCGAAAGGTGGATATACACTGTACTAGTGCCGACATTGTGCATGCTCTGTTGCCCGTGTCTATGTGCCTGTGGTTCTGTCAGTGTGATCATGTGATGTATCTGACCCCAGGAATGTGTCAATAAAGTTTCCCCTTCCTGGGACAATGAATTCACGGTGTTCTTATTTCAATTTCCAGGAGTGTGTTTGTAATAACTGGAGACTATTAAGGAACATTTTCAGTTTTTTTTCTCGCTTGTGAAATATATTGATGTCAGAGAGACTGAAGATGTCCTGGTTGGCACCTCTTTAGACACTCTTATCTTCGATGTCACAACAGTTGTCATCACGAAACCACTGTAGCACACAACTCGAAAACCAAAGGTAGCAGCAGACGTAAATAACAGAGATTGGGCGTGGACAGTTTTGAGGTATCGTTAAGTTCATCTAAAAAGAATTCTTAGTTGCTACTGTTCTCAAAATGACAATTTCTCTTCAGCTTCTAATATTACGTCGTGTATCTGTAGTCTGAGATCACTGATGACTTTATAAACGATAGAAAAAAAGCACAAAGAAACAGTGATGTGGTCACCATGCCATTAGTGTTAGTGTCAATGTGTCGAGTATTTCAATGAAAAGTGTCCCTATGTATGTCTGCATAGATACAGACAGAGAAACATTTGAACATTTACATGAACTGCTAAAATAAATCTGCGGTATTCACGGTTAATTTTAGTTTCTATGTAAAATATGATTTATATTAACTCAGCCAAATTTGAATCAGGAATTAGCAGTAAAGAGTCACAACCACTCAACATCTCTGCAAGCATCATTAAATTTATTTAGTTTTAATGTCGCTTTTTGAATAAACAGGTGTACTCTGGTTCGGAATCATCAGTATGCACTGCGCCAAACGTAAGAATGATCCGACAGTAAGTATCGCCAAGAGCATGGCGTGTACTTAGAGTGAAGCACCGCGCTCCAGTTTATTCGAACACTAAATGCCGTCTTCTGGACGGATGAAATCGTTTCAGCCAATTAAGGCTAAACTCAAATTTTATCTGAAAAGGTTATAAGTGTCCAGTTAACAAAATGATTCTTCACGGATGCGTATGGAAAGATAAATTTAAGTTATCAACAGGAAAGCACATCTTTGAATCTATGTTTAGTTATGAAATGCTGCCTACAGGTTTGCAACTGGAGGCTCATTACCACATACAGCCAGAGATCGACTGTAGGGATTGTTCGATAAACCTCTCCAGTCAGACTAATCCCTTCATGATGGACTGCGTCTAATACCTTGAGCTCTGTTCCCCTTGTTGATCCGCACGCACAGTGCATCCGTGATCGATTTGGGACCCGATAATATTGTTGCACACTGCACCACAACATTATTGTTCCCTTCTCGTGAGATCCTGCACAAAAATTTGGTCATTATCATACTTCACAGATACATTCCTTCACAGATTTATTCCTTTGATTTTTTTTATTTTTTATTTTATTTCATTTCCCTTAGTTGTTAGTTACTGCTGCAAATGCTATATACTTGCCGAATAATCAATATTAACCCCTAAAACCGAAGTGGAATTCGGTTTTCATTAAAACTTTTCTGGCTGTGGTGCTGCGTCATCTTATAAAATAATTAAAGTACTAAAATAGTAAAATAACCACCTTTCGGGGGGGGGGGGGGGCATTGAGGGCGTTCTGAATGAGTAGGCGGATTTTTTATGTGGTTGTTCAAAATGTTGCGTTTCTAACGGAGTCCTAACAACACTGCTAGCTGTTTTAACGTAATCCCTCAAGACGTACAAGTTAGCTTTCATTTCAATCCAAGTAAGTACTTTATACAAGAGATTAAAGTGCAGTGGTGCTTGGAAAAGTTTCCACAGGTGCGT
Source organism: Schistocerca nitens (assembly GCF_023898315.1). Lineage (NCBI taxonomy): Eukaryota > Metazoa > Arthropoda > Insecta > Orthoptera > Acrididae > Schistocerca > Schistocerca nitens. Next base: position 813,568,927 of record NC_064615.1, on the reverse strand, counting down.
GATCATGTCTCGAGTGAATAATTATACTCTTATACTCATCGCCAGCAGCTTGTCTGCTATTACGATAGCAGAGAAACGTGGGCTAAGGATTACTGGTTTTGCTGAAACTACTTCCTTTTTTTTTCTTTTTATGTTATCTTTCTAATTCCATAACTCATATCGTCCAAAACTTGTGAAATGCATATATTTGCCCACGTAAGTATCACAGTGCCGAGGTTTTTAACACGAAATACCTTCTTCGTTACACCTGTGAGCGCACAGCTGTGTTTTTGACATACCTCTGTGATGTCACAATGATCTACATTGGCTGGCCTGGCCGATAGTCAGATAGCTCCCAGTCTAGTAAAAGGTGTCGTGCAACAGGTAACTGGTAGGACAGGGGGTGGCCCTGGAAACATGAGACATGGGAGTTGCGCCTCACAAACGGCGACTAACAGGGTCATCTTTTGGTTATGAAATGAAACAATGGTCCACATTAACCCCTGTTTATTACAATATCCCCTGGTGATGTATACATGAATATGGAATTATTACCGATTCCACTTCATCTCAAGAAATGAAGAGATTGCAAAGATTGACAGTTATTGACACAGGAAAATACTAACCTAACACTTGAATGTCATAACAAAAAGTGGATAGTTAACGAGAACGGGATAAAACCATAATCTACGAATGAGCTACAGAAAGGCAGCTCTGCAGAGTATACACAGTGATTGCCTGAATCTGACGGAGGCATAAGAAACTAACACACAAATTACATCACTGGTTGAGTCGTGAATGAGCCTTCTGTTACTCACAAAACCCGTAAGAATCTCGGAATATACATTATTCTAACAACATGCCTAAATTCGGGCAGCAAGTCCCATACTTTTGTCACCCGAGCCGCAGTTTCTCACTATATTCAGTACTCAATAGCGTGAAGAGGTCCGACCGCTGTAATATGCTGCAGACCGTTACACATCATCTGTCGGCTACTAGAACAACCCTTCTCTTTATCTTCAGATGCTTTCTATCTCTCCCGTATCACCAGATCGTCTCGATCCACGTCTTCAGCCAATGTAATCCCTTACGAGACTCCAGACGAAGACTGTCTTTCCAGGTCCCCAGCTGAAGAGTTCTCTTCGTGATCCCTAGATAATGTGTTCTCTCCCAGCACAGAATACTTTCTCCTCTCTACCAGTCCACCCAGTTCTTATCTACCGGTGACGAAGGATCTGCAAAGTGTTGGCCAGCTATATCTTTGTTAACAAGGCAACGATCTTCCTTCCTAGCAATATTTATACAATGTTAATCAATGGATTCTTTTCCATGTATGCAGTCGGCAAACAATTTTGAGTTGCTCTCTCACGCCGGCCGCGGTGGTCTAGCGGTTCTAGGCGCGCAGTCCGGAACCGCGCGACTGCTACGGTCGTAGGTTCGAATCCTGCCTCGGGCATGGATGTGTGTGATGTCCTTAGGTTAGTTAGGTTTAAGTAGTTCTAAGTTCTAGGGAACTGATGACCACAGATGTTAAGTCCCGTAGTGCTCAGAACCATTTTTTTGCTCTCTCACTTAACCATATTTTCCGCTTGAGCCAATATGCTCGTCTCCAAATCCACATTTCTCAGCAACTGACATGCTGACTTCTTCTTCTGTTATTTTTATTTGAAGATTAACCAATGAGGAACCTTCTTACAGCGTTTTAGACAAGAAGTTGTTCACCCCATCGCAAGCGATGACAGAAAGTCGACCCATCGCTCCACAAAGTGAAAAGAATTCGTGTCCACAATGCCGCTCTGTCATTGCCGAGATAACTATCTCTTACTGACTTACCTTCCACATCGTTCTCAGAGAGCGACACGTCACCACAAACCAAAGTTCGTTTGAAGGTGATTTTCATCAGATGGCATTGCTTGTAAAAACTGCAAGGGAGCACGCGTATGTCACACCATGTTGTACGAATTTTGTGAATGTAGGCCTGGACTGCATATTGTGCAGGGCACATTACACGAAGAACTACAAGAAAGTGAATTTCTGGTTCCCATGTTAATGGGTGGCACCAGCCAAGGGTGGTCACTTCGCCTTATACTCCCGCTCTTCCCTATGAAAGGCGAGTTAGAAATCGCAGAGGGCGCAGTGGGACACCAAGTCACAGATCCACCTGAACTACAAAGAATATTTCATACAAAACATGGAAAGATAGGGAATTAATATAAAAGAAGATGGCTGAATCCTGGCCATAACTGATGTTACTTATTACAAACGTTAAATATTTCAGTAATTGACATGAGTAGAATTCAGGCGACAGGACTTCCAGTCACTAACGAATAACATATGAGACGCTTATCACACTCAACGTTCGAAAATACTCAAAATCTCACGATGCACAAACATAGTTTTTTGTAGTTAATAAGAAAAGCACATATATATTTTACGTGAAGTATTAACGTTTACATTTTCGAAGTGGGGTTACCAAACAAAAGTGATTTTCCTTGGACATGAGCGTTCAAAGGATTAATAACGTAGTGTTAGTAAATCGCGTTAAACACAAAGAAAATCATGGGGCCCAACGCAGCACATCTTCCACAGTAGGTGGCTACCAATGCTATGAAAAGACTCTCCTAACGCTGACACTTTCGATATCCATTCATTCTTAAGCAGGATTCTTACTCTTTGCTTCATTAGTCACTGCACTGTACTTTAAATAATGATTTTGCTGAATGACAGGCGTTGACCATTTACTGATTTACCCGAGACTGATATTTGCGACAGGCAAGAAAACTGGATGCAGTGTCATAACAAACATTATAATTCATATTTTCTGTTTCATATGCCTCTTGCTTCATTTTATTTATAAAGAATCTTTAGGGTCCTTTACAACAAGTTTGTTTTATGTACCGGCATACAAGAACTGCACTGAAGAATGATTCCACATGCAACATGCGAGGTTGGTGTACAATACCAGTAGATGCGTCTCACTCCTCCACACCGAGAGGGACCAGTTATATACCTCATTTTGCTGCTAATATTTAGGAAATGGGCAACGAAAAGTTCAACTGATAACAGTTACTGGTGAATCACTGACTGCATAATTTGCTACTAAAATTATCATTCCTTTCAAACCAGTTTAACTGCATTGAGTCTTAGCAACGTCCTGTATGCGAAAATACGACATTAATCAGATCATACTGATGCCTGCAGACAGTAAGACTGTGGTTCACATTTGAGAGTGCGACCAATATCGGGAGTACTACCATTTATCCAGTACAGCTAGAATCATTCTCAATTACCTGGTTATTTTGGAGCACTTTGATATTGAAATTTGATCTTATCAGTGACGACATGCATGGTGTCATCAGTGACCTTGAACTGATCGTTTCATCAGTGACTTCATCCTTTTCAGTGAGGAGTGGTGCCACTCCCCTTAACTCCAGCCAATCATAATGCAGTATTAAAAATGTCCAAGATGGTGGGAATAGTCAGTTGCGTTAGTGGGAAATTTAAAACCCCTCAGATTTATTGTTAGTCTCTTCAAGACTTTTAAACAACGGAGCACAGATGGTCACTTCAGAAAACTTTACACGAACTCAGATAACCAGCATTACAGAAGATTATTACCTTTATATGTCTGGTTGCCATCAGTGAAATAACACTGACAGTAAACAACGTACAAAGAGTTCCAAGAGTCTTCAAGTATGGCCTTCTTACCTTGAAACGAATAAATTTAACAAATGGCTGGCTCGAGAAACCACTCAAGACAACCAGTTAAACAACTGATAAAATCCTTACGAACCAATTGGCCACCAACGAATGAACAACAGTACTTAATCTGTGGGGAAGGGGAGAGGAGGGTTTAAGTGCCACAGTATTGGTATTAGTCTTAAAAAATTGTAAGTCCCTTAGTGCACTTGCTGGCCTTTCTCTTTACAATAGTCCACCTCTTGGTCCCTCTGGTTAGAGTGATTTACGATATCCGTAACAAACCTATTAGCACCAGCCATAGACAAGAAGTCACAGCACGTAATTAAGATGTTTAATAACGGCAACAAACATAAAAAATCCTCCCCCCTCCCTCCCCCCCCCACACACACATAGAAAATTTACAATGAAAAGCTATTATTAGAATTATCCCTAGTCATTAAACGCCACAAACCCATTTAATTTTAACTTTCTAATTAAGCTGTATGTAAATTAATCCAATAGATTATTACTCCCTCTCATACTAGGTTAACAAATTGACAATTTGAATGACTTCCAGACACTTCAAGTAAATATTAACTATTTGCCCAATGCAAACAAGAGCACTTCATTTTATGAAATAATTCCGGATCAACAGCAATACAAACAGTTTAAGCCAGTTACTATTATTCCACGCGCACTTAGTAGCTCAACAGCTAGTCACGAACACATCTTCAGGTTACGACAAAAGCACCAGGGTCAGACCACTTAATCGTAATCTTAATAGAATTATAAACAATTCAGTGATCATCCACGCAGCTAATCTTTACAAAATGCTTGAGTAAAAGGAACTCCCTTTAAGGCACAAAAATAAGTACGGTGAAACAACAACAAACGATAGTTCTTTAGATGCGAACCCAGTACCAAATCACAGCCATCTAAAGTAGATATTTCTTAACGGGCGAAAGAAACTTGAACAGTAAAACATAGGCAAATCACTGATATCAAATAACTTACAGCAACCAGATGCTTCATAAAATATAAGCTCAGTAGTGCAATGAGGTCACAAAATAGTATACAGGATGCGTCACTAACTATTGCCACCAAGAATAACTCCGAAAGTATGATAGGAGCTGAAAAGTTTGTCGCACAAATGTTGCATGGGACAACGATGACCATAATATGACGTTGGTTTATTGTTGCTAGGTGTGGTCGCTTCAGAGATATGAAGGTCAACTTTGTTTTTTAAAATGGTATGCTATAGTTTGGTACTTATTTTCTGATAGCGGCTATCGAGACAGATCCAATTATGTGTAACAGTAAGGTCTTTGAAGGTCAACGAAGGTCACAAAAGTGGCATGAACGTCCATTTACAGAAGGTGTTCGAAGTGATGACCAATGGAATCAACGCAGTGCTGCAGTCTTTTTATCATGGATTGAGTGGTATTCCTTATCACATCGGCACTTATGGAAGCACATACTCTGTCAATTATCACTCGTATATCGTGCAATTAATAAATATTCTCCGAATACAGCGTATCCATCTAGTGTGCCATTGACACGTAAACACCATTCGACGGTTTCGCAATACAACACTAATAGGAACGGTAAGACTAGTATCGTTGAATCAAGCCAATGTGGATGATGTATTCCTTCGAAGAAGAAGTCAATATGCTTCTCATTTACGGAGAATGCCAACGAAATTCACTGAGAGCTAGAGACTTATACACTGAAATATATCCTGAACGTACTCACCCTACACGTTTTACATTTAAATATGTGTATGGCAAGTTGAGAATAACTGTATATATAACACATCGGAAACATATACAGCAAAGGAAAGTTACTAACGAGGAAACGGAAATTGGTACTCTTGCCACTGTGGTTCGAGATACTTGTGTTCGTTCGCGTCAAATCGCAAGGGAATCTGGCATGAGCCAAAGTAGTTTAGTTGGTGTTCTGCATCGGCATCAGTCTCCACCATGAATTAACTGGTAGGGATTGCATGCACACTTGCATTCTGCCGATGGGCACAACTTCAGATTCAGGGCGATGACACATTCATTAATTTGGTTTTATTTGCTGACGATGCTACATTCACGGAACATGGGAATGCTAATTTGCATAACATACATTATTGGGCAACTGAAAATCCATGTTGGCTGCGGTAAGTTGCATATCAAAAAACGTGGTCGGTGAATGTATGGTGTGGGATTCCGGAGGACAGAATTACAGGCCCCTTATTTCATCGAAGGAAATCTTAATGGTAGGTCGTACACCACATTCCGGCTAGAAACATAAGATCTGTTATTGGAAGAAATACTTTTAGGAACAAGAAAACAGAATGTGGTATCAACACGATGGGTGTACGGCACATTTTTCGCTGATGGCTGGAAATGAATTGCAGAGGCAATTCCCAAATCGTTGGATTGGACGCGGAGGAGATGTATCGTGGCCGGCTCGTTCGCCAGACTTGACGCCCCTGGATTTGTTCTTGTGGAGATTCGTAAGAAACGTTGTTTATAAAGACGTTACACTTAACCTGAAGATATGCAAGATGGAATTGTCAGAGCATGTGCTTCGATAAGGAATACCACTCAATCCATGATAAGAGGATTGCACCACTGCATTGATACCAATGGTCATCACTTCGAACACCTTCTGTAAATGGACGTTCATGCCACCTTTGTGGGCTTCGTTGACCTTCAAAGACCTCACTGTTACACATAATTGGATTCGTCTCGATAGCTGCTATCAGGAAATAAGTCCCAAACTATAGCATCCCATTTAAAAACACGAAGTTGATCTTCATACTTCTGACGCGACCCCACCTAGCAACAAAAACCCAACGTCATATTATGGCCTCGTTGTCGCATGCAACTTTTGTCCCACAAACTTTTCAGCTCCGATCATACTTTCGGAGTTACTCTTGGTGGTAATAGTTAGTGATTCACCCAAGTTAGTGACTTATTCCACTGAACTCCCTCTCAAGTACCACAACAATATTTAGGCAGAAAATAGAGTTATCTTAATAGTCAGTTTAAGTTCCACTAAACAGCGGGCGTAGCCCAACGGGTGACGCACCCTAAATCAAGAGTCACCAAACTACTAGGAATAGGGGACGCAACTTGGCGCAACCTGAACACATTAACGAGAGGAATCTCCACATAATTACGATAGACTTCTGTCAACTACTGGGGCGAGCAGCGACTGACAGGATACAGCCAAGTAGAGCCGAACGTCACCAAGACGTAGCTGGCTGAGCTAATGCCGTCCTAACATATTTCAATTAAGGCGTCGTCCCCTGTATGGTCAATCCGGAATTGTTTGCGCCCGCCGCTCATAGTACACTGTAACATAAAAAAAACAAAGGACAGACAACCAAACCAAAGGACACAACACAAACGCTCTTATTTCAGAGTTATGTCTGCCCCTTGAAATTTAATACCCTTAACAAATGCAAGACGTCAAACCAATAGCGTGGAAAATTATTCTTTACTATTACAGGGAGACCCCAATAAGAAGCATAAAGTCTGGAGAAGTTAAAGACCTGCCGAACTACGAGCATAAAAACCCATAATACAAGACATCGAATTCATGGCCCCTCCAAATGAATCATAAGACCACAGAATAAATCATAAGACACTCAAGTAACATTACAAGCGCACTGTCTTAACACTAAACATGGCCTGCGCACTATGCTAGAATGACTCATGCAGCCTTCACGCTACTCACGCTAAGTGCCCCCGTCACTGGACAATGTTTTACAATCTTAACAGCACTGCTCAACATACACCGGAACCAAGAGTGAATTCCTTATTCCCGCCACGGCGGGGATTACCACCTACTAATCACTGTTTCCGGCTGTAAACACAAATTACTATTAGATTGATCACAAAAACAACTTCAACGAAACAGCTCATGCACACCATTAGTAGCAGCAAACGACGAGAATCCATGTAGTATACATTGGCATCCAGCGGTCACTCCAAGAGTCGCCAACACAACATATGCCCAATCAACGGGCAAGCACGACCACTAAGGTCCCGTAGCGGAAAACCAAGAGACCATAACCGGAACCGCCGCGTTTAAATAGCGGCAGAACAGACAAACCAAAGAGAAAACGCGCATGCAAAAACGAGCAGGATTACTGCCCCTACTAGATAAGAGACTCTCTGACGCCAGAGACTCCCCCATGGCTCATTCTGTATGCAGTGTGTTAACAGTGTCACTTTAGAATGTTTTACTTTGTTGGTGGAGACACTACCTCCCATCTCTTCCCACCGTTGCGTGAAGTCTTCGAAGTTTTGCAAACGAAAATCGGCTAGTACCAAGTCGGAACTGTATGGAAGATGATCGATGTCAGTGAACGAAAGTGTAGGATTTCTGCAGATGTCGCAGCACTCGTGTGTGCTCCATCATTGTCATGCTGAAGGAGAATGTGCTGCATTGCGTGGACGAAAATGCATTGAATACAGGCATCTTTGTGCTGATATTGAGGTCGTTGAATCGCCTGCCACCTGGTCATCTGAAATCTGATCAAGTTCGGAATCTCTCTTTATCTTCTGTTATCTAACGCGCACAATATTTACCCTGGAAGGCTAATTTAGCATTTTTGTTAGATCGTGGCAGGTAGTATGACTATATAACACAAATATTTCTTTGTCTAATACCGTCCTGGACAGCATAGAGCGAGTGTTTCGGCTAAGATTCGTCAGGCGCACTTTCTCAGGTATTCCGTCAGATATTTCCAATTTCGTCGTGGTTTTGAGTGTTTGCCCAAATAACTGCTGCTAGTCACGTTCTTCTTGCGATGACCCATGACAACATAAAGCGTCGATTTGTTTCCCATCACAAAAAAATTATTTTTAAATCCGTATTTTACGTTCTTATTCAATAGAGCGCCCCCAAATTTGACTAGTTCGGTATTCGTTTTATCGATAAGTATTAACAAGGACAGTAGAACACGAAGACTAAACAGCAACCCAGCAGCGACTCAGTAGCACTGAATGCATGGCGGTAGAAGTGCGGCCCAGGGAAGTGCTGTCGCTAGTGGATTACTCGTTATCCTTCATGTGTTACGGCCCCTCTAAACAGATATCTATGAAACTAATATCGGCCTAGACTAATTTTGGATCGTTCTGTCAAATGAGCACGTAATACTTCGCTTTAAGGGAGACGGGGCTTCAAAAATTCGATTTTAAGATTGTAGCATATTTGAAACGCCTGGTCTTTCCTGCGTGAGATAGTTTTTGTTTTATATAAATACGACGATTTTTTCGTGAGATCTGATGGTTTTCCTGACGCTCTGTGCAATCTGGCATTTAAATGCCACGCCTTCCTTTTTGCGCCATGCAGAGATAATGCACAGCATTTAATTAAATGAAACGAAATTAAACCCGTATTTAGAGATCTTTGTAAGGTACCTTGTTGAAGAAATGTCTTCATAGGAAAACATAAAATTTAAATGAATGTGTTAATTCTGTCATTTCGAACCGGTTACCAAAAAATGTATTTGTTCAGCTTACAGCCCTCAAATTTTGTGTTTATGATGCTATTTTACGCTTCATTGATGGTGTAATTAGAAAACTGGATGTTTTGGAATTATTGAGCACAAAACCTAGTGGAAATACTGCAAAATCCTTGGTGCAAATAGATAAAGAGAGAAGCCGCAAAGCAGATAATGCTAATTTAAAATGCACAAAAGAAGCCAGACAGAAAATAACAGAGACCAAGAGAAGAGATTCAGATGACGCTCAGTATGTTTCAGGAATACATTAGTGGTAAGTAATTCTCATCAATAACTATACTAGAATTACTATGTTAACCTTATATGGATTTCCCTCAAAACTACTTTTTTTTTACTTTCAGGTACGGTACCATTATTTGGTAAACTAATGGGGTTAGAAACATGAAATGTGGTCAATTTGTACTGCACATGGTAATAAGTTATTACAAGTAAATTGAGAACCACCAAACAATCAGAAACTGTTTTATAATAATTAATGTACAAAGAAAGTTAAATTTTACTTGCGAAAGAATAAAATTTTATTCCTTCAAAACCATAAGAGGTATTACGTTCATTTTACTATTTTACTTGTAAATTGAGGCATATATCTTATATACATGTATGCAGTAAAAATTTCATTGTTTTATCACTTATAGTACTTTTGGAAAGCGTACCTATTCAAAGGTTAAAATAGCATTCGCAGAATAGGGATAAAACTTGCCTTACGTCTCCCCTTAAGCATCATTTTGTTTGTAACGGGAAAAAAAACATACGCCTTCCGTCGTCACTGGAGGTCATACGAAAGACCTGATAAGCCATGTTTGTTTGGGCTGACTTCAGTTACACAGGGCAAAAACTAAATTGCAAATATCTGCAGAAAAACCAGAGTAAGTGCTCCTTACAACTCTTAGGACAGACACCTCGTACAGGCATGTTTCACATTATGTTAGTATTATGTAATGAAACCCAACTGGAATTGTGTACTGCCACTCCCTTCTGAATGAACACACGTAAATATTAGAAACTGTCGCTGGTACTTCACAGCTTTAACGTGTTCCTTCTACACTTCTCAACAGGCTTTACGATGTGAATACTAATTCGTGCAGACCTATCATTCCCCCCACCCCCACCCCCACCCCTCCCCCGCGACCCTTTCCAGTTCATGTTCCACCTGTGAATGATACAGGAGAACCTTTAGTATGAGTTTTAATTTCTTTCATTTTACCGACACTGTCACTTTGCTACATTTTTTCCCCATCAGTCATCTGACTGGTTTCACGCGATCCGCCACGAATTCCTCTCCTGTGCCAAACTTTTCATTTCAGAGTAACACCTGCAAACTAAGTCCTCAATTATTTGCTATTAGTTGCTGGATCTATTCCAGTCTCTGTCTTCCTCTGCGTCTGTACCCTTTACAGTTCCCTCTAGTATCATGGAAGCTATTCTCTAATGTCTTAACAAATGTCATATAATCCTGCCGCTACTTCTTGTCATTGTTTTTCTTTTATTCCTCTTCTTGCGGATTCTGCGGGGAACCTCCTCGTGGCATACCTTATCAGTCAACATAATTTGCAAGATTCTTCTGTAGCACCACATTTAGGCTAGGAATGCCCTTTGTCTGGTGCTAGTAGCTTTTTATGTCCTCCTTGCTCCGTTCGTCATAGGTTATGTGGCTCCCGAGTTAGCAGAATTTCTTAACTTCAAATACTTCTCGATCACCAATTCTGATATTAGGTTTCTCACTGTGCTCGTTTCTGATACTTCTCGTTACTTTCGCCTTTTTTCGATTTACATATAGTTCATTTTCTATACATTAGACTGCTCACCCCATTCGGGAGAACCTGTCATTCTTCTTCACTTTCACTGAGGACAGCAATGTCATCAGTGAACCTTAACACTGATATCCTTTCGCCTTGAGTTTTAATTTCCCTCATGAACTTTTCTTTTATTCCCGTCATTGCTTCTTCGATTTATAATTGAACTGTAGGGCCGAAAGACTACATTTCCTTCTTACATCCATTATTATCTGAGCACTTCATTTGTAGTGTACCACTCCTGTTGGTTCTTCTTCGCTTTTGTACATGTTGTATATCATTCGTCTTTCCTTATAAATGACCCATAGTTTTCTCATAATTTAGAACGTCTTTCAGCATTTTACGTTGTCGAAATCTTTCTTAATACCGAAAAATCCTACGAACATGTCTTGCTTTTCGTTCAGTCTTGCTTCCATTATCAAGAGCAACGTCAGAGCTGCAATTCCCTCTCTGTGCCTTTACCATTCCTGACGCGGAACTAATAGTGTCTAACAGTTCCTTGATTTTCTATTCCATTCTTCTGTATACTATTCTTGTCAGGAACTTCGATGTACGGTCTTTTAATCTGATTGTGCAATATTTCTCGCACATTTCAAGTCTTCTGTCTTCGGAATGTGTGGAAATGGTTCAAATGGCTCTGAGCACTATGGGACTTAACTTCTGAGGTCATCAGTCCCCTAAAACTTAGAACTACTTAAACCTAACTAACCTAAGGACATCACACACTTCCATGCCCGAGGCAGGATTCGAACCTGCGACCGTAGCGGTCGCGCGGTTCCAGACTGTAGCGTCTAGAGCCGCTCGGCCACTCCGAATGTGTGGATACGGACCACATGTTCTGAGGAATCACGTTATGTGTCTTTAATGCAGTGGTTTACATTGCTTTCTACAACTTCAAGCCTCCGATCAATGCTGATTCTTCCTTCTTTAAGGGTATTTTCCCACCCCACGGGCAAGAAATTGCCCTGAACCTCTGTCGGCTCCTCCGCCCTTTTTGACAAGGCCGTTGGTTGAATGGGGGGTTTCTTAAACTGGAAGACGTCGGCTGCCATTGCTGATGATTTTTATTCAAAATTTAATCAGTGGTGAAGTTCGAAACTGGAATATAATACTTTTTGATTACTAATCAACGATGCCACCCCTAGATCACGGGATGTACACTGGAGTAAGTTTATTGTCTGCCTCTTCTTGGAACGCACGCTCTCACCTGTTTAACAGAAAATCTCTCCATGACAGACAACGCCCCTACGATAGCAAGTGCCAATGTTGTTTGATGGGTAGTTCGGTGGCTACTGCGCCGTCCATTACGTAGCTCAAGTCTACAAAATCAGATCCCTGTAGTTTGCAAGAATAATTTTCTTTCCTGCGAGGGAAATACAGTTGACGTGCCTTTGCATCTAGTCCTTGACCTACAGGAACGTAAAAAATGTGCACTAGCAGGTTGTGAAATACAGGCACAGATTGTAAGCTCCAATTTGATTCAATTACGATTGATTCTCTATTGTAATATTCCGATTCCAATATCCGCAGCATATATCTCTGTCAGTTCACGTAGGGTATTTTATAACTGTGTTAAAGGACTATTTTTAGTAGATGTGGTTTCCACGTTTCCGATCCAACAGTTTCACAAGCGAGCATTTTAGCCTGATATCTGATTACCAGGTCCAATTCTACGCTTTCTCCGTGTAAAATTTATGTATGGACTGCAGATTTTTAAACGAAAATTTCGTTAATAACAGTGTGATATGATACTATTTTTAGCGTCGTATCCTGTGGGGTCGTAGTATTCTATTAAACACTCTGGGAGCGGGCGATAACGACTCTTCTGGGTCACGTCAGCTGCAGAGGTTGTCAATATTTGTCGCCGTTATCCGCGAAGCGGGAATTTCCTCGCCTGGAGATGTGCGTAACGCAGCGAAGTGTTAACGCTCCGTGCTATTTGGCCAGTGGCGCCTGGCGTCATTACGAGATCACAGAGAGCGGTAAGCATCACCTCCTGCCAGCCACTCGTTAGTGGTCCATCTGCAGCTTAGCCAGATGACTGCTAATTGCCAATTAGCGTCTGTGAATGAAGAGAAATTTGCCCGAAACCTCCAGCCCAACCCGTGTGTCAGGGGACGCGGTTTATCTTCAGCATACTTAAAACTAATAAACGTGGTTCTCCGAGAAAAATTAAGAAGAGCCAACAGAGTACTGTCGATTTATAAATTAATTTTCGATGCAGATGAACTTTTTTGGAATAAAGGCACCGTTTGCTGTGCGACTATTCCGCTATTTTTATCAAGCAGTTCATTTCGTGAAAGAAGCAGAGTCTTTTTCAGCCCCACTGTTGGTTCGAAATCCACCGCTCATTACTACACGTGCTCCGTACCTGTTCACTGACGTACGAATTGAGGGACCTACAGTTTCAGCTACACTCTGAATCACATTATTTTTCGCACATTCAAGATATTGAAGTGATGAAAAAGTTATTATTGTCAGGCAACAGTATCCACTCGTGAAGGAGTGTAGCTCAGGATCGTCCATAGAGTTATCATAGCATTCTGACAAACCCACTAACATCAAATCCAGGCTGCCATGTGACATTGCTTTGCCATGCAACTCACTGAGTACACCTTTGAAACTGTTGGCAGGAAGTAATTATGAGTAGTTATGAGTTGGAAAATAAACTCGTAGTGGGCTACTAAAAAATACATTTATTACTTTAGATTCAATGACCTGAAAATATATTTAACACACAGAAGTAAATTCCTTTGCGTTGATAGTAGTACCTAAAAACAGATTGAAGACTAGAAAACAATTGGAACCATTGCATGAGACATAGATTTAACTGAAATAAAAAGGAACACTAGAAATAAGAAATCAGTACACAAGGAATTTTAAGAGATGCATCAGTTGTTTGATTAGAAAAATCATGATGCAGTCGCTGAGAACTGCTGCTGAATGAGCAAATCTTCTTAGGTTCGCAAACACTTCTAGATATCGTCAAAAAATCCGTAGAATTCTGCTTCACCATCGTTTTAATTTTTCTGGTATATTATTTGAACCAAATATCCTGTATAGTGTTAAAATTACTGAACAATTCCAGCACTCTGTTGTTTAATAAAATATCTGTCGTCACTGACGTGTTTTAAGGTACTCTATATTTGACCTGTACTCTATTAGCTGTAACATCATCCAAGATTCACATCATTATTTAATATATTTGTTGCATGTTGTCTGATATTCATCTATGTCGAATTATCACATTATTTCGTAGCTGAAGAACATTTTGTTTCATAGCACACGAAAAATCATAAATAATATCTCTGAGATACTGAAACAAGAAAATAGTTAAAGGTTGTAAGGTGTTAGTACTCTTTTATTCTCAAGAGGTTGCAAAAATCAACCCACCAGTGCAAAAAGAAGGTTTATTAGCCCTTGACCCAGGTTTCGATATTTCTGAAAATGTCTTCTTCAGGAGTCCTGGGCATTGTTACATCACCTGATGGTACATTAGATTAGCTGAAGCCGAACGGCTCTTGTCATTCACAGAATTCACAAAACAAGAATTATCCCAAGCCATGGCTTTAGATATCAGCCGGATTACATTTAACGGATATCAGAATGAATGCTCACTGGTGAATGCCCACTTGTAGAAGCTCTTGTCAACATAAAACTATAACAGGAGTCACAGGACAGAACATTTGCGAAAGTTAAGTGTACATCATGCCAGAGACAAAGGCCAGCTTTTCGCTGTACCTGTCTGCGACTCAATGTCATTGCTATATGGTGAGTAGCACTGTATACTTTACCTAAAATTGTCATTATCCATCCTGGATTTTCCCTTGTTTGATTTTGCGTAACGACTTTTCTCCCGTCCTACAACCAAGTGCTGTTTTCCTTTGTTATTATTTTGTAACGCCATTATATTCAGCGTCAGTCCTTTACTTTCTCTGCTTTCCTGGGTTCGTGTGTCGCCTTAAAAACTAGCAAAACTGTTATTTTCAGTGATCGGGTCAAAACTGTCAGTCACTGAAATGAACTAGCTCTTTTCCGTGACTCACCATTCACCATTCACTCACAAAAATAAGTAAAAGGAAGGTACATTGTCTTTTTAATTCAGTTAATTAAACCTGTATTTTTATCTGATTTCGTGCTATTCTGAAAGAACATGTAAAGTGGACTAATGATTTTGTATTACTCCCTAGTAATTTTCAGATACAACTGTTTTTAATTTAGTCTGCTGTAAAAATTATAAATGTTACAACAAAATCCTAAATATTTTTAATCAAGTAGAAAAATTTTAAGAATGAAGACTGATTCTTGTTATATTTTGATATTTTTACTAAAAACAAACAGTATAAAAATTATAACAACTATAACTGAAGTGTATCTGCAGTTATTGCTTACAGTCAATATTACCATATAGTGCCTATAAAGAAAAAATTAATCAGTGTTGTCATTTATAAATAAAATTTGACCCATTCAGTGATGTGAGTCTCTTTCTCTTCTTAGTGTCCCTTTGTCCTGCTTTTGAAAATATTCGTTCGCAGGCCACTGCTGTTGCTGTGTGGCATAATACTTTCAGAACCAGTTGATACAGCCTTGGCCACTGCAATTTTCTTGCTTCCCACCAGTTCAAAGGATTGCTGTTTCCCTCCACTAAATAGTTGTCCAGTTCGACAATTGCCGCACTTTCTGGGTCGTGACTCGCTTGAAGCTGACTAATAGTTTCACTGAACTCCTCCCAGATTGAAGAAGTCTAATGTGTCATAGTGGTAACAGGTTGAGAAATGGGCCCGTTTTTTCTTTTTGAAGAACGAACGCTTTTATTTATGCAATATCTTTCATGTAGCACTCCTGAAATGTTTTATCGTTAGAAAATCCTTCTCTTCAAGTCGCGGCTTCCAGTAACGTTGCCTGACTAATCAGTTTCTTGCCGGAGATAACCCCAAACCACTCTGATAACCCTTAAGCAAATTATCAACCAGTGACTATACTCCTTTAGCATATTGTTTATTTTTATCTTTAAGAGATTCTAGTTGCTGTTCCATTGATCTTGATTTTCATTATTTTGATTTTCATGATTAAAAGTGAGGCTGTTTTCTCTTAGGACATTTCTTTCGTTGCCTCACTAAAACTTTCAAAATCCTTAAATTATCTCCCAGTCTGTACCTTTTATGTTAAAGGAGTTCGATTTTCGAGCTAAAATGGCGAGGCAAGAAATTGTGGGATCTTTATTTAAAGTGAACCTTTGCAATATTTCGTAAGTATACTTCCAGCTGGTTGGCACATCTTCTTTCAGTCGGTCACTTTTTAAATTTGTTTACATTTCAGTAAGTTTTTATAAAGCAAAGGATCTCTCTTTAAAAAAGATAACATCTCGTTTGATCTCGTCAACGGTTTTCTGAAAGGACTTCTGAACTGCGTGTTGCGCAGTGAAGTTTAAAGAATGTGCAAAGCTTGGGATATGTGGAAGTTTCAGAAGTATGGCAGTTAATTGAATATTCTGATTGATCTTCTGTTATTATAGAAGTGATTTTGAAACTGATATTGTTTTTGGTCTAAGAGACTTTACTCAGTTTGAGATGTTTTCTGCAGTGTCTCTCTCTTCGAACTGTGAGCACTTTAAAAGGTACGACTTCAGTTCACCCTTCTCATCTATGAAATGTACAGTGAGTGGATGGAAAGTAATGATATTTACACTTGTCCACGCATCAGGCGAAAGGCAGACATCCTTTGCAGTGGTCAAATGATTTTTAATTATAATTCTGGCAAAGTTTATATATATATATATATATATATATATATATATATATATATATATATATATATATACTAAGTTTTGTCTCTTCAACTATAGAGAAAGGATGGTATTCTCAGCAAATCATTTTTGAAAGTTGTACATCTAATGTGAACAGCTTCTTTATAATATTAAAAAAGTCACTTATTGGTTGTTGTAAATGAAAATCAGTCGAGGATGAAGGCAGCACAAAAGGAAATAAATCAGAACTTGGCCCAGAACCCGACGACACTGATCGGCTCGATACAGCTGGAGACTCAATTTGCCTTTCTGGGAGGACACCTTCAGCCGAGGTACAAGCAGACGTCACTGAGGACGTCATACGAGAAATGATTTCAAGAATTTCTGCATCGATTGAGAGCGATCTCGATCGGTATCCTGACCCACATCGTTCCAGAGGTACAGTAGAATACTTCGATTTTAGATGTCTCTTCAGATTTGATAATGAGCCAGAAGCCAAGGCAATTATCTGCTGATAGTAGTGGAATTTTCCTTTTTCTTCCGTTTTACTAAAATGGTAATTCATCTAGGCGAAGGCAATGTGGACGACATATTCTCATACAGCAATGAGAGTGCACTGGTAAAATTAAAACATTTACTATTAACATAGTAATTTTAAATTGTAAAAGGTTAAAGTGAGAACAAATATACATCCAGCACATTTTACAATCGGACGTTATAGAGTAATATGTTGAACGTTGTGATCTAGACTCACAACCGTGAAGCTTGTATCACTTGCGAAAAGCTCTGACGCAATTATAGTGATTAAGAAACTCGCAAAGGCATTCCTGATAATATGCGAGGTTTTCACTATCGAAAGATAGAAATTTTGATAATATGATATCCAAATTTGGGCTACAAAGCGCGTGAACGAAAGATGTCAGGATAATGGTGCGGATAAAGGCTGGAAAAAAAGCAATGCAAATGAACTGTAACGCCTGTGCTTTAGGACCTATGAATTATTCTACTCATGCAGCCACTAGTTCTACAACTGTGTCTCAATTGTTACTGTAGAACATAGTTGGCCACCACTTTCAACCCATTTTGACAGACTTCGACATATATTTCAGAATATCGACATCTGTGTCTTTCCTCTAACGAACGTAGACACTTGGCTGAAGTCGAGCATGCTCTCCAGTTCCCTATATATAGACTCCACTGTCCTGAGACACCAGAGAAATAACAGATGAGCAGGTGGAGTAGTGGCATGCAAACGCTTTAACTTATTGCAGAGCTTGCTACACACATCCATTACCAATGAAGACAAACAAGGCAAATATATGTTCACAAATACCAAATCCCTTAAAAAATTTGCCTGATGTGCGTCCTCTACAGACCTCAGAAAGTAGACGGGATGGAATGTTTCAGAACTGACCTTTCATAATTCAATTAGACTTAGGAGTATACAAATTATGTTAGGAAAATTAACACAAATATTCTGTCCTGTTACTGTGAAATTCAAGTATGTAGCTTCTTCTTCAAATGTAATAGTACTGCAACTTGCACCAACCCATAATGCAGCCTATAGTCTGGCCCCCATACATATACTTGTCACGGAATCCAAAAGCAAAGAAATTAGTACCTGTAGTATCAGCTTACAACACAATATTCATGATTTATTCTCTAAAACATGCAAGGAATAAACTTTGCCAACATACAGAATCTTCAGGTGTGTCAGTAAGCCTGGACTTGCAGTGGAGGCATAAGAGATAATTTGGCAGACAATTTCCATACCATTCCTGAACATGAAAGACCAACTCTATAGATTTACTACCAAAGTAACTCTATCACACAACAAATATGCTCCCCCAAAGACCGGAAACCTGAATGGAAAACCTGCACCTTGTTTAACGGAAGAGCGGAAACAGTTCATGAATCTCAGAGGCACTGCACATTGGGATTAGAAACTACTTCCTACCCTTCAGAACAAAATTGATTACAAGCCGAAAGCAAACAGAATCAATCAATCTGACAGAAACTATAACTAAGACATGTCAAAACATTAACCTAAGACGTAACGACCAGATGCTCTATGGAAAAGCTTCTATGCTCTAAGGAACAGAAGGCAAAGTAGAGGCTGCAACTAATCCCATTGTCCCAACCGAGGAACTAAACCAGTACTTGACTTTCGTGTAAACTTCATTGAACTGTAAACAAAATATAGGCTTACTTCTTTCTTGAGATGCTAATGCTGTCGAAAAACCCTTCATCTCAGCAGTTACTGTACAGGTCTGCGTCGCAGTCCAAATGATCAAGCTTATTGTTGACCCCATTACTGCTCATAACAACTACTGCTCCCTAGACCTTGAAGCTCTTGCCTGGACAACACAGCATAAACATTCGTTCCCATTAGAATACAAGCACTAGAAATCCGACTGCTAAGAACAGTAGCTGGGTACATTCTGTATGACTGGAGAGAGAATGCAGACATCACAAAAGAACTGAGAATGAATAACATACATGAGCAGATTAAAGAACACGGAAACTGAAAGGATTGCGCCACTAGAATGGAAGATGACAGATTACCAAAACTGGTGATGCGTATTACCCAGTGGGCAGGAGAAATTTAGGAAGACTGAGGAAAATCAACAGTTTCAACCAAGAGGGCGTAACAGGCAAATTCTTATATACGTAGAAAGAAGAAGAGATATCATATTAAAAATATTATCATCTGTTTAAGTAACTGTGAGTTTCATAAGTTTTGTAATTATATGTGAAACACTCGTCTGATGTAAGAGGACTGCTGAAGGCACTAATCTGTCTCGGTTAAATGAATAAATAAAAAATACAACATAATATAAAATTTGCCCCAAGACGAATGGCCAATATTTATGGATAAGACAGGAATGATCATTTGAAGCAAAATACTTCATGTGGACAAATACATTATTCTGAATGGTTTCAGAGACAAAACTTATTTAATGGACATTTTTACTTATTTTCTTTATTGTTCAATACAGTGTCATTTTTTTACAACGTAACATAGTAGTTTGGATGAAATCGAGACCAATAATTTGATGTGGACACGTGGTCTATCAGGTTAGCAAACTACCGCAAACAGGCTTACCCGTACCTCAACGCAAGCACGTTGTACAAGATTTTCTGTATTCTCTCATTCTTTTCACACAACCTGTAACTTCTTGAGAAAAAATGAATGAGACATTTTTAAAGGAAATTTAATTTATTTTAATTTTATACTGCAACAAGTTTTTGTTAGAGGCCGCCGATTTCGTGTTGTTCGAGAAAAACGTACAAAAGTAACTTTAAATACGTTCCATCCCATAAACCATTTGGAAGAGGTCATATGTACACATTTAGTTTTTTGCCTCAAATGATGACACCTATCATACCATTTCTCCTGAGACAATCTTCATACAAGGCCTATCATGTATGTTAAAATAATTATATGTTATACATACCATTATATTTAGTATTATATCCACCGTAAGAATGAAACCTTCATAAAGGCTACCAACACAACAATAGCAACTACTAATGCAACAGATACAGAAGAAGACATAATAGTTCACCTAACAAGAACACTCACACAACAAGAAAACAGAAGAGCAACAGCAAAAGAAGACGACGATTAGAACAAATTAAACAAGGTTGCAAAGAATAAAGAGCTGAACTCGGTTGGAGAGGTGCTCAGTCAAGAAAGCTAGTTGCAAGCTGTATCATTGCGCCAAGAGTGCAGAGAACAGAGTGACCCCTCAAGTAGCCGCGTCGTCTGCTCCGTCGATCTCGTCCGAGAGAGCTAGTGGCCTTCGCGGGGAGCAGCTTGCAATCCGATTTGCAAGAGTGGCGGGGAGTGGTGAGCTAGAGAGCTAACTTGCAACCTGATTCGTGAGAATGGTGGGAACAGTGAGCTAGTGATATGGACTAGGGTCCGATCGGTGAGAGTGGTGGGGAGCCAAAGCTATTGGGGGGGGGGGGGGGGGAGGGATACCTGGATGGTTTGCAATAAGCTCCGACCGTACAGTGCCTGTGGCTCAAGACTACAGCTTTTATGATCACTGGCAACACATTCCAAGTGCGATGCCAAGCCAAAGAATAAGAAATAACAACTCACTCAAAAGTACACTCCTGGAAATGGAAAAAAGAACACATTGACACCGGTGTGTCAGACCCACCATACTTGCTTCGGACACTGCGAGAGGGCTGTACAAGCAATGATCACACGCACGGCACAGCGGACACACCAGGAACCGCGGTGTTGGCCGTCGAATGGCGCTAGCTGCGCAGCATTTGTGCACCGCCGCCGTCAGTGTCAGCCAGTTTGCCGTGGCATACGGAGCTCCATCGCAGTCTTTAACACTGGTAGCATGCCGCGACAGCGTGGACGTGAACCGTATGTACAGTTGACGGACTTTGAGCGAGGGCGTATAGTGGGCATGCGGGAGGCCGGGTGGACCTACTGCCGAATTGCTCAACACGTGGGGCGTGAGGTCTCCACAGTACATCGATGTTGTCGCCAGTGGTCGGCGGAAGGTGCACGTGCCCGTCGACCTGGGACCGGACCGCAGCGACGCACGGATGCACGCCAAGACCGTAGGATCCTACACAGTGCCGTAGGGGACCGCACAGCCACTTCCCAGCGAATTAGGGACACTGTTACTCCTGGGGTATCAGCGAGGACCATTCGCAACCGTCTCCATGAAGCTGGGCTACGGTCCCGCACACCGTTAGGCCGTCTTCCGCTCACGCCCCAACATCGTGCAGCCCGCCTCCAGTGGTGTCGCGACAGGCGTGAATGGAGGGACGAATGGAGACGTGTCGTCTTCAGCGATGAGAGTCGCTTCTGCCTTGGTGCCAATGATGGTCGTATGCGTGTTTGGCGCCGTGCAGGTGAGCGCCACAATCAGGACTGCATACGACCGAGGCACACAGGGCCAACACCCGGCATCATGGTGTGGGGAGCGATCTCCTACACTGGCCGTACACCACTGGTGATCGTCGAGGGGACACTGAATAGTGCACGGTACATCCAAACCGTCATCGAACCCATCGTTCTACCATTCCTAGACCGGCAAGGGAACTTGCTGTTCCAACCAGACAATGCACGTCCGCATTTATCCCGTGCCACCCAACGTGCTCTAGAAGATGTAAGTCAACTACCATGGCCAGCAAGATCTCCGGATCTGTCCCCCATTGAGCATGTTTGGGACTGGATGAAGCGTCGTCTCACGCGGTCTGCACGTCCAGCACGAACGCTGGTCCAACTGAGGCGCCAGGTGGAAATGGCATGGCAAGCCGTTCCACAGGACTACATCCAGCATCTCTACGATCGTCTCCATGGGAGAATAGCAGCCTGCATTGCTGCGAAAGGTGGATATACACTGTACTAGTGCCGACATTGTGCATGCTCTGTTGCCTGTGTCTATGTGCCTGTGGTTCTGTCAGTGTGATCATGTGATGTATCTGACCCCAGGAATGTGTCAATAAAGTTTCCCATTCCTGGGACAATGAATTCACGGTGTTCTTATTTCAATTTCCAGGAGTTTATGTAGACGTTTATTGAACTACTAAAATTTAAGATATTTTTTTTGAACTCAAGAGTGGAAACATGATGTTGGAAGTATTTTCCACATTGTATTGTACTGAAGCACTGCTGTCCGATTGACCCGGTAGCTGCGCTGTCAATGCGGCGGATTCTAAAGTGAAGGGACCTAGGTTTGATTCCCAGGTGTGTCAAAGATTTAGTTTTTCACTCGGTGACGGGGTAAGGTGTTGTGTTTGCTTTCATATCGTCATAATTAATATTACTGTTGAGATGGCTCAATTGGTACTGGCCACCAGCCAATCGAAAAAAACGGAACTTTCTTTATTTTCTGTTTTATGGAGGATAAAAACTTAATGTACTAGTAAGGTATGCAGGTCCACATGGCCACACGGTGTTCAAATTTTTTGAAGCTTGGGGAACGTTTTATCAAGGATGGCGGTGGGACGTCGTTGCAGCAGCCTAGAGTACAATTTTTATCCCACTCATTACAGTCCCTAGAGACGCATTTAGAAATCATCTGAGCTATCATAGCAAACCGAACCACTCGTTCTTACTTACGAGCCTCACCATATCAACCCTCTCGCCAAAGTTAAACACATGACTACAAGACCAAGCTGATTGTTGATGCGGCATCTCATGTCCCACATTAATCTCTTCAGTACGATTAATCCTAGACCTTCAAATTGATCACACTTGCAATATCACTCTCACGAACTTTTGCGTGATGTTTTCCATACCTTCCCGTGCCACATGAACTTGCACCTCATCCTACGAACCTCTTCCCACCCCTCACTCCTCTTCCGTCTTATTCCAGTTCACACATACTAATCTCACATGATCTAGACACATCTACTGTCCCTTCATACATACTGTTCTTCATACGTACTATGCAGAGACCTGCAACCAAAATTACAATCTTCTTATTTACTTTTATCTTTGGTCTCGTTGTGTTTTCAGGTCAATTTCAATCAGTTTTTGCCTTTCCTTATTGGTCTACTGCTTCAGATTTCGTCTTGTTTACCCATACTTCACCTGTCCCATCTTTTCCTGATTTTTTCTACATATTTCTGTTGTACTTTTGTGAATGTTTTTGCTCGTATATCTACGTTATTTACGTACTTTACGCGTTTTTATCTTCCACCATGGATCTTTGCTCCTTCCATCTGCGCCACTACAAAAAATTTTCCGTATTCTTAACCAGAAGCCATTCATACTTACTGTTCCGGCTTTGTTGATTGGCTCATCGAATCCTTCCCCCTCTCCCCCCCCCCCCCCCACCCAAATGGCCTTACCATCAAGTTAAGCATCTCTAGATGCAACCCATCCTTCCAATGACCTTCATCTGTTCAGATTCCACCAGTCCTTAATTCTCACCAACAACTTCCTGCAAAACCATGCCAATCAGGCCCAAATCATCTTGCAGCGCCTCCTCTTTATCCATAAAATTCTTCTGCTGTGCAGCCCCAAATCCCCGGATCCTATCTCAAACAATGAAAGGCTTGCCCTACAGGAACTATAGTAGCATGCTCAACGCCACCTCAAAAAACTCTCCAACCTGCTCACTTCTAACGTCCACCTTGGACTACCACTAAAACCGTTTCCAAATATCCTCCACATTCCCTCATAGCTGACAGACCCTACTTTTCAGATCTACTACATTTAACCAACGCTCAACACATGCAGAATCCACAACCTAAACAGACCCGAAACACATTCATGAACCTTTCCTCCAAAAGCCTTAGTCCCATAGAAATAGCAGTCCTTTCCAAAGGCCTTACCTTTGGCGCTACTCCAAAATTAAATAATGCTGGACTTGTTTGAGAACTTTCCTCCTTTTCCCAGGCCCCACAATGGAAACACTTTTTCGCCACCAACCCTACCAATCAGACCAACCTAAGACCGATGGTTGAAACCTGCCTGACTCAGTTCACTCCTGCTTCCAATTGTGATTCATCCCCACTGCCCCCTAATCACCCACTGTTAACTTTCCAAAATTTCTTAACCTCAAACCTTGTCTCAGCAAACCCTTCAACATACAAGCTAACCTTACATCCACCACCTAAAATCTTATCCCAACCTTATTATCCTATCTGCTGGCAAAGTCTCCACCACTGTTGTTTTGAACCGCAAAAGCTACCTGGCAGAAAAACTCTAGCAGCTGTCAGATTTGTCCACCTGCAAATCCTGCTGCAGTGATCCCATTCCAAAAATCGTTAGGCCCACCCTAGAAATCCTTAGACCCATCCCACAACCTCTCTGCAGAGACTCTCTCTCTCCCTCCTGACCCCTACAACTCCCCACACTCCTATATTCTACACACCTACTGAAATCCACAAACCCAACGTCACAGGATGCGCCATTGTGGCTGGTTACCATGCCCCCACTGAGAGAATCTCACCTTTGTAGAACAACGCCCTTAGCCTATTACCCTCTTATACAAAAGATACCGTCCATTTCCCCCATAAGCTCTCCACTGTTCCTGTCCCTTTACCACATGGTGCCTTTTATACTAGCATCCCTAATGCCCAAGGCCTGGCTGCTATTGAACACTACCTTTCCCAGTCCCTGATGGATTCCTGATCTACAACCACCTTCCTGGTCACCATAACCTACTGCTTCATCACCCACAATTACTTCTCGCTTTGAAGGCATCATACAGAGGCAATTCCCATGTATGGCAATAGATAAATGCGTGACACCATCCTATGCCAATCTATTCATGGCCATCTAGAGAAATCCTTCCGAAACACTCAGAATCCCAAACTCCTTACCTGGCTTAGAGTCACTGATGGTATCTTCATGATCTGGACTGAGTTTGAGGATCCACATTCCTCCAGAACCTTGAAACCTTCTCCCTCATTCACTTTACCTGGTCCTCCTCAACCCAACAAGCTAATGTCCTCTATGTTGACCTCCACCGCAAAGATGGCTACGTAAGCGCTTCCATCCATACGAAAAACATACCAACCACCAGCAATACCTTCACTTCTACATCTGACACCCATTACATACTAAAAATTCCCTTCCATATAGCCTAGTCACCTGTGGCCACTGCATCTGTAGTGATGATCAATCTCTCTTGGAATGTACTAAGAGTCTCATTGAGGACATGATTACCCTCCCAGTCTTGTACCTAAACAAATATCTTGTTGCTTATCTCTCCAGATACCTATCACCTCCCAAAATCCCACCATCTAACTAAAGAGCAATGTACACCACGTGATTCAGTACCACCCAGGACTAGCGCAACTGATTAACATTCTCCACCAGGGTTTCGACTACCTCTCATTGTGCCCTGAAATGAGGAATGACCTACACACTATCTTCCCCACCCCTCTCACAGTGATGTTCTGCCACGCACAGAACCTACACTGTACCCTTCTCCATTCCAGCACAACCCTTTCTCCCAAGCCCTTGCCTCGATGCTCATATCCTTGTAATGGACCTAGATGCAGGACCTGTCCCATTCAACATCCCCATTCTGGGCACAAGCATCACCTCTCCCATCGAAGGAAACGTAACCTGTGAGACCAGTCATGTGATCTACAAGCTAACTTGCAATCACTGTTCTTCGTTCTACATGTGCCTGATAACCAACAAGCTGTCTGTCTGTATGAATGACCACTGACAAACTGTGGCCAAGAAACAGCTGGTTCACCAAGTTGTTCAGCAGGCTGTCTGTCACAAAGTTCTCCATTTTAATGACTGCTTCACAGAGTGAGCCATCTAGAACCTTAGCACCAACACTAGCTTTTCTGAATTGCATAGATGAGAACTCTCCTGGCAATGTATCCTGCATTCCCGTATCCCTTCTGGCCACCTACCCCTTCCCTGTTCCCACTCCACAAACTCTTATTCCACAAGCTCACCCACAGACTTTTTACTTCTCTCCTTTTCCACCCCCACTGCACTCTCCATCTAATCTCCTGACTGCACCAGCTACCCTACCCCCTCTCCACTTCATTCCTGTATGTTCCCACAAACAGAAATTTATCGTCACCTACCCATACTCTGCTCTCCCTCCCCCTCCCTACCCTATCTTCCTCCTTAGCCCCATGACCCAAATTGCTTCTCCCATCATATGTTGTCACTCGCAATCTGGCCTCAGCAGCAAGAGACAGTGGTCATGGGTGTGTTAGACTGTAAACTGTTGTATCTCTTCACAAATGTTAAAATATAAGAAACACATAAAGAAAACGATGGCAGTTATCAATCAAACTGGTTACTTCTACCACCTTTGGGGGACTTGTGATATCTACACCTCCTCTATCGTCAACAGTACTTTTTCCGTTTGGCCACTGGGGACTAGAAGGTTGTCTTATTTTCCTAGATGCAGTAGAGGAAGGATGCATTATTTAGTTTCAAAGTGCCATTAAACCTTATTCTCAACTGTAACTTTAGCTATGAAGAAATAGGTGAGTTCTTAATGTAAATACCACCTTCCACATTCTATATCCGTGTTCATGAAATCCGCCGGCCGAAGTGGCCGTGCGGTTAAAGGCGCTGCAGCCTGGAACCGCAAGACCGCTACGGTCGCAGGTTCGAATCCTGCCTCGGGCATGGATGTTTGTGATGTCCTTAGGTTAGTTAGGTTTAACTAGTTCTAAGTTCTAGGGGACTAATGACCTCAGCAGTTGAGTCCCATAGTGCTCAGAGCCATTTGAACCATTTTTTTTTTCATGAAATCCGGCGTATTTTCTTGTTGTAGGAGAAAACTACAGATGAGACTCTAACACTTGATTGACTACGTCACCATTGTCTTGGAGCAACGCAAATAAAATCTCATAGTAAAGCAATGTACCGGTATAGATAAGTAACGGAAAATATATGAACATACTGTAACGTTTTTCTCTTCGTGTAAGTACAGCAAAAATATCCCCATTTTTTCTAACCAGATTTCCTTTTTCCAGAATTTTAAGCCCTGGAATCCTTCTCAAGCCATTTTATATAAACCGTAGGTAAAGGATATTGTTTCTTTTCAATCTAATATTTCATGCGTGAATTGATTAGTCATAGTTCCTATTATATTTTTAAATTAATTAATCAATCTAATGCCATCCCTAAATATATATAACTGTAAATTATGTTCAACGAATACTTAGCGTTCGATAGCTGTCATCGACAATTCCAAGTTAGGTCTTATTAAACATGTAAAAGTTGTGTCAGAAAAAGTTTTCAATGTGCTGTATTTATTCTCTGTGTTCTGTGAATCTCTTTCCTATGCGCTGAAGAAAACAGTTATTGCGACACTCAATGTTTACTTTACATTTACAGTTACCATGAATTTGTTTTAACAGCGAAATAAAACATGAAACACCTACAATTGCATATTTATCTTTCATATTTGAATCACCTTAAATCTATGGCGGACTTCAGGAACTGAGTGACGGTAGCAGTCGGTCCCAACGTAGAAGTTCTTAAACTTTCTTTTTTAACACACAAATGAAAATAATTCTTCTGCGTTATTTTTTCATGTTTGTAAAGTTTCTAATCGAATGGACTAAACAGTCTATTATAATCTATTTCCTTATGGAACTCCTATTATGAATGGCAGTAACCCGTTTCTCGTTAACGTATTCGTGGACTTGTTTGAAGCCTAATAAGAAACGCATGCTCTCAAGCAAAAGATCTACAAAAGGTAGTTCATTCGGCATTTTCAATCCCTGCTAGGGTATGTAAAAAACTTGCGTAGAAAGAAACCGGAATTAAAGTTGCATTTACGGTTTTTCTTGATTGGAGTCCTTCTTACTAAGAATACTAACACGATTAAGAGACATTCAGTAGTGTTTCAAGTATTTTTCTTTGACTTTTTCTTTTTCTTCCCTTGAAGTCGTAGGCTTATGGCCTATTCCGTCTTCACAAAAGCCCCCGTTTCCTTTGTCTCCGTATACTTCTCATTCATTTAGGTCTATAGTCTGATGTTTCTTTAGTTATCCCGTATCCTATTCTTTCACTCACACGAGTCATTTGTAATTCTTTCCTTATCCCATAATTGTTTATTTGAGCCCTCAGAGTGTATCTGTTACTATCCTCACATATTTTATTTCAGCTGACGTTCCCCTTCTTTGGTATCTGTTAGTTACTGTCTAGGTCTCTCATCCACATGCGAGCAGGTGTTCCCACAGGTGCTTGAAATATTAAACATGGTTTCTGTTTATCACCGCGGCAGCCTATAGGAGTCTGTTTCTCTAACACTGCGCACAATTTCTGCGTTCCTAATACATCCCTTTCGATGTGTTTCGCAGTCAGTTAGCTGTAATAGCAATTAATAAATATTCCAGTTCAAGTGTTTCTAACTTATTAGCTAGAAAGTGACAAGCATCCAGTAACGTAAGGCTCATTGAGGGGAAAACTGTCGTCTTTCTCTGTCTGTCGATGCATTCTGAGATGAAGGCCGTCTCGTTCAAAGAGGACTGCCCACAGGTCTCCCTTATGTTAAACTAGTGTGTCTATTCCTGTGTATTAAGATGGCACATTACTACCGCGCCGGTGTAATTATTTTGCCCGATAAAAACTGTTCTTAGTAATTTAATCATACTGAATGGATACAATATTTAGTTTAATTTGAATGTTAGCTTCAGTTTTGAGAGTATATTTGCGCCGTTGTATATGTCACTGCGCTGTTGTTGATAATATTTCTAAGAGAACTCCCTCTTCATTATATGGAAATACTTTTCTGTATTGTCATCTACAGTCGTCATATTAAAGACATACTTGTTGGAGGACTGATGGTAAACAAGCTCCAGAATATCTCGCTTCGTTCTAATGGGCCACGTGAATTAGCGCCTGCGTGCGACACGTGGTTGGACCGTTATCTGAAGAGTCATCTCGTTTCAGTTTTTGTGCCCGGGAAGGTGACGTGTGCGCAGACTGAATGCGGCTTACAACGCCCACACTCCCCGCCATTCACGACTGACCATAGCTGCCTGCGTCCTTTCAGGACTCCTGTGCGTTATATGAGTGGGCCCCTTTCTGCAGAAAGAACCGCTTCTGCTGGGAAACGCGCGATCATAGAGAGGTGCGACCGTTGCTAACAGACTGAACCCCTTCAGAACAGGTGACTCTCTTTCAGAAAGCAATTACGAGCTAATGAGTTTATTGCAGGGTACCTGCAGTACTTCACAGTAACGGACCCTTCAAGTACAATGGTCGCTCTTTGAATGTTCTATGAAATACTGAACTGGCATATTCTTACTCCTTGGTAGAACGTGCTCTTGTATGCGTATTTCTGGGACGAATTAAAGCTCTCTGCCCCTCTCTATCCGTAAAAAGCGAGGACCCTGCTTCTTTCCTTGCAGTGAACGTTCCATGAGACAGCAAACGTAGTAGCAAGAGCTACGGTTTGAGAGATAACAAATGAGGTCACCGTCTTAGATTCCTGGACATTTACCTTTGTATTAGACATATTGTACTTTTCGTTCTATAGGTCCACGGGTAGTTCTCCAACGAGATAGAACATGTAATATAAGCAAAACTTGGAATTTATATTTACGGAGGACTAGATATTGCGAGTCTTGAGTAAAATGGCATTCAAGTAAGTCGTTTGTGTCTAAAAATTGGCGTGTATTTGCCACATAATTTTATAATACTTACGAACACAGGATGCTGTACAGCACTGACTGTATGAATGAGTCACATTTTGTACACCTCACGTCATTTGATACTACTGACAACAAGTCCTTCACTTCGTTATTCTACGAAATTCATCAATGGGGTAGAAGTATTAGCTCATCCATAAATCCTCTATACTTAAATCGTACTTTACTGCTAGCTAAGTATATATATACATGCTGTCATCATCGGATCTTCCGAAAATTCTTATTAACATGCCACCATTTCCACTAACAGCAAACAACGCCACCTTGGCTTGTCAAACAAATAAAAAAGAACATACAAAATGTCCATTCCACCGTGGTGAACATCCAGAAAGCCCAGCTGGTGACCAAGCACATCCTTCCTCTAATGTGCTTGGGCCATGACTGCACTTTTTGCATGTTCACCTTCACTCCTGGGCAAACAGTTGGTGCAATGGATATTTTGTAGCGATTTGTGATTTATAATTCCCATCCCCTTTTTCCCAAACAATCATAGGGTAGTATTAAAACTCCAAGATGATGGAAATAGACCAAATTTTTGCTTTATACCCCTCACTCCCTCCAATAAACACTAACGGTAAACAGTAAACGGATAATGGTAAACACTAAAAACTAAACGCTAAACGGTAAATGATAAAGGGTTAACACTAAACGCTAAACATTTAACGGTAAATGCTAAATGCTTGATAAACGCTAAACGCTTATTGGTGAATGCTCGCAGGTAGGCTACGACAGTCTAACACTAAATGCCTTACACTAAATGGTAAACTCTGGACGCATAACGGTAAATGCCAAATGGTAACACTAAACGCCTAATGGTAAACGCTAAGCGGTGAAGGCTGAACCCCTAACGGTGAATGAACGCTGAATGGTAAACGCTAGATTGTGAACAATACACGCTTATTGGTAAACGCTAGACGCCATAGCAGTATGTGGGTATAATTACTGATCTCTATGAAAATTTATAATGCGTAAATATGGTGTCAATTATTACTGTCAAACTTCAAAGCTGATTGTGTATGTAACCACATGTCTGGCATAATATTAAGAACGAAAATTCTAAGGTTAAAGCTATGCATCATTTACGTGCAGACATATCTCTGCATCCCTCACATCAAAAATTACTATGCTGTTTTGTTGTCTCTCACGCAAATTAATCATTTCTTTTCTTATGAACAACTTTGTCAAAATTACTCTGCTACTGCAATATATTACTGAGTAATAAACAATCGGAGTGTGAATTTTAAATGATTTGCAAAAAATGGTAATAAATTACCTTATTTCCGATATACACTCTTCCTCCCATCGTCCCTATCTCCAACCAATCAGATCACAGTAATTGAATGATTGGCAAAAATGGTGCCAAGTATGTAACAAAAATTACATAACTTCCACTAGAAAGTGAAGGATATTCATTATTGAGATTGTAAGATATTCGTTGTTTCTGGCATAAAAATAGTGTCGTGCTATATTATTTCTTTTTCTCTCTCTTTCTTTCTCTCTGCATATAACGTCTCAGAAGCTGTGATTTCTAGTGATATTTTTCTCACCTTCTCCCCCCCCCTCTCTCTCTCTCTCTCTCTCTTTCTCTTACTCATACACACATATATCTCTCTATTTCGTACACCAAATAGCACCATACTCATTAAACAGACTTGTGAGTGGTTATGAATTCTTGTCAATTTTTCCAGAAATAGGAGGAAGGTTCCCGTTAAATTACCTTCTGCACTGTCACGTTATTTAATTTCCTCATTAAATCTTACCTCAAATATGGTTTGACTACATCTGTCTCATCATTAAAGATGATCTCACAGCTTCTCTTTTTACAAAAATAATGTCCTCAAACTCTTTTCGTCAGTAAGTTACAGTACGTATTTTTCTTAGTTCTACAGCCCACCTGCCGCTGCCAGATAAGAGTGGTCTAACACAGAGGGAGACATCTCTACACATCTCACCTATCCAGATAAGACGGAGTTCAGTTCAAGAGATAAAGACACTCGCAAACATTGCATGGAAACAGACCACAGAATGAATACGAACTAAAATTCAAACTCACAAAAGATAGATATAAAATGTATTATAAAAGTTCCTTCATACAGACTTCTTACATACAGTGTATTCACATTCTAAGTTTCTGTTTCTCTTTATTTTCCCATTAATGTGGTAGTGCCTCAAGTCAGATTCTAAAGTTCTACATTTTTCACTTACACATTTCCTTTCAACTAAATGTGGATCTAACTATTCCTTGAAATAAAGGTATCACAGGCAGCACCCGTGTATTAAAATATAATGATGAGAAGAAGTAATGGTACTCTTTGCACACCTGGATAAATTTTTTACTTAACAGAATTGACATATACGTGCGTTATCAGAATCCTGCAGCATTAATAGACTGAAATGAGTCTCGCGGCGGTGGTTTGTAGCATGCAGCGGTACAACTCCAAAGTCTTTACGTTTTCGACCGAACGAGGTGGTGTAGTGGTTTGCACACCATCCTCACAATCGGGAGAAAGACAGTTCAAGCCTGCGTCCAGCCATCCTAATTTAGATTTTCCGTGATTTCCTTAGATCACTTCAGACAAAAGCCGGGATGGTTCCTTTGTAAGGGCACCGCCGATTTTCTTCCCCATCCTTTCCTAACTCGAGATCGTGCTCCGTCTTTAAGCACCTCGTTGTCGACGGGACATTAAACACTAACCTTCTCTTTATCTTCTCTCACATCTACTACAGTCATTCAATCAGAATCTGAGCACTGTACACTGCAGACGTTTATAAACGCATCTTCAAACTGTTTTTCGAAATTGTGAATGTTTTTTAGCAATGTAGGTGTGAACTCATATTAATGTCTCAGCGACCAAAATCGCCTAATGTATGGAGTCCATCTGGGTCGCTATCGAGCACCATCACCGCGTACCCACATCAGCGGCCGGTTATTTACGAGAATTACATGACCTGTGCGTAGACATATAATGCCACATACCTCCAAAAACCTATCAACAAACTTTCGGGTCCCTGATACGCGGAATCAGTGATGTACTTCTTTCCAAAGACGGACAAACAAGCTGTTAAGCAGGTGATCTTAATGTTTTGGCTTATCAGTGTCCTATTTTTATTTGTAATATAAAATACATTCATGAAATAATACAGCTGTACCAAGTTTCAGGACTGTATTTTAAATAACAATGATTACAAGGAATCTCAAAGAGGCACTTCAGAGGCCTGCTCTACTGTGAGTTCTGTTCTAAGTATTTTAGCCAGCGAAGTTTAAATGCAGTCGATATAAAAGTTTTACAGTAACTAAAGAATGCTTACCTTTATTTATATTAAATAAGAAGATTGTAAATTGTTAAACGACGGACTATTAATTAATATGTGGCCTTGATAGGAACTGCTACCTGTGCGTAGAGGCGCTGATAGCAAATATTCCGTTTGGTGGACCACTGCGCCTCTGTATAAATACGGGCAGAGAGACAGTGGTACGACATGATTCGTACCGAGATCTCAAACTGTGTGCGTCAGTCACATGCCCGCGTGTGTTGTGCCTCGAATGATGTCAGAGCTGAGCAGACTTCAACGCGTTTTTGGTAAAACGATTAGTAACAACAAAATACAGATACTTTGCTTTAAGATGAGGAACTGAAATTGAAAATTTATAAAATCTGAAAGAATGAACTCTGTATTAAACAATAATTTTCATGTTCGAAGTAAGCCTTACTTCGAACATTAAATCTGTAGATAAGATTGAGTAATATATACATACATATATATATATATATATATATATATATATATATATATATATATATATATATATAGTCATTAGGCTGCCAAAGATAAAACGGAGAAAGAAGAGTCGAAACGTGTAGGAAAGTGAAATATATGGGTATATGAAAATAGGGAGAAATAGGAGTAATGAAGTCAGACCTGCAGCCAACTTTTCGATGTTATTTCTCATATAACCACCAGTTTCTGTGGTTCAATAAACCATCTTCAGGCCTTAACTGATGCTGAGGGGATGAACTCCAATCATATACACGATCTCATCAGTGGCAAACATCTATGAACTGGTTTCAATAGACTACAACAGCGGTGTGTCTGCAGGCATCACCGCCAGCTTGCAGCTGTACGATAAATAACACCGAAAGGACGGCTGCAGATGTTCTATTTTATTACGTAAGTGGGCGGCCGAAGCCCCTCAAGCCTTCAGTCAGAAAGTTGGACGTACAAAATCATTTTTTCAGAGGAATTGACAGACATGTTAATTACTGCAGAAACAGGTGATCTGAGACTTGTTCCAATAGGTTTTTGCTGGGCATATCTCCTGAATGCAATAACTTCCAGGTTTTCTGTCTGGAAGATGAGAAAGTGTACTTTATTAAACGAAAAAAATGGTGGTCACACCCGTTCCTAAAATATTATTATTCACTTGTATTATTAGAACTTACGAAAAATCTGGAGGGGTTTCCTCCCGCACCCCAGACATTCCTCGTGAATCAGAGCCAAGATTCTAATAAATCTGAAGAGGATTCCCCAAAACCTATTGTACATCGGAACCTGCACACGTGAACTCACAAAAAGGCTTCAACTTTTGAAACCTCCTGGCAGATTAAAACTGTGTGCCGGACCGAGACTCGAACTCGGGACCTTTGCCTTTCGCGGGCAAGTGCTATACCGTCTGAGCCACCCAAGCACGCCCCGTCCTCACGGCTTTACTTCCGCCAGTACCTCGTCTTCTACCTTCCAAACTTTACAGAAGCTCTCCTGCGAACCTTGCAGAACTAGCACTCCTGAAAGAAAGGATATTGCGGAGACATGGCTTAGCCACAG
Organism: Schistocerca nitens; assembly: GCF_023898315.1. NCBI lineage: Eukaryota > Metazoa > Arthropoda > Insecta > Orthoptera > Acrididae > Schistocerca > Schistocerca nitens. The sequence continues at coordinate 813,534,237 of NC_064615.1, read as the reverse complement.
CCTGGGGGATGTTTCCAGAATGAGATTTTCACTCTGCACCGTAGTGTGCGCTGATATGAAACTTCCTGGTAGATTAAAACTGTGTGTCAGACCGAGACTCGAACTCGGGTCCTTTGGCTTTAATATCAGCGCACATTCCGCGGCAGAGTGAAAATCTCATTCTGGAAACATACCCCAGGCTGTGGCTAAGCAACGTCTCCATAATATTCTTTCTTCCAGGAGTGCTAGTTCTGCAAGATTCGCAGGAGAGCTTCTGTGAAGTTTGGAAAGTAGAAGACGAGGTACTGTCGGAAGTAAAGCTGTAAGGACAGCTCATGAGTCGAGCTTGGGTAGCTCAGATGGTAGAGCAATTGCCCGCGAAGGGCAAATGTCCCGAGTTCGAGTCTCGGTCCGGCACACAAACTGCCAGGAAGTTTCATATCACAGCACAATCCACTGCAGAGTGGAAATCTCATTCTGGCTTCAATTTTTATTTACAAACCACACGAAATCCGAGTGAAACTGTGACTTCAACAAGAAAAAGAGAGTATTTGAAAAATATTATGTTCCATAATAGTGTGCACAACTATATATAAAAGGTGTAGTCTGACCTCGTAACGATGCAAGTATCATTACGACCATAAACAGTAAACTTCCAACCATGTAAATCTTTCCGTAATAATATTGCATTGTAACACTTGACAAAACTTAAGCACTTGACTATTCTCATGAGTAAAGAGGTGCAACATACAGCACACCTAACTGTATGCACATGCCTTCTATCGGGTGAAATGTGAACTAATGTTGAGAAGTGACAGCAGTGTCCTTCCACCTATTGGTTCAAATTGCAACTAATGGTGCTGCAGACACTGATAAACCATATTTGTGAAATAAAAAAATGTATATTGTTTGATTCATTTTGTTAAAAGGATTATATTATTAAGGATACTGTAAATTTACATATTTCTCACTGTAAGGACTTACAGCTTTAGTATTAAGGAATATTCTGAAGGGAAATCCTCGTGGATGTATTCGAGAACAGTACAATACAGAGATCCCTACTTCAGAATGTGTGTCATGAATGTGCAATGTGTGTGGTAATAGAGCTAATTATCATTTAAACTCTCAGGAAACAGAATCAGAATGTTACATTTCTACAACAAGTGTAGTTAAACAAATATGTGTAATTATCTAAGAAGAAGTGGGCCCCCATATATTACAAAATATATGCCAGATATGTTGTGCAGTCATGGGCTTCGCACAACTTTCAGACACATGATACTGGCTATTAGTACTGAGAGCCACAAATGTGTACACTGCAAAGTGCATTTTATAGTAGCATTTTCGGCAGATGCTTGGACGTAGCTCACCACATATTTTTGTATGTGATTTTGTGTAATTTGGATCTCATGCAGGAAAGCCATAACAGAGTTGTGAAAGTCATGCTCTGTTCTGGTTCTCTAGCTAAATAATAGTTATTTGACTTATTCATAAAGCAAACACTTTTACAGTGATATTATTTGTATAGTTGCGAAATTATGGTTTTTTCCTTGCTTGTATGTTAAACTTATTGGATTGTGCAGCAATAAAAGCTGGTAGATATTAATGTTTCTCAGTTACTGAAATGAAGCTTATAAGTAAATTATGGACTGCCTGAATCCTCTTATAGTTGTTACGTATTGCTGGCTGAATTTAAGAAGACTGCAATGGTAATGTGAAACTCTCATTATTCATGTTAAAAATACAGTACATTGTACATTACGTAAATTAGTGGGTATGTGAAGAAATAATACTCTGCTTATTCAAAGTTATGCTCAATGGGTAATTGATACATAACATGTAATTTCTTATCAGATGTTGAGAATTCATCTAAATAATTTCAGCTTGGGGGTGAAACAAAATTTCATAACTGAACAGTTCCAAAATCTGTTACCACCGTAAGCTGAACGTCGTCTACGCTTTTGAGGCTATGAGCAGCGTCTATAAAGTATCCTATATTCAAAGTAGTTATTTGTGTGTGAGTGTACGCAGATACGCTCGTCAGGCAATGATGCACATATTGTGTGTTTGTTAGTTAACGATTTCCTGTCATCGTCAACTCAAAGGACCTTTTTATAAAGTTAGTCATACTTCTTCTACTTTCAATTGGCAATAAGTGTTAAATTACGTCTTGTTCAATGCATGGAGTGTGCAAGCGCTGTCTAATGCAGAGAGCGATCAGTAGGTTTACCGCTGAACGGATACTGACTGCACCATAGTTTCCCTGTTTTTTCGAGTTAGATTACTAAACACGCTTATTAGAGCAATTAACATTCCCAATTAGGATATAACTTAAGTGAGGGGAACATCACAAGCGCCGACCGTGGGCGACAGAACAGTAATCTTTAATTAGTATCCTGAACGTTGCATAAATTGGATGTATATTTTTCTTGTTGAACTTAACATCATTTTTCAAAATCGACTACAAACAATCAAAAGTAAAGGAGGACAAACGGCTGTTAATTTACGTAAACAACGGGGACGTATTTGGCGGAAATGCAAACATTAACACTACAGGAGACAGCTGACTGTGAACAGAAAATATAAGATACATAACTATTGGGCATAAATTATTTGTTGGTAACACAAAAATTTATGATGTGAAGATAGTCTATTTAGGGCAGAGGCTACAGAACATGTGATAAACTTTGACCAAAGAAATTCGGAAGATACAGAAAAGTATCTGTACATGACTTTAAAACAATAATCGATAGATATAGACTAAAGAGATTTAGACGGCACAACTATGTAAGCATTAGTTGGTGGTGACGTAAAATTAGAGCCAGGAATGAATTCAAGTGACAAAGACAGGGTATTCACGAGCATGTTGCAAGCTTTGAGACAACAAAGCTAAAGAATACAAACAGAAATGAGTCAACAAAGTCAATAAATAACAACAGAAATGAATAAGTTTTTAGACAGAAAGATCAACGTAATAAAAAGGGAAATAAATAAAGAAATGAATAAGTCATAGATATATCAGATCACACAACAAAATATCGAGATAAAACTACTGAATAGATCACAGAAGGAGAAAGTCGAACTATCAAACAGAAAAATGGAAACGACCTCGAAAGAAAGTGTGAAAGTTAATGAAAGAACAGATTTAGGGGAAAGATGACTGGATACTTTCGAGGACAGAGTTGAAGAAATAAATAGCAAAGCACAGTCAATATGAAAAAGATCAGGAAATGTTTTCTTAAAATGTTTATACCAAAGTACATAGCTTAATTTAAATAGTTAATGAAAGACAAGAGGTAGTAATTAATGAAACACAAAAATAAATAAGTTGAAATAAATAGTGTGTACATTAAAAGATGAAGCCCATCATGTGTCAACAAACACTGAGACAAGAATACACGAAACAGAAGATGGAGTAGATGTCTAATTTATTAAAATTATATCCGTAACAAAAAGGGATGTAAATGGGAAGAATAAAGCCTTAGTACCACATGTGCACCAATACATTGCACATATCACAGTCACACAGGTGGAAGAACTGCTGTCAGTAAGGTCTACAATTTCTGAACATATTGAAGGTTTAGAATGTATTTATGGACTATAAGACGCACTTTTTTCTTCGAAAAATTACCTCCGAAATTCAGGTGCGTCTTATGATCGAAATTAATATCAAATTTTCCAGTTTTTAATTTAAATTCCCGTCTGTCTTAAAAATGGCCATACATTCAATGTCACAGAAAACATATCTCCATCTGGCAACTCTGGATTCAACTGGCAGAGCAGTGCACCGATACGACGAACAAGAGTTGCAGGGATTCGCATGCTTGCTAACACTTTCTCCCTACCGCCTCGCCATCATAAACCCAGAGCACTGTCTAGCCTATGATGCGTCATTGCAGTCTACCATGCCAGTGAATTTGAACTGAAGGTGTTTTGTGTTACCAGTAACGTTACAATATTTTTATTGGTGGCTAGTTTCGTAATGAAAAAAAAATAAAACGTATTCATAGGATTTGGGTTATAAATTGAAAGTAGCAGCATATTGAAAAGAACATGGAAACAGAGCAGATGAGCGGCATTTCGGCCCTCCGCCAACAGAAACAAACATTTGAAATTGTCGGTGTAGCAAGGAAGAACAAAAACAAAAATGAGTAAGACTAGATGTGCAAATAGAGGAGAGAATGCAAAATGGCCAAAACTAGAAGGTGACGTATTGAAATTGATTCAAGGACATCGTCAAAATGACATTGTAATTAAAAAAAATTATTGAAATACATTCTCATAAGCTAGCGCTGCAGTGGAACTTAACATACTTTAAGGGTGGACTTGGGTGGTGCTACGTACAGGTTTCTGAAGCGTCATGGACTTAGCATGTGAGTCAAAATCAAAATATATCAGAAAATGCCACAAGAGTAAGAAGAGAAAATTTTATCTTTCCATCGTTTTATTATTCAACATCGAAGAAAACCAGTGTAGAACTAGGGCAAATAGCGAATTGAACGAAACTCCACTGACATTTGATCAGCCTAGTAACACAATTATTGTCATGAAAAGTGCTAAAAATGTAACCATAAATCAAGTGGACATGAAAAAATGTACTACACTGCTTTCCTTTTATGTTGCGCTGACATACTAAACTTAATCTAATGATCAATTTCAAGCGCACAACCAAATCAAAACCTTCTGAAATACCGTCAAGTGCTATTGGTCACGTACATGTCAAGGACTGGGTAGATGAGGCTGGTATGAAACTACAGATTGAGAGAGTGTGGGAGAGAAGGAAAGGTGCTTTATTGAAGAAGAGTTCTCTTCTTATGCTAGACCAGTTTAGTAGTCATTTGAATAATTCTGCGAAAGAGAGATTCAAACAAGGAAATACAGAGTTTGCTGTTAATCCATGAAGACTTACTTCACAACTGCACCTCTTGAAATCTCGATAAATAAACCATTTGAAGTGTTTAGGAGAGAGAAGTGGAACAAATGGATGATGGATGAAACTCATCATGAATTCACGCTAAAGGGAGCTTTAAAATGATCTACAATCAAACATGTGCGTCAGTGGATAAAACAATCATGGTCTAGAGTGAGAGAAGACATTAGTGTTAAATCTTTCAAGAAGTGCGGCATAAGTAACGCTCTTTATGGCGGTGAAGACCGTCTTAAATGTGAATACAAGGTGACGAAGAAGAAGAAGAAGAAGAAGAGGAAAAATAAACTTCAGGTGACGATTTTCAGGGCTTTTGAATGTCACTTAGGTATTATAAATTAAGAATTTTTCTTAGTCTCACTTTGCAAACTAATAACAAAATTGGTAAAAATGTCAGTTTTTAGAATTTCTTAAAATTTAAGGTGCGTCTCATAGTCTGTAGCGTCTTATAGTCCATAAAAAATACGGTAAAGAGATTAGCTACCATTTTTCCATTTGGAAGGGCATGTCATTATCAAACTGCGGCTGAATTTAAAAAAATTTAACCCAAAAGTCAATATCCACAGAATAACGTTTATGAAGGTATGTAGGAAACTTATACCTAAGGAAATATCCAAAAAGGTAGGGTTGCAATCGCAGAAACTAAGCTGAATGGGGATGCTTAGAAGCAGGCAAAAATAGCCACAGAAGACTGCGATGATATAGATGAATTTTTCAAGAAGAGAAAGTTTGGTCAAGAGGTACACAAAGCGCAATTTATCAGGAAGTTTTAAATGCACCTCCATATAGACCAGGGGGAGAAAAGGGTACATGAACCTACTGTGAGGAATTGTGCAGAAAGGTAGAACATGTCCAGTACTTGTGGCTGAGAAGCATTTATTGCATGTGCTACACACCAGAAATTACCATGGAAAGTGCAAGATTATATTACCTCAGGAATTTGTGATAGGAGAGACTTAATGAGGAGAGTAGGCGAACCTGAAGTGTGGAACATAGCAAATGATAATAATTCCATAATAATCAAAGCATATACAATTTTAATAGCAACAGCAATAATATAAATAACAGAGGCAGACATTATGGAGTGAGATCCATTAGGACTGACAGGGGTAGGAGAGGAGGAACAGGTTTTGGAGCAGGGAAAGTCATCACTCTACGTCATATCACAATGACGAAAATGAAGGGCTGCAACAGTAACTTGCCAAATTGGAAAAGATAGAAGGGATAGGATCCAACAACAGTATAATTACCACCAACATTATCACTAGAAAGAAAACTATAATAACAGGCTCAATAATAGGTAAGAAGTGAAATCTTTTGTTAAGTACAGGAATAAAGAATGCTATGCATGGTGTGAAATGGATATGAATAAATGGGGAAAAACAGAGTGGGACTAAATTGAAATTGGTACACTGTTTACCGAAAATGTGTAGAGAAAAATACATGACGAAGTATTGTAAGTTTAGAAAAGCATATCCGGTAGATACATATGAAATATTGCCACTAGATGAACAGAAGGTAAGTAATACCATTACCCATTATACATTAAACACACTCAAAAAGGAAAATTTTTAATCTTGCAAGTGTGTAGAAAGAACAACAACAACTACTATAATAATAATAATAGTAATAATGTTCAGTCAGCTGAGGAATAGGTTAATGACTTATGCAGAATTGGGTCAGGTTTCATAAAATATACTAAGGAGAAGTACACATAGGAGAAATAGGTGTGAGACAACTGAAAAAAAAGATGTAGAAGAAAATACCAAATATATTAGTGAGAATTATAATGATGTGAAGGAAAGTGTAAGTGTGTAAGTACTTCCAGTGATCAAAGTGAAAATAGTGATAGGTGTAGTGAGGAATATAAAGAACAAGTATTAGAGACAAGTGCTACTGTGAATGGTTTTGAAAGATACAGTGAAAGTACAAATAATATGAAAGATGTGCAAGATAGAATTCCAAATGAGGATGAATTATTTCACGAAAGAGAACATTTTGGAATTACACTAAGTGGTAATGGGGACTTAGAAGCTAAGGGGCAAGAAAGGAATAGTCAATGTGAGAGAGGTGTAGTAAAAGGTGAACTCTAGGAAAAGCAGAAAATAGTGATAGACACCTACAGTTTAGATATTGGTAACGAAATGGAAAAGACCGATGGTGAGAAAGAAGTACAATTGTGTATACACAAAAACGAACATAGTACAACTGCAACCTGAGGCACATATGTTGGAAAGGAGGAAGAAATCACCAGAGAAAGGCAATAAACTAGTACAAGGGATGTTAGAAGACTGGACTACTGTAGCTACTGAATATCTCCTAACAGAAGAGGATAATGAATTCCCAAGTATGATAGGACAGTCTATGATTAGTATAGAACTCTGTGGTGTAAAAGAGTGTGCTCTTCCAGACACTGTAAGTGATGTGACATATATTTCAGAGATATCTTGGAAATGTTTAATAAATATGATGAAAGAAATGAAATGTCTTTGTCAGGATTAACAATAGTAAGTGCCACAGTACGGTGAGTAAATGTATTAGGAAACAAATGTTTTTGCTTTTTATAATTGGAGCCTGTAATACAGAGAGTGTATTCTTAGTGATATGTAATCTGAATGTCAGTATTACTTTTGGCTCTCATTGGATGAGTGAAAATGATGTAACTATAAACTGTGAGGAAGGATCAATACCATTTAAATATTTAGTTGCTGAAAAGAAATTAAATCTTGTGGAACCTGCTATAAATGAAAGTGAACCATTACGTTTTTTGAAAACAATGGAGGTACCATTTGGGGATTCTTGCAAAGATTTGGAAAAGGAAAAATTTGTAGAACGCAATAATGAATGGCTAGAAAAAAAAACGAGTTATTTCAGCAAAAGGTGAAATTACTGAGGAGGAGACAGCTAAGTTATACCAACTGTTAGTGGAAAATAACCATGTCTTTTCTGAGATAGCAGGAAGAACGATCGATTTTGAGGGCAAGTTGAATATTAAACTGCATGAACCATTTTATAGTAAACCATCGGAAATACTGACAGCTAAAACAAAAGTTGTTGCTCCAGAATTTGACAGAATCGAACAACTGGAGGCTACAGAGAGAAGTAACAGTAATTAAGACAACTCTAGTAAATATGTTGAAAACAAAAGATTGACAAATGAGAGTGATGCTAGAAAACTGAACACAGTTATTGAAAAGGTATGTGACAAAACTGTTAGTTTAGATGACATAATTCAAAATTTCAGTGGAATTAAATATCTGAGTAGCCTTCATTTAACTGAGGGCTACTGGCAGATGGGTTTGGGTTAAGAACTTGGAAAATATACTGCTTTTTTTATTTGTAGCAAATGTTACCATCATTCTGGTCCCCCTTGGCTTCAGGATACTTAAATGTGTTTGGGATAATGTGTTAGGCAAGTATTTGAGTAGCAAACTTACAATATATGTGTATGGTACGTTATAGCTAACAAAAGTTAGGAAGATCACAAAATTTTGTTATAGGAGGTGTTTCAAACTTCCTGTAAAGGAGGGATGACACTACTTTGAAGAAATTGGAACTTGTGAAGAACGAAATTATGTGAGTGAAGTACTTAATTAGTAACCAGGGAATTAGAATAGATCCTGAGAAAATAAGAGCTGCCCTCCATAAAAAATTTTATAACTCAAAATTCTTTAATTTTCAAAGATTTTTTGTATAAAGAGCTACCGATGTGTAATAAAGGTCCAGATATTATAAGTTTATTTTATTATTCTACAAACATTCATTTAGTATTTTTCACCTTCTTCATGATTTAAGTTTATTTAGTCTTATTTTCTTGAGCAGTTTCTCCTTAGATTGGTCATAATAGTCACTACAGAGTTATTGAAGAACACTTCATAATAATTCAAAAATATTACATATCTTCTAGGTTAAATACAGAAATTTACATTACATAGTTTCTGGGATAACTTACTCATCACTCTCTTTAGAAATGTCTTCACAGTTGGAACATACAACAGTTCTCTTGCTGTGTTTACTTTATGTGTATCTCTTACATTTGTTACAGATTATTGTTGTTTTGTTCACTTTATTTTACTTTATTGCTTTTGACTACCTTTCACGACAACACAAATGACATCTTCCCATTCCTCCTTCAGATTCCTTTGGAGCGAACTTCTGCTCGATATGCCATCCGAGAATACGTCCCAAAGCTGAAACAATACATTTATGGAGTCCTCCAATATCCGTAGCCCTTTCTTCAATGTATTGTTTCGTGAGCTGCATTCGCTATTCTTGAAGATTCTACTAAGGGAAGTTAAGTAAAAACAATGTGTAACCATTTAATGCTGCTACATCCACAAGAGTGTAGAAAATACATAGCGACCACCTTGTAGCCCTCTCAGTTGAAAATTTCCACAGCATTTGATAGATGTATCAACGCCACATTTCGTCTCTTTATAATATAAATTTTTGACTATTTTCCTCTCAGTGTCAATAGGTGAACCAGTAAAGATAGAAATATTATGAATTTAATTTCAGTTTTTATGTTTCTGGCTGAATAAATTTAGTTTATAAAGTACAAATTTATTTGCTTAAATAATAAAACTATAATTAGTCTCAGTAAGGAATAAATAATAAATTATAGTTCTCAAATGTTTTCTCTAACAGTTAAAGATCTGATTATTCAGTTGCAGCGTCATAGTGTTGAGTTGACAGCAACATAAGAATTTTTGGATTTTTCATGGGGGATATGAGAATCAATTCTGACCCAGATATTCACAGTACTAGAACCACTGAAAGCAAATTTACTGGAATATGATCCTGTCCGTAAGATGTATTTCAGTTCTTGAGGTTATTAACTTTTGAGGATTAGCTAGTGACACCTCTACAAATCTTCAGCCAAATCAATGAAAGTGTAGTATCTCTCTGTGTGACATTTCGCCCTGAATTATGTACAGGAACAACCACGCATTTCACTACAGCTGCAGCTGAATTTGATTGTTGTAGATTGTAATTTTTCTTCCCTGCATATGGCTCCACACTGAGAATATATCTGGTTTTAGAGTCTGTGAGCATTCATCTAAGTACACCATACTTCCCGGGTTCTTCCTCTTTGACGATCTTGAAGAGACACCTGCCACAGAACAATTACAACATTTCATCAGTAACTGTGTGCATCACAGAAGAATAATATCTTGGTAGTAGTTCATTCATTTTATCAAATACTTCTCGTACTGCAGCAAACTTGTCGTGTTCCCTGAACTCATCTGCATCTCCGTCATTATATCTTACCACCTTGGTAAGCTGAGATGGAATCTAGTTCTACTCATAGTAGCAGTATAAGCAAACCTTCCTCATGTGTTGGACCATAAATTGGGAGTAGGTGTCTTACCATCACCCTCCCTCCCCATAATAATAAGTAACCCTATATATGCCATAAATTCATTCTGTTTGCTTTGCGTGGATTAAAAAATCTTTTCAAATGATTTTTCCTACTTTACCTTCATTTGTTATGTCTTCTTGACCTTTCACTATGTTTTATGCTACTCGCTTTGTGATATTAGGAGGTTTGGGACTAAAATCTTCTCCATTGTTTGTAAAATACTTCTCACTGACCTCATCAGCTACGACATCACCCCCTAAGGCTGCCTAAAATTCGTCTTGGTAGTCTGTTTGTAAACTGTCAATATTCACATCCTCATGCAGAACATGTTCCTCTTCAGTATCATTCACCACTTCTCCACTGTCATCAAATTCAATTTTGGAACCCACAAATTCTTCTAAAACACCTAATACTTCTCTCTCAGAAAGAGAGCAAAGATACATTTTCAATGATACTTGTCTCTAACACTGGAGCAAAATGGTGCTAAATAAGAAGGAACAAGAAATAATAAGAAGCCAAGGAGAAATGGATCATTGCTGAGATCATTGTTGGTGCCCTCACAGAGAAATTCAATTCTGTAAAGAGTCTAAACTGGCGAAATGTTATGATTTATGGACTACGACGTTCATTATCATGTCATGTCTACTACTAAGGAGGTAGACTTTATGGCGACCACCATTAAACTTAAACTAACACATGAAGTTTTGTTGAAAAAAAGTTTTTAAATTTTTAAAATCTGGTGGAGGAAATGATAAAAAACGAAAATACTTTTATTAGAGTTTACAAATAAGATATAGCACACTAAATTGTAATATTTACAAAAGGTGGGCACAAACGTGATACATCAACCCTTGGTACATTAAGGTCAATGAATAATTAAAGAATAACGAAGTATTAGTTTGGACAAACGAATGTCAGGACATATTTGAATTTAAAAATCTGAAGTAATTGAGGAAAGTATCTTGGAGCTTAGAACTGCCTTTATGCATTGAATGAACAGTCGTACATATGGCCTAGGGTCACACTTGTTAAAATGGAGGGTTAAGATAGCAGAAAATCGAGTAAATGTGACCAAAACTGTACCATGCCAGAAAGATTAGCCTAGGCACAATCTGGGCATTTAAAACGTTTTTACAGTATCCTATTGGGATACAAAATAACAATTTACACTGATCATCAAGCTTTGACATTCCTTACGAAATGTAATTCACTGCATAATAGACTGATGCAATTGGTACTATATCTACAATTTCAGTTAGCGGTAAAGTACACATCAGGTTGTGTTAGATACTTTGTCAAGGTTACCAGTTGGAATGAGACCAGATGAAGGTAAATTTGGAGAAGAAGAGTGTAAGAGAATATACCATATTAAAGGAGTCAAATATCAGAAAAAATTTAAAATATATGTTAAACAAAACATGGACCCATTTCCAAAATTAGTTGAACCTGAACTTATAAAAAGTTAATGATAAGATGACAAAATATTATTGTGTTCTCAATGGATTACTTTTGAGGAGGAAAGATGAAATATCAGATGCGAAAACATTTTGTTGATGTCCACATACACAAGGAGAAGTAATTAGCATAATAAAATAAGCGAAATCAGAGTTCCTGCTGTGATGGGTAATAGAACTCTATTTAATGTTACTGTGGTGTACGTTTTATTGTAAAACATATGAAAATGTAGCAGCAAGAATAACAGTTTTGAAATCAATAAATAATCTCTAATAATTGTTATTTAAGTGCTGCTGAGCCCAACTATAACGAGTTTCAGTAATTCTTCATTTTACATTAAAATGTATGCACCAAATAATTAATATATCACACCACAACCTCTGCCCATAACAACACTGGTGTCGTAAATATTGTTATTTAAAGTCACTGATAAATTAGTCTAGGAAAAATTGATCTTACGCACCATACAATTATTTCATTTAAGTAAAGTCTAAGATTGTTCTACTGAATGTTATTTTCACTTCTACAATTGAAAAATAATAAATTCCTGTGAGTTCGTGTCCTCGGATTTCAGATATTGTAATAACGATCCAAAGAATTGGTGCCTGATTACTTCTGCAGTTTAAAATTGTCGCTCCATACGCTCACATAATGGCGGCAAAGAAAGCACAGTCTGGACTATTGTGGACACAAAACATGAAATCTTCATAGTTGGTTATTTAGTTACAAGTAAAGGTCACTAAAATAGAATTCCAATTAGTAAATTGTACGTTATATTTTCCTTTTAATCACTTATGACTACATTTTATAATATTTAAAAGAACAGGCCTCAGCTTTTCTTCGATCTCATCCGCTTCATACATTATAGGAAAGATGAACAGGAGGCAAAATTCCACAGACAATACAGTGTCAATACATTTTTTTGTGGTATTATCTTTTGTTGTATGATCATTCTTTTATTTTATAATAAAACATATTTTTGTTATTTCACAATGTAATAGTAAGTCACAATATAATAATAAGTCTTTTCTCAATTGTCACATATTAGCTTAAAAGCCATTTCTGGAAAAATATTCGCTAATTCATAAGTCTCGATCACTGTTCCATATACTGGCGACGCAAAATAATGGTACTGACATTATTCTGACCCTTGGGCTGGAAAATAAAATACATTTGTTCATAGATAAGTAGTTTTTGACATTCCAACAAGTCAGTGCCATATATCGTTCAATTGTTACTTTAGATAAAGAGTTTTCGTTTGCAAAGTTTAGATAGTGGTTGGACTTAACATCAGGTAGTATACCATATGTCTAGTGTGGATATGGCAGTTTTAAACGGCTTCATCGATTACACAGTTTCGGAAAAGGCTGCAGAGACATCCTGGAATTGCGTATCCTGCCCCATTCGGGTTTACTGGATGCGAAAAACCGGGAACAAAACCGTCCAACGGGATTCGAAAAAGTACAGTTACGTAATCTAAGTGTCAGGCTTGACATGTGCATTACCCAACCCCGTATCGAGTTGCTGGATCAGTGATCTAAGATAGGTGGAGGCCGCTGCTGATGGAGGCTGCTGCTGATTCGCCCCCAGAACATCGATGGAATGCCGGCTGCTGTCAACTGCACCCTGTTCTCGAACTAGTATTTCTGGCACAGTTCATGCTTCCATGTTCATCTCGTCCAATGTGGGTACATGCAATATCGAAAATTGGTGTCAGTGACAAAGAAATTATTTATTTTGTGATGTTGAAGAAGCCAGTTTATCTCCATTCTCAAGGATTCACTCATTTTATTTACGGAAGATGTTCTGCATATAAACACTCTTCTGATTAATTTACTGATTCACAGTTCGTTTAAATAAATCACAGATGTATGACACTGCACTTTGTAAAGATTCTTGTGCTCATAGTGTGGTTTGTTTATTTCTCGCTGTCCGGAAACATTTGCACATGGCGCAGTGAGCCGGCACTACACTCGCATTGTTGGAGTGCAGATAGCAGTGCAGTCTGTTTCAAGAGTTTATACTCGCGAGGTTATCTCATTATATTAAAAGTCTGAGGTCTGTTCAAATTCTTTTTCTTATTTTAAAGTTAGTTAACAGTTTACCAACGTCCAGTCGTTGCTGCTAACATATTCATTCGACGAGCGTTCATATTATCACTGATTTGAGTGATTTGCACTGCTTAATACAGTTTTAAAAAATGAAAAACACAGTTTATGCGTATCCACTTGATTTTTAAAGTTCTCGCGAGACATATGGCACAAATATTGATTATTGCAGGGGCTCATAGTTCCACACAATAGACAAATTTCAAATCACTTTTCACATACACAGGAATGTCGTTTGTTCGTGTCTACATTTGGTTTTATGTCGAAACATGAAGACAAAAATCATACATCATATTGAGCGTCATATAAAAAAATTGACTGAAAGAATCTTTTACATTTGTCTTGAACAATAGATCACTTTCGAACCGTGTAGATTTCAGCACATCTCCATAGGCTAGTATGTTTTATTTCTTTATTGTCATTTATCCTCATTCATTCACAATCTATTAAATCTCATAATTACTATTTCGGAACAGATGCCCATATTCGGTGCGCCTACCAATAAGTAGCTCAACGAGCTAATGGCCAGGCAAAACCCGAAAGTTAAAAGTAGCCTAAGTGGTACACAAAGAGGCAAATGCTCCAGAGCCAAATCGGAGGTTAGCAAACACGTGGACTAGCATTCAACTAAGATCCGTTCATGTGTGTGTACTACATAAATCAAGATAAAGTACATGACTCATCCACATTCATAGATGCATGATATACTTAAAGCATATACCTATTTAGCCCAACGTAAGCTAGATAGAAAAAAATCAGAAAATCATATTTGAGAGGTTCCATGCCCTCTTTTGGATGTCACCTCTCATTTTCATCAATTTTATTAATGTTCTATATGATTGCACGGTAGTAACAGACCGAATAAGGTTATTGTAATGAGGGTATTTGTACTGAGAGCTCGAAAAAATATCTTTCACTTGATTCCTAAACATGTTGTTTTACTTCCCTGGGTGGCCTGTGTGAGGCGAGCATCGGAGGACGTGGCACACTGTGCTTCCGGTTGCGGGCTGCACTTCCCTGAATTCTGTGGGGTTCATACAATAGGCTTAAGCGCCTGGCGGAACGACTGACGGCGGTCGAGTTTCGCCTATTGTATGCAGGGCGAAACGACCTGCGAGATGTCTGAGTGTCGCCGCAGTTTGTTTAGCGTTCCGGCGCGTCGAGAACGAAGATGCCTGACACCTATTGACTGCATTGTCCTCTTGATTCGGAGAAAACTTGTGGACTGTGCCCTGCTGGGTGCGACTGTCTGGCGCCAGATGGCCGATGGTCTAGGCAGGTTGTTTTCGTAGCCGGTCAAACAGCAAGTTCAGTGCCCTCAGCTGAATAGCCGAGGCATGATTGATCAACTTAAACTGAGGCTAGTTGACGTCATAAAGCCCTGCTCGAAATTGGAGGGAGCAGTCGCTACTGGCGCGAATTCGCAGCTTTCGATGAGAGTAGGGAGTAAAGCAATGTTGGCTTCGCTCTTGCGTTGCACAGGCAGGGGATTCAGGATCTGATTTTCCTCGGAGTCGGACGGTCTTGCGACTTGGTCGCTCGTTTTCGGAAGAACTTAGAATTCTCGGACAGCCTGCTGTTTCATTATCACAGACGGTATCTTCTTGATACAATGCGTTCTCTAATTTTATTCCGTCCTAATATCTAATTATATAAATTCTGTTGGGAGTAATCCTACTGCCTTCATTTTGTAGTCCGGTCTCCTGACGAAGGCCTACAGGGACCGAATCTAGTTTGCCGGATTCTTTGTTGTTTATTTCGTATCCGGTGATACTTCCATTATTCCTATATTCTCGGTATTATTAGATGGAGGTGGTCTGTTTGGATCGTATGACTGTGAAAACGGACTGTTTGGTATAGGTACAGTCTGTATCAAGTTTGCAAAGTTGTAGTGGGGTTGCCAATGACTCGGCCCTGGCTGTTACCAGTACTGATTGTCATTAAGCATATTTTTCAGTCTATCCTTGTATGGACTTCCCCATTTGCTATCGTTTCCCCTTTTTTATTAATTGATGGTTATTATTTGTATTCTCATTCGAATACTGCCTTTGATTATCATTTGCATGTTCATAATCTCGGTTTCCCTGGTAATCATGATTACTGGGATTGTCCTGATTCTGGTAATAATTCTCTTTTCTATTGTGATTGTTATTATCATTAAATTTAGTTTTATTCTTCTTTGGATCATTTCCGCCCCTAGCACCGTTGTTCCAATTACAAGAGGCTTCTCCATTGGAATAGTTGGTATTAGAATTTGTTGTATCTGAACCTTTTCGTACATCTTCCTGGACCAGATCTAGAACTTCTTTAAGGTCAGTGTCTGTAACAATGAACAGCTTTTCCCTTATGTTAAACCTGTAACCTTGCTTTTAATACTCTCAGTAAGTCTCGGGTAATGACCGGTTCGTCCCAATACCGAGTCATATTGACGCATTTTTCAAAGTATTTTCGTAGAGACCCGGTTTTCGAATTACATACTTCTGCACTGTTAACAACTTTCCTAAGTCCTTCTTGTATCGAGGCTGACAAAAATTGATGAAAAACTGCTCTCTCAAAATCACTGAAAGTTTGGCAAGTCTCGGCAGCATTTAATGCCCAGAGCAAAGCGTCTCCCGCAATATGTGATACCACGAATTGCATCTTCTTTTCTACCGTCCAAAATTTCGGAAGGACACATGTGAAGTTACGTTTAATTACGACTGGACGGCTGGCCGAGGTGGCCGAGCGGTTCAAGGCGCTTCAGTCCGGAACCGCGCTGCTGCTACGGTCACAGGTTCGAATCCTGCCTCCGACATGGTTGTGTGTGATGTCCTTAGGTTAGTTAGGTTTAATTAGTTCTAAGTCTAGGAGACTCATGACGTCATATGCTAAGTCCCATGGTGCTTAGAGCCATTTTAACCATTTGAACAATTGGACGGATATTCTTTTTGCTCTCTTCATTGAATATCTGAAACTGACGATGTTTAATGAGACTTTCCTCATGCACTCAAATGCATGGATCGGTGGTGTACTTGTTTTGCTAGAGATACAGTTTGCTAGTAATTTTGAATTTCTTGTATGCACCAGTGGCTGTGGTAATAAAGGCTGACTAGCATGGCTTGACTTATCATAAATTGCAACAGGGGTTGCTGCTAATTTTTGTGTATTACTGTGATTTACAATATGGCCAGTGGGCAATTGTTGTGGTCTATTCTGCACTACCTCACTAGCAATTGGCAAATGTTCAAATTTAGTTTCCTTGTCAGGATCAGATTCTTCATTACTGGATTCTGACATTACCCCTAAGTTTCGATTGTCTAGATTAAAAACTCTGGCTACCTCCGTTTGTATTTGTTTCTTCACTTTCTACGGTTCGATCGTGTCTTTAGCTGCATTAAATTATGCTGACAATGCTTTATCCCTGTTGAATATCACTTGGTTAATATTTTGGACAATTTCTTTGTGCTACTCGATGGAGATCTGACTGATTTATTCTAAGAATTTTCTTTGTCTTTTCTGTTCTTTTAATTGGCTTTGCTCTGCTTTTAAAGCCTTTGCTTCTAAACTCTCCTGCTATTTAAGAACTTCTTCTTCCCTACGTTGCATTTCTTTTAAAGCCTTTGCTTCTAAACGTTGCTGCTCTTTAAGAGCTTCTTTTTCCTTACATTGCTTTTCTATCTATTTTAATTACTGAAGTGATATGCCTAATATATTACAATGTGACAATGGCATACATAACTTGAGTATTTGTAGGTCTTGCCCCTTGTCCGCTGAAATTACTATCATTTGCTTCTAAAGCTTTCACCACAGGAGTGTCACTCAACACTGGCAACTCCTAATTTTCAGTATCACTTGACATGTCCGATAAAATAATATTATCATCAATATTCAAGCTATCTATCTCCTGCACCGAAGTGTGCGGACTACTACTACTACTACTACTTTCATATTTTCCAATTGGCTGTATGATTGACATAATAGATTTTGCCAAACTCCTGTATTCTAGTGCCTAATTTTGGTAGGTTTTATGAGTGATGATCCGTATGTGCTCTTGAAAAGGCATATCGTGGGATATGAGGTAGCATTCTGCGAACTACTACTTTCATATTTTCCAATTGGCTGAGGTCAGAGTTTGTATGATTGACATAATAGACTTTGCCAAACTCCTGTATTCTAGTGCCTAATTTTGATAGGTTTTATGAGTGATGATCTGTATGTGCTCCTGAAAAGGCATATCATGGGATATGAGGTAGCATTCTGGGAAGCGAGGCACTGAATTAGCATGCCACTCAGTTTTCCTACTTACAGTTAGATTTTCCATTATTTTCGGTATGTTTTTTTGAAGTATAAAATCCAGTCTAAAATGTAAAGCAATTCTTACAGTGTAATGCCTTCGTGATGCCTATATCATGGCAGATCTGTCTCTACACAATTCTTGTTAAGGAAGTTTGTTCGATGTACAGGTACATGGAAATCCCTCAAGAAGATATATTATCATTTTATTACAAACGTCCCCAGGAAATCAGAGATAAAGTTAAGTTGCTATTGAAATGCAAATTTTTATCTCAGTATCTGAAAGCCAAAAACAAAAGTATCAAAGTACCATTGTTGATTTGCCTGAGAATTATCGATGATGCACAAGTATTAAGATGCCGATATTATGTAATAACCAAACATAGCATATTTAAAACACACAAACATATACATGCATAAATCAAATAATTATTCTAGAACACATAAATAAATAAACATACTCAAAAAAATTAAAATCGCTGAATGGTGAACAAAAACGTTAAGTGTCTTCTGCGTGCAACAAATCTGAAAAAAATGTTCTTGTAGGGTAGCTATGGGTAAGATTTAGTGGATTAAATAAAATACAGTCAAATATAAATTCAGTGCACATTGGCCAGAGAAGAACAAAATCATCTGAAATTTTACTGTTTCATTTCTGAGTAGATCTACTGAACCTATTCTAAGTTGTAGTTTAGAAATATCATTTTTGATCCTTTTTAGGTTGAAAGACGAGATCGTCTGGCTGTTATTGTTTGCCCCTGCTTTGAAAATATGCGCTCACATGGAACAGAGGTGGCCATAACTTACAGACGTTGTTTCATTATTTCAAACAGCGTAGGAAATAACACATGATTTTCTTTCCACTACAGCAATGGAGCTTGTGATCTGTGTATCAGTGCCATCTTCATATATTTATCAAGCTCGACTGTAGTTGCAGCACGTGTATGTTACAAGCGATGTGTAATTTGAATGAATGTTTTTCGCACTTTTATTATTTTGAATGCGAATAGAGTGCTTTATTTCACTGTTTGTTGGTGTTTATAAAGCAGATATTACGCCATTTTGGAATAGGGCAGTTAATTATAAACGAAGCTTTATTTTCAGAAACCTTAAGCTTCGTGCTGTTGTGTGTCAAAAAGATTTCGACACACTTAAAAGTGTTTCATGAAGTTCGTTGTTAAATGTGTTTCAGTATCTGTACCGTGCCCGAATCTCGTCCGAGACAGAGCGGAATGAAAAGTCACTGTTTCCATACAATTAGCCCGCATCTCGTGGTCGTGCGGTAGCGTTCTCGCTTCCCACGCCCGGGTTCCCGGGTTCGATTCCCGGCGGAGTAAGGGATTTTCTCTGCCTCGTGATGGCTGGGTGTTGTGTGCTGTCCTTAGGTTAGTTAGGTTTAAGTAGTTCTAAGTTCTAGGGGACTTATGACCACAGCAGTTGAGTCCCATAGTGCTCAGAGCCATTTGAACCATTTTTCCATACAATTAGTCCATTCCAAGCATAAGTGGACTGAAACAGCGTTATTTTAAAACAGCGATACAGTTTCTGCGTCTGGCTCGAGATCGAATCTGGTCCCGGTATCCGAGACACCAGTTTCGAAACAGTGAAATATAGCCGTTTCGAAACACTGAAACAGTTCCACGTATCGATACACTGTATCGAAACATAAAAACAGCGGCCAAGTCTAGTGCTTCTGTTCCTACCTTTAGCTATTGCCGGAGCTATCGGTGAAACAAGGCTGCACACTGTTTACAAATTTCCAGGTGTCAGTTTGATATTTACAGTAGTATCTTGTACGTTCAGTTGGCACATGAAAAGCCAAACAAAACAGACATGAATACTTTACAGTGGCAATCTATAGACAAAAATAAATACACTGGTTACAATATGTGTACTCTAGTCCCACGTCACAGGGCGCCAATGTAATGGGTAATATGGTACTATTTAATGTTGTTGAGGTGGTGTGTACGTGTTACTGTGAAACGTATGAAAATCTAGTTGCAGGAATAGCAGCATTATTTGAAAGAAAGAAATAATCTCTGATAATTCTTATTTATGTGCTGCTGAGCCTGACTATAACGAGTTTCAGTAATTCTTTCTTCTTCATCTTCTTTATCGTAGCTTTGCCCCACGTCACGTAGGGTCGGCGTTGCTCTTCTGGATTCTTCTCCTCCATAGTACTCTATCCATTGCCTCTTCCTTCTACCATCCTTTCTCCCTTAGGTCCCCGGATATCTTATCCTTCCACCTCATCTTCGCTCTTCCTCTCCTTCTCGCTCCTTCAATCTTTATATCTCTGTTTCCGATATAATCTTCCCCTTTTCTCTGTAAGTGTCCGTACCACCTTAGTCTGCTCTCTTGTATCTTTTTCCCCATGGGTCCGACTTTCACAGCTCCTCTAACAAATTCATTTCTAATTCTGTCCTTCCTTGTTACCCCACACATCCACCTCAGCATCTTCATTTCCGCCACTTCCATCTTCCTTTCCTGGGCTACTGTGATTGGCCATGTCTCTGCCCCGTATATCGTAGCAGGCCTTACCACCGACTTGTACACTTTCCCTTCAACCCAATGCCCACCTTTTTCTCACACAACACTCCACTCATTTTCCTCCGGTTGTTCCAACCAAAATTTATTCGGTGCTGTATCTCGCTTTTCAGTCCTCCATCCCTCTGTATGTGTGACCCCAGGTATTTAAATTTGCAGACCGATTTCAGCTTATCATCCTGGATCTTTGCAAGAACTCATCTGCACATCCTTCAGTGCTAAATATTCTGACTTTGTCCTGCCAATTTTCATCCCTCTTTCTTCTAGTGCCTTCCTCCAATCCTCCAGCTTTTCCTCATGTCTGTCCATGCTCTGCTCACAAAGAACCACATCATCCGCAAACATCATCTTCCACGGTGCTCCCTTCTTCATATCTTTCACCAGCACATCCATAATCAGGTCGAAGAGGTAGGGACTAAGCGCAGACCCCCTGATGTAACCCTACTGTTACTGGAAACTCCTTTGTCAAGCCCACACTGCTTCTCACCTGTGTCATTGCTCCTCTGTACATTTCCTTCGCTAACCTCACATACTTCTCTGGCACGCACTGCTCTCTCATGCTTCTCCATATTTCGTCTACATCTACATCTACATACATACTTCGCAAACCACCTGACGGTGTGTGGCGGAGGGTACCCTGAGTACCTCTATCGATTCTCCCTTCTATTCCAGTCTCGTATTGTTCGTGGAAAGAAGGATTGTCTGTATGCTTCTGTGTGGGCTCTAATCTCTCTGATTTTATCCTCATGGTCTCTTCGCGAGATATACGTAGGAGGGAGCAATATACTGCTTGACTTTTCGCTGAAGGTATGTTCTCGAAACTTTAACAAAAGCCCGTACCGAGCTACTGAGCGTCTCTCCTGCAGAGTCTTCCACTGGAGTTTATCTATCATCTCCGTAACGCTTTCGCGATTACTAAATGATCCTGTAACGAAGTGCGCTGCTCTCCGTTGGATCTTCTCTATCTCTTCTATCAACCCTATCTGTTACGGATCCCACACTGCTGAGCAATATTTGTTTTTAGATTGCATTTCCTTAGGATTCTTCCAATGAATCTCAGTCTGGCATCTGCTTTACCGACGATCAACTTTATATGATCATTCCATTTTAAATCACTCCTAATGCCTACTCCCAGATAATTTATGGAATTAACTGCTTCCAGTTGCTGACCTGCTATTTTGTAGCTAAATGATAAGGGATCTATCTTTCTATGTATTCGCAGCACATTACACTTGTCTACATTGTGATTCAATTGCCATTCCCTGCACCATGCGTCAATTCGCTGCAGATCCTCCTGCATTTCAGTACAATTTTCTATTGTTACAACCTCTCGATACACCACAGAATCATCTGCAAAAAGCCTCAGTGAACTTCCGATGGCATCCACAAGGTCATTTATGTATATTGTGAATAGCAACGGTCCTATGACACTCCCCTGCGGCACACCTGAAATCACTCTTACTTCGGAAGACTTCTCTCCATTGAGAATGACATGCTGCGTTCTGTTATCTAGGAACTCTTCAATCCCTTGGGACTCTGTCATATGGTTTCTCCAAATCAATTAAAGCCATATGTAGATCGGCTTGCAGCTCCCCGTGTCTCTCCACTATCTGCCTTAAAGCATGTATTGCATCAGTCGTTCCTCTTCCAGGCATGAACCCAAACTGTTCTTCACACACCACAGTCTCCTTGCGTACTCTTGCTTCTATAACTCTTCCCCAAATTATCATTGTGTGTGCCATCAGTTTAATACCTCAATAGTTACTGCAGTCCTGCACATCACCTTTCCCCTTAAATATTGGGATCAATACACTAGTTCTCCACTCGTCTGGCATCTCCCCCTGTCGCCAAATCTTCTTCATTAAATCCCAAAGGAGCTCAATTCCCTTTTTACCGAGACACTTCCATACCTCAACGGGGATCTGGTCTCGGCCAACTCCCTTCCCATTTTTCATCTTTTCAACTGCCCGTTCGACTTCATCTCTACTTATATCCATCGTTAATCCTTCGTTTTCCCCTCCTTCCTCAGTTTTGACTCTTACATTTTCTTCATTCAGCAATATCTCAAAATAATTCAACCACCTTTGGATTATTTTTCAATGGTCATGCAGAATTATTCCTGTTTCATCTTTCATTTGTTTTATTGCTGTTAGATCCTTAGAAGCTTTATGTCTTGATTTGCCTATCCGTATCAGTTGTCTCATATCCTGATTTTTCTGTAGTTGTTCGTATCATCTGGAAACTGCTTTGTCAAGCCCACACTACTTCTCACCTGTGTCAGATTTAGCTTTAGCCACGGCTCGTTTTGCCTCCTTCTTTGCACTTTTGTATGATTGCCCATCCTCAGCACTTTCTCTTATCGTCTTTATTTTCCTTCACAACCTTCTGCACCTCTTCATTCCACCACCATGCTTCCTTATCTTTTGGCACCCCTCTCCCAGATGTTAACCCAAACACTTTCTCCCCAGTCTTCCTTATAGCACCACTATTTATTTTCCACCACTCCTGCACACTCTCTGCCAATTTTACCTTTGCCAGTACTTTTTCACTAAACTCCTCTCTCAAATTTTTATTCTTTAATCTCCACCACTTAATTTTCCTTTCACATTGATTTATGTGCCTCTGTCTTTTACATACTTTCATCTCACAATCCGCTACAATCAACTTATGTTGTGTTACTATTTCTTCACCGTATATGACCTTAGTATTTCGCACCTCCCCACTATTTTTCCTTCTACATAATATGTTATCAATTTGGCTTTTATTTTCACCACTCCTGTATGTTATTAGTTTTCTCCTTTTTCTTTGGAAGTAGGTATTCGTAATCACTAGATCAAAAGCCACTACAAACTCCACTATAATTTTTTCTTCCTCATTTCTTTCGCCATACCCCCATCCTCCATGCCACCTCTCTTCCCCACCTTTCCTTCCGCCAACATGACCATTTAGATCCCCTCCGAATATTACTCTTTCATTCTCTGGTATTTCGACCATTACTCCATCCAAATCACTCCAAAATTTTTCCTTCTCGTCTTCCGAACATCCCGCTTGGGGTGCATAGGCTGTCAGCACTGTTACCATTACTCCCCCAAACATCATCTTAACATACATGATCCTATCATTTAGTCTGCTGACTTCACGTACTTCTTCTTGAATCTCTCTGTGCAGAATAACTCCAGCTCCATTTCTTGATTCCGGGCTCGCACTACTATAAAGTAGCTTATAGCCTTCAGCTAAGATCTTTGCCTTATTGCCTTTCCACCTTGTCTCTTGCACACACAAAGCCTTTATCTTCCTCCTCTGAATCATGTCTACTATCTCTCTTCCCTTCCCCGTCATCGTTCCCACTCTGATCTTGAACATCTTTGGATCCTTCGCAAAACGCCTCCCCCGGAGATCCGAATGGGAGACTATTACTCCGGAATATTTATCTTGAGAAGCAGCCATCATTCCTCTTGTTTTGGCAATGTTTTTGCAGCCGGATGCCCTTCCTGCCGCCAACCCCCTTCCCTTGTTAGAGGGGCAGAGGCTTGCTAGTTTTGGTCCACCCTGGGTATTTTATTTCCCCAGTACCCACCATATCTGGTGAGCACTCCCCTATCCGCCACCTGGAGAGGCGCCCGATGGGAGACTAGCAACTAGTAACTCTTTATTTGACATTAAAAATGTATGCACCAAATAATTAATATATCACAACACAACCTCTACCCATAACAACAATGGTGTCATAAATATTGTTATTTAAAGTCATTGATAAATTAGTCTGGGAAAAATTAATCTTACGCACCAGCCATAAAATTATTTCATTTGCGTTAAGTCTAAGATTGTTCTATGGAATGTTATTTTCACTTTTACAATTGAAAAATGTTAAATTCCTTTGGGTTTCTGTCCTCAAAGTTCAAATATTGTAATAACGATTGAAAGAATTGGTGTCTGATCATTTCTGTAGTTCAAAATAGCCGCTCCATACGCTCACGTAATGGCGGCAAACAAAGCACAGTCTGGACTGTTGTGGACACAAAACTTGAAACCTTCATAGTTGGTTATTTAGTTACAAGTAAAAGTCAGTAAACTAGAATTCCATTTAGTAAATTGTAGGTTATATTTTCAGTTTGATCACTTATGACTACCTCTTATAATATTTAAAAGAAGAGACCTCAGCTTTTCTTTGATCTCATCCGCTTCATACATCATGGGAAAGAAGAACAGAAGAAGGCAAAATACCACAGACAATACAGTGCCAATACATCCTCTTTGTGGTATTATGTTTTGTTATATAATTTATTCTTTGTAGGAAACTGATTATAAAATAATAAAACATATTGTTGTTATTTTACAATATAATAATAAGTCACTAAGTATTAATAAGTCTTTTCTCTATATATTAGTCTTTTCACTATTTGTTAGTCTTTTCAGTATATACTAGTAAGGCTTAAAAGTCATTTCTGACAAAATATTTGTTAACTCATAATACTCGAGCACTGTCCCATACACTGCTGTTCTAAAGTGGTACGGTAGAGAAATATTGTGAAAGCTGTTCGATAAAACCTCTGCCAGGCACTTAAGTGTAAACTGCCGACTAGCCATGTAGATGTAGATGCATATGCAGACGAATACAGGTGTGAGTTAATGAATTCGCTAATTTGAAATATATCAGAAAACCAATATAATTTACAAGCAGGTTATGTATACAGTTTCGTCATAGTGGCCACGAGCTAAATCGAATTAGAGCGTCTAACCTCGCTTCCATAAAACATCTCAGAGTCACACAAGAAATAACATTGCAGGTCGCTTAAAAACGTAAATGCGAGCACAAAAATCCGCTTGTAAAGATTACTTGTAGAAGTAAAAAACGCCTAGGACAGAAATGGATTCACATCAGCACGTATTCTGAAGCAACAGAAAATGCGAGGGAAGACCGAGTAATCTGCATGCGAAATCTGCATGTAAAAGACAAACGAAAAGACACGATCCTACCCGACTTCATTGCAACAGAAATTTTCGCGAATTGATGTGTGGCACCGTCACATCGAAGATGGCTTGTGAATTGCGTTCATATTAAACACGAGACAAATGTATGAGATACTGCGTGCTGTCTAGGGCGGAAGACATGGCGAGAGTACATTTTCCTTCAAAGCATGAGGGAATCGAAACAAATTCTGCCGCCATGCCCTATCATTGGCCTGTTTCACTTACGGCGTTTGGCACTGTTGTGAGATACACTCTCACTTCCATGTTTTGGTAAAGTCGAGTCTCTTTCACTGTCTATTAGCGATAAGAGACTAACGATGAGCGTCGTACTGTTCTGCAGTGCATGAAAGCCTTTCAACTCGAAACGACTGCGTTGTAAGTGTAAATTTATTTTAATATTGTAAACTGATCGGCCAGAACATTATAACCACCGACTTCCTATCGATATAAACCAGTCCAGGCAATAGCAGCGTCACGTGGCCAGGGGTGACTGCTAGTCAAACACACGCACGGTGCATGTAGTATCAGGGAGTGTACTGGCCGTGCGTAGAATGTGGATGGCGCGTGATCTATCTGAGTGTGACCGAGGACCGATTGTGATGGTCCAGAGGCTCGGCACGAGCATTTTGGAAACTGCACAACTTGTAGGAGTACCGTGGTCCAGGTGTCGTGGGGTGGGGTGGCCATCCCTCATTGCAGACGTCGGATGTAGAAGTCTGGGCAGATTGGCTTAACGGGACAGGAAGCGAAATGTGGCAGGACTAACATCAGACTTTAACGCTCGGTAGAGTACATGTGTGTCTGAACACACCGTGCACCGAACACTCCTAACGATGGGTTTCCATAGGGCTGGTCCCAGTGGAGCTTTCTAGTCCTCCCTCAAGTATGGGTGTGTGTGTTTTTCCTTAGGATAATTTAGGTTAAGTAGCGTGTAAGCTTAGGGACTGATGACCTTAGCAGTTAAGTTCGGTAAGATTTCACACACATTTGAAAATTTTTTTTTTCTCCAGAGATGACACCCCATGCAAGTGCCAATGTTAAAACCATGACATCGGCAACTACGACTAAAATGGGCAAGTGACTTTCGGTGCTGACGATGTCGTAGGGCAGAGCGTTG
The DNA here is from genome assembly GCF_023898315.1 of Schistocerca nitens. NCBI lineage: Eukaryota > Metazoa > Arthropoda > Insecta > Orthoptera > Acrididae > Schistocerca > Schistocerca nitens. The sequence continues at coordinate 813,507,499 of NC_064615.1, read as the reverse complement.
CATGATTTGATGAATCCAGATACCTTCTTCACCATGCCGATGAGGTCGGAGGCTTCGCTAAGCTGTGAGAAACATTCACGTGGGCATCCATGGGTCTACCGGAGCTTGTGCAAGGCATCATGACGAACATGTATCGTAAACTGGTTGCAGACCAGGAACACCCCTTCGTGATGATCATACTTCCCGACGGCTGTGGTATTTTTCAACAAGATAACGCGCCATGTCACAAGGCCAAGAGTGTGATTGAGTGGTTCGAGGAACACAGGAGTTCCGGTTGTTATGGCCCCCCAACTCGCCAGATCTCAACCCGACCGAACACATTTGTGATGTGATTGAACGTGGCACGAAAGCTCATCGCCCTCTTCACCGGAATTTACGGGAATTAGGTGACGTGTGTGATGGTGTGGTGCCTCCTCCTTCCAGGGATCTACCAAGGCCTCATGGCTTCGATACCACGATGAGTCGCCGCTATTATCGGTGCCAAAGGTGGACATACCGGCTATTAGGTAGGTGGTCATATGTTCTGGCTGATGAGGGTACGATGTATCGTGATTGCGTAAATTACTTCTCAGCACATGTTGAAGTTTACTGTCAGTAAAAAATATTATTAATGACTACGTTTAGAAGAGTAAAACCTTAAAATTCGAGGATTGTTACAGAAGCCTTCATGAGATTTGCATTTATCTGTTTTACACCGTATCCTCAGCGCTCGCTGCTGTTGGATAAACATTGTGTTTATTTTTGGTGTACTAACCCTAAAGATGATATGCAGAATAAACCAACATCTTTATCTTCAGATAAGAAACTGAGAGATATCTCTGAAAGCCAGTGCAAAATTTGTGAAATAAGACTATTGAGCAAATTATTCATGTGCTGATTTCATGTTAACTTGTCACCCAGTTCGATCACAACGAATTTGGGAGATCCCTAAAGATGATATGCAAAATAAATCAACATCTTTATCTTCAGATAAGAAACTGAGAGATATCTCTGAAAGTCAGTGCAAAAGTTGTGAAATAAGACTATTGAGAAAATTATTCATGTGCCGATTTCATGTTAACTTTTCACTCAGTTCGGTTACAACGAATTTGGGAGTATGATCTTTAGTGACGTTTCCCGTTCTAATGAGGTTACTTTTGATTGTTCTAAATTAGAAATTTGTTGAGTTATAATCTGGTCTGTGTTCGTTCAGGCTGAGTTTTAATATGTTTCTGTCGTAAGCATATCTCCAGTTCTGTACACAGTGTCTTACTACATGACTTTCAAGTCGGTCGAAAACCACATAGCATAGCTTAGTCCTATCAAACCAGAATCATATTCTGATACTCCGCCGTCAATAGTAGTTTTTATTGCCTTATGCATTCTGAAATCTCTTTAGGGGCCTTATTTTTAAATCCAACTGTTTGTGTGCATGAACCACCTACCAAGGTTAATCTATTGTACGTGTGTTTGGTTAGATGTGAGAAGACAGTACATAAGCTATGGGCTCTGAAAAATTATCATCACTTGCAGTAACTAATGATATCTATGTGTTATCATTTCTGTCTCAGCTAAACCGGCAGTGGTGGCCGTGCGGTTCTAGGCGCTGCAGTCCGGAACCGCGGGACTGCTACGGTCGCAGGTTCGAATCCTGCCTCGGGCATGGATGTGTGCGATGTCCTTAGGTTAGGTAGGTTTAAGTAGTTCTAAGTTCTAGGGGACTAATGACCTAAGATGTTAAGTCCCATAGTGCTCAGAGCCATTTTTTTGTCTCAGCAATTCCCTGGAACACAGTTTCATTCGCGTTATAAGATATTGGAAAACTTATCAGTAAATCTAATTATTTACATCCCTATTCAACCTGTACGCCTGCAAGATCGTTTCTCGTAACTTCTCGACATATTCTATCTTCGTTAATACTGCGGTGGGCTCGTGGCGGCATACCATACCTATAATTCACTTTTCTTCCCGTAATTAAGTTAGCGTGCCAGGTACGTAACAGTGGTTCTATATATGCTTCGATGACATTGTCAGGCGACAGGTTTCACTATTGTCGCATTATAAGGCCCTTGATAGTAGCCGTGACCGATCTGTGAATTGGACAACTACACTGGGGCGGCACTGCGTACTGCGCACGCTCCAGGTATGTAAGTTCAAGCCGACCTGAGTGGCCGAGCGGTTCTAGGCACTACAGTCTGGAACCGCGCGACCGCTACGGTCGCAGGTTCGAATCCTGCCTCGGGCATCAATGTGTGTGATGTCGTTAGGTTAGTTAGGTTTAAGTAGTTCTAAGTTCTAGGGGACTGATGAACTCAGAAGTTAAGTCCCATAGTGCTCAGAGCCATTTGAACGTTTTGGTACTTTCTGTAAATCTAATTTTTTAGTTGACTTGTAAACGGCGCTCCTCCTCTTACGCTTAAATCTATTGTGTTGACTGTAATTCATTTCCACTGTTTATTTCCGTCGGGTGACCTGCTCAAGGAACGGACAATAACCAGTTCAAATTTTTAACTGAAATACTAGTCACTGATGAAGAAAGCAACTTCCGTTATCACATGTGTAAAAATACGTCATGTGCCACAATTACATCCTGTAGTTAATAGAGATATTACATTTGTCTTAACCTGGCCGTGGCTCTCACAGATATAACACGTTTAGCCCCTTCGTTTGCTGTTCCGAAACACTGATGGCGTCAACATAAAACATTTTATTATTTATTTGATTCACTGGTGCTATTTGAGTACAGGATACGTTGAATTCACATCTTTTCAGTAAATTTGATCTTATGGATTATGCAAATAAGAAAAATTATGGAATACTAGTTATACATTGTAGCCTGTATTCCCTTTTCGCGTGCTTCATTTGCGGCACTTTACTGTTTCTTCATTTCGTCAGTTAAGTTCGATATCTCTTATGTTATCCAAAGATTTATACTTGTCTTTTTACCTACTTGACGCTCCGCTGGCCTCGCTTTTCGTTTCTCAAAGCTATCCATTCTTCTGTTGTCCTCCTTTCTTAGGTTCAGTCAATCGTTGCCCAACGCCTCGTTTGAAACTCTGAACAACGTCAGCCACCTTCTTTTTATTCAGGTCCCAAGACTTTAAATTCCTACCTTGTTTTGCAACTTCTTCAGAATTAATCTGCAGTTCATAACCAACAAAATATTATCAGAGTCCACTTATACACCGCGAACATTCTTACAGATTGCATTGATCATGAAATTGTTTACAACTTACGTAATTTTTGTAACCTTTGTACAGGTTTGTCGAACTGTGAAAGAAGAATTGAAAAATTTTGGGACTAGGTATCGAATGTAGTAATGGTTGAGGTATCTCGAGCATTAGGGCGCTGGCACAGTGGGCAGACGCAGTAAAAGCTTAGGTTTGGTCCTAAACATTCACTTTTGTACTGTTGCAGTAGTTAAAACTCGACTAAAGCTGTTATACAACCATTTGTCCTAAACTGTCACGGATGGAAGGAAACACAGGCAAAATACCCAAACTGAAGTTCACTAAACGATGGTGATAGTGAAATGCCAAATGTAATCCTGCAGCAACGCTACGATATGGAACCACGGAATAGTAGCGTTGAACTGTTGCTGAGCTAGCTTTGGAGGATTTATAAATTCAGTCGTTAGCGGAACTTGTATACACATTATAAGCTGTAATAAAGATTTTTTTTCCTTATTCTTAAAAAAATACGGTCATGTATTTGTTGCAACAGTATTAGTGTAATATCTGAAAACTAGATTTTTCTCATTATCCTTACGTTTCACGTTTTAGTAATGGAGAGTAATAGCTATGTTTTATAGTTAGAGAAAATTCACGTACTGACCTAAACATAGGAAGGTATTGTTTATTCAACATTTTCTTAACGAAGTAGAAAAGCGGGATGAACTAAATAGCTGACAAACAACTGGTCAGAACTGAAAACAAATAAATTTCCTGTTGAGACTGGCCACCGATTTTGAACGTCACCGATTCTAGGTAGGTGTTTTTCCTATCTGAATTCTGAGACGAAAATTATTTAGCTGAAACACTATACAAATGAGCAGAGATAATACAAGTAATGTGACTCAAGCCCATGTAATTGTGTACTAGATTCTTCCGATTAAGGTTGCAATGAAAGTGACAAATGTAATTTTTCCGGCGATGATTAGTTAAATTAAAACATTATACTAAATGGAAACTTTAATTTGAAACTGCGATTTTGAGGTAACAGCATAAGATTTTGAGTGTCGTGCCACATGACGATGTGTTTTTGTTTAGCTGCTGTTCATTCGTCTTTTAAAGTCGACACTGTACTATAAGTCTGTTGAACGTTCCGTCAGTTTGAACTTTATGATCACATTACGTAGGTTAGATATTTTGAGTTCTGCATGACCTCAGTACAGGACACACCATAAATGAGGGATACAGAGATTATAAGAGTCTAGCCCGTTACAAGTTCCCCACCAAAATGTATTTAATTCTCCCTATAAACTGTACTTAATAAGTAGCTAAACGTTTCAGAGTCACTAGGAACATTTTGAAAACATGTGTTTTTTTAAATAAAGATCTCCTTTTGCAATATAGAGACTGCATTAAAGTTTACATATAGAGCTGTTCGATGAAAGAACAAAACTTTTTGTTGAATAGCGAATATAATAAGATACATTTACTACCACACTTCATTCTTTGAATTCATTTCTCCATTCTTCAATTCGCAATTTAAGTAATTGTTATTTACACTTTTGTAATCTAAAAGTTTGATTTAGGTGATGTAACGTGTTACCGTCCACTGTGACACTGCAGGTGATTAAGGAGTGAAAGTGCGCAAAATATTCTGCAGTTTCTTGTTTCTACTCACATGGGAGATAAAGAAGCTTGCACAGGATAGAGTAGCATGGAGAGCTGCATCAAACTAGTCTCAGGAATGAAGACCACAACAACAACAACTCACATGTACTGATGACAGGAATGCTATACCGTTTCGAATAGAAAAGCAGCACAGAATGAATTAATTTTCCTGATAGTAGCAGGACTAGTTTAGTTATCCATAATTGCTCTACTTTGTTTCGTAAGAATCAAACTTTCATTGCAATGGGGCCTCTTTTTCCTCTATGTTTATAACTTCCATTGTTTACGCTGTGACCTAAATTATTATTTTATGCTTTTTTCCATTTTATGTGGGCAGATGCCCATTTTTCCTCTATTTTTATAACTTCCATTGTTTATCCTGTGACCCAAATTACTATTTTATTCTTTTTCCCATTTTATATGGGCAGTTTTATTTGTTTGCGCTTTTCAGCATGCTATTGTCAGCGTCCGTAGCTTCTGCTTTCTTCCGATCAAACTTTTATTAAAAAAAAAAAAAAACATTTTATGAACAAGCTAAGAGAGAAAGTTTTCGTAGTGCATAAAAGAAGCTCCCGTTCTTCTAAACTGCCTAAGAACGTAATTCTGCTAGTCTGAAACGAAGTAAATATCTAACGGATTGAATGTTTAACAGAATTGTGAAGAGTACTAAAGAGGGTGGTCGAGGGGCAATATTTCTCAATCTGCCAGTTTGCAGCACGAGTCAGAATGTACGAAACCTCTCTGGGTATTATGCCTTTCGGCGCTGCTTTCAGAAAAACGCGCCTGAGAAAGGGAACTGCTCGCTGAAACTTCCAATTTAGAATGGCTTACAGTAATCCTTCTCTTGGTTGCTGTAAACATGTTTGTTGCGAAGGAGCGTGCTGTCTCGACGCTGGTGCTCCCAGTTCCATTTTCGAGAACGAAATAACAGCACCCACACGAATTCTCAGTTGAATTAACTCTATCTGCACACAACGTGAGAAGGTTCTCTGCAAACGAAGGAAGAAACATGTCGAGAGAGAAGTAATATACTCGCTTACCAGTTCTAACGCATTTCAGTCGCGTAATTGCGTTCCACTGCAGCTGCCATACACCCTAAATAATCTGAAATAGGTAGTTGTGAAAATGATATTATACTCCGATTAAAATTACTTTGTGACTGACAGATCGCATTGGTGGCGGGCAGTGTGGCCAGCCTGCAGCCATCGACGCTAGGCAACATGCTGGCACGTACTTAAAAAACAGACGACATAGGAACGCTCGGGAAAGAACTACGACTGGCTGATGGGTGACCCATACCGACTGACTAGTTGAAACGTCAGTCACAAAGTAATTTTAACTGCAGTATACTCGACGTTACAACAGGGAAAGTGTGAGACTCGAGTTGTCTTCTTCCATCATAATAGGTTTTATGGTAGTATCGTGGATTTAAGCAGGTCTAATAGTCTCAGGGAAATAAACGTACGTATGTAGATGAATAAAACGGGTACTTAGCTTAATATGCCGTAGGCAATAGCCCCAATAGGTGCTCACAGATATTTCCGTATTTCATTATGGCAGTGTCCTCAGTCGCACTGAAGGAAATGTCAAAGAATCACGTGAGGTGTAGTAGGTTTAATAACACATGTTCCGTACCATCACAGTTTGCAGGTACTGTATCGACCTATTATTGCTTTTATTGAAGGAACAATTATGGCCCTGCTGTCTTCACAAATGTACTCGTATCCTAAGAAAATTCTTCATTCAGTCTGGACCATTGATTTCCAAGTGGACCAGGCTGTTTCTTATGACGTAGATGTCGGCGTATCTTACACTCGTGGAAGTAGAAAACGTTATACCATGAGCACCTTAACTAACGGCTACCAAATCGGCCAGAATTTCCATGTCTGAAGAATACGTTAGTTAAAATTTTGTTCTGTGCTAGATTATTATCAGTACTTCCAGTACAGCAAAGTCATCTTACAGATGAATGATGCGTGCACAAGATGCCTGTTGGTTGGTATAGCGCGACTGGTACTTCGCGGGTGAAGATCGTAAGACATCGTGCCAGAGGACGTATACGTGCTGATTACTGCCATCTTTCAGGCTTTGCAAAATTTCAAATTCTTGGCATCATTCCGATCGACTGTACAGACAATTGGCCGTAGTGGAATGAATGCAAAATTGGGGATTGCCAGATGGTCTCAGCACAACAGTGGGGCACGTAGGTAAAGGGTCCTTCCCTGAAGATTACACCACGAAAAGATCTTAGGATTGCTCAACTGACATAAATAATAAATCGAAAATACCTAAATTCCGGCCGGACGGAGTGGCCGAGCGGTTCTAGGCGCTACAGTCTGGAACCGCGAGACCGCCACGGTCGCAGGTTCGAATCCTGCTGTAACATCCACGAGATAAATTTTTGGCTACACTGCGACGAGAGGAAATTATGCCTATAGCAGAAACATTTTCTATTCGACATATGAAAAAATGTAATTTGACATATCGATGTGTATCATACAAAGACAATGATAACTGTAAATTCCTTTTATGATCTGCGTTTGTCTTCCTTTGTTTTTACCTTTTGTTCGATGGCTTTTGTAGGTTCAGCACGCAAGACGCATATCAAACTGAGGTCTGTTAAGAAATTGTAATTATTTGTTAATTATTACTTGAAAATAGAGTTCATTATTATTATAAATATGAGTGATTAATTATTTGTAACTCTAATTCCTCTCTCAGTAAGCATTATTTGTGTTAATTATTTCTTTCCGCTGCAACGAGCGCAGCCATTGATGATAGCGATTTGTATCGCGTTTTTGTCTGTGTTTTCCTTAGAAACAAATCAAATGTTTGCTTGATGAAGTCTAAATAGTGCACAATACGAAAGTAGAGTTTCTGTAAAGTTCAATAAGCATTTAAAATAGTTATTTCCTCTAACAATAGAAAGTCTCTATCAAATATCTGCCGCCATCTTAACAATTATCACAGCGGCAAATTCTAATTACGCAACTCTGCAGACATAAATGTGAACGTAACACAAATGTGTAAAAATAAATGTGCACCGGTGGTCCCGAACTCATTTTAATGAAAATGATTCGAATCAGATTGGTTCTTTAAAAATAGTGCTCATAGCACGATCCTTATAAGAAACTTTTCTGGCTGATGTATGGAGCCGAAATTAATTACGCACGAGTTGCGAAGAATATTGTTTCAGGTAACATATGTCAAAGTTGTGCGCGGCTGATATTCGGTGGTTTTAATGATCATTTTGCTGAAGATAACTGCTTCCATCTTAATCAATAGTTGTAAGGAATCTGTTGTATGAACTGTGATTTAGTGACACTTACACAACTTACAGACAACACTTTAACACGACGTTAACTTGGAGTTCATTAGAAATTTGATCAAATCTTTAGCCGGGAAAAAATTATTTAGTAATTACTTAATGTAATAAAATAAGATTATCATTTCCATTTACAAATTAGTTAAATACCAAACCACTGAATAACCCAGCGAACGCCACACTACCTCCGCCATGGATGTGTGTGATGTCCTTAGGTTAGTTAGGTTTAAGTAGTTCCGTGGTAGTTCTAAGTTCTAGGGGACTGATGACCACAGAAGTTAAGTCCCATAGTGCTCAGAGCCATTTGAACCATTTTGAACCTAAAATCCAGGCTGAGGTTTCAGCCCAACACCACGTAACAGATTGCTGGGAGCTGCATTCACATCTCGAGTTGTCAAGAGTCGTTTAGGACACCAGGGCATAGTCAGTACAGATTTTAAAAGTGTACAGTCTGAGTCAGCTGTGACACTGAATGGTATTCATCGTTAGCTATGAGTCTCGTTTGCGTACTTGACAGCAGGATTGATTTGTTAATTACTGAAAGAATTCTGAATGGTTGTCACCGTATGGCAAACATGGGAAACCTGGTTGTTATACTCTTTAAGACCAGCATATCAAATGGGATATTCCATCAGTATAACGGAAGACTTAACATTGCATTTGATGCAAAAAAACACCTTGAGGAATGTACAGTTACATGCCTGGCCTTCCCAAAAGCCTAATTTTCCACCAGCAAGAAGTGGAAGTTTGTTGTTTTCGATAATTACTGCTCATGTTCTACGAACACCAAGATGTTAACCGTTTGTCACTTTAAGTGGTAGTTGTGCTTTTCGGGTTCCGGGCCTCAATCTGTAAAAACTGAACCATTATAGGATTGCTTTGTTGTCCGTCTGTCTATCCGCAGGTCTGTTAAAAACCCTTTTTTAAGGAACGGATAGCCGATCAACTTGAAATTTATGTTTGTGGTCCCTTGGCGGTATAAGAAACCTTAGCTTGTAAGTCAATACAGTCAGAAGTTAAGGCCATTTATGACACGTATTTTGTTACTCACGAACCAACTCATCAAACCCTGTAAGGTACTTCCAGTCGATCCACAATCATGAAATTCGGGAATAAGCAAGATTTCACAGTGCAAGTAAAGAAAAAAATCATAAAATTGTTAACTTGTAATTACATGACATGATCTGTTATCCGATGTCAAACTTGAAATTTCAACAATCAGTAGTTCCGCGTTCAAGCTGACTGGGTCGCAATAATAAGTCAAACGTCAGGCGATAAGTTCCTTTATTGTTAATATGACGAGTTTTGGAATTTACCAATGTTCATATATCTAGCAGTGATTAGTCTGCGAATGTTGTTTCTGTACAACTTGAAACGCCACATCTACGTGTAGTAATAACTCTTGGATATCTAATGACGGATAAATTCAGGAACGCTTCATATTAGCGTCAAAGTCATTATTGCCTGATGTTAGACTCTTGCCATTTGCGACCCTGTCTGCCTGAATGAATAACTGCTGATTACTATCCTACTGGTCGCCTCCTTCCTGCATGAGAATCACATTTATATTCTGGAAATTAAAACATTCTGGAAAATCTTGGCCGGCCGCGGTGGTCTAGCGGTTCTAGGCGCGCAGTCCGGAACCGCGCGACTGATACGGTCGCAGTTTCGAGTCTTGCCTCGGGCATGGATGTGTGTGATGTCCTTAGGTTAGTTAGGTTTAAGTAGTTCTAAGTTCTAGGGGACTGATGACCACAGATGTTAAGTCCCATAGTGCTCAGAGCCATTTGAACCATTTTTGGAAAATCTTGGAATCCCTAGGACTGATATATTGCCACCATCAACGTCGATAAGACGCAGCCGGCCGCTGTGACCGAGCGGCTCTAGGCGCTTCAGTCCACTGCGGCACGGAAGCTCAGCGTGTTCGGTCAGAGGGCTGGTCGCCATCTGTAATAAAAAACTGAGTGAAGGAGTCAACGATCAACTTGATGTCAAACTTGAAATTAAAACTATCAGTAGTTCCGCGTTCAGGCTGACTGGGTCGCAATGATAAGTCAAAAAAAAAAAAATCCTGCCTCGGGCATTGCTGTTTGTGATATCCTTAGGTTAGTTAGGTTTAAACAGTTCTAAGTCTATGGGATTGATGACCTCAGATGTTGAGTCCCATAGTGCTTAGAACCATTTGAACAAACTTTTTTTTTTATAAGACGCAAAAACGGTCGAGATTCTCGATTCCCGGAATGAATGGACTGTCTACATACATAATTAAGTTTTTACTTAATCCTCAGTTTGCGAGACCTACTCCCACCTGGCAAATTTTTTTTAATTAATGATCTTAATGTTCATGTTCTATGAAAAATCCAGATGCTGATCGTTAGCAAAATTAACTGTGCAGCATCTCTCACCCTTGCAATGAATGACTACGTTTCCTTTATACTATGCTTTTCTTAAAAGACTTTGAAACGTCCCCTTTGAAAACTTAATGAATTACTGTGCTGGTAAATCCCTTACGTTATTTGATTTTCAAACAGCTGAGCAGAACTGAACGTACTCAGACATTACTCTCTTTACTTATTCTGATCAACACTAAACTGACAAACAATATTTTTAGCGCAACGCAATCTGACTTTCAAAAATCCTTACAAAAGAATGGCCCTGAATAACATTAACCTATACCTTTCACAAATCACTTACCTCACAAAAATCTTCGTTACTCGAACTACTGCAATACAGCGAGCGCCATTACTGCCAGCTAAATAAAAGATCCAAACTACTGAAGGCACTAACTACTGATAGGCATAGTTAGCAAATGAAAGATTTTGATAGAGAACAAACAATGTATTTACCTTAATAGTGTTCAAAAGTCATAATATATATAGCAGTTCATGACATCCATTCTTACAAATGTACTGTTTCTGATGGACACACGTGCAGATCATCCGCTCTCAAAATTCCGCCATCTCTCTCCCCACATCCACCACTGCTGGCGCCTCACCTCCAACTGCGCAACGCTACGCGCTGTTAACAGCCAGCTGCCCACTACAATGGCGAAAATTCCAACAACAATGCCAACCAGCCACAGACTGCACAAAGCACAGCGAGTGAATTTCATACAGAGTGCTACGTCGCGTTACCAATATAAAAACCTAGACAGCGTACTTACATAGCCCCCATGCTCCCCGCAAAAAAATTTACAAATTGTTTTGGGCAGTGGCCAATGCAGGTTTGAAAAAATTTGTCATAATTACAATAATAAAGAAATCAAATGCACACACTTATTGATACAATGTTGGTCAAGAGCTAAAATTTTGTAGTCTTGAAGAAGTAGTATTGTCCTTCCAACAGAAAGATAATGCTGACGCTTGACATGCAGACAGGTAATGGTCCACAACAGAGCAAACCCACAGCAGAGTCAGTCGAAGTTGTAGAATATTGGTAGGTAGGTCATCACAGAGCAGACCCATTATAGTTATGGTAGAGAGTACGGTATTGGTGGGCCACCAGAGGTGCAGACCCACTGCAGTCCTTGTAGAAATAATGGTATTGGTGGGGCATCTAAGATGCAGACCCACTGTAGTCCTTGTAGAGACGGCCAGCAGCCATCTGTTGCGACTGTGCAGGTGAACAATCACCATCGAAGAGTCTTGTACTATATAGCACCAGTTGTGCATTCCCATAGTTCTTGCAATTATCCTTAGAACCAGCAATGCTGTTAACCAGTCCTTTACTGAATTATCAACACACGTGCAAACACTAACGGTCCCAACTTCTCACATATTGTGCATATACTATGACCAACAGAAATGTGTGCAGTGAAATGAATGCTTACAAGTTACTTAATTTGATGAACTGGTGTCAATTACAATTTTAAATTTACAACATGAGAATACAATTACAAAGGTACAAAATACATCATTAAAGAACATAGCAATACAGATAACATTTGTAGTGATATGGGCTTTACAAAAGAAAGGAAATAAACATATATATCAGTGTTACAGGAATTATGACATAAATAAATACATAAAGGTCAGAATAACTTTTGAAACATCAACTTCACACGTGAGCATTAAAACAGAACAGAATAAATAATGTCTCAACATCTTTACAAAGTAAATAACATTATTAATGCAAATTATATTTGAGGATAACAGTATTCCACATCATAGAGAATGTAGCTGAGTATTAGAAAAATTCTACAAGATAATTATCAGATAAACACATAAAGACGGAAGAACACAAATACACAAGGGTACACAAACACATAGCGGAATAATACAAAGGGAAAGGACAGGCTTTGTTTTACTGCAGTATTTTTCATTCATCATTATTCCCAAAAAGTCTTATCTATACCTGCTTTCTGTATTTGATTCATATTTCTTTCAAAATAATTATTTCTCAGTGTACCATACTCATTTTGGCCCAAATCTTTTTGATATAACTTCTCAATGCATTCTTTCCCTGTTCTCCATAGTTAGTTTCTTATATAGTCCACCCCCTCTTAAGCTAACTTAAATATACTGAGCTCAGATTTATATATATATACTAAGGAACGAGGCAATACAGCAGAACATAACAAATTAACACAAACAGCAATGACAAAAAAATCCAAATTGGCAAAGCAAGCAGCAGTAAATCTAAATTAGCAGAGCAATTGCAATATTACAACTAAATAAGGCAATGGGCAGCAAACAATAAAATAAATCAGTAGTAAAACTGGCTTAACAGAGTAATACAAAGTCAAATTCAGTAACACTATGCCTGGCAAACAGCAGCAGCAAATGCAAGAACTTATACCTAAACATGACAAAGTTCAAGCAGAAATAATACTACAGTAAAGATGGCCATGTCTAATACCTATGTCACATCTTAACACTAGAGTGATGCATCACTTTGACTTACTGTACCAAAAAAGTTACCAAGTCATTAATAAAAATTATCTATGCAATTCCTGTGAATGGAAATGTCTTTTTGGGCTCCCTCGATTTTTTGTAAGTAGATCATAAAATTATTATTTACTGGACCTGTAGGCATAATATATATATATATATATATATATATATATATATATATATATATATTAGTACATCTATTAAATTTTATTTTAACCAATACTGCTGCAGCTAAAAACTAGATATTAAACGAAATGAGCAAATATATATATATATATATATATATATATATATATATATATATATATATATATATATATATATATATTTCAAGCAACATATGAAACGTCATTCACTAGGCAAATGGCGTCTCCAAAGGCAAAAAAAGTCTCTCAACTAGAAAGACAATAGATGTAAAATGTTTCTCATCATTTCATTAGACATTTTAGTAAATAACATAAATTAAGAGCTCCACAGTGTAATCATATGTTTTCAAGTTTGAGCGTGTCGTATTTGCGATGCTTTCGACAAAGAAATGTCAATAGCGAGGATAATGGCTTCTTTTTTTACTCCACCTAATGGCTTTCTTTTGTCACACGACTATCTCTCAGCTGGGCGCCCAAAACGCATTACGTCAAGGTCACTTACCTTTCTTATGACAGCAGTTTCCACCACAGTGACAGTCTCATATAAAAATTTTCACTGGTCGAAAATTTGTGTAGAAGCAAAATCTTATAAATATAACAGTGTCCAAAAAATTTTCACCAGCATTGTGATACATTCACGCATTTACACACTTTCATAACTCTTCAAGTATGATTCTTGGTTTCCAACATCCTTTTTCACAAGTCAGAGTCCCTAACCACTACTCATTATTCCTTACCTTATTACACATATACATATTTGTCGACACTTCAATATTTCATCATAATAAATATGTATGATACTAAACATGCCTCAACAGCATAATACACACCGTCATCGTAATAATAACATCATAACAGATCAATCACATCTCAAAATCGTCACAGCTTCTTTCAATAATTTTAAAACCTAAAAAAAATTTCTCTGCTCAGTTCAATAGTGTCATCTACCTCAAACGTACTTTAAAAAAATCATGATCCCATACCAAATATATCATTCAAAGCTCTCATAGTATCACAATGGTTCTGAAAAATATATGAACAGTTCACAAAGTACATACAAAATACAATTTCATATGTGTGAAGTTATCCAGCTGTGTAATTACGTAAACATCTGTCACTGATGTAGTAAAAAAAATGTTTGTTTCTCTGTTAAATAATCAGATAGCTGTGTATTTTATGTTTTTGAGAAATATGGTACAGATGTGTAAAATTGTATAAGCTAATACCATATTAGCTAAGGCTCCTTGTGCTTGCCAAACACATGGTACGCAAAGTAAGCGTGTACCCCCCTGAGGATTAATGTAATTATACCCTCAGGTGTTACAGATTACAGCAATGGAATGAAATGTATCACGGATAACTTTCTTTGTAATTCAAAAATCTTTAAAAAAATGTTTTAAGTACAAAATTAATCACTGAAATACGTGTACTGTAGCGCTAAATGTGCGTCTTGCTGTAAGATAATTCTGTGGAAGTGTCGTAGTAATCGTCCTCTGTAAGCAAAGTTCTGCTGAAGTCAATGTACTCACCTCATCATAAACAAAAGTGAAATGCTTTGCGTATAGATATCGTAGTTATTATGCTTATTGCCGTGATTAAGAAAGTACTGTACTGTAATGAATTGTTGTGCTACGGAAAAGGCTGTCTCATTGTAGCTAGACCACAAAAGTTACTACTAAAACATGTTTTACTTTCCAGAATAATACATCCAAACTGTGCAGATATAAAACAGATACACCACAAAAGGAACAATGTAAATTGTGTTACACATTAGTAGAGTCGTGATATAATCGTGTAATTGTCAAAGGAACCTAATACTAAGTCATCTTTAATCTCACAGAAAGTACTTCAAATAAAGAATGTCTTTTCAAGTAAACCAAAATGTTGCATTAAAATCTCATTACCAGTATATGTTCTAAGTATGTAAGCCTTATAGTCGTTACGTAATCGTGCAATTAACAAGCAAGAATGTACACACACAATAACACTGTGTCCTCTGTTCACTGTAACAATGCATTCGTAATTTCTGTTTAAATACGTTCTCTTGGTTCTTGACTGGATATTTAACTTCAAACATTGTTGCATGTTAACAGATTCTAAGTCTGACAAAGCATACTATCAGTGTAAAGTGAAAAATTTTATAGCAAAGACTAAGTTAAAAAAACAGATTATCTCTCAATAAACCATTTTACATGTGAAATGTGGTGCAATCCTTTACTCCTCCTAGTACGCAGAGTTTCAACTTCATCGCAATTATCATGTGGTATACGTTGGATTCTGTAAGGTCCATTGTAAATCAGGAAGAATTTGTGACTCAAGTGTTTCTTCTTATGTGACAGTGAATGAGCTTTAATGAGAACTTTCTGACCAGTATATAATTTCTTTTCATTTGCTTTACCGTGTAGTTTTCTCCTTTTGTCTGCTGCAGATTTTATATTTTTAATAGCCAAATCAATTATGTCTTTGTGTCGAAGTTTACGTGTATTCGGAAAAGGTAGAAGCTCTCTGACTCTGTTCGGAGGTTCTTCATTCTTCAGTACAAGAATAGGTGGTAAAGCAGTGGAGTCATGAGGCATTTCATTCAGCACGTTTCGAAATAAGTGTAAATATCTGTCCCAATGCTGATGCTTTCTGTGTCAATAAAGTCTGCAAAGCTTATTGATTTCTTTCATAATCCGTTCAGACAGGTTACAATGTGGTGAGTACAATGAAATAAAAACAGGTTTGATTTTATGGTTCCGAAGCATGCGTGACTAAACAGCAGACCTGAATTGTGGTCCGTTATCTGAAATGACTTTACTAACGTGTCCAACTTCACGTAAGAAATTTTTAACAAAGGCGTTGGATACAGATAGTCCAGTGGCTTTACGTAACGGAGTGAAAGAAACAAATTTCGAAGTAAGTTCAACAGCGACTAGAACGTACGAAAATCCATTCGATGTTCTGACAAGGGGTCCCAAGAGATCAACAGCAGCAAATTCTTTTAATTTAGAAGGAATTATAGAAAACAACGGAGCTCGATGTGAGACAGTAGATGGTTTAGCCTTTTGACACAGTTTACAAATAGACAAGACTCTTCGAATTCTCTTTTCCATATTGTTAAAATAACAAGTTATCTGAAGAATATGATAACATTTTCGTGGACCAAAATGTGCGTAACTGAAATGAATGTATCAAATGAGCTTATTAACAAAATCCTCTCGAATGCAAAGTACCCATAGCTTGTCATCAAGAGTGCAGCGTTTGAAGAGTATGTTGTTTCTAACCAGATAATAATGCCGAATCTGAGTGTGTGTCTTTTCATGCCATTTACTTTTGATGTCTTTCCAAATCGGATCTTTATCTTTTTCATGAGCAATGTCCTTTAAAGATGTGGAGATGAAGTTTTCAAAGGCGACTTTCTGAATGTAAAGAATACTGAAATTTTTCTCAAGGTTGCCTTCTCTATTACTTTTCTCAAGCCCAGCCGGTGCGCGTGACAGTGCGTCCGCAACAATGTTCTCCTTGCCGGGAATGTAGACTATTGTGAAGTGGAATTCTTGCAGAAACAATGCCCACAGTTTTAACCTGTCATGATTTAATTTTGAAGACATAAGAAATTGTAATGCACGATGATCACTGTATACTTTTACGTGCTTACCACAAAGAAAGAAACGGAATTTGTTAAATGCCCAAACGATAGCTAAAGCTTCTAATTCAGTAACGGAATAATATTTTTCAGATTTTGTTAGTACTCGGCTAGCAAAAGCAATGGTTTTCTGAACAGTAGTGTCATTTTCTGTGGCTTCTTGAAATAAATGGGCACCAAGACCGACTTTAGAAGAATCCGTGCTAAGGCAGAAATCTTGTGACAGATCTGGATGAGCTAGTATTGGCGCGTTAAGTAGCGATTCTTTCAAAGAATTGAATTCCGACTGTGCTTGTTCGTCCCAGTTCCAAATAGTATTTTTTCCAGTGAGAGAACAAAGTTTTGGTGTAACTAGAATCTGCATGTTCAGAAAACGACGGTAAAAATTTACGAGACCTAGAAAACTGTGGACTTGTTTTTTTTTTTTTTTTTTTTTTTTGTGGATGGAACTGGAATGGCTCTGATTCCTTCCAACTTTTCAGGATCCGGCTGAGTGCTTTCAGAGGAAATAATATGTCCCAAAAACTTCGCCTTTGTCCTACCGAATCCAGACTTTTCCAAGTTAACTGTAATTCCAGACTCTGAAAAAGTGTGTAACACGCTGATGAGGATGCGATTATGTTGTTCCCATGAGGCTTCTGCTATCAGAATATCGCCACATATAAAGTGATATGACGTTTTAAGATCTCAGGTATATGGAATTTAGCCCGCGAATGAATACTGCCGAAGAAATGTTCAAACCAAAAGGAAGTTTCCGAAACTGATAACAAACGCCGAAACAAAGGAAAGCTGTGTATTTTCTACATTCTGGATGAAGTTCGATCTGATAAAAGCTGGATCTGAGATCAACAGAAGACAACACTGTTACACCATTAAAATTATGAAGAAGTTCTTCCAATGTTTGCGGCCTGTCTGTTTCAGGTATGATGATAGTATTGATTTGTCTCGAATCAAAGACAAGCCTGATCGATCCATTTTTCCTCTCAACAACATGTAATGGATTGTTGTATGAGCTTACTGCAGGCTCAATAATGCCCTCGTCAAGCATAGATTGTATTTCTGTTCTAACATGGTCCCTGTAATGTGCCGGAATTATGTATGGTCTAAAACACAATTTAGTATGTTCACGAACACGAAATTGGTATTGAAATCCCTTGATTGTTCCTGTTTTGTGAGTAAAAATTGTGGAATGTGCTTGTAAAATCTCAAAAAGGTGTTGCCTATCAGTGTCATTACAATTCTCAATTGTTTGAATTTTATTCTGAATTAACTCATTAGTATCAAATACGCCGCCGATATCATCCCTGTCAGTACTTGCAGAGTGATTGCTAGTGTCAAGTTCCATCGAAAATTCCGAACTGTTGTCTAACAGGAGGTAAAGCCGATTAATTTCCTCGTCATGATTTGAGAGCCAATCTTCAAATTTCAAAGCTATTGACTTACCTTCTTT